>NC_090926.1:533683469-534304265 GCF_040938575.1 Ambystoma mexicanum
TACTTGCTTCTCCGCCCTCCATGCGGTCAGGGTGATGCTGCTTGCTGGCTCCACCTCGGAGTGGGATGTTACATCCTGTGCGTTACTCTGCAGGTCTCTCTGTCTCTCTCGTCTGACTGGTTTTTTATGTTGCTCTCTGCAACACTATTGGGCACCCTATTGGTCCTGCGCTTCATTCAATGATGTCAACCAGAAAGAGCCAGAAATCACACCAGCCATTTTAAAAGGGCCTTGTACATCATTGCCCTAATCAATTCGCACATAGCCAATAAACAAATGGCATTCCGTATTTAAGGAAAGAGGAGTCAGTCCTGCTTGGGGATTCGTTGTCCCCTAAGGGGGAGAAGGCGTCATCCCCAGTGTATCCCGCTTGCCCTGTCCTCTTGGGGGTGTTAAGACTAGCTTGTTCACTTCCCTAGTCCCAAAGGTGGTGGCTTCCCTTTGGGGATTAGATACAAATTCCCTAGATTTGTCAAATGACCTGGTTGTAGATTACATGGGAACCTCAAAACCGTCTAGCCATGGTCACCTGCAAAGGAATTCCATGAAGTCTCTCAATGGGTGGGTGTTGCAGTCCCAGATACAACCCATGCCTCCACAGGTTTTTTTGTATGGTACTGGTGTCCAGACAAGCTGAGCAGTCAAACAGCAAATCTACTCAGACATGACATCTAAAATGTTGCAAATTCATAATTTTTGGCTGGTTCAATGCAACCATAAACTGGAAGGAGATAGCATTTAATCAGAAGGATAACTAGGCAACCAAGACTAATTCTGAAGTGGTAGGCAGAGGCCACATATTTAGCTTTATGCATGCTAAACTGTCTATCACATGGAATCAGTGACCAGATTAATGTGCCTTTTGGCCGATGGCGGTTTATAGTGATAATATCGAAAACCAAAATCTCGAAAACCAAAATCTCGAATACAAAAGGCCGAAAAATAAAATATCGAATTTTTTTTTCAATGTGTTTTTTTTTTAAATGGGGGTGTTCCCCCCCCCAACCCCCCTTTTTTTCATTTTTTTTTATTTTACCCCTTTTTTTTACTTACCTGACCCAAAAACATATATAAATAAATAAATAAAAAATTCGATATTTTTTTTTTCGATATTTTTTTTTTCGGTCTTTTTGTATTCGATATTTTGGTTTCGAGATTTTGACTGACTACCGGTAGACTATCTGATTGGCTTCAAGCATCTAACTTGCATGATCAACCAAAATACAAGGAGATAGATCTGCCCTTTGGCAGAATTCTTTTTGGGACCTACTACCGTCTACCAGCTCACTAAATGCATGACAAGCACCACCTTTAGCTGTCGGCCCTTCTAAGGAAGCCCCAGTGCAGCTGCAACTCATTTATGGTGTGCTCTGCTCAATAGCCCATATGGGCACTATATGGTGCTCCTTGCGCACCCGGTTCCATCTCTGGGTGAGTTTATTCATCCAAAAAGTGTGTTGGGGAGAATGTTGATGGCGTTTACATGTTTGGTTTTGGCTGCACGATATGTAGTCTTTCTACAGCATTGGAATTACACATGCCCGTATATGGTAGCCATTGAGCTATGAACACATTTTAAAAACATCTATGCCTCAGCCATTTTTTTAATGCTGTCGTGCATGGTGTCTCCAGTTCTGGATGGATGAGGAGCTGGCCGAAATAAAACCTATATACATCTTTGACTGAATGCCTATAGCGTGGCTGGCTTGTGCTGATAGAATGGCCTAACACTTTGATTGTTGCATGGCTTCTGATTGAGGACTGGTGGGTTCTTTGAGACATTTCTTCATATCCTCCTGGAATTGCATCCTTGTACCTTAGAGGGAGGATTCTATCCTAAAGAATCTGGCTGTGGGTATGTGCTGCTTCCTTCAGATCTTCCTACGGGTGAACATTTTCTCCTCTCCATTTGGGGGAATCCTGTATAGTGTGAGGGTGTAGAAAAAGGAGACTGACAAGGAGTGGTCATGTTTGGGGCTACATCATTTTATTTTTAAAGACAACCCTCTCTCCCCCTACTTCTAAGGCCCTGCCCAGCCTCATCCTACGACAACTTAAGTGGCCTGTCAGAATGTCTGTCATCCGTCAGAAAACGTAGCAATCTAACACTTAAACAAAAAGTCTATAACAAAAAGTAAAGTTCCTTCGCCAGGAGAATGACTCCCTTCTTCTGGTAATTTGCTTCAGTCTTATCGTGATAGTAATTATTTCAGTGTCCCTTCAAAACGGGGCCAGGGTAATGACTCCATTGCCCTGGTTCCTTTATCAAAGTTCTCCACGGCACTCCTTAAGAACTTTTACAGAAATCTTAAATCTTTCCAGGAAGTAGAAAAGCCCACAGCCTTATTTGGCTTCCCTTTAATGTCTGGATGATAAATATATTTTCCAGGCTCCTCTGTACCTTTGTAAACCTTTTGCCAGTCTACTTGTGCAGGGGTAGTGGTTGGGACACAGCGACAAGAGAGAGGACCCCCGATGTACTCTGCTGGAGCAGTGGTATTCGCTTTGCCACTGCGATGAGGGAGATGCCTCCCGATGCACTCTACTTGAGCAGTGGTATGGGTTTGGCCACTGCAGCAAGACAGATGCCTCCCATAGGTAAGCTGCTTGAGCTGGGCCTCCTCCCGGATCCCACCTGGTCTTCCTGCCGTTAACTGTGGTGCCTTGGGGCCATGGCTGTGGTTCTTCCCAGGGGCAAAGGGGCTTTTTCTACTCCTTCTCGCTTCCTGCACCGTTCCGCGATAGGCTTGTGGTCTCAGCGTCGATTTTGGGCCAGACGGTCCACCTTCTAGCGGTCACGCCACCACCAAGTGAGTTGTCTACCTGCCGAACCTCTTGGGACGCTCTGACAAGAGGCCCGAGTGCTACGGCTGCAGCGTTCCAACTTTGAACTTCCCAGTCTATGTTCACGTATTTGTGGCTTCCGCGATGAGATCTTTATCTGTTCTCGCTTTCCTGAATATACTGTTGATGACGCACTCGCATAACATCAACACCTTCTGTGAAAGTCTCTTTGCCACTCTTCACGCCTCCAGTGAGCCACCTCATTACAGTACTTGACTAACTTTTTATCTGGTTTCTCCACATGGCTCTCTCGTTCATCGTCTCAGTAGCTCTTATACTTGTCACAGTCATGTGTTTACAGTAGCACATGGTTCTACTATTAATAGTGGAGGAAAAAGGTGACAATGAGGGTAGGGCTTCATGTACTGTGGTGGTGGTGGTATGGAGACTTTTCCCCAGGTGTTCATCCTTATCCCCAGGAGGGGAGTTCCTCCCCATCTGGTCTTCCTGCATATTACCACCCCTAGTGGAACTAACAGGTAGTGCCCTCACCTCCCGGGCCCCATAATAAAGGGCTCCACCCTGTGGAAAAGTGACGAGACCTGCTGAATCGTCACAATAGGCTCTCCTACATCTGATCAAGATGAAACAGCTGATCCTCCTTGTTAGGCAATGTTTGTATATAGTACCCTCTGGGACCAATACACACAACTCTGACTACAGGTATAAGAAACCCAACCTTTGGTATAAGCTTGTACTACACAGTTTTGGTAGCGTGTTGATCAGCCAGGCTTATCTCAAGAGGGGTCAAATTGAGCTGTAGTGGAGTTACACACAGATTCACAGTTACAAGTATTCAAATAAACTCTTACACAAGGTTTCTTGCATAAACAATTAGTAATTTATTTATAATATTTATATAAGGTTGCAATATACTAGTAACACACAAATACACTTCAATACTGTACACTCTTAGTTTCTAAATCAGTAAAGACACTTTTGGGATGGCCCACAGTCACAACCTACACCCACAGGTGACTTCAATAATTAGGGTGCTGGGGACATTAATATCTTACTGTTGGCATTTAGAATACTCTTAGAAGTTGTTGAAAGGCAAAGGTTATTAGAACAACAAGAGACCACCAATATTGTTAAGTATGCAAATACTTTTGGATTCCTCAAAAGAGTCATACAATTCAATAGGATAAGCCAACGTCCATGGGCAAAAGTCGTGTATAGGATGAAGCACTTCTGGTAAGTAAATGGAAAAGTCTTTGCAAAAGTTCTTAGGAGTCTCTGATTAAAAGAAGAATCTTATGTAGGGCCACAAGCTGATTAGACTTGTGAGTTGTAGAAGTTGCAAGCACTCTACAGTAACAGTAAGTTCTCTCAGACTTTTTACAGTACCTTAGAATCTAAGAAAAGATGCTGCTGATGACCTCTGTTCCTTTTCAGCTCTGCAGATCTCGCTGTTCCTGGGCCTCCGTTGTGGGGACAAGAGGGAGGGCGTCGGGGGACTCCTGCAATGCACTGGGACAGTCGAAACTCGCAACCGGCAAACTTCACTTTCAGTGGCTGTTCAGTGTTTCAGCTCCTCGCGTGTACCGCAAATAGCAACACTGTGGTTCCTGGCTGTCGAGATGGACTTTCCTTGCTTCTGGGGTCACGCACTCTGAGGGGGCTCAGGCTCGGTCAGTCCTGCTTCCTGGGAGTCCGGAGGATCTTCCTGAAGCTGTAAGCCAGCTTAAAAGCAACGCACACAATCTGGTGTTCCTCTCCCTGGCTATACGGATTCCAGCAGCAACTCTGCGGAAATTCAACCAGCTCTGAGATGGATGTCCAGGTGGCTTAATTTGGAGTTGATTGGTCCCACCAACTGAAGGGGAGAAGTTGTCCGTGCAGGGGCTTCTCTGTCGATGCAAACTTGGCGTTTCGGCACTGCAGCAGGGCTTCACCGAGCAAACCAACTGTCCAGTAGTTCTAGCAGGCGTCCTCTTCAAGTTCTTCTTCGGTTCCTTCATCCAGTGGTCGACTCTGCCTTCCAAGCCAAAAGACTCTTCTTTTATTCAGTTCTCACCCATTAATTCCAGCCTAGCTGTCTGTCACCCAGCAGGGTGGCTGTCCTTACCGGACAGTCAGACAGCCAATCACTACAGAGTGCATTTGGGTCTCCTAGGAGACTAAGCACAGGGAGTTTCGGGCAACTCCCTCACTTCCTGCCTACCCCAGACACCCTGGAGCCAGAGGTGGGCTTCACTCGTGAATCCCCCCAAAGGCAAAATGAACAAAGAGACCAAAACTTGTTTGGCACGCAGAGTTAATCTAAAGAAGGACATTTCCACAAAGAAATGGCGAAAAAAGAAGACCGGGGCCATTTTCACAAAAATTGCACCCTTGGGCGCTTTACTGTAGCTGCAAACGCAGCCCGCGGTAAATGCACACCATGGTAGTTAAAACAAAACCACTGCCACCAGCCATTCAGTGAGAAACAGGTAACATAAAAATGTTACATGAGAAGCTAGACAAAGGGGATACTATGTAACCACTCCAGCACTCTTATTGTAAGATAGGGTGTGCTGGGTCTAGCAAGTTATAATGGTAAGTAAAGTCAATTTTACTTTACTGCTCTTGGAAACAGTAGTTTATCCAAGAGAAGGTATTTTAAACCTTTGGGAAATCTGAAAGACTTCCCTGTGTCATTGCACTGAAGGTGCAGTGGTACTGTGTACTCTGTGTGGTGAATACTGTGGTACTCTCACCAGACTCATCTCTGACGGGGTGGGGTGCTCACCTCCTTCAACAGACAGCACACAGCGTGTGGTCTCCAGCAGCAGCATCCAATCGCATCAACCTGTTGGATCTGCTAGCAGTGTTCAAGGACCTGAAGGCCTTCCGAACACACCTACAGGTGAAAACAGTTATAGTCCTCACGGACACTACTACGACCATGTACTACTTAATCAATTAAGGGGGGGGGGCACAGACTCTCTAGGGCTGTCCAACCTGTCCCAAAACATTTGGAAGTGGGCACTCAAACACATGTTCCTCCTTTCACGACATGTTGTAGGGGAAATCAATCTTCTGGCGTACTTAGTAGAGACTCTTTCCCCCCTCACCCCCCACCACCCCCTACCCGTATAGCACGAGTAGCAGCTACGGGAGGACATTTTACTCAGCATCTTCCCAGAATGGGGCTTCCCAGAGATCGACTTGTTCACCTCTCTGAAGAGCGCCCAATGCCCAGGTACCCACAGAACCACTCCAAGGGGCAACGGTCTTTAGATAACATGGTCCGGGAGATTTGTCTATGCTCACCCCGATCCCCCCCCCCCCCCTGATTACCCCCCGCTCAACAGAATAGTGCACAAGATGCACCAGGAACCAGTCACGATAATCCTGGTCGCCCCTGTGTGGGCCCGCTAACCTTGGTTCTCTCATCTCATGGCAATGTCGGTCTCCCCTCCCGGAAAGCTGCCGTTCCTGTACAACATGCTGTCTCGAGATCAGGGAGAGACACTACATCCGTGCCCTCCAACTCTCAACTTAGCAGCCTGGCTCCTGAGGACATAGAGTTCGGGCACCTTCAGCTACCTCAAAGATGCATGGACATACTCGGAGGCACAGAAACCTACCACCAGACATTGCTACTCCAGCAAATGGAAAGGCTTTATCATCTGGTGTAATATCAAGGGCATCAATCCTATGGATTGCTCACCTAGAGATATCGTCCTTTACCTAACTCACCTGTTGGATTCAGGACTGGTTTTCAATTCGCTTAAAGTCCACTTAGCCACGCTTTCAGTGTACACCACGTCCCAGAGCAAGGTTTCATGGTGGAAAATTCCTGTAATTAAAGCCTTTATGGAAGGGGTGAAGAGACCTATCCCCCTATCTCCAACCCAGCTTCCGGGTGGGACCTGACTAATGGGACCTCCCTTTGAGCCAATGCTCAAGGCTAGCATTAAAGCACTCGACTACAAGACCGCCTTCCTGGTGGCGATCACCTCTTTAAGGAGATTTCGTGAACTGCAGGCCCTTACCGTTCAGGACCTATTTGTCACCATTCATACAGACCAGGTGGTTTTGCGCGCACACCCTCACTTTGCGCCCACATTCATCTCAACGTTCCATGTAAACCAGTCCATAGGACTACCCACCTTTTTTCAGAACCCAACTAACGTGGAGGAAAGAAGCTTATCTGCTATCTGGAAAAGACAAAGCCACTAAGAAAATCAAACCAGTTCTTTGTTTCACTGGCAGCTGGTAGAAAAGGGGAGCCTATCTCTAAATCAGCTATTTCGAAGTGGATCATAAACTGCATCACACTGTTACACTCTTGCGAAGAGATCCACCCTTCAGAGCTAGAGCTCACTCTACTCGAAGCATAGGGGCTACCATAGCATTTATTGAAAATGTCCATCTAGATTCCATTTGCAAAGCGGCAACCTGGAGTTCTGCACACACCTCTACACAACACTACTGCCTGGATACACACTACATCTGATTCTCAGGTGGGACAAGCAATGCTAAGACATCTCTTTGCTACTGTTCCTTCACACACCCACCACCATCACTTGGTACTGCTCGCTAGTCTATGCACAGCATGTGATTCTAAGCAGATCCACAAGCATCTGAAGACATGCATTACTCACCGTAATTGATTGTATCTGCTTAGATTCACATGCACCCACCCTTTCTCATGGAGTAGAAGGAACATAGACTTCTTACACCTTCTCTCTTCTGTACTCACTCACACAGACTTTAAGGCTTGCTCACGGCAGTGAAAAACAACCAGTGGGACCTCAATGTGTGAGGGATTTTGGGTACACTAGACGTCATGTTATGGATAGTGTTACAGTCACGCCCATGTTGACATCCCTTTTGATCTTCGAAAGAAAGATGCAGTACTCTGCGATTTCCACTAGATCTCGGACTAAATGCACAGCATGTGAATCTAAGCAGATAAAATCATCATAAATGCTATTGCGGTGAGTAATGCATGTCATCTTGCACTTTATATAAGCTTGTTTCAGTATAATTGTACAATGCCCCCACCACCCAAAAAAATCGTATGTCAAGAGAAAACTTAGGTGCAGATATTCCAGTGATGGTGACAACTCATGACTTATTATGAGATTTATTATGTATGTACAGAAATGTGCTCTTGAATCATTTATGTATTGGTATTTCGGTGTATTTTAACATAAACAACATTGAATGGAAACTAGAAAACCGCTCTATTTGGTCCCTTAAGGACTATCGTCCTGTAGTATTCCTTCCACACTTCGTAGTGGCTCTGTTTTTGTGTTGTGTATGTATGACCAATACCCCAATGGGGGTCTGTTGGCCACTGTTCATCTGACCATACTACTCTATCAGATTGCCTTATTGGGACAGATCAGTGATGCTCTTTAGCAAGGTAGAAGGCTGCCACTTGCCATTAACACATTCGAAGTAATGCCCTGCTGCCTCCCTTCTGATGGATTTAAGAGTGATCTGCCCATTTAACTGAGGCCTGCACTTTTGTTGTGTTGGGGGTAAGGCTGTCTGGATCTTGACTCTTAACTCCAAGAAGCCATTAAGATGACCTGGAAACACACCTTCTGAGGTCCTCCAGCATCTCGAATGACAGCTGCCTCATATAAAATAGTTCCACATTCTCCCACAAAGACCTTCTATCAATATCAGTACAGTTGACTATGTGATACGCTAGTTTTGGTGATTCAACTGGATGAGTATGTACTTTCCTAGATGCCATTTTAAGAGTGGATGACTTCTTCCATATAAAGAGTTAGGTAGCACAGACGCTGGCTAAAGGCAGATTTAAACGTTGTTTGGACAGTTTCTTGCACTTGTATTAGAAGTCTAGTTAGGACCAACATGTTATAGTGCCTTCTCTGGTACAGGAGCAGATGATAATGTGCAAGTAAGAGCTTTTAATCTGAAAAGGATGTGGCACAATTTTGCAAGTATGAAACCTGAAATATGTTTGCATTTTCATAAGGCTAGTTTTAAACTGATTGTTTATTTTTTTTAAAAACATTTTAAACAATGAACTTGCACTGGTTGTCAGTTTAAACTCTTCTATAACTATAAACCACTATAGCAAATGTGACCTGCATATGTATTTTCAGGAAGAAGTTTAAAACACGCTCTGGGGAAACTGTGCGATTAATAGACCTGCTGGAAGAAGGCCTTAAACGATCAATGGACAAACTAAAGGACAAAGAGAGAGATAAGGTAACAACTTGTCTTTATTTCAGAATATGGGTAGAAGATGGTATGTATCTACAGAAGTAGTACTGATGTCGATGGAAGGATAATAAAGTAGTAAAAGGTACACCAGTAGGGCTTCCATTTTTGAAAATGTCATTGATGATCTGTCCTGTTTTGCCAGTCGTGCTGGCCATCAAGGGAGAGATGGCATGCTGGTGTGTGCAGTGTGTATGAGAACTCGCAGAATGTTGGATGAGTGATTTTAATGAATGTTCCTTGGTTGCGTCAGTTAAAGGCTGAGCTACAGGGTTGACCATTGTGTCGCTCCTGTCCTTTATGTAATGTAAAGGTTTCTTAGAACTCAACACCATAACCTGAGAATAAAGCCTTTTCATCTTTTGAATTCTGGTCTTCTATGCCATCTCTAAAAAAAAATGTGCCCGCTTTATAACAGACTGTATATAGACTGATTTAATCTCCTATCCCATACTCCTAACAATTATATCCAGCCATCTCTGCTTTCCCTGCACTATGCATGGCAAAATTATCATGGCCTGTTTTTCTTTTGGAATTCTGGGACTTGTAGGTCTACATTTAAAATCGGAGAACAACCTCAGAAATCCTGGAAACACATGATTAGATGACTTTCTGGCATGGCCTGGGAAACCCTGAGAGTTGTGGTTATCGTCAGAAATAATGAGTCGTATCCATCTTTACACTTGGTTTTCTGATCTATCTTTTGAGGTTTGTCCCCGAGTATTAGCCCTTGGACAGGTTTGAAATATCTCACTTTTGGACCCTTATGATCTACTTGTAGTCTTCGAGGTCCTTCAATCTTTTTTGTTGACCGCAACAGTGAACTCTTTTTGCTGACAATGTTCAGAGATGAAAGGGGTTGCTTCTTCAGTGGTATTGACCAAAGGGATGATCGCCCCTAATAGAAGCAACTGTGCTACATTCCTGTATCTTTGACTTTGGTGCAAGTGTGTCATTGGTTCTGGACCAGTTAGGCTTTAATGCCTTCAGGGATATTCAGACCATACCAATGGTATATAAGGCGCTATATAAGTGCAAAATAACATAACATATTAGTATCAGTGTGCTGAAACAATTCACAGAAGAGCAGTCTCTTCTGCTCACTGCGTACTTCCCAAACAGCCATGTAAGGCTGGGATCTATAGGCAGGAAAGCTGGTTTGAATGATGCAACTATTCAATGAGGGTGGGCTTTAAACTGTGTGTTCTCTAGGAGCAATACATGTGTATGCAAGAATAGAACATCTTTACCTAGTAGTTGCAGCTGCTACTACAGATATATTGCCCTGTAATATAGTTCCAATGCCTTTCCTGGAGATGCTCTGGTGGGCACATTTATTTTATTCTTCGGTTTTAGGGCCTTGCCATTCTAGGGCAATATCTGTGTTGAATTGTGGATTGTATTTGCATGACCTGTGCTTTTGTGTAAGGGTCTTGTTATTGCTTGTGTCTGAACTCTACTAACATTATGTTTACTATCCAAATTCTGCAAAGGTTGACTTCATTTTTTTGTCCAGTTATGTAAATATTTGAATTGTGACAAGGCCAATACGCTGGCCTTGTCAAGAGGGGCAAAAGCCCCTCTCTGCAGGTGGTGTAGGGATAGGAGAATCCCAGAGTCAGTCTTACCCTGGAAACCAAAGCTACTCCCTTGTGCTGAAATGTTTATGTGCAGATTTTTATTACCTCCATCCTTCTGTTAGTAGTTACTTGCAGGTTGCTTTCAGTTACTTTAAAAGCACCTGCATCCAAAGCCCAGAAAGCAGCTCCAATAAAAAATATATCTGCAGCATCCCCTTGACAAACACTGGTCACGGAACAAGGCAGAGCTGTCGAGGGAAACTGAAGTGCCGCCACTGAAGAATGCCGGTGACACCGGCTCTGTACCACTGAGAGAGAGAGAGAAGCTGTTTTTCTGCTTTCTGCGCAGCAGCACAGGCTGTTGTAGAGACCCAATTTACCAAACTTAGTAAAAATCAGTACTCAATGGAGTACTCCTAATGCACGACAAAACCCATCTTTATTCACAACACAGAATATCCTCCGGGATAACATACAAGCAGCTCTCAACATTACAATGAGTTTGTGAAGGTTTTTGTAGTAAACATACATAAGCAATGACGTCATAATACGATATCTGTTGAAAAATCTATAAGCAGTTTGGATTGGTTAGTATCTTATGCTATATATAGATTGCATAGGTGTTACATCCCTCATTGGGCTATACATCTCTGATGGCTCCTGAGCCTAACCCATCATAGATAATAGTTTAATTACATCATTACATTTCAGGGTTCGAAATTGCAAGGAGCTGGCAGCTATTTACTTTTGACTCTCCAGGCCAGTGGTGCATCACAAGCATACCTATGTGATATTAAAGGCGTAGGTTTGGGAATGTGTATACAAGAGAATAAAGAGCACACCTAAGGGACATTTATAACATTTTGGATAATTTATAATAGAGTCAAAGTTAGTTATTATTATTTATTCATATTTTTAAAGCGCACATCAGCCCAGGGGCATTGTGGCGCTGTTACAGATATACATTGCTGGTCACAAAAGAAAGCTGAGTGGTTACATTTCAGATTCATCTTATTGATTGATATTTTATTTCTATCGCGCTGGTACACAAGTGTTTCAGAGCGCGACAAGGCAAGGGAGGGGAACAGGGGCGAACAAAACAGCAATCTTACTAGGCCCAGTGATATTGAGAACGCGCAAGTGCATGGGAGAGGGGGGAGGGGAAAAGTGCATGGAAGGGGGGAGAGGTGGAAAGTGTGAAGCAGAGGAGAAACAGATAAATAACAATAAATGAATAATAAAGGCAACAAACAGTGGTAATGCAGCCAGCAATTTGCAAGTGCTAGGTTTAAGGCAGCAGACGGGGTAGGTCTGATAAGTGCAGGAAGAAAAAGGGGGGGGCTGTATGGGTACAGATACAGACCCCAGTGCAAGGGGTGGCCCGGAGGCAGTGCGGGAGGGTGACAGGATGAGCAGGTACCTGGGCCCAAAAGACATAGGGTGGCCAGGTGCACAGTGCCAAGAGAGAACAGATCAGCAGGGGAGAGGGGGAGCGAAGGCAGAAGAAAAGAGGAAGTGCTTCCAGAACCGGAGATGGTTCTTCTCAAGTTTTAGAGTGGCAGGGAGGCTGTTCCAGAGGGCGGCCCCAGCCGAAGACAGATCTACCCCCAGCTCGTTTCTTAGAAAAACAACTGACCCTGAGTGAGTTGGAGGTAGAGGAGCGAGGTAGAGGAGCGAAGAGCTCGAGAGGGGAGGTATTTGAGGAGGGATAGCTGAAGGTATTTTGGACCCAGACCCCAGAAAGCCTTGTGGACAATGCAGAGGGTTTTGAATTTAATCCTTGCATCCACTGGGAGCCAGTGAAGAGATTTCAGAGCTGGAGAGATACGATCCCAGGGCTTGAGGCCAAGGACACGTCTCGCAGTCCTGTTCTGGATTAGTTGCAGAGGGCGGAGAGTAGAGGCAGGTAGATTTAGAAAGAGGCTGTTGCAATAATCCAAGCTAGAGAGAACCAGAGCTTGAGATACCATGAGCTTCTGGGAGAAGGAGAGGAAAGGCAGAATACCTCTTAGGGTTACCTAGTACATAGGAAATAGCATATGTTTGTATTTACAGTTAATTTAGGGTTACATAGTACCTAGACTGTGGTAAAATACAGTGCAGCTAGCGGATTGGCCAGGCGAGGATGTAGTGAGGGTTATATGAAAAGTGTGGTTTTGAGAGATTTGCGAATTGCGATCAAAGAAGGTTCTGCTCTGAGTGCGTTCAGGAGTGCATTCCAGAGTTTAGGTGCTATGGGAGAGAAGCCAATGCCGCCAGGCATTGGTTCTTTTTATGTAGGGTACGCAGAGTTGGTTAGCATCTTGTGCACAAGCTAGACTTGCTGCACGCTATATACTACCTCCTAGTTCCCCAAAGGTGTAGTGCCTGCCTAACTAGAAATTACTGACACCCAGCCACTGCTTTTTTGCTCTTGATTAATAAATCACACTTTTGATCCCAATTAAACGTACTGCTGTCTCGGTGTGTGTGCGCTAGGAAGTTTCAGCAGGTGTCTTATCTGTACTTGGCTCATAATGAATAGCCAGTATTCTTCATGTCTTGATCACGTATTAGGGGACTGTTGAAGAATGAATTTCTTCCTATTTATTGGGCTTTAGCTAATTCTAGCGTCTGTTGTACTGGAGACTCATTTTGTCTATCCACTATAGTGTCTCTTGGAATACTGATCTCATGCAGTTGGACATCAATGGCTGTGTGTGTCCTTATTATAACTTAATTAACTTGTGAGTCTACTGCTTCTTGTCCTGGGAACTTTATCTCGTCTGCATCTGACCTTGACGTGTGCTACAAACTATTGTCTGGGCAGTTTCAAAGTTTCTAAAATAAATGTGTTTATATGAATTCAGCATCTTGTCTGAGTCCTTGCTAACTCCTCGGCCTGTTGTGGCCTTTGTGCTAGGAAAATGTCTGTACTTCTGTGCTTCTCGCCTCCATGTTAGAGGTCAATATTTGTGTCTTCATGTTAAATTCACCTTATGCATCTGCCATATGTTGGTTTCCCTGCCCGTGTATGCTGCATCTAACATGCCTATAAATTCATCTGCCCTATCAGTGTAGCGGGTCCCTCTCTTGGTATTCCGGAATCATCCTCCTTTCTGTGCTATATACAGCACGCTACTTGTGCTTTCTGTTAACTAATTGTAATTCCTAATAGTGTTGCACAACCAAACAAATGATATATGGCAGAGGCATGTAGATGGACTGTTTAAAGTATTGTTTCTTAGAATCTGCCTTAGTTTCTCTCGCCTCTAGATTCATGGGGTGGTAGGGCTGCCTCACCTAGTATAGTTTCTCACCTGTATGGTAATGGTGAGGAGTAGGGGCAGGAATTGGTACTTGCATATTCATCTGAGTAGGGGCAGTAGGTGACCATCTGCCCCATTACGCTATCACACTGAGCTACTGGCGGGAGCAGTCAAGCCTACACACAAGCATACCACCAGGGAACAACAAGGGAGCAGAACCCACCCTCCCTAGAGAAACATACCAGTATACCCCACCGAACGAGGGCCCAGTACACATAAGTGAACATTGACACTCTTGAGACACTAGATCAATTTTTCAATGTCCCTGCACAGAGCGAGTGGGTGGGCGTAGCCCTCTCTTCCCCTCTTCCTTCCCGTACATGCCACAGGAGGGACAAGACTGGATGGGTTTGGCTAGGGGCACATGCCCAAATCCAGGGTGGAGGAGGATAGAAAGAGGCATCAAGAAGTGGAAAGCATTGGGTTTTCGGGTGAGGTCAGTGGTGGACGACGACCAGGAGACCAGCAGGCGGAAGGAAGGAGTGGTGAAGGGTGGGGGCGATTTAAACGGGAGGAGTAGTGAAGTGGAGTTGGAAGAAGGAAGGAGTGGGGTGGTGGAGGGGGGGGGAGTAGTGGGGTGGTGGAGGAAGTAGGAGTACAGTGGGGAGGTAGTGGTAGTGTGGAGGATAGGAGGGGGAGGTAGAGTAGGGGAGGGTGTGTTGGTAATATGTAGGCGGAAGTAGTGCATTTAGAGGAGGGAGTAGGAGTGGAGTGGTGGTGGGGGTAGTAACATCAACGGGTGGAGGTGAGACCTAGGAGTAGTGAAACTATAGAGGGATTGAATGTGGGGTCAGTAAAGTGGAGGGACTGTACAGTAGGTGTAGAAATGGCCTGAATCTAACAGGGTAATTGTAATGATTGTATTGATTCTCCAGCATGGGGTCTGGCATGGATTCACATGCTCATGAATATCCCTGTCGTCCGTCTGGGAATCCTCGGTAAAGAAGAAATCTGTTTCATTTCTGAACTGTCTTTCTCCTAACAAGCAATCACTGAGCTCTGGGTCATACTGCCCCCAGCCAATGATGGCCCTTGACCTAATCCCCTCCTTTGGCAGCCATCTTCAGATTTTTACTGCACGGTCAAGTTTTGGAAGTCCTCGTGCTTGGTTCCCGAGCTTTTGCTTTGTTTTTTCACTTTTTGGAAGAGTTTTACTCTATTTTTTGGTCAATCGAGCCTTGCGCTCCATCGATCAACCTTCCGATCAAGGGAGGACACGTTTTTCTGATTCTTTAGCGCCCCTCAAAGGCAGATTTTGTTGATTTTCTTTGTTGGAAGCTTCCAGAAGATTCTTCAGGCCTACGCCACGTTCACCATGTCGGAGGAGAAGGAGGATTCCACCCCCCTGTTCAAACTTTGTTCTGACTGCGGCTCACAGAATGTTTTCTTGGACGACAAGCATTCCCACTGACTGTACCCGATGCACAAGGAGGATTATTGTGCATTTTGCCTTGAATTCTCGACACGCACGTTGAAGGATCGGCGTAAGCGGCTGAATGCGTGGCTGCAGACAAGGCCTCTGCACTGGGGGGGGGGTCCCAGAAGCATGCCTCTCCCGGATCCGAGAAAGCTGAGCATGCTTCTTAGTCCTTTGAGGGTACCCCTCCTGTCGGGGTCCAACAAAACGCCAAGCACTGCGAGTCCGCTGCCACCGGGAGCGCTGTTACGGCGGGCTCCTCGGCAGCCAGGGCGCACCCGACGTCTCCAGCAACTTAGGTCACCAGCCAACGCTCAGGATCTTCGTTCAAGAGGAAATCGGACCATCCGGGCAAACTCAAGGTGACTCCGGACACGGCCAAGGAGAAGTCCAAAGCCAGCCTGCCCTGACGGAGAAGGCCAAGGGGGACAGAGGCTCAGACCCTCCCGCTAAGGAGAAGGCCAAGCAGGACAAGGCGTCAGGGACAGCCACAAAGACCAAGCAGGAAAAGGGACTGGTCCTGACTGGAGGCCCAGCTACACAAGGCCCTGCCTTCCGTGGAGGTGGTAGTGGCGTCCCTTTCGGAAGCGGACCCACAGGGCGCACTCACAAAGGCAAGCATGTCCCTCCCTGCCAGGAGGGAGTCTTCATTCCAGCCCATTAAGAAGACACAGGAGAAGACGATGCCGGTCATCTCCCCGTGTCAGCCCCCTCTGGATGCAAAAAAGGGGCAGAGGTGCGAAGGTCTTCCAGAGCACGGATATCTCCTCTGAGGAGGAGCTAGTCTACCTTCAGACCATCCAGGAGGATGAGAACGATACCATCGAGGAAGGCGACAGAGCCTCAGGTCGACGAGGGCCTTGGCTCTATGCCTGCGCCCCAGCTTCCTATTCCGCCACAGCAGCTGCCTAGAGACCTCTCTGTGGACATTCTCTCTATGCTGCACACACTGTACTCTGAGATACAGATGAGGAGGCCTATTGCACCAACGGCCCCTCCTGCGGCTACTGTAACGGTGACCATCTGGCAGCGAGGGAACCACCGGCCAAGAAGAGGAAGAGACACCCTCTGCCTCCTTGCCATCCTTCACTGCCCTCACCTCCCCCGAGGGATGAGACAGATCCTGACACAACGACAGGCATGGACAACGACAGTGGGATGGGGGACCTCCCATCGCCGCCTCCCAGATCCTCCCTCCCGGACGAGATAGGCTTGTTTCACGCCATGATCTCCAAAGCTTCCGAGCTCTTCCAGCTTGCTCCAGAGAAGGAGGGCTTCTTATAACAGCCCCACAAGGCGAAGAGAAAGACCATCCTTTCAGTCCCACTCTTGGATGACATTTGGGATGAAGTCCTGTCTCTCATGAAGAACTCATCCACAGGCCCGGCGAAGAGGGACCGTCTTGAGAAGAAATACAGGGTGCCGGACTCGGTGCCATTGGGCGCTTCATCCTCGGCAGCGTCCACCCCTCCGGACAGCGAGGGGAAGAAGTTAGATGCTGTGGGACGACGAGTTTGCTACGACTGGGAGCTGTAGTTCAAGATCGCTCCACTCCTGGATTTCCTCCCCGATGACGACAGGTCAAAAGCATTGGAGATTCTGCAAGAAAGCGAGGTGGCGTCAGACCACACCATCAAGGTGGCCATGGACATCGCCGACGCAGGTTTCTGCCAAATGGGAAACTGCATTTGCCTTTGTCGTCGTGGCTGGTTCAAAGCCACCAACTTTTGTCAGAATGTACAGTCGAGGGTTTTGGACATGCCCTTTGACGGAGACCATCTTTTTTTTGTGAAGGCTGTAGATGAGTCTCTACAGGCCAGCAAGGTGGACACAGACGGCCCATGCCCTGGGCATGCTACAGCAGCGACGGACGCCCTTTCAATCCTCAGGAGTCAAGTCTCCCCATTCTTCCAAGGGTTTACGGCGGGAGCTCTGCTTCATACCACCAGTCCTCCCACTCCTTGACGCAAGAGACCAACAGGGGCCATTCCAAGGCTTTTGGAGGAGGGCGTTGTCATTGCCAGGGACCCCAAGGCGGCCCGTCGACGTCCAAGCAGGAATGAACCAGCAGTGACGTCGGGCCCCCACCTGTGTACCCCGGTGGGAAGCCGACTGGCAAACTTCGTCAGCGTGTGGAAGACCATCTCCACTGACTGGTGGGTGCTGGACGCTCTCACCCACGGACACACCCTGGAGCTTCAACATAAGTGTCACCAAATACCAGCAGTGGCCCCTCAGGAAAACCACGTCCCTCAGCTGCTGCTGGGGTTTCGGGCCATGTTAAAGAAAGGGGTGATAGTTTGTCCCAAAGAGGCTCCGGGGCTCGGGAGTGTACTAAAGGTACTTCCTCATGAGAAAGAAGACCGGAGGATGGCAGCCCATCCTCGACCTCCGTCAACTAAACAAATCCATCAAGTCCCAGAAGTTCCGAATGGTCACTCTTCAACACGTGCTCGGACAGCTCGAAGAGGGAGACTTTCTGTCGTCGCTGGACTTGGAGGATGTGTACTTCCATATCCCCATTCACGAGGGATACTGCACGTTTCTGCGCTACGACGTTCAGGGGAAGCGTTATCAATTACCGGCACTTCCCTTTGATTGAAGTCGGCGCCAAGGGTCTACACCAAGTGCCTAGCACCTGTGGCGGCGCATCTGCGACTGCAAGGGATCCACGTCTACCCTTACTTGGATGACTGGCTCAACCAGGCCAGCTCAAGGGGCGTTGCCGTCGACCACACAGTGAAGACCGTCAGCCTACTGACGGATCTGGGGTTCTCAGTCAATTATGCAAGTCCTGCTTGACGCCATTGCAGGACGCGCTGTTCCTGGGGTCCCAGCTTAACAGTGTCCTGCCGCCTGGCGTAAATGTCAGAGCAGAGTGTGGCGGCCATCCTTTGCAAGGTGCAACGGCTGCTCGCTCTGAAGATTGCCACGATGAGGGCCATCGGGTCTCTGCTCGGCATGATGTCATTAAGCATTTATCTCATCTGACTCTGCAGGCTTCGGATGCCGCCATTGCAGGAGTTCCTCGACGCCCGTTGGATTCAGGTGTTCGGAAGCTTCCAGGGCAAGATCGCTCTCGACGAGCGGTTCCGTCGGGCCATAAGGTGGTGGGGCGTGTGCGCTCTCACCTGACCTGAGGTGTGGATTTCCAGGCCCCACCACATCAGGAGATGTAACGACGGACGCCTCCCTGGAGGCGTGGGGGAAGCCCACATCAGAAGTCTTCACGCCAGAGGCCTGTGGCTGCTGGAGGAAAAGACATTGCACATAACGTTCTGGAGCCACGGGCAGTGTTTGGGCCCTCAACTCGTTCCTGCCGTCCCTCAAGGGCAAGGTGGTGCGGGTCTTCACGGACAATACCACTGCATTGTTTTACATCGGGAAACAAGGAGGCACCAGGTCACCAGCACTCTCCAAGGAAGCGAAGGACTTATGGCACTGGGCCGTTGCCCAGGGGACAATCCTTTGTTTTTTTTTTTTTTATCAAAAAGAAATGTAAACCTGGTTTTGCGCTCAATGCCTTATCCCTTTTGTGGAATTCAAAAAATGAAGAGGAACTCTTGTTTACTGAATAGAACAAATTATTTTTAATTGTTTTTTTTCAAAACTTTAATCAATTTTTCTTTTTGTAAATAAATCTTCTGTTCACAACTTAAATAAGACCCTCAAAACGTGTTCCACTGTCTTTTAAGCATTTCAGACAGTTCTTCAGGAGGGAATGTCAATATTGTTCACAGATACTAACTCGTATTTACAGTTTGTATGCATTGTTGGTCGACTAAAAGACAATTCATTGAAAATACTACTCCAAAACTGAAATGCAATTGTTTTGGTACTTCATTTTGCCGTGAACACTAAAGCAAAAATTAACATAAAACCAGAAATTAAAAGATTTGATTATAATGTTTAGACAGGCACTCACTGTTTTAGATATTTCAGTTTGCAGTTTTGCTTCTAAGTAGTTTGCTGCTGTTGATTTTTTGAAATCAGGAAGTACGTGCCTTAATTCATGTGTCTCTCGCGTTCTCACTTCACTGTTGGTTATTTTTTAGCACGGTCTAGATATAACGAAAACCGAAGTGGTTTGCAATTTAGAAAATATATCCTGATTGTTTTCTAGGATTTGCATCATATATTTAGCATTGCAACATCGGCGCTTGCTTATAAATCGCTAGATTTGTGCTGTTTCGTGCCTACCTTCATTGTTCTCATACAATCCTTTCGGGTAAATGCGCCACATGTTAACCTACGTTCAGTATTACGGACTTCCGTATTTATATTGTGACAAAATCGCGGTCACTTGAAAATTGTGATCACGTGACCGCTGTTCTTCCATTTTGGATTGGGAATATGTGTAGTGGTATTTCTAATGAACGAATGTAATCTGTATATCTATGATTGTGTTGTTATTATGATGATACTTCTATACGATGTACATAATCTGTAAGATAGCTCTTTTGTTTGTTAGATTGTGATTGATGAAACCTTGGCCATGTGAACTAAAATGTCACATGATCGCTACGACTCCATTGTGGATTGGGGGCCACTTCAGTTTTAGTAATTAGTTCTGGCATACTTATGACTACAATTCCAAATGATTTATGAGGAAAGAGTAGATTTTTATATTATATTCCATTCCAAATCTTAGTTGTTGCTTGTGGAGTGTTCCGTACAAATTATTTATTCAAAATGTCGCTAAAGAAATTTATATTAAACATTTTTATATACTTTCAATGAAACTATTACATGATCAATGGATATTTCCGCTCAGGCTGAACAAATATAAAATGATAATGCTTCATTGTAAAAGGTGTATAAGTTCAGTGTCCAAGTTTAAACCCGTCTGGCATCTATCCAAAGTACAGATCCAGTAGGCTTCTCTGGGCCGGAGGATTTTTTCCAGGTTGCCACCTCTGTTGCTTGGATATTTTCTCAATTCCAAAAAATGTTATTTCCTTTTTCGGCTGATTAGCATGCTCTGTGATGTGATGGTAGCCTAATGGATTTCTGATGTTGTGTTTATTGATGGCTCTTAAATGTTCTTGAATTCTTATTTTGATTTTCTCATTGTGCTTCCAACATATATTTTGTTGCACATGCATTTGATGGCGTAGATTACTATTTTGCTGTTGCAATTTATGAAATCTTTGATCTTGTACTGTTTTCCATTTGGCAGGATAATACCTTTTTCCCATTTTCTGAGTAAGGGCAGCATATGCATGTGCCACATTTATAATTTCCTTAGAGTGGCTTTCTGTTCCATAGTTGTGTTAGTCCTGTTTCTTGTTTTTTGGATGAGAAATGCGAGTGGCTCAGAATGTCCTTTAGGCTTTTGGCTTTCTTGAAAGTAATATGGACGTCTTCTGTGTTCCGCTATATCTTGGTCCATTTTGAGAATGTGCCCATTTTTCTTAAATATTTGTTGAATTTGCTTTGCATTGGCACTGTATGGAGTGATAAATCTGAGTTTTGGTTGTTTTGTTATAGTCACTTGCTTTTTTGTTTGTTAACAATTATGTTCTTGATTTTGTTTTTGGTCTTTTCATAAGTTTTTTGTTCAAAAGCTTTTTAGTAGAACCTCTTCTTTGGAATTTCTCTATTGCTTTTTTGCATGCTTTTCGTATTCCATTGGTTCTGGGCAGTTTCTTTTTATTCTTAGTATTTCGCCATAGGGTATATTGTTTATTACATGATGTGGATGATGACTTTTTGCATGCAGCACTGTGTTTCCAGCTGTTGGTTTTAGAAATAGTGTAGTTTGTAATTTTCCATCTTTGACATATATTTGTAGGTCCAAGAATTGGATGGAGTTGGGGCGTTTTGTATTTGTTGTAAACTTGAGATTATATTAGTTTCTTTTAAGATAATCGACATAGCTGTTGAGTGTTGATGTGTTTCCATTCCAAATCATAAGAATATTGTCGATGTATTGACCCCAATATATTATGTTATTTGATGCGGTAAAAGCTTTGTGAGTCAAACATGTTTTATTTCAAAATGGCCAACGTATAAGTTGGCGTATGGTGGTGCCAATTTGGCTCCCATGGCCGTCCCCTGTTGCTGTCTGTAGACTTGATTGGTGAATAGAAATATATTGTTGTTTAGCGTAAAGTTGAGCATTTCTAGCATCATCTTGTTTTGTCTGTAGTAGGATACTGATCTTGTTTTAAGGAAATAGTTAGTAGTTTCCAGGCCATTGTCATGTGTTATACTTTCTATTTGTTGAATGACATGTTTGGTATCTCTTATGAATGATGTTAGACCACGAACTAGAGGTTGCAAATGTGTATCTATGTATATGGAAATTGGCTCTGTAATGGATCCTATGCTGTTGATTATCGGTCTAAAAGAAGGAAATAAATCATATGGCTTGTGTATTTTTGGGATGAAATAAATTGTACCCAGTATGGGAAACCGATTGCTGGGAACATTTTCTGTATCTGTCAATAGACTTTGTTCCGTCCAGTTGGTTAGCATTGTTGACCATTCCGCTACTAGATCTGTTATCGGATTATTCTGTTATTTCTCATAGCACTGTTCTTGGTTCAGGTGCTCTTCCGCTGCTGCTATGTAATCTGTAGTATTCATCAATACTATGTTTCCTCCCTTGTCTGCTGTTTTTATGGTTATTTCTGTGTTCATTCTTAGTTTCTCTATTTCTTGTGTTTCCTCCCATGTGAGATTATAGTTTTTGTTGCTGGATAGTTTGCCTGCTAGGTACTTAGACCTATTTCATAAAGCAACGCTGTATGAATTAAGATCTATTACATTGTCTTGTGATAGGACCAGTATAAAAGTTGATGTTGTCCTTAGTTTGGTTTCTGCGCTTAAATCTATGTCAATGTTCATTTCTTCTGTGATCTTTTCCAAATTGTAAAGGTCATCCTCTTCAGCTAAGTTTAGAAGGTGAACTGTGTTTTCCATATGTTGTATTGTTAGATCTGATGGAACTTCAGTGTGCGATTGTTTCCTAGTTTTAGTTGTTTGTGAAAAATGTTTCTTTAATTTTAACCTTCTGCAGAATCTGTATAGGTCTGCATTGACTGTGAAATAGTCAGATTTTGTTGATGGGCAAAAGGACAGGCCTTTGCTCAATATATTGTTGAGGTCCGGTGTGAACTCTAATTTTGAAATATTTACCACTATGTTTTCTTGTGTGGTTGTTCATTCTTGGATCTTGTTTTCACTCCTTCTCTTATTGATGCTGTTATTTGCATAGGAACCCCTGCCCCTCCTTGTCCTAGTTTGCTCAAAATACCTTGGTTTTGTTGGTTTCCAAACTGCTGTTGAGTACTCATCAGATTTTTGTATTTGGGATATCCCTCTAAAAAAGCGGAGGATGTTGTTTCAGCAGTAGCCTCTGTTGTAGGTTGCAATGAAGGTGGTTGTTCTATTTCTAGATCACTAGAAGATTCCATATCCGAAGATGGTGTTGTAGCATGTTTGGGCTGTGACAGTTTTGGTTTCAGATTTGGTGTTGGTGTGTACTTCCGTTGTCCTGTTATTTTCTGAAAAGTATATACTCTTTTGAATTTATAGTCCATTTCGACCCTTTTTGAATTTTTGTTTTTTAATTTTCAGTTCTTTAGTATACCACTGGATGTAATCATCAAGCATTTGGTAATTCTTAAATGTAGCTTCTGGTGCATTTAATTTTTCTATGTCTTTTTCTGGTGATATCTATTTCTTTAGTTAACTTATCATGAATTTTTTTTTGCATTATTTATCATTCTCATCATCATTTCTCTTGAATAGTGAATCAATAATTGTTCCCATTCTTGGAAGCCTTCAATGTCTTCCTCATCAAAGGAAAGAAAGATACAGATGCATAAGCCTCTTGGTATCCTGTTTACTTTGAGATACTGTTCCATAGTTTTTACTTCCACCATCTAGCTAATTCTTTCTTTTGTAACTGTTCCAGTTTGTTGAACAATGATCTTAACGATTGTTTGTTGGTGTCATCCTTTTCTTGAGTTAGATTTTGCTGTTCTGCAAAGAGTTGTTCAGCCTCGATTTCTCTTTGGTCATAGGTAGAAGTCATTTTGGTTAGATTGATCTGTTTTTGCTTTGTTGATTATGGATAGGGTTCTGCCTGGGTTGCTTGTCTAACCTGAATGAATAGATCTAGGACTAAACAGTCCTTTCCAGCCTCGCGCAACTCCTTGGCGAGCCTGTTATTGTTGCTTTTTCCAATTAATATGGTAGTTTGTGGTTGCTTAGGGCTGCATACCGGTTTCCTTGTCTGAGAGTGATCAGACAGTTGCATCAATCATTAGTTTTTCTTTATCAAAAAGAAATGTAAACCTGGTTTTGCACCCAATGCCTTATACCTTTGTGGTATTCAAAAAATAAAGAGAGGAACTCTTGTTTACTGAATAGAACAAATTATTTTTAATTGGTTGTTTTCAAAACTAATACATTTTTCTTTTTTGTAAATAAATCTTCTGTTCACAACTTAAATAAGACCCTCGACATGTGTTGTACTGTCTTTTAAGCATTTCAGACAATTCCTCAGGAGGGAACTTTTGGTAACATCAATTTACATCTAAAAAAACGAAAAATAGTTGAAACATTTTGTTCTTGGTAACCTTATTTTTTTAGAAAGAAAAAACATTTCACTAATGCATTTTCTCCCCTTCATCAATATTGTTCACAGATACTAACTCTTATTTACAGTTTGTATGCATTGTGTTTGTCGACTAAAAGACAATTCATTGAAAATACTACTCCAAAACTGAAATGCAATTGTTTTTGTACTTCATTTTGCTGTGAACACTAAAGCAAAAATTAACATAAAACCAGAAATTAAAAGATTTGATTATAATGTTTAGACGGGCACTCACTGTTTTAGATATTTCAGTTTGCAGTTTTGCTTCTAAGTAGTTTGCTGCTTTTGATTTCTTGAAATCAGGAAGTACATGCCTTAATTCATATGTCTCTCGCGTTCTTACTTCACTGTTGTGCATGTTTTAGCACGGTCTAGATATAACGAAAACTGAAGTGGTTTGCAATTTAGAAAATATATCCGAATGTTTTCTAGGATTTGCATCATATATTTAGCATTGCAACATCGGCGGTTGCTTATAAATCGCTAGATTTGTGCTGTTTCGTGCCTACCTTCTTTGTTCTCATACGATCCTTTTGGGTAAATGCGTAGCACGTTAACGTTCTTTCAGTATTACAGACTTCCGTATTTCTATTGTGACAAAATTGCTGTCACGTGAAAATTGTGATCACGTGACCGCTGTTCTTCCATTTTGGATTGGGAATATGTGTAGTGGTATTTCTAATGAACGAATCTAATCTGTATATCTATGATGACTTTGTTATTATTATGATGATATGTACTATTGTATTGTATTATGTACGATGTACATAATCTGTAAACTAGCTCCTTTGTGCTAAAGAAAGGGTCGATAGTTTGTCCCAAAGACGCTCTGGGGCTCGGGAGTGTACTAAAGGTACTTCCTCGTGAGAAAGAAGACCGTAGGATGGAGGCCCATCCTCGACCTCCGTCAACTAAACAAATACATTGACCCAACATGTGCTCGGACAGCTCGAAGAGGGAGACTTTCTGTCGTCGGTGTACTTGGAGGATGGGTACTTCCACATCCCCATTCACAAGGGATACTGCAAGTTTCTGCGCTACGAAGTTCAGGGGAAGCATTACCAATTACCGGCATTTCCTTTCAGATTGAAGTCGGCGCCAAGGGTCTACAACAAGTGCCTGGCACCTGTGGCGGTGCATCTGCGACTGCAAGGGATCCACGTCTACCCTTGCTTGGATGACTGGCTCAACCGGGCCAGCTCGAGGAGCGTTGCCGTCGACCACACAGTGAAGACTGTCAGCCTACTGATGGATCTGGGGTTCTCAGTGAATTATGCAAAGTCCTGCTCGACGCCATTGCAGGACGCGCTGTTCCTGGGGTCCCGGCTCAACAGTGTCCTGCCTGGCGTAACTGTCGGAGCAGAGAGTGGCGGCCATCCTGGTCAAAGTGCAATGGCTGCTTGCTCTGAAGATTGCCACAGTGAGGGCCATCAAGTCTATGCTCGGCATGATGCCATCAGGCATTTATCTGATCCGACTCTGCAGGCTATGGATGCGACCACTGCAGGAGTTCCTCGACGCCCATTGGATTCAGGTGTCCGGAAGCTTCCAGGGCAAAATCGCTCTCGACAAGGGGTTCCGTCGGGCCATAAGGTGGTGGGGTGTGCGCTGTCATCTGACCCAAGGTGTGGATTTCCAGGCCCCACCACATCAGGAGACGGTAACGACGGACGCCTCCCTGGAGGTGTGGGGGAGCCCACATCGGAAGTCTTCACACCAGAGGCCTGTGGCTGCTGGAGGAAAAGACGTTGCACATAACGTTCTGGAGCTACGGGCGGTGTTTGGGCCCTCAAATCGTTCATGCCGTCCCTCAAGGGCAAGGTGGTGTCGGTCTTGACGGACAATACCACCACATTGTTTTACATCAGGAAACAAGGGGGCACCAGGTCACCAGCGCTCTCCAAGGAAGCAAAAGACTTATGGCACTGGGCCGTCGCCCAGGGGTTGTTCCTTATCCCGTTTCATCTGGCAGGAGGAAATAACACTGTCACCGACACCCTGAGCAGAGTTTCGTTCTTGCCATGAGTGGAAACTTCGGCAGGACCTAATGGAGAACCTGTTCCTCAAATGGGGAAATTCCCAGATCGACTTGTTCGCAGCGACGAATACCAAGTGCCGGAGGTTTGCCAGCAGGTTTCCCCAGCATGGGAGCCTGGGGGACGCATTCTCATTCCCTTGGGAAGGCCACTTTCTGTATGCATTCCCGCTGTTGTCGTTGTTACTTCGAGTCATCAGTCTACTCAAACAGTGCCGGTGCCGAAAGATCCTCATCGCACCGGCGTGGTCGAGGTAGATCTGGTACCTGGACCTTCTCAGCATGTCAGCGTCTCCACCAGTCAAGCTGCCAGTGGTCATGGATTTTCTCGCCAGGGAAGGAGGTGCCATTCTACACCACGATCCAGGGTCTCTGAACTTGAAGCCTGGCTCCTGCAGTGCTAGAATTCAGTGGCTATGATCTCCCGGGGGACTGCAAAGAAGTCTCGCCAAGGCTAGAGCATTGTCTAATTTGAAATGCTACGGACTCAAGTGGAAGAGATTTTCTTTTTGGTTTTGTTCCCAGAAGAAAGACCCACTGAGGGTCAAGGCCCCTCAGGTACTTCCATATTTGCCATCGTTGGCCAAATCGGGCTGGCCTACGCCTCCATCAAGGTTCATCTGGCGGCGATCTCCCGCTACACCAGATCTCCAGGACGACCATCCTTGCGGTCGCACCGATTGGTTGTGGAATTCGTCATGGGACAATTCTGCTCATTCCCACCAGTGAAGGCCCCCCGGCCCCGACGTGGGAGCTCAATGTGGTGCTTGCTAGGCTCATGGGACCTCCATTTATTGGGGGCGTGGCCAGCGCGCATGGAGTGAAGACGTGAACCCACAGAGCTCCCGTCCATGATCCTATAACAGATCCTGTAACGGCGGCTAAAGATATACCTCAAAGCAGCCAAAAGCAAATAAAGGCGATTAAACCTTTTCCCTGCCTCCCGGAGCCCCTCCGAACGTAAAACGGACTGGGGGAGCCACAATAACAGCTGTCTCGAGAGGCCCCCTTCACCTCCAAAATGGAGGCGAGAAAAGATCTGGCGGGCCGTTGCCCCTGCCCCTTGCCCTCGGAGGACTGACAACGCCTCTAGGCTCAAGCGACCCAGCGGAGGCAAGCCCGGAAATCTCTGGATCCACGCCGAGAGGGAAGCCGCCAAGTCACTTCTTGTGACTCCAGAAGTGACGGAACCCCGGAGGCCAAGTAGGGGAGCGGGGCCTCCCAGGCATGCAGAACAAAGGAGCCCTCCAAGCCACGGACGTGACCCGTGGCATCGGACCACAATTGAGGAGACTGGAGACCGACGGGAGACAGTGGGATACAGCGGTGCCCCCGAGGAGCCCAGCTGTAAGAGGCCGACCCAGACTGCAGGTACCCAGAGACCCTGGCTGGCAAGAGCGGGGAAGAGCACTGAACCCCAGATTGACGCCCCCGCACGCTTCTGTCCCTCTCCTCTGGCCACATATGAGAGTGTGCACACCGAAGCCCTGAAGGACTCTGCCCTGCGCCTTACTGCATCATCTCACCTATGCATGTGGGTGGTGGCCGTCCCTCACCTCCAGTGTCATCACGAGCACACCGAGACGGTAGGGGGGACCGGGCAACCCCGCCGAGTATGCGCATGGAGGCACATGGCGACCATCCATCCCTTGGCTAGTGCCCAGATCCTCAGCACACGCAGAGCATTGTGTGCATTGCAGGCTGGATGTAAGCTCCCATAAAACAGCCACAACGACCAAGCGGCGGTGAAACCACTACGCCACTAAGCATTTCCCAGTGATGAAAACCTGCACTAGTTACCACGGTTTCCACCACGATAAATGGACATATAGCGGGCACGATCGGGGGGGTCACCCTGCTAGTCGGACCAGCTCCCACAGTTGACTGAAACCCCACAAGGGCCCGGACCCCTCGGGGGACCTCGAACTCAGGCCAGATAAAAGCAGCCCGATACAAACGTGACACAAACTCGATCAACCAAACGCAGGCACCCAAGTGTTCCCCCACGTGGAGCACACTTGCTCAGACTGCAGAATCCAGGGACCCAGGGCCACCCTCCAGAGCTGCCCCCCCGAACCAACTGCCCCCCGAGATGCCTACCACCACAACAGAGCCCGGTCGCCCTACTCCCGATCCACTGGGGTGCTCCCGCCTCACAGCCACAACTAATCAGGCACTTGGGGATCGTATCCCCCTGCAGGAGAGGCGGCCGGCCCCACGACCCAGCTCTCACGACAATACTGTATCAAGTGAACACCACAGAAGCGACCTAAGTGAGACACTGCAAGATGTCCTCCACAAGGAATAAACCTAAGCCTACGACAATAACGAACTCCTTCACGCCGGCTAGACCCAAGCAACAACCCCACCATGAGACTAATACGCAGACAGTCACCCCGACCTGAAGATGATCCCAGGGACACGCAAGTACTGCAGGCAATCGCAGCGCTCAGAACATTTATTGCCACCAAAATAGACCAAGTCAAATCTGACATGCAGCTAATGCGCCAAGATGCCCACAACCTTACTGAAAGAGTGACCACGGCAGAAGCAGTCCTACAGGAAACCACAGAGACCACCTTGGAATTGAAGACTAAGGTCCACAACCTTGAAAGGCAGGTTGCAAGCCTGGAAGCAAGATCAGTGGAGGGGAGGGCACGACGTAATAATATACGCATACTAGGAATTCCAGAAGACCTGGAAGGAACCAACCCGACTGAATACGTGGAATCCATGATACTACAGGAAATCGGGCCCGGCAAACTCTCTCAGGGATTCTTAGTGGAGAGAGCCCATAGATCCCTACAAAAATAATTACCCCCCCCGCCCCAATGTACAACGCGCTAGAAATTCGTTCATACCAGTCAAAACCAGATTGTGAAAACTCAATCTTAAAAACCTGCTGCTATATCCCTCATGCCTCAAGATACTTTACAAGGGCAAAACGGTCTTCCTGGAAACCCCAGCTGCAGCCAACATGTGGCTGGAGCACAATAACTTGGCTGAAGGCGACAAACGCACCTCACGGACTGAAGGGCTAAATATAAATCGCTGATCCCGCAAAGCAAACAACTTTAAGATCTGACACCATGGCACCAAACTTGAAAGACGGCCCACCGCCACGAAGATGGATTGCACCGCCACAGACGGGAGCTCGTGTGACCGCACATGAGCTACTACAACCCACCCCATCGTAATCGGTGCCAGCCTGTTGCCAGCACTACATCCGCATCAAACAAACTGGATAGGCCCATAAGATGCGGAAGCCCCGAGTGTTGCCCCCTCAATGGAACTGCTGGGGGCAGTTCACAGTTGTTAACATTTGTTAACCCATTCACCAGAATGGAAGTTGTAACCGTTGAAATGTCTCCGAGATGTAAAGCAGCACCTTCAGCGAGGACACAAGCGGGAGAGGTGGGTGAACTGGCACCAGGCGGCCTAGAGTTGCGGCGCCTGGGCTCTCTGACCACCACACAAGAAGAGGAGGGCAGCAAGGAATGAACACTCAAACTCTTCCCCAAACCATCATGGCCACACATATGAAAGTCTTAACCTGGAACGTGAGCGGACTGGGTACCTACCTTCACCGAAATAGGTGTAAATCGTATCTGCACAGGAAGAGGATCGGATTGGCACTATTACAGGAGACCATCTCACAAAGGAATCTACCGTACTGCTACAAACGCACTGGGGTCGGCAGGCGTTTGGCGCTGCATACTCCAAATATGCCAGAGGGGTGTTCACATGGATCAGCTCCCAAAATCCCCTTTCAACTAACCAGGACTATCCAGAAGGAAGGTATGTGATATTGTGGGGTCATATTGAGCAAACTGAGAAAACTGATATATGTATTGTGAGCTCATACCTCCCCAACAACAACATACCAGCACACTTAAACCTAATGTCCCCCAAGGTCACACAATATAGGAACGGATTCTTTATCTGAGGGTTTGATTTCAATTGCGTCAGCAACCCAGAGCTTGACACGTCGACGCCCTTCCCCGGCGGTCCAACGGCGCCCACCATGGCACTGAACACCATGCTGAGCTGCCTGGACCTAGTGGACGTCTGGCACCCAGATGACCGGAGCTACTCCTTTTACTCATCTCCACACAACCTTCACACCAGGATTGACTCTTTTCACTGGTAGAGAAAACCTACCTCAGATCGACACGGCACAATACCTAGGCCGGACCATCTCAGACCACTCACTGCTGATGGTAGAGTGGAGCATTACAGGACCCAGACCCCCAATACCCACATAGAGAATGCCCATGGAAGCGTTAAAAGACCCGGCATTCAGGGATGACCTCAGAGATTCCCTAGAGAACTATATAGAAGAGAACATGGGCAGTGTTGATCACCTAAGCACGATATGGGATGCCCGGAAGGTGGTAATACGGAGAGAAACATCTACGAACCGAGCTAGAACAGTGGGAAAACGAAATTTAGCAGCTGGAGTCTGACACCCAGGGCACCCAGCAGGAGGAAGACACTCAAGCAGATCAGAACTTAATGCAAAGAAGCATGGGGCAGACTGGCCAAGTTTGACTATACCACCAGAACCAATAGGGCGCACACCGAAGCAGACAAGCCCAGCAGACTACTAGCCTGGTTGTGCAAAAAAGAACACCCCAAGCACCTAACCACGGCCCTGAAAAGCGAAGATGGCACGCTGCATCAAACCCAGCAGGGCATCAATGACACTTTTAAACAATTCTACGCCCAACTGTATTCCCATGACGCCCAGGTGTCCCTTGATGAGATCTCGGACACACTAGAGGAGATAGGGCTGCCTAGGCTATCACCCACACACAACGAATCTCTAGATGCTGACATCACCACGGAGGACATGTCTGAAGCAATTAAATCCCTGGCCACGTGCAGGGCCCCGGGCAGTGATGGGCTACCCTCCGAATTTTATAAGACTTACGAACCAACTGTAACCCCGCTGCTGCACGAGGTCTTCCAGGAGGCATACGACTTGGGAATCCTACCAGGGAGTATGCGTGAAACGCTGGTGGACCCGATGCTTAAACCCAACAAACCTGCAGACGATTGCGACTCCTACCGCCCACTTACAATGCTCAATTACGGCATCAAAATATTGACCACGATCCTAGCCAAGAGGCTCTCCAGGACGATATGAGAAATAGTGCACACAGATCAAAATGGCTTTGTGCAAGGCCGCAACACCACCGCCAATCTCTGCATGCTCCAGCATGTCGTATCCCAGGCTGACCGAGATGGGGGATCCTACGCCCTGCTATCCTTGGATTGCCTTCAAGGCGTTCGATTCCATCTACTGGGAATGGCTATTAGCGGTTCTCCGAGAACTTGGCTTCGGGGAGAAATTCATCACGTGGGTCGAAGTGCTCTACACCAAACTAAAGGCACGAGTAAAATCCGGAAGGCACGTCTTGGCGGCATGGGACATTCAGAGGGGCACTAGGCAAGGATGCCCACTTTCCCCCCATGATTTATATACTTGGGCTAGAACCTATTGCTATCTATTTCAGAAAGCAATTCTTCGATGCAGGTATATGATTGGACGGGGTAGATCACATAATCTCCCTGTATGCAGATGATGTCCTCCTGTATGTTAGAGACCTGCACCTGGAACGTTCCGACTATGCTGAAGGTCCTAGAAAATTTTGCCAAAGTCTCAGGAATACGATTCAGCAGACAAAAATCCTGCCTCTTCCCATTGGCAGACCTCAAAGACAAACACATTAATGACCTACCTCCATTGGGTGTACAATGGCAACTGACCTCATTTCGCTACCTTGGAGTCAACAAACCACACACATCCCGAGATCATGCACAAGAATAACACCATGGCGGCGCCTCTACGCAAATCAATAGGGTTCTGGTCAAGGCTCCCCCTGTCCATGATGGGAAGAGCGTCCATCATTAAAATGATTGTTCTCCCCAGGTTCCTTTACGGATTCCAAAATGTATATTACTATATCAAAGCCCCCTTCTTTCGCTTACTCGAAACGATACTCAAGGACTTCCTATGGGGTAAAGGCAGATGCAAGATAGCTCTAACCACATTAACCCTCCCGTACAGACAGGGCGGCATTCAACTTCCTGACCTTGAGAAATATTATCTGGCAGCCCAGCTTAGCTTTGTAACCAAATGGTTGGTTGATGACGCCACTTCCGAAACAGCACTATTGCAACACCCAGCCGCTCCAATCCGGCTGAAGGAACTCATTTGGGCACCCCAATGCCTCCCAAGCGAAACGCCCCTACTGGCCACCCTAGGAAGACAAGTGTGGCACAGAACAAAGTCACTTCTACACCTGATACACGCGTATGCTCCGGATATTCCGCTCCTTTCAGATCTATGTCAGAGCAGCGTAGACCTAGCAACCATCAGGCACTGGGAGAGAAAGGGAGTGTACACGTGGGGAGACTTATACAAAGAGGGCTCCTTCCGCGACTTCTCTTCACTGCAATCAGAGGATGGCATACCCAGCGGCCAGTTCCTGTGGTATCAAAGGATTTGAAAGCTAGCGCAAGACAAGTGGGATACATGGCCTGAGGAGCCTGAGGGCAACCCCTTCGTAACACTACTGTACAATCTGGGAGAGGGCTGGAGACCGATGTCCCAAATATACAGCCACCTAATGGACAGGCCTAATCCCTGTAGCTCTGACCTAAAATTCAAATGGGACCGGGACCTGGGGCGAGATATTACCGATGAGGAATGGGAGAGAGCCCTGGTGTTCCCCAAGGAGGTATCCAGCAACTCCAGATTCAGATCAATCCAACTGAATGTGTTATACTGTTCCTATCTAACTCCATACAGACTTGCAAAGTTTAGCAAGCATCCCCAACATAACTGCCGTGGTGCAATAGGGACAAAGCGGATCTTCTACACCTGTTCTGGGAATGCACCAAGACTCTGCAGCTCTGGGCTAAGGTGGATCAAACCTGCAGGAGGGCAGGCATGACCAGATACGAATGGACCCCTAGTAAATGCCTCCTGTGGACTTACCCCAGATTAGCTAAAATCAAACACACTGTGAAGCTCATGGACATGGCATGTATCCTAACTAAGAAGACCGTCGCAATGGCATGGAAACGACCAGGTGGCCCACGATTCCAAGCATGGCATCGCGAACTGGAGCGCTGGGTGTGGGCGGAAACCTCGGCCTGGGAAGACAGCGTCGCTAAATCCTCTGAAGATGCAAGTCAGGCACTGGACGCTTGGAAAGCCCTGACGTGGGCACTGTTCCACCCTTCTGACGACGAAAATCCCCCTTGAATGATTTACCCCCACGCTGTCTGAACCGGCCACCACAAAGACACTTAAACAGACGATTGCCAGAAACAGAACCAAATCCCCATTTCCATGCTCCTTCCCTACCCCTGCCCCCCAAGCCCTGGCCCCTGCCCTCCCCACTCCACCCCCAAGCTACTCCTCCAAGCTGAACTGTTTCTCAACCACAAGGAGACAATCACTGTTACTGTTAAACGTTTATGTTAATGTTGTTTCTGATGTTTGTTAATCTGCTTAGAATCACATGCTGTGCATATCCGACGTCCCGTGGTCACTGCGGAGTATTGCATCTTGTTTTTCGAAACTCGAAAAGGGGACGTCGACATAGGCGTGTCTGTAATACAATCCCTATAGTGACGTGTAGTGTACCCAAAATCCCTCAAGCGTCGAGGTCCCTCAGATTGTTTTTTTCCGCCCAGAATACTGGTCGCCTTATGCGGAGCTCTTAAGAGACATTGTCATTACCATTATTCGACCCTTGGTTGTTTTTTGTCAGTTATCGTTAATCCAAATGCCTCCAGCCCTCTTTCGACGGCTAAGCAACTTCCTCGCCGAGTCAAGATCTTTGGCAGTGGTTTCGACGGAGGCGATCCTATTGGCGCTGCCAAACACGTGGCCCGGTCTCGCCGGCCTACACAGTAGGGAGAGTGGGGGTTGTTGTGGACATTTCTGTTTTCTTCTAGAATGCCTTTCTCTCCCCCCCACCCCCTTTCCGTTGGGGTTATCATCACTTATTATTACATCCTCGGCTATGGAGAGGACTCCTTTTAGATTTTGCCCTCGTTGTAATGGCAAATTTACGTGGAAGGATAAGCATAAGCGGTGTAACCGCTGCTTACCCCTCGACCACAACGAGGCCGGCTGTGCGGCCTGTAAACTCCTTCGTCCAAAAACTTTGAAGGACCGCAGGGTCAAGAGGTGGGCAGCCTACGCTATGTCGAAGGTTGATTCCTCACCCTCCGCCGCCGAATGTGACGAGGGGGATAGTGATAACGCTACCTCCGTATCAGAGGTTGTCGTCCTCTCTAAGGAGCGCTCCCGCTCCTCTGCATCTGTCCCCAGCCCCGACAGGTTCGGCTCATGCCCTACTTATGGCGATGTACACCCCGGCGACGCCGACGCACATGAAAAAATGAAAAACACACAACCCACGGCCCTTCCTCGACTAAGTCCAAGAAGGCCCCAGCGCCAACGGAGATGCTGAATCTACCGGCAGCCTTCTCCGACCGTAAGGGTCACCAGCCCTCCCCGCAGCCGCATGCGCGACTAGCGACTGGGCCATCCGCAACTAAGGGCGCTACCACCAAAATGTCAGACGAAACGCCTCGTAAGAGAGCGACCGTCGGCGAAAAGGTTCCGGCACCGCTGAACACCGTTTATGACCAGCCCTCGACAGACAAAGTAGTCGCCGAAAACTTGGCTAGAATAGTCTCCTCTGACACTCAAATACTGGCTGCGAAAGAGTCGCCGACAGCCGCTCACAAGGCCAGAGAAACGCCGAAATTTACGGAAGGTACGCCGGAAAACAACAATACTTTGTTGGCAAGCTACGCTGATGCCCAATGGGGATTGTTGCGTGAAGGCCTACAAGAAGCCCCTGAGCCCTTGCGAACACGGTTGTTAGCCATTGTGACAGAAGGTACTCGGTTAAACCAAAGCATCATCAAGAAGACTCTAGATGCTGTGGAAAAGGCTGGCCGGTCAGTAGTCCAGGGTGTACTTCTTAAGCGTCATGTTTGGCTCAAACTCAGGTTTCAAGCCAGAAACCCAGGCATCCCTCATCAACAAACCCCTTGAAGACTCAAACCTGTTTGGTAAGGCGGTTGACGATGCACTGGAGACAGCTAAGAAGGAATTTGATACTCTAAAGACTCTGGACCAAATCACAAGACCACCTAATAAGCGAGGTTATGGCAACAGGTGCTTTTTTCGTGGCCAATGACAAAATCAACAACAATACTCCTCAGCAGGCAACTGGTCCTCCCCTCAGAGAACCAGTGGACAATATGCTCGGAGAGGACAACGTCGTGGCAAGGGAAAAGGTCGGGGTCCCACTCCCAGGGGCTCCCCGGCTGCCAACACCAAATGAACCGAAAGTTCAGGTCCCCTCCCATGCATCTCCGGTCGGGGGCCAGTTAACATCATTCCTACAAGCAAGGGAGGGAATTACCACTGACCGCTGGGTACTGTCAACAATAGCCCACGGTTACTGCATCGAATTCAGTCGGTTCCCTACATTCAGACCCCCAAGGGGAAAGACGCCTATCACTGGAACACCTCTCGATCCTTCTTCAGGAAGTCGAACTGCTGCTGGAAAAAGGAGCAATAGAGGTTGTGCCTCTATCACAGGTAAAGGAGGGTATTTATTCAGTGTACTTCCTTGTACCCAAAAATGCTTTAACCATGCGCCCTGTACTAGATCTGTGCCCAGCGAACAAATTCGTAAAACCTCAAAAATGTCGTGTGGTGACTTTGCAGGAGGAAATCCCCCTGCTCACACAGGGGGATTACATGGCAACACTGGACATGAAAGATGCATACTTTCATATTTCAATGTTGCCAGTGCACTTGGAATACCTCAGGTTCATGATAGAAGGCAAACACTATCAGTTCAAAGTGCTACCCTTCGGCATAGCTTCAGCGCCAAGGGTATTCACGAAGGTAGTGGCAGTGGCAGCGGCACACCTGTGCAGAATGTCCATTCCAGTCTACCCTTACCTCGATGACTGGCTCATAACAGGGGATTCTTACGAAACATGCTTCTCAAATACCCAAAAGACTATAGACCTTTTGTTCCACCTGGGCTTCTCCATCAACGAGAAGAAGTCCAGTCTAGACCCCAGCCAAGACAAGCAATTACTAGGGGCTCTAATTAGAACAAAGGACGGCCTCGTCTTCCCCGCCAAAGAGAGGGTCCAAAACATGCTGTTTCAGATCCCTCAATATGTAGCCGGTCGGGAGGTGACGGTACGCAAGGCCATGCGATTGCTAGGAATGATGGCGTCATGTATTTATTTTGTACCTCACGCGTGCCTGCACATGCGCCCAATGCAAGAGTGGCTCAACAGCCAGTAGTGTCAGGCCAGCGGACAATGGGACGATCTAGTGGTGGTCTTGCAGGCCTTGGTTCTCTCGCTGCAATGGTGGCGAAGGAAAACCTTGTGTTGGGGAAACCTTTCGCATACCCCTGCAGTGGAAGCCACTCTAACCACAGACTCATCCCTCACAGGATGTGGCACTCACCTATCCCATCAGACTGCACACAGAGTTTGGACTCTGAGTGTGGCGTCCAAGCACATAAACTTGCTGGAACTGCTGGCGGTCTTCAAAGCACTGAAGGCTTTCCAGACACACCTACAAGGGAAAACAGTGCTGATCCTCACAGACAGCACCATGTACACGGCCATGTACTACCTGAACAAGCAAGGGGGCACTCGCTCTCCAGGACTGTCCAAGTTGTCCCAGAACATCTGGAAGTGGGCTCTCAAACACATGTTCCTGTTATCTCAACATGTACCAGGGGAACTCAATCTTCTGGCAGACGAACTCAGTAGAGACTTCCCTCTGCCCGCAGAGTATGAATGGCGACTACACAAAGACAGTGTCTCCAACGTTTTCGCAGAATGTGGCTTCCCAGAGATCGACCTGTTCGCAACTCTGGAGAACACCCAATGCCAAGATTACGCCTCCAGGTACCCCCAGAACCGCTCCAAGGGGAACGATCTCTGGATTACATGGTCAGGGAAATTTGTCTACGCTTCGCCCCCCCCCGCCTCCCACCCAACTCCCCTTCTCAACAAGTTTGTGCACAAGATGCACCAGGGATGCACCAGGAACCAGTTACCATGATACTGGTGGCCCCCATGTGGGGCCTACAACCCTGGTTCGCTCATCTGATGGAGATGTCACTGTCTCCTCCGGTGAAACTACCCTGCCTGTACAACATGCTGTCACAGGACAGGGGCCAAACGCTGCACCCATGCCCTCAGACCCCGAACTTGGCAGCCTGGCTCCTGAGATCATAGAGTTTGGACATTTGCAGCTACTTCAGATGCATGGACATTCTCAGAGAAGCAAGGAAACCGAACACTCGTTACAGCTACTCTAGCAAGTGGAAACGGTTCATCATCTGGTGTAAGTCAAAGAGCATCAACCCCGTTGACTGCTCTCCCACACAGATTGTTCTATACCTGACTCACTTGTTGGACTCAGGTTTAGTCTTTAATTCTATTAAAGTTCACCTAGCTGCACTCTCTGCCTACACTAAGTCACAACATAAGGTGTCATGGTGGAAAGTTGCAGTTATTAAAGCCTTCATGGAGAGAGTGAAAATAATTCACCCTCCTATATCTAACCCAGCTCCCGGATGGGACCTGAATGTTGTACTAACCAGGCTAATGGGCTCCCCCTTCGAACCCATGCATAAAGCAACCCTTAAGGATCTCACGCTTAAGACTGCTTTCTTGATAGCAATCACCTCCATTAGGAGAGTGAGTGAACTACAAGCACTCTCTATACTAGATCCCTTTGAGATAGATCCCTATCTCTATACTAGATCCCTTTGTAACAGTTCACAAAGATAAGGAGGTTCTACGCACACACCCTAGGTTTGCACCGAAGTTCATTTCAAAATTCCATGTTAACCATTCTATAGAACTACCAACGTTCTTTCAAAACCCATCAAACTTGGGAGAAAAGAGCCTGCACACACTTGATGTGCGCAGGGCGGTCAAGTTTTATATGGAACGAACTAGACCACTGAGAAAGACTAATCAGTTCTTGGTCTCAGTGGTGGCAGGAAGAGAAGGAGATGCAGTTTCCAAATCCACTATATCTAGATGGATTGTCCAATGCATCACTCTCTGTTACACTCTTGCTAAGAGAACTGCCCTTCAAGCCTAGAGCACATTCTACTCGAGGCACTGGGGCATCCATAGCATTCATTGCAAATGTTCCCCTTGAGTCCATTTGCAAGGCGGCAACCTGGAGGTCTGTACACACCTTTACAAAACACTATTGTCTAGATGCCCATTCTAGATCTGATTCGCAGGTGGGACAAGCAGTACTAAGACATCTTTTCTGTACTGTTCGTTCTCACAACCCACCTTCAACTCCAGGTACTGCTTGCTAGTCTATGCACAGCATGCGATTCTAAGCAGATTAACAAACATCAGAAGACATGCATTACTTACCGTAAAAGCATTTCTGATAGTTGTATCTGCTTAGATTCACATGCGCCCACCCTTCCTCCCCGCTCGGATGGAAGGAACATAGACGTCTTATTACTTCTCTCTTTTCTGTACTCCCTCACATAGTCGTAAGGCTCCCTCATGGCAGAAAAAAAGAGGGACCGCAACGCGTGAGGGATTTTGGTTACACTAAAGGTCACTATAGGGATAGTATTACAGACACGCCTATGTCGACGTCCCCTTTTCCACTTTCAAAAAACAAGATGCAATACTCTGCAGTGACCGCTGGATGTCGGGCTATGCACAGCATGTGAATTTAAGCAGATGTGAATGTGAGCTTGAATGTGAGCCTGGTGAGGAGGTAAGAGATGCTTATGTTGAGCCTTGCCACCTCCCGTGGTTGCGTATGTGTGTACTGCTATGTATTCTTTATTCATGAGCATGTGAATCCATGCCAGACCCCATGCTGGAGAAGGAACAAGTTACTTACCTGTATCTGTTGTTCTCCAGCATGGGTCTGGCATGGATTCACATGCGAACCCTCCCGCCTGCCCCTCTGCAGCTCTTCTCTTGGTCCTACTGCCTCTGTACCTGCTAGCAAATCTGAAGATGGCTGCCAGAGGATGGGCTTAGGTAGAGGGCAGTCATTGGCTGGGGGCAGTATGACCCACAGCTCAGTGATTGGTTGTTAGGAGAAAGACGGTTCAGAAATGAAACAAATTTTTTCTCTACCGAGGATTCCCAGCCTGACGGGTCATATTCATATTCATGGGCATGTGAATCCATGCCAGACCCATGCTGGAGAACAACAGTTACAGGTAAGTGACTTTTTCCTTCCGTTACTTCTGCCAACCTATGGAGCCCCCATATATTCTGTCCTCTCCGCTTTTTCCTCCTCCCCCATTACTGGGGGCACCAGATGGGAAGTGTCCTTGGCGTACATTGCATCTTCCAAATGCACCATTAATGTCTATCATAATGGCACTATCATGGCCCAGGGCTGTCAGCCCAACCTCTGCTTTGTTGACAGGCGTCTTCCTTCTCTCTACAAGTTCCCCCACTTTCCCCTGACCCCTCCTATCCCCAGTGGTGGCCCCTCACCCTTGTGCCCCCCTCACAAATCTTTTAAAGGGGGCAACCAACTGCACTTAGCCGCCCTCAATTTCTCGCTCTGCTATCAAACATGCCTCTGACATCTGTCACCTCCTTGAAGGCCTTAACCTTGACGTCCTTGCTCTCACTGAGGCGTGGTTAAAGGCCAGCTCAGTCACTGCTTTTGACACTCTTCTCCCTGAAGGCTACAAGATCCTGTCCAATCCCAGGCCCTCACAGGCTGGTGGTGGAGTGGCTCTGATATTCTTCGAGTGGGTTCCTGTCTCCATCATCCCCACCCAGTCCTACTCATCCTTTGAAAGCCTAGTCTGGAGGCTGTTTGTCTCACCTTCTTTCTCTCTTACTCTCGTTACCATCTACAGACCCAACGGACCATCCCCCCTTTTCCTCTTAGAATGGGCCGACCAGTCCTCCTCTCTTCCTCTCTTCTTGCCTCCTCCCCCCCCCCCCCAAACTTATCTTCCTTGGGGACTTCAACATCCATCTTGACTCTCTGGATGGGGCCATTGCTCTCATCTCAACAGACATCCCTCTCATTACCCCTAGCCCCTGTTCTGACCACTCTCCTGTCTTCGGACCTTGACCATCCCTGTCCCCGGACACCTCCACCAGCACTTAAGTCTCCATCTCCGTCATTCGGCCGATGAAGCGTGTGTCAGCTACTGCATTTACCTCTTCCTTCATACCTCCTCCACCCCCTCATTTGACTCTCCCTCTGACTCTGTTCTTGCTAACCACCACCTCTCCATATCCAACCCCCTTGGACATCCTTCCCACTTTCATGAGGATCTGCATGAAGCCTGCCTCCAAATGAAACTCTTGGTATGAAACGCAAGTTCAAAGGTGCAGTGCAGAGGTTGCCGACTTCTAGCTCATCCTCTGACAAACTGGCCAGCCACCTACTTCAAAAGGTAATACCGCCTCTCCATCCGCTCCAAGAGAGCTCGTGTCCAAGCATGTATCCCTGGAGCCACCAACAACACGGTTGGACTCTTTAAAATCCCATCCCAGGCCCTCTGCTCCGCACTGGCCTCCCACTTCTCCAAAACTCTGGACCTTCTGTCCTCTGTCTTCTGCACCCCCTCTACATCCCCTCGCCCCCTCTCTTGGCCCCCAACACTCTCCTCTTTTTCACCAGTTGCGCCAGATGAGTTCTCTGAAATCTTCCCCTCTATAAAATTCTCCTCTAAACAGGTGCTCCCCTGCTCCTGCGGAACCATCAAGGACAACATTGCCGCTCTCGCTCCAGCCTTGGCTGACCTCTGCAACCAGTAATTTGCCACTGGTTCTTTCCCCCAACCCCTCAAGCACTCTTGTACACACTCTGCTATAAAGGCTGTCGGTTTACCCTTCTTGCCTGGCTAACAATCGCCCTATCTCCAGCCCCCCATTCTTCGAAAAAACTCATGGAGAAACTGGTCATCCCCCAACTGACCCTCCACATCGAATCTGCTGGCTGCCTCCACAGTCACCAGTCTGGTTTTAGGGCTGCCAGAGGCACGGAAACTGCTCTCCTGAACAAGACCTACTCTCCAGCCTAGATTCCAACTCCCCCTCTGTTCTGATCCTTCTCAATATCTCTTCTGCCTTTGACACTGCCCACTACTCAATCATAAACAGTCTCCGTGATACCCCAGGAATCACGGACAGGGCACTGGTGTGTCTTACCTCCTTCCTTTCAAACAGACCCTCCCAAGTGTAAATTGGTCCTTTTCTCTCCTCCATAACACTCTCCACCTGTGGTGTCCCACAGGGCTCAATTCTATCGCCATGGCTCTTCAACATCTACCTGGCCCCTCTGGTCTACCTGATCTCCACTTTCACGCCTCAATTACAGTGTTATGCAGATGACACACTGCTCTCCTTCAAACTGCCATCCTCTACCTCCTCCTACTCCTCCCTGATACCTGACTGATATTCTGGCATGGTGCTCTGCCAATGATCTCTGCCATAATGCCAGTAAGACCGCGATCCTACTCATTTGGATGCCTGCTCCTTGTTTCCCCCTCTCTCTGGCCACACCCCTTGGGTCTTATCCCTGCACCCGCCTGTGAGGCAAAAAAACCTTGGGATCATCTTTGACTCCTCGCTCTCTCTCCACACATCATGGACCTTGCCAAGAAGTCCAACTTTCAAGTCCACCTTTATAGGGGCATTCTACCTTTCCTCGCCTTCCCCCAGAAGCTCAACGTCTCCAGAGCCCTGGTTCTCTCTAGGCTTGACTACTGCAACAGATTTGGTTTAGTGCCAACCGGGAGTGCGAGCAGTACTGCTCAAGGGAATTTCCTCTAGGAGATGCATTTGTGGTGGACTGGGAGTTCCCACTACTGTACGCGTTTCCTCCAGTGCTCGTCATTCCTCATGTAATCAGGAGTTTGCGGAGGTTTGGGAAACACATGAACATAATTGCCCTGGATTGGGCCAGGAGAACGTGGTATCCGGAACTTCTGGACATGTCCATCTGTCCTCTGATGCGTCTTCCACAAAAAGAGGACCTTCCCTCGCAAGGGGAGGTTCGGGTTCTCCATCTAGAGGTCAAGAATCTCATCCTTCACGCTTGGTTTTGGAAAGTCTGAGATATAAGGATTGGGAGCTCCCGGATGATGTAATGGAGGTACTGCTTTCGGACAGAATGCCAGCAACAAAATCTCTGTACCATTGCCATTGGAATAAGTTTTGCGACTGATGCAGAGAAAAGAATGTTGATCCTTTTCAGTGCAAAACTCTGGATGTTCTATCCTTTCTGCTTTTATTAGCACATAAAGGTCTTCAGGTTGGCACCATTAAGGGCTACTTGGCGGCCCTATCGATTTGTTTTTTTTTTTTTTTAGGCGCTCATCAGAAGAATGCTCCTATTTCAAGATCACACTTGTGACTCAATTTCTAAAAGGGCTCACTAATGTGTTCCCTCCATCACCTTTTCAGGTTCTGGTTTGGGACCTCAACCTGGTTTTAAGGTTTCTGATCTGCGCCCCATTTGAACCTTTGCACACGTCCATTAAGGTTTTTAACCTGTAAGACAATACTATTGGTTGCTGTAACATCAGCACGTAGAGTGAGCGAGTTGCAGGCACTTTCTTCCAAACTACCCTTTACTTTATTCCACAAGACGGTTGTATTACAGTTAAAACCCTCTTTCTTGCCTAAGGTAGTTTCTGACTTTCATTTAAGTCAGAAGATTGTGCTACCGGCTTTCTATCCTCCACCTCATCCTCGGAAGGAAGAGGAAAGGCTCCATAGGTTGGACCATAGGAGAGCGTTGAGCTTTTACATTTCCAGAATGTCGAAATTGAGAGTGGATGACCAGCTCTTGATAGGGTATACAGGACCTTGTCTAGGTGGATCATCCTTGCCATATGTGAGTGCTATAGGCTGGCAGGCAAAGACCATCCTGAGCGTTTGAGCGCATTCCACCAAGGGCATGGCTACATTGGCAGCCCTTCAAAGGGGTGTCCCTCTTAAGAACATATGTGATGCGGCAACGTGGTCCTCCATACACACGTTTACTAAGCATTTCTCTCTGGATACTTCCCATGCTCATGATGTTGTTTTTGGTAAGGCAGTAATTTACTCTGACCTTTAAGATTCTCAATATACACAAATTCTTCACCCTCCTCCACTCATGGGTAATGCTTTGTGAGTCTGTCAAAGATGAGGAAAATGTTGGAGGACACAATCGATTCGAAGTACAAATTAATTACCAACTGATAACGTTCTTTCGACTGGATGTTCCTCCACGTATTCCCCATCACCCTCCAACCTACCCCTCTGTAGAATTTCCCATGCTGTTACAGCTTTCGTTCCACCAAGGCTGAGTACTGTCATGCCGGTCTTTATGGGCATTTCTGTTCTACAAGGAGGGGAAAAATAAAACTCAGGCCAGTGGGTACTGGGCGTGCTACTTATAACCTCTGAAGACTTCACCCTCGACAGAGGTCTTCGAGGGACACCAGCTCGATGCCATTGATGCAGGGCACCCTCTGCCGAAAATGTTTTGCTAAGCAGTCAAAGCTGGACATAACATGTCAAAGATGAGGAATACATTGGAGGAACATCCGTCGAAAGAACGTTACCAGTTGGTAAGTAACTTGTTCTTCTGCGACTGGCTCCTCCCTCTGGAATGGCCTTCCTTCTCCCCTCTGACTTGAGTCAGATCCTCGAGAGTTCTGGAAACTTCTCAAGACTCATTTTCTCCTCTTCTTTTCCCCCCTCCCCTGCTAACTCCCTCTGCCGCCACCAGTGGGGACTAGTCCCTTCAGAGTCATACGGGGGCCGGAACAACCAAGACCAGTCTCCCTGCGTCCTTTGCCAGCACTTGCCATCAGGCTCCATTTCCCGTACTAGCCCATCATGGTCCACCCTGCTCACCACACTCCTCCTCCCTTTCCACTTTTTCCCATGGCACTTACCTGCTTGGCTGCCCCAGTTCTTTCATGCCCCCTTCCCTGGGGCACACCACTCCTGCACTCCCCCTAAACCCCCCTCATATTCCTCCACCCCTGCACTTACCACCGTCTCACGCACTTACACGGTAGGATTGTTGCAAGGCCAATGTAACCGTTTTTGTTGTTCTCCAGCATGGGGTCTGGCATTGTTTCACATGCTCATGAATATTCCCCATCGTCAGGTCGGTAATCCTCAGTAAAAAGAAAAACTCTTTCACGTACAAACTGTATTTCTCCTCTAAAGCAGTCGCTGTCCTCTGGGTCATACTGCCCCCAGCCAATAACAGTGTTCTCCCTAAGCCCCTCCTCTGGCAGCCATCTTCAGATTTTACTGCACTTTCAAGTGTTGGGAGTCCTCTGGTTTGTCAGTGAATTTCATCACCCCTTAAGGGCAAGGATCGTCGAAGATATCTTCAAAAGTTCCCAGAAGGCTGTCGGGCCTTCACCTCACCTCCGGCCATGACGGAGAAGAAGGAAGCAAGATCCCTTTTCAAGCTCTGCATCATATGCAGATTACAGAACAAGTTTGTGGAGGAACAGCCTTGGGCATAGCTAGAAAAGAGCATATCTCCAAGGTAAGGAGACAAAATAATTGGCTCTCCACCAGTGATAAAATTCTGCTAAAAACTGCCTCTTACTCACAAGTGCCTCAATAACCCAGCACCCCAATATCTCAGAGACAGAATTATTAGAAAAACTACCCACTGGCCCATTAGAGCTGCTAATACAAACTGTCTGCAGGTACCTAGATTTAAACTGACGAAAGCTGGAGGCAGCAGTTTTCCAGTCAAAGCTGCTCCGTTCTGGAACTCCCTACCTCCCTTCCTGAGGGCGGATCAATCTTACTCCCTCTTCAGACATAACATCAACTGGCTCAGAGAAAATTACCACTAAATCTACACCAGTCACTTTCCTACTACCCCCTCTCATTTGCACTGTAAATGGACAATAGAGTTTTGTTTGTAAATAGACCACTCTTTTCTTGGACCACTCAGTCTATGCACCCTCGCCTACCTGCTTACTATATGTATATATTGGGCCTCATTATAAGGGTGGCGGCCACGGTATGAACAATGACGGTAAGGCACCGGCACCGTTCATTCCGGGCCGCCACATTAAGAGTTCCACGGGCTGTGCGGCACCCGCAAGCAGAACTTGTGATTGCACCGGCATCGTTATCAATGGTGCCGGTGCAACCATGCTCCCCACCCCCATTCTGCACCATGGGGCAGAATGGGGATCGAGAGCCCGGCATTACCGCCACCCGCGAATGAGCAATTACCAGCCCACTCATCTCGTAATGGGCTGGTTATTGCTCGTAATGAGGCCCATTGTGTTGTTGTAAATCAAATTAAACTATTATATCTGTGTAATGCTGTAACCATGTAACCTAAGCTTAAAACATTAAAGTATCCTGCGCCCTGATACCCTCGGCTCTGGCACGCATTACAAATAAAGAAACAAAGAAATGCCTTCAATGTCTATACTGTCTTCACCAGGACCACAAAGGAGGAGAGTGCGAGATCTGCCTCGGCTTCTCCAAGAAAACAATGAAGGATCGACACAGTAGACTGGCGGTGTGGCTAAACTCCAATGTCTCTGCCCTGTGCCCCAAGCAGGGTCATGCCTCACCCAGGACCGGCCGGTCCAAGGAGCGGGCTTCTAAGTCCTTTGAGGGCACCCCATCTGTGGCAGTCCAAGACAAGGCCAAGCAACGCAAGTCTGGTTCCATCAGAGTTGTCGGTCAAGCAGGTCCTGCAACTGGCAGGGCCTGATCAACATCACCATCTGCCTCCATCGCCAGCCAGCGATCGTGCTCCTCCTCAAAAAGCAAATCTTCCAACTCGGCAAAGCTGCGGGAGAAGCCAGAGAAGTCCAGGATGGAGGAAAAGGCAGCCGACGACCTGCCCAAGAAGGCTCAGACGGCACAGGAGGAATCTTAGTCAATGATTGGACCTGGTGGTGGCTGCTCTCTCGAAGGCCAAAGGGGCTGACCCTGTGAAGGTAAACCCTACTGCGCCCAGGGTGTCCCTGCCTCTGAGGCAGGAGACCTCAGCTGGGGCAGTGGCAAAGCCTGCTGGTACAGCAGAGAAGAGGATGGCGTTTCTGAGCCCAGCTCGACGCCTCAGGGTTAAAAAAAAAAAAGGGGGCGGGGGGTGGCGTGATGAAGCCCCAGGCCAGCCACGGGACGTGCCCCAGGCCAGCCACGGGACGTGCCCCAGGCCAGCCACGGGACGTGCCCCAGGCCAGCCACGGGACGTGCCCCAGGCCAGCCACGTGACGTGCCCCAGGCCAGCCACGGGACGTACCCCAGGCCATGGAAGTTCCGTCCAGAGTCTACAAAGACCTGGAGTCCCTGCACACGGTCCACAGGGAAGTGGAGGACGACGAAGGCGGCATTGCCAGCTTAGCCGACAGATGCATCCTTGGACATCCTATCCACCCTACACACGTTGGTGTCAGAAAAAAATGCCACAGGCCACAGTCCCTGAAGCCCTCGATCAGCCTCTGGCTAAAAATAGTAAGTGTCATCCGATGCCCTGTATCAACCTCCACATCTGCGTCGGCTGCCCTCTCCCTGGTGGACCCGGACACAGAGACAACGTATGATGTTGTCTCGATGGGCGGGTCTCCGCAATAGAGGATGTCCCCACCGGATGAGGTGGGGTCGTTTTCATTCCATGGTCGCCAAAGCTTCCGAACCTTTCCAGCTTACGCCTGAGGAGACCCAAGAAGGAAGGTTTCCTGTACCGGAGACGCAAGGCCAAGAGGAAGACAATCATGGTGGTGCCCCTCCTAGACGACCTGTGGGAGGAGGGTCTGGCCCTCTTGAAGAATCCTTGCAAGCTGGATAGATTGGAGAAAAAGTACTGGTTTCCCAGAGTTCGCATTTCAGTCTTTATCAGTTCCTCCAGACAGCGAGGGGAAGAAGTTGGACACCATGGGGGAGGAAGGTTATTTTCACCGCAGCATCGACCCTCAAGGCGGCCAACACACTGGCGATCCTGGCCAGGTATGACAGGGAACTGTTGTACAAGCTGGGCCGGATTCTGGAGTTCCTGCCCGACGACAAAAGGATGGAGGCGATCGCCCTCTTTCAGGAGAGAGAGGTGGCTTCGGACCATAACATCACAGTGGCGCTGGACATGACAGACACTGGTTTTCCGCAGATGGGGAACAGTGTCTGCCTCAGTCGTCAAGGCTGACTGAAGCCAACAAATTTCCGCCATGAGGTCCAGGTGAGGGTATCTGACATGCCTTTCGACAGATGTAAGCTCTTTGGGATAGGGCACTCTCCAGCGACACTGCTCTTCCTTTCGCGCCTCCAGAGGAAAGTCGGGCAGATCGATGAAAGGTTTCTCCTTGTCGTACCACCAGCCCTCCCGGTCCACGACCCAGGAGGCCTACAGAGGCCGTTCCAAGGCCTAAGGTGGAGGTGGTCAGCGCTGTCGTCACCCTCAAGGCAGAACGCCGGTGCCGAAGAAGCACTGAACCGGTCAAGATTTTGGGCCCCCACCTATGCACCCCAGTGGGAGGCCGGCTGACTGGATTCGTCAACGAGTGGGAGAAGATCTCCACCAACAGATGGGTGTTGGACACACTCACCCATGTACATACCCTGGTGTTTCAATACAAGTGTCCACGGATCCCTCCGGTGGCCCGGCAGGAGCAGCACATCCCTCAACTCTTGCAGGAGGTACGGGCCATGCTTCGAAAAAGGGCGATAGAGCTAGTTCCAAGACGACTCCGGGGCTCCGGAGTTTATTCCAGATAATGTTTAGTCCAAAAGGAAGACCGGTGACTCGAGGCCATTCTAGACCTGCAGCATCTCAACAAGTACCTCGAGTCCCAAAAATTCAGGATGGTCAGGTTGCAGCACGTGCTCGGCCAACTGGAGGAAGGAGACTTCTTGACGTTGCTGGACCTGGAGGACGCCTACTTCCACGTCCCCATTCACAGGAAGCACCAAAAGTTCCTACGCTTTGTAGTTCAGGGGTGGCACTACCAGTTCAAGGCCCTCCCCTTTGGCCTGAAATCGGCCCCCAGTGTTTTCACAAAGTACCTGGCACCAGTGGTGGCCCATCTCCGTCTATGGGGGATACACGTGTACCCATACTTCGATGATTGGCTCATCCGAGCCAGTTTGCGAGACATAGCCATTGGAGACACAGACGACCGTCCAGCTGCTGACGGATCTGGTATTCTCCATCAATTATCCGAAGTCCTACTTGACACCATCGCAGAAGGCACTGTTCCTAGTAGCCAGACTCAACACGGTCTCCTATCTAGCATCGCCCTCCAAGGAGAGAGTAGCGGCCATGCAGGGGAAAGTGCAACGGCTGTTGGCACTGAACATCGCCACAGTGCGGACCATTAAGTCGCTGCTCAGCATGAGTCTTGCATCTACCTTACCTGGCTTTGCAGGTTACGGATGCAACCTATTCAGGAGTTCCTGGATGCTCGCTGGATACAAGTGTCCGCAAACTTTGCAGACAAGATCCCGCTCGACGAGGAGTTCCTTCGGGTCATAAGGTGGTGGGGTGTGCACTCCAACATCGCCCAGGGAACAAGGTTTCAAAGCCCCCATACCAGGAAACAGTCTCCACAGACGCTTACCTGGAGGGATTGGGAGCCCACACCAGACGTCTGCATGCCAGAGGCCTGTGACTGCCGGAGGAGAAAGATCTACACATCAATATCCTGGTGCTAACGGGCAGTGTTGTGGGCCCTCAAGGTGGTGAGGATCGTCACAGACAACACCACCATGATGTTCTACATCAGGAAGTAGGGGGCACTTGATCCCAGAGCTCTCCAAAGAGGCCCATGACTTGTGGCACTGGGCCATCGAACAAAAGATGTTCCTCGTCCCCTTTCACCTGGCAGGAGTCAAGAACACCATCGCCGACTCCCTCAGTAGAGAGTTGCGTTCCTGCTACTAGTGGGAACTTCGGCAGGACCAAGTGGACCGCATTTTCATCAAGTGGAGTAGGTCTCGGATCGATCTGTTTGCGATGGCGGCGAACTCCAAATGCCAGAGGTTTGCCAGCAGGTTCCACAACCGAGGAGCATGGGGGATGCGTTCTCCTTCCCGTGGGAGGGCCTGTTTCTGTGCGCGTTCCTGCGATGAGTCAGCAGCACACTCATGATGATACTCATCACCCCGGCGTGGCCGAGGCAGATTTGGTACCCGGACATTCTCAGACCGCCGGCACCGCCTCCGGTCAATCTGCCATTACTCACGGATCTTCTTACCAGAGGAGGAGGCGCAATCCTGCATCACGACCCAGGATAGCTGAACCTGAAGGCTTGTCTCCTGCAGCCCTAGAGTTCGGAGGATACAAGTTGCCAGCAGACTGCAGGGAGGTCCTTGCCAAGGCCAGAGCTTAGTCGACTTTGAAATGCTACGGTCACAAGTGGAGGCGTTTTGCTGTGTGGTTCCGGTCGCAGAAGATCACCCCTCTGAAGGTCACGGCCCCGCCGATTCTTCATACTTATTATCCTGGGCCAAAGCCAGACTGACGCATGCCTCTTTCAAGGTGCATCTGGCGGTTATCTTCCTCTACACCAGGTCTCCAGGAAGATCTTCACTTTGGTCCCACCGTTTCGCCAAGTAGTTCCTCAAAGGACTGTTTCGATCTTTCCCACCGGTGAAGGCTCCTGCCCTGGCATGGGAACTCAATGTGGTGCTGTCGAGGCTCATAGGGGCCCCCTTCGAGCCTATGCATCGGGACCCTCTCAAGTTCCTCTTGGAAAACGGCTTTCCTTATGGCCATCACCTCTGCCAGGAGGGTGGGTGATATCGAGGCCCTATCCTGCAAGCAGCCATATCTGACTTTCCACGAGTCGAGGATGGTGCTGCAGATGCACCCCTCTTTAATGCCGAAGTTTCAGTCGGAATTTCACCTCAACGAGCCTTTGGTGTTACCTGTGTTTTTCCCCGAGGCCTTCATCACCGGCTGAAAGGGCCTTGCACTCGCTGGACGTTGCTCATGCCCTGAAGTTTTACGTGACTAGCACGAACAGTTTATGAAAGACTTCTCAACTGTTCGTGAACATTGGTCCTGTAAACCATGGGAAAGCCTTGTCCAAGGCCTCCATCTCAAGGTGGCTCTCCGCCTGCATCATGGTTGGCGAACCGACTGCTGCCCGGCCGCCCGAGAGCCCATTCCACCAGAGCGATTTGCTCAGTCGATGGCGTTGCTGTCTGGTGTGGCCCTGTTGGACATGTACAGGGCTGCTATGTGGAGGTCCACGCACACCTTTACAAAGTTGTACTGCGTCGACGGGGATTCCAGGGAGGAGTCCAGGGTCGGCCAAGCAGTGCTACGCAACCGGTTTGCTTGAGATGAGCTTGTTCCAGAGGTAAGAGTCGATTGCTTCTGTTGAGCCTCACCACCTCCCGGGGTTGTGTAATGTTGTGCTGCTGTGTATTATTTATTCATGACCTTGTGAATCCATGCCAGACCCCATGCTGGAGAAGGAACAAGTTACTTACCTGGAACTATTCTCCAGGATGCGTCTGGCATGGATTCACATGCGAACCCTCCCTCCCTTCTTGCTCATACTGCCACTCTACAGGCTTACCAAATTTGAAGATGGCTGCCAGAGGAGGGGCTTAGGTGGAGGACTGTCAATGGCTGGTAGTAGAGGACAGTGATTGGTTTAGAGGAGAAATACAGTTTGTAAGTGAAAGTGAAACTGTTTTTTTACCGAGTATTCCCAGACTGATGACGGGGTATAATCATGAGCATGTGAATTCATGCCAGACCCATGCTGGAGAACAATAGTTACAGGTAAGTAACTTGTTCCTTATTCCCTTGTCCCCCACCCCCATCTCGTCTTTTGGCACCAGGAAACACTTGTGTATAGACACCATACAAATGTCCCATAAACTAAACTAAGGCACCATCCCATACGCCCATTAGAACAGTAACCATTTACAGAGTAGGAACTAATCCCATTGGACCCACTGACCACAACTCGCAGTACTGTGCTACTGTTTAAACGCCAGCCGAAACGCTGGCTACCTGCGATCTGCTCTCGAGCTAGGTCGGTGCGTTAAAAAATAAAATAAATAAATGCAAATAAATAGGTACAGCTAGGAATTCCCTAAAGGGAGTTTAGAAAGCAGCGTTTAGATGATCTCCCTTGTGTGCAAGCCAGCCTCTAGAGAGTAGGGGTCAATATTCCGTAGCTCTAACCTGGAGTCTAAATTTCAATACCCTTGAATTGTCTTTGAGACTGACTGATTTTGCTGCCATGTGTGACCTATATGTTTTCAACACTGCAACATGTCATAAACATAGTCAATAAGATTGTCTTTAAATGTTGCTCTGAATTGAAGTCTGGTACATCCTGTACATTTGAGTAGGAAAAGTCTACTGTCAAAGTATGAAAATAACTTCTGTCACATAGGAAATGTATGTTTTGTAATCGGAAAATCCTGTATTTTTAAAGCCAATACAATAGCAGATGACATTTTCATAATGATTCTGATCATCATTGGTAAGTGGTTAATTGGAAATCATTACTTTTTATTGGAAAGGTTTTAACAGCTGACGAGTTAAAAGCTGCCCAGGAGTCTGTCGCCTTTGGTTGTGTGAAATACGCAGACCTCTCCCACAACCGAATGAATGACTACATCTTCTCATTTGATAAAATGTTGGATGACCGTGGGAACACTGCCGCATACTTGCTGTATGCCTTCACCAGAATCAGGTACATTGCTTCTTTGTAATTCTACATTTATGTTGAAGGTGATCACAGGAATACAAATGTGTATTTTCCTTGAATTTTGAATATTTAGCACAAAGAAGACACGTTTAGTTCTCCTGCGTGGGGTCTGGTATGGATTCACATGCTCATGAATGTTCCCCGTCGTTAGGCCAGGGATCCTCGATAAAAGAAAAAAACAGAGCTGATATAGTTTTTTGCACTTTTTCGGTCAAAAAGTTTGATTTTTGTCAAACCGAGCCTGTGTGCTCTTTGTCTACATCGGCCGACGAGCGGGGTTCCGTCTGTCAGTGAATTTCAACAACCCCTCAAGGGCAAGAATCGAAGTTTTGTTGAAGATTCCAGAAAGCCTTTGGGCCTACTCTGCACTCCGGACCATGTCGGAGGAGGAGGAGGGAAGCACCCTTTTTCAAGCTCTGCTCCAGCTGCGGTTTGCGGAATGTGTTTGTAGAGGATAAACACTTCCAGTGCCTCTGTCTCCATCCGGATCACAGGGAAGCGGATTGCAAAATTTGCCTCGGGTTCTCCAAATGAACCGTGAAGGATCGTCACAGTAGGCTGGCGGCATGGCCAAGGCCTCTGGTCCGTGTGGGAAGCAGGGGCATGCCTCACCTATGATCGACCGATCCGAAGAGCAGGCTTCTTAAGTCCTTTGAGGGCGCTCAATCCATGGGGGGCCCAAGAGGAGGACAAGCACAGTGAGTTGTTTCCGTTGGGGGCGCTGCGCAAGAGCAGTATCGACTGTGCAGATGCCTACTTTCAAGGGACCAAGCTCTCTTAGTCATCCATTTATCTACATTTGTGTTGAGAGGGGATAGAAGATTTTCAGTGTTTGGACCTAAACTCTGGAACATTCTACCCAGGGAAATTAGGGCTTTGGATTCTCTGTTTCAGCGTTCCTGTTTAAATAAAGTCGAGCTAGTTCTGTTGCAATTGTCACTTCTTTGGATGCAATTGTGCTGCACTTAAGGATGGAATGTGATATTACTATAATTTTGGATATCTGCTTCAGTAAAAGTCATTATACGGTTTGTTCTTTTTCAAGCACGTTACAAATCCTCACAATCAAGAGGGTTCTTCGATGGGCAGGGCACACTCCCCATCTGTCTCCATCTCCAGCCCCTCCTCAAAAAGGAAAGCGGCTAACCCGGGAAAGCTGTGGGAGAAGCCTGAGAAGACCAAGCCGCAGAAGTCGACTGACCTACCCCAGGCGTCCCAGGTGAAGTCATCAACGGTCGAGTTGGTGGCAGCTGCCCTCTCCATAGCCAGAGGGCTGACCCAGACAAGGTAGCCCCGGCAGTGCCCAGAGTATCGCTGCTCCCGAGACGGGAGGCATTGGCTAAGCCCGTGCAGAGGACACTTGCGAAGAGGATGCCATCCCTGAGCCTGAACCAGACTCTCCGGGATGCAAAAAAAGGGGGTGGGAGGAGGAGGCTTTAACCGTACTCCAGGGTACAGAGATATTCCTTCCTCGGACGAGGGGCACCAGGCATCCGTCCACACGATCCAAGACTACGCAGATGACGAAAAATCCTAATGGGGACGGTGTCAGAGGTGATGACGGCGGACCTGCCGATGACAACGGCGTGGGCCCAGTAGGCCTACCGCCCGACCTCTCCGAGAGATGTATCATTGAACATGCTTTCGCCCCTGCACACCCTGGGGTCAGAGATTCAGAAACGGATGCTGATGAAACCGCCGGCCCCTGTGGCCAAGGACCAACCACCAGCATAAACGAGGAAGCGGCACCCTACGCCGCCGCATCGACCACCACAAGTGTACCCACTCCCCCCCAAAGACACAGGGACGAACACGAACACGGACGATGACGGGGGCACCGCGGGTGGTTCGCCGCAGCCAATGGCATCTTCCCCCATACCAGGTGGGGTTGTTCCATGCCATGGTCGCCAGGGCGTCGGAACTGATTCAACTGATACCGGAGGAGACCAGGGAGGAATGTTTCCTATATCAACGATGCGTTGCCGAGAGGAAGACCATCTTGCTGGTGCCTCTCCTAGACGACGTTTGGGAGGATGGCCTGGCTTTTAATGAGGAACCCGGCCACAGGCCCGGCCAAGATTGATCGGCTGGAGAAGAAATACTGGGTGCTGGTTGAGTCTGCACCCAAGTGCCTACGTTCACAGCCTTCCCCGGACTCGTGGTCTTGATGGCAGCAAGGAAGAAGTCGTCTAACCCCTCGTCTTCATCCTCCCTCTCTCCAGATAGTGAGGGGAAGAAGTTAGATGCCATGGGAAGAAAAGTAATCTACTTGGCGCCGTTAACTGTCAAGGCGGCCAACGCCTTTGTTATCCTGGCCAGATACGACGGAGAGCTGTGGTATAAAATGGCCCCACTGCTGGAGTTCCTACCTGACGACAAGCAGGTCGAGGCAGTTTTCATCCTCCAGTAGGGCGAGTCGGCATCAGACCTTGCCATCACAGTGGTCCTGGACATCGCGGACACAAGTTTCCGACAGATGGGGCATGGTGTCTGCCTCCGTCGTCGTGGCTGGCTGAAAGCCACCAACTTTCGTCTGGAAGTCCCGATGAGGGTTCTGGACATGCCCTTCAACAGGAACAACCTGGCCGTTGACAAGTCTTTGCAGGCCATTAAGACTGACACTGAGATGGCCCGTGCATTGGGCACTCTTCAACACCTCCTATCCTTTCGTGCCTCTGGCGGTAAGTCAGGCAGATCGTCAAAGGGGTTCGGCAGAGGGTCCTCTTCGTACCACCAACCCTGCCGGTCCACGTCCCAGGAGGCCTACAGAGGCCATTCCAAGGCTTTCGGTGGAGGTGGCCTCGATTGTTGTCGCTCCCAAGGTGGCACGCAGGCCCCAAAGCAAGATTGAACCAGCCAGGATGTTGGGCCCCCACCCATGCACCCTGGTGGGAGGCCGGCTGGTGGACTCAGCGAGTGGGAATAGACCTCCATGGGTGCTGGACGTTCTCACCCACGGACACTCTAGAGTTCCAGCAGATCTGTCGGCGGATACCACCAGTGGCCCGGCAGGAGCAGCGCATCCCTCGGCTCCTGCAGGAAGTATGGGACATGATAAGAAGAGGGGCGATAGAGCTGGTTGCAAAGCAGGGGCTCCGGCGCCTACCACAGATGCCTCTTGGTAAAGAAGATGACTGGGGGCTGGAGGCCCATTCTAGACCTGCGGCATCTCAACAAATACCTCAAGTCCCAAACATTCAGGATGGTCCCGTTGCAGCACATGCTCGGCCAACTGGAGGGCCGCCCAGGGCCGTGTAGGAGAATACGGGTGATTCAAGCGGAAGGACAGGGAAGGGCGCATGCGGCTGGGGTCTCAAGGCACTTCTCCTACCAGAAAGGACACCGTCCTCAGTGAGCGAATGTTATTTTCTATCGGATGGCATTCGAGGCCGTCCCGGTACAGGGAGTCAGTTTCACCCGCGGGGCCAGACCGCCCACTGCAGGGCCCGCACTCCGCCCAGAGCCGCGGCCCTCGCGTAGGTTACTCCGGAGCTGAGGAGCGGCCCAAGGCCCCCCGCCTGCCACCTCGTCCGTATCTGGGCACGCCGGGTCCGATCTCGCCCGTTGTTTCTCCCAGTGGGTGCAGGATAGGTACAATGGTCGAATCCGCTGGTCCAGTAGCGTGGATGAAGGCAGATACAGGATATAATTTTAGAAGGATAATATGCCGGAGAGGAGCTCAACTCTTAGGCGGCCATCTTGTTGCGCGACAGCGCCCCCTTCCACATCCTCAGGTTTTAAGAAACTGTCATCAACCACTGTAATGCTTGCCCCAGTGTATTTTATGGCAGGAGTCTCCTGACCATTTACAAGAACACTGTGCGTATAATATTCTTTGGTGTTCTATTCTGGAATGGTGTTATAAACATACACATTCTGTTGTTCCCACAGACCCAGGGACACTAAAGATGCACTGGCTTGAACTCCAACAGGGTCTTCAGCCAGTAGTTGAAAGTGTGCACTTGCCATTTGTGCTTCTCCCTCAGGGGTGAAGGCTAAGTAAGGAATGCGGACCCCTGAAAGTTTACCCTTACTTCTGGGATCCCCTTTCACATGGTCTACAGGCCCACATTCAAAATATTTTCCAAATGTTCTCTGGAATGGGGGTTTATGTTTGCCTCCCTCTGGTTTGGCGCCAGAGGGTTCACTAGACTTACCAGGTTTCCCATGAGATGTACCCTTATGTTTGTGGCCCTTTTTTTGTATGGGTGGAATTAGAATTCTCTTTACCATCTTTCTTGTGCTGCGTCCCCTCTGTCTTCTTTTGAGTAGCCCCAGAATCCCTATGAGTTGCCCTATTGGCTTCCTATTGGTCAAATGCTTGTGCTAGCTTTTTAGGATCAATTTCCTTGGAGTGCGGTTTCAGCTCAGGAGAGCAGGCATCAATAATAGATTAAAACAAAAAAAGATTTTGTGGGGATTGTGTCCTCCGACGTATTCCACATCTGACTGGTAATCACCACAGCTCAGCTGCTTCGGAAAACTTTTCTGCGTCGATACGCTCCCTCGAGGGCCTCCGTTGAGCCGACGTCGCCGGATGTTAAAAGTAGGACGCACGACGCCCGTAGCCTCAGTTCCGTTTTTTCCGCGAACGTGTTCGCTTCGGATATCTCGGTGTGCCTTGGTTCTTCTCTTGATTGAATCGATTCTTTGTTCTTGGTATTGTGAATCAGGTCTTCGACTTCTTCTACCCCGCAGTCTGGCTTCAAGAAGTGCTGCGACTGCGGTTCCAAGATGTCGCTTATGGACCCGCATGACGTCTGCCTGTGGTGCCTCGGCGAGGACCACGCCACCGATGACTGTGAAAGATTGCGTAAAAGTGGGTAAGTCATTGCCGAAAAAGTACCGTCCAGCCAGTGGCGACCCCTGCTACTAGTCAGCGCACCCCACTCCGGAAAGTTTGGTGGTGCGGGCGGCTACGGCCCCAGCAAACCAGGAGTCGTACCTTACTATCCCTCCTGATAGGGAAGAAAAGCGTTTTGACAGTTGGGCGAAGAAAGTATTTTCTTGAGGGGGCATGGCTTTGAAGGCAGCCAACTCTGTGTGTGCCTTCGCACGTTTCACTCGCACTCTGTGGAATTGTGTATCTTTGGCGGCTGAACATATTCCCGAAGGGGAGGAACGGGATGGCTTTCTTGCCCTTGTACAAGATGGCAAGGATGCCATGTGTGAATCCGTTCAATCGGGTCTGGACGTGGCAGACTGTGTCAGCCGGTCCATGGCGGCGAGCACCGTGATGCGCAGGTTTGCGTGGCTGCGGAAGTCGGGGTTTGCTCCTGATGTACAAGCCTGGCTTCTCAACATGCCCTTTGATGGCAAACATCTTTTTGGCAGCAAGGCTGACGAGAGCCTTGAGGTTGCATACCTCCAAAGCTGCAACGAAGTTGTTGAGCGCTGCAGTCCATCAACCTCTGCCTTTTCGTCCTAGGGGACAGCAATGGAGGGGAGGTTCCTTTTGATACTACTCTACCTTTGGTAGATCGAGGGAGGCTGCCAGTCAAAGGGGCCAACGTAGGAGTACCAGAGGTGGAAAACAAGGTACTCGAGGTGCCAAAGCCGCTCGGGCAGTTGCCTCTTTTCCCCTCAGGCACTGCCACAGCCGCTTCAGCTCAGTCATGAGGCTATGTCCCATGGTTCGCCGGTTGGGGGAAGGCTGGCGCAGCTTCTTGTAGAATGGCGTGCCATTACTTCAGATGTGTAGGTTCTGGAGATCATAGCCCACGGCTACTGGCTTCCTTTCTGGCAGAGGCCTCACGACAATCCACCGGGGAAGCTCTCTTTGAAGAGTCCGGATCCGCTCCTTGCGCAGGAAATCAAATCCCTGCTGGAGAAAGGCGCCATAAAACTGGTGCCTGTAACAGAGGGGAAAAAGGAATGGTATTCCCCATATTTTTTGATCCTGAAGAAAGACTGGGGATTGAGACCCATCATGGACTTGTGTGGTTTGAACAAGCTCCTCAGGAAGGACAAGTTCAAGATGGTGACTCTCTCTCGTCCTCCAGGCCCTTCAACTTCAGGACTGGTTGGTGTCTCTCGACCTCAAGGATGCTTACTTTCATGTGCCGATTCATCCCAAGCACAAGAAGTACCTGAGGTTCGCGGTTGGCAACTCGCATTTTCAGTTTTGCGTCCTGCCATTCGGATTGACATCCGCCCCAAGGGTGTTCACCAATCTCATGATAGTGGTGGCAGCATATCTCAGGAAAGGGGGGGGGGGGATTCACGTCTACCCCTACCTGGACGATTGGTTGATCAGGGCGCGCTCTCCCGAGCAAGTCCTGGATCATCTGTCAGTCACCTGCCACTCGCTTCACAAGCTGGGCTTCTCCCTCAACTTAAAGAAGTCCCACTTAACACCTACCCAGCGGCTCCAGTACATCGGAGCAGTGCTCGACGCGTCCCTAGGGCAGTGTTCGCCTCCCCAGGTAAGGGCTCATCACATTCTGCAGATGGTTAACCAGTTTCAGCATGCCCAGAGTCTCCCGGCGTTTGAGTTCTTGCAGTTGCTCGGCCTCATGGCATCCTGCATTCTACTGGTGCCAGAGGCCAGGCTGCGGATGAGATCTCTGCAGTGGGTTCTCAAGATGCAGTGGTCGCAGTCCTCCGGCAGGATGTCGGATCCCATTCAGGTGCCGACCTCGGTCACCCAGGATCTTCTGTAGTGGGCCATCGAAGGCAGTCTGATGCGGGATGCACCATTTTGGCTACCCTGGCCGGAGGTAACTATCATGACGGACCCATCCCTCAAGGGATGGGGAGCTCATGCCAACGAGTTGACAGTCAGCAGTCGTTGGTCTCCGTCGGAGACCAGACTCCATATCAGTCTGTTGGAGCTGAGGGCCGTCAGGGTAGCCCTGAAGGCTTTTCTGCCAATTGTGCGGGGGAAGAATGTCCCGATTCTGACGGACAACAGTGGCCATGCACTAACTCAACAAAAAGGTGGGGGCAGGGTCACTCCCTCTGTGCAGAGAGGCGATGCAGCTCTGGTTCTGGGCCATCCAGCAGGAAATGTCGATCTCGGCAGTTCATCTGGCCGGAGACGAAAACAAGGCGGCGGACGCTCTGAGCAGGCAGAGCACGGTCTCTCACGAGTGGGAGCTGGCTCAAGAAGTTCTCTTGGAGATCTTCGACCTTTGGGGGACCCCACAAGTGGATCTCTTCGCCACCAGTGTCAACCAGAAGTGCGAAAGATTCTGCTTGCGGGAATTTCCTCTAAGAGGAGCCTTAGGGGACGCCTTCGTAGTGGAGTGGTCCTTCCCACTGCTGTACGCGTTTCCTCCAGTCCCCGTCATTCCACAGAGGTTACGGAGGTTCGGTTCCCAAATGATCCTCATTGCTCCGGCAGGGGCCATGAGAGCATGGTACCCAGACCTTCTCGACATGTCTTCCCTACCGAGACTATCTTCTCTCACAGGAGGGGGGGGTCAGGTTCTCCATCCAGAGGTCAAGTCTCTCAACCTTCATGCTTGGTTTCTGAAAGGTTGAGCTATAAGAATTGGGACCTCCCTGAAGACGTGATGGAGGTGTTGCTTTCGGCCAGAAGGCCCTCAACAAAGTCCCTGTACCGTTGCCGTTGGAGAAAGTTCTGCGAATAGTGCAGGGTATACAATGTGGATCATTTTTCACGTGCCATTCCTGTGGTTCTGTCTTTTTTGCTTTCGTTAGCCCACAAGGGCCTGCAAGTGGGTACCATAAAGGGTTACCTGGCGGCCCTGTCCATATTTAAGCGCTCGTCTGAGGAGTGTTCTTATTTTAAGATTCCTTTTGACTTCTCAGTTCCTGAAAGCGCTCACAAATGTGTTTCCGCCGTCACCTTTCCAGGTGCCTGGTTGAGATTTGAACTTAGTGTTGAAGTTCCTGATGGGAGCTCCGTTTGAGCCTTTACATTCTTGTCCTTTGAGACTGTTGACATTTAAAACTGTATTTTTGCTTGCGGTTACTTCCGCTCGCAGAGTGAGTGAGTTGCAGGCGCTATCCGCCAAGCCACCTTTCACTGTGTTCCATAAGGACAGGGTTGTCCTTAGGGTTCGTCCTTCTTTTCTTCGAAGGTTGTGTCGGAATTTCATTTGAGCCAGAAGGTCATCCAGCGTTCTATCCTCCTACGCATCTTGGGAAGGAAGAGGAGAGGCTCCATAGGTTGGATCCGAGGAGAGCTTTAAGTTTCTACATCTCACGCATGTCCCGGGTCACAGTGGACGATCAGCTCTTTGTGGGATACGCTGGAAGCCGTTTGGGACAAGCTGTCACTAAGCAGACTTTGTCTAGATGGATTATCTTGACAATCTCTGAATGTTATCGTTTGTCGGATAAGGACCCTCCGGTAGGCTTGCAGGCCCATTCTACTAGGGGTGTGGCTGCCTTTAGTGCTCTGCAGTGGGGTGTTCCCATTCGTAACATTTGTGAAGCAGCCACATGGGCCTCTGTCCATACTTTTGTCAAACACTACTCCCTGGATTCTATCCATGGGCAAGATTTGGCCTTTGGTAAGGCAGTCTCCTATTCTGCAATTTGATTGGGCATTCTAAAATTCTAAATTCTTTTCCCACCTCCATACATTGGTACTGCTTTGGGAGTCTGTCATAGATGTGGAATACGTCAGAGGACACAATCCCCTCGAAGAACAAGTTACTTTCTTACCTGGTAACGTTCTTTCGATGGGATGTTCCTCCAACGTATTCCACATCACATCCTCCCGACCTGCCCCTCTACAGAATTATGCCATTGCAGCTTACGTTTCCGCAAGGCTTTCTGTAGTCCTACTGGCAGAAGATTGGTGCCACACGTTCTGGGAAAAAGCTACAACTGAGGCTACGGTCGTTGTGTGTCCTACTTCTAACATCCGGCGACGTTGGCATGACGGCGGCCCTCTTCGGGGTATCGAATCGACGTCATTGACGCAGGACACAGACGCCAAATATTTTTCCGAACCAGCACAGTTGTGGTGATTACCTGTCATAGATGTGGAATACATTGGAGGAACATCCCATCGAAAGAACGTTACCCGGTAAGAAAGTAACTTGTTCTTCTCATTCCTTCAATGGTGTGTACTCTGTACCCTTAACCCAACCATCTAAGTTCTTCAAACATTCACATACCCAGGTAGCCCAAAGGGTACCATCAGTCTTTTTGAGGGTCCTAAACCTCTTAAGGTACTGGGAAGGAGTCTTCCCAAATCTGGCTAGTAATGCCAGCTTGACTCATAGGGCCACTTTACGAGTGTGCCGGTCCGGTAACAACAGTGCCAGTACGTCTACCAGCACCTTTGTTACTGGATTGGAACACGAGTCTGCGGGCGGGTGCTGTACCACCCGCCAGGGTCAGACCTGGCGGGCGGAACGGCACCCGCCTGCAGACTTTCCACGGAAGCACCAGCAATGTTGCACACGGTGCCAGTGCTTCCGTGCGCCCCATTTCCAAATGAGAATGGGGATTTGCATATTCCGGCTCCTGACTTCACAGACCGCCGGGGCTGTAATGCACTGGTGTTTCCACGAAGTCAGGCGATGGAAAAATGTGCATGTCTGGCGGCAACCTGCTTGTTTACGGTTACAGTCGGACTTGTAATGAGGCCCATTCTGTCACTGGCACTCAACTCCATGACAGCATAGCAACCACTCTGGGGGAACCTAGACATGAGCCATGGAATCAAATCATTCTCACTTATTCCTTGAAGACCAAGGTGTATTCAAACATACTCAGCAAGTCTAGGTTCATACATACTCGCTGCTTCTTTAGGCCGGCAATGCCTCTTGGGACTAGTAGACCTAGAAGAACCTGAAAGGGATGCAGAATCAAGGGACTTCTTCCTCATTTCTATTTCATGCTGCATTTATCTTTCTCTTAGTTTCACCTCTTGATGTTTGTTTTCAGATTGCACATCCAGTTTCTTGAACTCCAACTCTAATCTTAGTTCCTCAAGTGAAATATTGTCTAGGCTTAGATGTGGACCTCGTGGGGTCACAAAGGGAAGTGACTGATGTACAGGGGCAGACTGTGGAAGAGGGAGTCTCCATTGTGGAGACTCCTCTACCTCCTCTGACTCTTCTTGCTGATTGGAGTTTGACTCTAAACTAGCATCCTCATCATTATCTTCCACATTATTGTGGTTAGTAGGTGTTATAGGCCTACTACTCAAGCGTTGGTGATTTAACAACCTTAAAATCAATTCACATTGTTTTCCTTTCAGAGTCAGACCGCTACTTTTACACATATCTTTCAGTTGTTCTACTGTCAGGCAAGACCCCCGTCCCCCAGCCTACTTCTGCAGGAGTCTGTCCTGATACATTCTGGTTTCACCATCACTGTCTTGTGGCCAAAGCTGGATTTGACTTTTATGGACTTCATTGATTCACAGTGCATCACCCTTTCTCAGCTCTCATGCTGGACTTCCTTTGCATCTTGTACTCGTGCGGTTTCCCATCTTCATTTTGTATCCTGGCTTGCAACATTACGTATTACTATGGACTTCTGCAATTGTATTCACTCTTGCTTCTCCGCTCTTTTGGACTGATTACTCTGTTCTCTCCTCTTCTCACTTTCTCCCTTTTCCTATCTCCTCCCCTTACTTTCTTCTATGCACTTACTCTATCAGAATTGTCCCTGGACCTAGTATGATAGCAACCTCGTCTGTCTCCCCCCCCTTTCTTGTTCCCCGCCTCCCCCCAACACTATCTGAAATGTTGTCAGGCCTAGTACAATAGTTGTTCTTTTGTTCCTCCCCTCCCTTTCTTCATTGCTTAATACGGAGTCGCCTGTCAACATTTTCTTCCCAATCTCCCCCTCCTTTTCTATCTATGTCTTAGCTCTTCCACTATCTGAAAAGTCGTCGGGCTGAGTACGATAGTTAATTTCACATCCTTACTGTTCATAGCCTGTAAGAATGTAATTGTATTTTCCCTTGTTCCCTGCCTTGCCTTGAAGTGCTTTGAAACACATTGTGTATAGGCGCTATATAAAGAAACTATCATAGCGAAGTTAGGGCTCACTCATTAAAGTTATACATATTTGGCATGTTAGAATTTTTTATCTTGTTGGTGGAGCTTAGCCATGTGGCTGGTTTAGTTGGGCACAAGTACAACCAATAGTCACTGTATCCACTCTACGCTAATCCCACCACTTGCCACCAGTTTTAAGTAAGAATTGGTGCTGTCACACTGTGTGAGACTACACAACACTTATCTGCTTGGTATTAGGTAACCCACCTTTTGATATAAGTCTGTACTACACACGTTGGCATTGTGACTGAGCAGCCAGGCCTATCCCAAGAGGGGTAAATGTGAGCTGTAGAGCTGTACAATTGAAATTCTTAAATACAAGTAACCAAATAACACTTATACTCAAGGTTTCAGTTATAAATAGTTATTTATTTAATTAACATACATTTTTAAATAAGCATTCTTAAAAAAAGGCAATTCGTTGCAACGATGTAAATAGACTTTAAAATTACTTTTCAGAAACAAAACAAGTTAGTGTATAATCTTTGGATATGCTTCTTGTTAGGCAGAATTATTTGCATTACCCGTTGGGAACACCACACACAATTAGACTACAAGTGACAGTACAAATTCACCTTTGGTACAATCTTGTACTGCAGTTATGTGGTAGAGATGGCTGAACAGCCAGACTTATCTCAAGAGTAAGTGAGCAGTATCAAATAGTTACACAAAGGACAGCAATTACTATGATTCAGGCAAACACTGACTAAGGTTTTCAAGTAAAAGGATATACATTTATTTCACTCTTCAGTTGTATAACATTACACTATTATAAGCAGTTTAAAAATCACACTCTTAATATACCACACCACTCCCAATAAGTTCCAGACAAGTTAAGCTCGCAAAATGAAGTGGGAGCAAAATGGCACTCCAGCTATTTAAAAGGGACGGAAAAACAAAGTTAATAGAAATTGAACCACACCAAAAGGTAAGTACTCGGGGCAATTGAGCATGAGGAACTACAGTGATAGAATCAAGTAGAAAAGGCTTGGGGCCAAAGTCAATGGGTCGAAAGTCTTTTGCTCAAGATCACACGGTTAAGGGTAGTTCACGGTAAAGTTCGTGCCACGGATTCCGGACGAGGTTGGTTGGCAGAAAAGTTAGTTCAAAGAGAAGAGAAGGACAAGCCCTCGGTTTGGAGAAAGAATTCAAACACTTTCACCGTGGCTGAACGAAACGAACAACCGGATTTGCACAGTACCTTAAAACAGAGAGGAAGCTGTAGCTGAGGCGGACGTTCCTGGTAGTTCCTGCAGGCTCACTGTTCTTGAAGCGACTGTCGGACTGACGAGAAGTAGGAAGACTGGAGGGTCCTGTACTACCCAGGGAAGAAACCAGCAGCAGAGCAAAGTAACAAATAAAAGGTGAGCTCCTTAAAACCCAAGCAAAGTCCTACCTTCCTGGCTATCCGGCCCACTGTAGTTCTGTAAAGCGAATTCGACCAGAGGAGGGGTCCTGGCTTGAAGTTTGGGCGAACTGGGTGGTCCCACCAGCTCAAGGGAAGAAGCTTCCAGGAGGATCTTCTGTCGGATTCTGAAGATTCGGGGTTACAGCAGGGCTTCACCGGGCGGTTCAGTCGTTGTAGGGGACCTCTTCCATCAGATCCTCGTTGGTTCTTTCATTCCAGTGGCGACTCTGCCTTTCCGGTCCCAGAGACCTGCTTTTTATGCAGTTTGTGGGAAGGGAGTTGGAATCAACTCAAAAAGAAGGTAAGCCACTGCAATTCCCAAGTGAGAAGTGCGGCTACAGGCAGTGAGGTAAGTACCCCAATCCTAAACTGTACCTCTGGTTAGAAGAACAGTGGTCCAGCTGGATTATGTCTTGCTACCTTGGTGCAGACCCTGGTTAATAAACCTCAGTCGCAAGGACAAGAGGGAGGACGTCTGGAGGGCTGCTGCAATGGTACTTGGGAAGTCATCGGCAGCTACGGGCTCTTGTCAGTTCAGCGGCACATCACGGTTTCAGCACTTAGCAAACGGCGCTGATGTGGATCACGGGTACTGGTTGGACTTCCTTCACTCCTTCGGTCCTGCCCTCTGGTGAGGGGACTCTGGATCTGAAGGTCCTGCTTCTGGAGGGCCCTTAGGAGGTTCCTGGAGCTTCTAGCCAGATTTGTTACCGCTGCAGATATTTCACTCTACTACGGACACTCGACCCCTGTCATTGGGATTGCCAAGCAACAGAGGCACAGCAAGTCGGGGATAGTAGTCCAGTGGAGTTTGTCTCGGAGTTAGTTGGTCCCACTAACCCAAGAGGAGAAGTCATTCCGTCCGGAGCTTCTCTGTCATGGTGAAAAAGGAATTGAGCACAGCAGCAGGACTTCACCGGGCAATTCAAAGGTCCAGGAGTTTGCAGCAAGCTTTGTTCACTTTTTTTAATTTTATGGGTTTGTTACAAACCTTTAAAACATACGAGAAACAAACAAAACAACCAGAAAACCAAATAACAAGCAGAAACGAACAAACAACCATCATGTGGCATAAGCTTAGTGCATGCAATTTTAAGTTAGTTACACATTTACCATGAGCTTCAAGGAATGTTGCATGACATATGATGAGGCATATTTTCCACACGTGCTGATTTAACTCGTCACCACTGATGGCTTTAACTACTACTGTTCTAAATTAGTCTCTGCCGTTATACGTTTTTCCATCATTGAATCCAGGAAGAAAGTTAGTTCTATTGTTAGACTGCGGTCTGAGTCTTGGAAGAGTTGTCTCCACCATTCTTCAATGGACAAGGAAAGTTTTGCCAGTATGAATCTTCCAAAATGCTTTGTGCGTTCCTGTGTAAGTTTGGAGCATACTAGCTTTAGGTGTTTGTGTTTCGTTGTGTTCTCCACAAAGTCGACACATGGTGGGGCTCGATTCCGCACCGTTCCATATATTCATGTTTTCTCGTGTCGGAAATTGGTTCAGCCAGTATTTCACAAAAATCACTCGACTATTTTTGTCAGGAAATCTATGCAGATATGGCAGAGTCTCATTCAATTTTCTCTCACCAATGGGCATCAGCTTCATTATTCGATGTTTTCTGCACGTGTCACCAGTGTCTATCCAATTTTGTGTCGACAACAATGATTTTACTTTATTTGGATTTTCTTGTAACAGATTTTTGTCTGCTCCTATGTCACTCAGGATTTTTTCGCATCGTTGAACCCACATAGAAAGAATAGTATCATCCTTTTCTTTAGATGACACTTTTAAAATATTATATTGTGGGGTTGGATTTTCAGCAGATGCTTTGCGAAATTCGTTTAGTGAGTTCGACGTAATCCTCCCATTGATAGATAGGAGACTCAGCTCATGTCTTATGCAGGCGGTTGGTACGCCAGGAGGTAGACTTAAGACTTTGGACCAAAAAGAGTGCTCCAAGGAGGCCCATACATCCGCTGGTCATCCGAAGGCACAGTCAGCACCATGGATTAAGACCGGTATGACTTTCGACTTGTAGAAGGTCAAGACCGGTGTTAATGAGTGATTTCAATATTTCGTATTCACGATACATGCTTGCGCTGTCAGTTATTTACATTTGGATTTGACTTTTTCTACCCATGAGGCATCATTGATACTTGCGCTCAGCAGCATACCTAGATACGTTGATTGCTTTTTAAGCTCAATTGTACCACCAGCCAGTTTCCATGTGAACTTTTTTTTTTCCAACAGGTTTTTTGTTCTTTTGAAGGCTTTGCAGGATTAAGATCTCTGATTTTTGCGTGTTTACATTTAGTCCATTTAAATTGATGTGTTGAGCTAGAATTCCGAGTTTACGTTGCAGGCCTATTGGAGTCAGTTCTAGGAGAACCAGGTCGTCCGCGTACAATAACCAGTGAACGTCTTTTCCATTCACTTTTGGTGAGAAGGTGTTGGCATTTGTATAGGCATCGCCCAGATCTGAGATGAAGAGATTGAAAATGATCGAAGCCAGTGGGCACCCTTGATTTACTCCTCGATATGTTTTTATTGGAGCTGATAGGGTGCCCCTTTTTGTCTAGTCTTATTTCTATCTCCGTGTTGGTATGCAATGCTTTTATTGCTAGAAGCAAGCTATTTGGGCATTTCCAATCCTTCATTTTCTTCCAAAGTAGCTCTCTGTCGATACTATCAAAGGCCTGTGAAAGGTCCACGGATGCCAGGTAGATCTTTTTGTTTCTTTTTAAGGCATTCATCTTGAGTATGTTCAACAGAAGGAGATTTAATCCACAACCTACCGCTTTGACAAAACCCGCTCGTCGGCAATCCAGGTGGTTTGAGTTTTGTATCTATTCAAGGAGTTGTTTCTGTAATTGGGTTGCAAATATTTTTCCCAATACGTCCAATAAGGCAATAGGCCTATAGTTTTTTGGGTTCAGCTCTATTGCCTTTTTTAAATATTGGGATAACAATCGCTGTTTTCCAACTAGTTGGTACTGTTCCTTCACTGGCGATTGTAGCAAACAATTCTGATAGGAAATTGGCCCACTCTTCAGGGTTTTGTTTAAGTGTAAAGTTCGCTAGACCATCCGGTCCAGGTGCCCTAGAAGAGGAGCTTCTTTGGATACTCCATAGAATGTCGTCTCTATCAAATTGCAAATCACATTTTGGAAGCTAAATTCGGATCCTCTGTGGTACTTTTTTTCTCATACACAGTATTGTAGTGCTTGATCCAGTCTCTTTCGCACACCATGCTTAATTTAAGCAGTCAATGCTATTTATTAACTTCCAAAACTCAGCGGAATTTTTTATTATCAAGGCTGGCCACCATCGATTCACTGTCATTTTGGTACATAATTGCTTTATGTGCAATTTGCCAGTTTTTATATTTTTGTTTGCTCATTTTTATCACCTGCTTTTGTTGTTCATCTTTAAGGAATCTATGTTGCCTCAATTCTTTTTGAAGTTGTTGCTTTCTTTCGCGAACTTGTTTGTCAAAATGGTGTTTTGGTTGAAAGGATGGTCTTCTCGTTCCGTTATCTACAGTCATAAAGTGTTCAAGAAGGCAGTTGTATTCAACTCTCATTTGTGTCGCATTCGTTGCATACTTGTCATAAGACTCTGTTAAGATCTTAACTTCTTGAGGTTTTATTCTCAACCAGGATCTATTAGATTCAACAGTCACCTGGTTGTGCCATTGTTGAGGGTTCTTAATTTTCACCATTTTTAACGACAATTTTAGTTGACTATGGTCACTATTCGAGTTAGCTGTAATTACCAGAGACATTGTTCGTTGATGTAGACTACCAGATAGAAAAAAATAGTCTATGGTGGAAGACTGATTCATGCCTCCAAGTTTTTTCTGGCGGAATATCGCTCGCAATAATCCCATTTAAAATGGTGACTTTTTTCCTCAACATCGACGCACCATTTTTTTGCCAATTTTTGTATTGGTGTCTTCGGTACAGGTCTTCACTTCATTCACAGTCTAAATTTAGGTCACCACAGCAGATAATGTTCGGATTGTGATGAGCACGATTTATTTCATCGATCAAATTACACACCATTACTTAAAATTTGTATTTTCCCGCATTTTTATGATGTGAATTTGTTTTATGGTATTATTCATCTCATTTCTTGTGGGGATAACGGAATACTGTATGAATGGAGATAGATTTGATGATTTCACTAGATTCCAGCCAGAATTTTTCTTGATCATAGTCAGTAGTCCAGATGACGGGCGACCCTTAGCTCTTGTTATGGCAGGGTTGAATGCTAGCTCATAAGCATCTGACAATGGACATTTTGCCATCCATGTTTCTTGAAAGCAGTTAAGTCTTCAGTCCAATTTTCTGTGTCATTGAATAAGTGTACTAAACCTCTTGTGTTCCAGGATAAGATGTTTGTAATCGGGCCATCTGGCCCTTGTTGGCATTAGCTCGAGTTTCCACCTAGAACATCAGCCAACCAGTTCCAATTTGAAATCTTATTTGGTTCTCAGTGTCTTCTGCATTATTTTCGTTTGTTGCAGTATTGACATTTCCATTTATCGTGATTTTAATTTGTTCACCCAGCATAAGGCGTGAGTGCTTTTTATCGTCGCTCTCTTTTTCGAACTGAAGTATTTCCGACAGCTCGTCTGATTATTTTTTATTTATTTATTTTTTATTTTTTTATTTTTTTTTTGTCGTCGTTGCTGTTTGGGCAACATCAGTTTTGACAGCGTTTTTTTCTGGACTTTTAGTTGCTTCCGCGCCTCCATTTGTGTTGTCGCCGCAAACTACATCTATGTCGGGCGCGGCACGCTCTTCATGAATATCAAACCCCAGGGTCAGTAAAAAAATGGATCGCGCTAGTAAGTAGATCACATATTAATCTGGAGTCAGTATGAAGTCTGACTTTATCATTTCGGTGGTCATTTACAAATTCGACAGTTTGAATGTCATTTGATTCTATGGAGCAAAGGCCAGGCACATGGTGCAATAAGCGTAATGCGTTATTTCTATTTAGTATTAAACCATCCTTTTGATTCGTTCCAAAATCAACACATGTCTTCCAGGTTTTTTGTGTTTCTCAGGTCGGGGACTATTTTTTTGGATAGAATGTCTTTGTTCCATCTTTTTTATTGGCAGTTGTGCTTATATTGAAATCCCTCGGGCACGCTTTGTTTGACAGTTCACCAGATGGAATATGAAACCTGTGATTTTCACCGGGATCTTCCCCTTCACTTCATCCAATGAAGGCCTTGTATGGATTCTGTCATGCGATGGTTCATCCACTCTGCTAGCAGCTCCTTGCCGTTTTCTTTTTTCATCCATAGTCTCAAACTTAATCTCTTGTTGAGGTGTTTTTGAAGCTGTTGTGTCTTCAATGGGTAATATTAATTGACAGAATCTTCCACTTTTTACGGGATCTAGATTAGGGTTTACCACTGGATTATCCTCAGGTTGTGCAGCGGATGATTTTGCACTCTCCTCAGCATTTTGGTCGTCAATCTCTTCATAACAAGATTCCTCTTCATAAGTGGATAAGTCGAGAAGCTCGCTCTGAGGGCTTTCCACACTTTCATCCACAATGATTGTTTCTTCAGTGATTGTTTTTTCATTTATTTTTGTATTTAAAGGTGCTTTTTTGTGATTTTTCAGTCAACTGTTCAGTGTTTACGAAGACGTTCACTGCCTTCAAATTTCTTAGAAATTTCCTGGACCCCAAATTATTTCGTTTTCTTTTACATTTTTGGTTTTTAGGCTTTTTTCTCATATCTTGGTTTGAACCAGACAATTTTGGTTTATGAAATATGTCATAGGTTTTATCCTTACTAGGGTTTTGATCAGATGAGTTTCCCGCACTTGATCCGATGCAGCCTACTTTGTTTACCACGACTGGGGTAGATGTGTCGGTCCCAGTTAGTTCTTTAGGGAGATTTGCAGCCTTTTCCTTTTCACATTGTTCAAGAGGAATCCGATTGACTTGTTGGCCTTGCAAATGGGCATCACCAGACCCAATGATGCCATCTGCATTGGCAGAAGTAGTTGGGATCACTTCAGATTGAGGTGCTCTACTGTGATCGACTACATCCCTCTCCTTATCAGTATGATTGGAAATAATTGATTGCGACGATACAGGGGGTGGGCAAGACACGACTGTAGGTTGCTTCAAAGTAGGACATAAAATTCCTGCATTTAATTGATCCGTACCATCCATTATTTCTGTCTGAGCTTGCACCATGTCCTTGTCTGTTTGTCTGGCTGGTGCTAATATTTGGGTGATGTAGATCTCACTTGTTGTTGAATCATTTCATCAGTATTTAGCTTTTGGGTGGCGTCTGACTTTGATGGGAGGGGCAGAATTGGAATCATTGCTGCTTCTACTTCATCCCTTCTCAGTTTTTGACTTTGTTTCAATAGTCCCAAAGCTTCTCTTGTCATTTCAGCTAGTACTCTCTTGTCTTCAGTATTGCTTCTCTTTTGATATGCTAAGTCCTTTATGGACTGATCTATTCTTTGGATGTTTGCCCATAGTTTGTCAGTTGCCATTTCTCCTTGGGGATCAGTCGAAGGCAATTTTGAGTTCATCAAGGCGGACAGCGTTGAGAGATCTTTTATGTTCTCGCTGATTTGCTCATACAACTTAAGCATAGGAGCTATCGCTATTGTCAAAGAGGACATGACAAAAGGTCTTAAGTCATTTAGCGCCTCCTTGATTAATTTCTGAACATGAGCATCGCCCCTACTTTGCTTTAATGGAACTCTATTGAGCATACGTTTTGATTTTGAATTATTCCGTTCCTTCTCTGGTGAATTCATGAGAGATTCATCGTTGCTAGAAAACTCTGACCTCTCCTCAGCACTCGGACTAACAAGGTTCTTGGGAGGGGGGGGGGGCTTCTTGTCAGTTTGGCTGACTCTATTCTGTGAGCATTCAAACGGGGGTGACGGGCTTGATGCCACACGTCTTCTTTTTCTGGCACTCAACGGCCATTGATACCACGGAGTAGATTCCTTGACTGAGACCATTGGTGATTGCTGTGATCTACAGGATTCACCTTTTGAAGCCTCTAGGTTAGGTTTCATTTTGTTAGCTGCCGGAATGTTTAAATTTAGAGACCCATTTAATTCAGTCAAATCTAGCAACAGTTTGTTTACAATGGCCAGCGAGTTTCGCCTTTTTGCGGGAGATAACCGAATTTCTCTCGAAGTATTGTTCTTTGTAGGGGAAGATGGATTGTCGTCATGTGCGACGTGACTCGGTGCATCCTCTTTACATTTTTCCGTTTTTTTCATGATAGAATTATTGCTAATTTTTGGTTTCATGATTTGCGTCCGTCATTTCTGACATTAAGAGTTCTTCAGCGCTGAAGTGAGCGTGGAGCAGGAGAGGTCTGCAACAAGGCTTTTATGGGTACTCACAAAGCCTCCAGGAAAAACCATAGCGCATTCCAGCCAATCACCCGTGCACTCAGATGTCAAACACCTCACTCTCGGCACATCCACCCCACTCAATGGGTCAGCAACCAATCCTACGGGCAATGCCGCGTGCGCGGCTAGATCACGCGCGGCTAGATCACGCAGCGGCAACAAAGCGAGCATGGCGTCCTCTCCCTAAAGAGCCGCGAGCGGGTCAGCCACCATCACCCGCCCCCGCGCGCTCGCCTCATGCTGCTCGCCTAGATCGCGACCAGTTGATTCAACTCCCGGCGCCTCCACTCCTGTACACCGGCAACCAGCCACAGCAACAACACACGTATCGTCAGCGCCCACCGCCGCCACCCCCAAAGGTGAGACCTTGTTTAAGGGACTACACCCACAGTTTTTATGTGCGGTATGGGTTTGGGGTCGGCTGTCACTTGTGTGTAGCGTTTGTTTACCCCCGCTCGCTTTATCATTAGCATTTTCAATAACACTCATGTTCGAGTAACATTCCCGTGGCTCAAATGATGTGTGACGTGGTAAGGAGATTATGCGAGGGGCCGGGGAGGAGACACCACATGGTTTGCTTACTTGGAGAGCCGCTGAGTCAACGTCATGTCGGCTCGTAGTGTCATTCATTTTCAAGGATTTGCCACGCTCGGTGCGACGCAGCTGTAGACGAGTTAGAGGATGGTGAATTATTCGATTTGGATAATTCCCGCGGTTCCTGTTGGTGCGCTGTGCCACGTATAGGAAGATGCCGCGCAAGCCTCGTGAGCCTCCAGAGAGTCAAGAGACTCTGCACCAACTCCGCGCCGCTCTGCGGATAGCAGGGGGTTTTAAAGTCCACACCCCTCTCTGTTAGTGGAAACAGAAGAAGGCCAAATTCCACCAGCAGGAACTCCAGGAAAAGCACTTGGTCAGAGACTCACGAGACTCTACTCCGACTGCACCGAACGACTGTTCACGGTTTCGTCGTCTGGTGTTTCTCCCAGTGGTCTGCTCTGCCTGTAGTCCAAAACCCTTGCCTTTTAAGCAGTTTTTCTCATTCATGCACAGCCTAGGCTGTCAATAACGCAGCAGGATTGCTGTCCTGAAGGGACAGCCAGCCAGGATTAGTTGCATTCAGGCATTCCTAGAGACAAAGGACAGGGGTTTCAGGACCCTCCCTCACATCCTGTCCTTCCAGACACACTGGAGCCAGGGGCGGGCTTCAGAGCTGAAGCCGGCCAAAGGCAAGAAAAACAAAGGGCTCAAACCTGTCTCAAAGCACAGGGTAAAACACAAAAAAAACTCACACAAAATGGTGAAAAAAGAAGACTGGGGCCATTTTGACTAAATGGTCACCCATGGGTGCTGTACTGCAATTGAGGGTTCAGCATGCGGTAGAAAAGCATAATGATAGGAAAAAGTAAACCACTGCTACCAGCCATTTAAAGTAGTGAGGTTAGCATAAAAATGTTACATGAGAAAGTAGTGTAAGGGGCTACTAGGTTAACCCCCCAGCACTCCACATAAGTTGTTGTGTGCTGGACCTACAAAGAGAAAAGGTAAGTAAAGTCAGTCTGATGCTTGTTAATCTGCTTAGAATCACATGCCGTTATGTTATGTTATTTGGCATTTATAATAGCGCCTTATGTATCATTGGTATGATCTCAAAGTGCTGGTAGGTTGAACGCCCCCGGGAACCGTAGTTCAAGTCAGTAGAGAGAGAGTCGTAGGGTGCGTGGGTGCACCGGATATGTGTGCAGCCGATGTGGCAGTTGCATGATAGCTGCTTCTTAGCGGTAGGTGTGGTAGTGGGGCGGTCAGTTGTATGTGTTAAGTTCTGGAGGGTGGACACCCAGACTGATTTCTGGCTACGTTAGGCCGGAGGAGACGCATAAGCTAGCGGTGTGTGCTAGCCGTGTTTAATTAGGATGAGGAGGAGTATGTGGCGGGTGTTAGTATGAGAACAGCTATACCGAATGTGTCATAGTATCGCTGTGTTCTAGTTGAGTGGTTGTGTATAGGAGAGAGTAAGCGTGGTAGTGTGATATGGTGGTTATCAGTAAAGTGCTTGAGGTCAAGTATTCCGTCTGAGCCATCTATTCTATCCGTTTTATTTACTCTGTCTGTTCATTCCACTTTGTCTGTTCATCCATTTAGTCTGTTACATCTATTTAATCTAGTAGTCCTTCTATCCCTTCCATCCACTCGACCCTTCATCCACATGATCTAATTCATCCATTCCGTAGACCCATTTCGTCCTTCTCATCCGTTTAAAGGGTTCTATCTTTTCCATCCTTCCTATCCATTCGATCCGCTCCATGTGTTCCATCGACTCCATCCGTTCCATCCACTCCATCTGTCTGTCCCGTCCACTCCATCTGTCTGTCCCGTCCACTCCATCTGTCTGTCCCGTCCACTCCATCTGTCTGTCCCGTCCACTCCATCTGTCTGTCCCGTCTACTGCATCCGTTTCATCCGTTCCATCCACTCGATTCATTAATCTATTCCATCCTTTTCATCTGTTCTATTAGTTACGTCTACTCATTCTTTCCATTCGTTCAATCTGCTCGTTCGTCTCATCCGTTCCACCCCTACCATCTACTGCGTGTGTTCGTTCCACTTCATCTGTTCCATCTAGTCCATCTGTTATATCGACTCGTCCACTTGTCCGTTCTGTCCGTTCCATCCACTCTACGCGTTTCGTCCATTCTATCCATTTCAACTACTGTATCCTTTCCATCCACTGCGTCGATTCCATCACTTCATCCATTTCTTACATTCCCATCTGCTCCTTTTGTTCCACCTATTCCTTTTGTTCCACCTATTCCTTTTGTTCCATCTGTACCATCCGTTCCATTCATTCCAGCCAGTACTTCCGTTCCGTTCATCTGTTTCATCTGCTCCGTCTGCTCCATCCAGTAGACTCAGTCCGACCAGCTCTCCGTTCCGTCCGTTTTATTCACTCTTTGTTCCAATCCGCTCCTACCGTTCAATCCGCTCCTACCGTTCAATCCGCTCCTACCGTTCAATCCGCTCCATCTGTTTCATCTACTCCCTCGGTTCAAATCATTCACCCTTTCCATCTATTTCATTCCTTTATCCATCCTTTCCACGCATTCAATCTACTTTTCTGTTCTATCCGCATCATCCGTTCCATCCACTTCATCCCTTTCATCCATTTTGTCCCTTTCATCCACTTCATTCGTTCTACTCAGTTTATCCGTTTTAGTTTTCGATTTTCTGGATCGGGTCTCTATGCTGGATTATTATTTTTGATTCAGCAACCTTGGGGTTTCTTTTTAATGTGGCTGTTTATACTGTTTGTGCTAAGAGTCGATTTTTAAGGAAAGAGCCACGTTTTCAGTAATTTGCAGGAAGACCAGAGGTCTTCTGTGAGTCGGATGTGGGGTGGAAGTGAGTTCCACAGAGTGGGGGCCAAGGCTGAGAATGATGATCCACCTAACCTGACTGTGTTGGTTTTTGGTATCACTAGGAGGCGGGCAGAGCTTGATCTTACAGTGCGCGGTGGATGGTAAGGTTTTATTTTGTCCTAAAGGTATTGAGGTCCGGTTTTATGCATTGCTCGGTGAGAGATTCATAAGGTTTTGAAGGTCACCCTTCAAGCAAGCTGAGCCAGTGGAGAGTTTTGAGAGCTGGGGAGGTGTGATCTCTTGGGCCAATTGCTAGTAGCAGTTTGGCTGCAGCATTTTTTACTCTTTGAAGTTTAGTCAGGTGGTATGCTTGGACTCCGAAGTAGAGGGGGTTAGCATAGTCCAGTCTTGACATTACAATTTTTTGGACTGCGGCGAGTCTGTTGGGAAAAGAGAGGTATGGAAAAATGTGCCTAAGAATTTTGAGGTGGTAGTGGCAGAACTTGGAGACCTTGTTGATTTGGTGCAAGAGGGTTACGTCAGAGTCGAGAGTGCATCCAAGGCTTTTCACTGAGGTTGAGGTTGTCAGAGAATTGCCCATGAGATGGCCAGGGTGTAGAGGGTGCGGAAGAAAGTTTGGTGTTGCCACACACCATGATTTCAGTTTTGGTGGGGTTTTAAAAGGAGGTGATTTGTGGTTATCCAGTGATCAATGTCAAGGAGGCAGGCAGTGAGGTTGGGCTGGCAGCTGGGTTTTGAGCAAAGGAGTTTTAGGATTAGTTGGGTGTCGTCGGCGTAGTTGTAGCACAGGATATTGTGCGAGTGGATTATTCGGGAGAGGGTGGCCATATAGAGGTTGAACAGGAGGGATGATGGGCACGCTCCTTGTGGAACTCCAGTATTGACTGGTCTGGCGGCAGAGGCAAAGGAGGAGAGTAGGGTTATTTGGTTCCTGTTGCTGAGGAAGGATGCTATCCACTTGAGAGCGCTTCCACGGTTTCCTAGGGAGTAGAGGCGGTCGAAGAGGATTGAGTGGTTGATTGTGTCAAAGGCGGCGGATAGGTCAAGAAGGATTAGTGCAGCGCATCCCGCAGAGTCTGCAGTGTTTTTAAGGTCATCCCAGATTGAGGGCAGGGTGGTTTTGGTTCCGTGTCGGGGTCTGAAACCTGATTGAGCGGGGTCTAGGGTGTTGTTGGCTTCGACAAAGGCATTTAGTTGGTAGTAAGCGGTTTGGTCGATGAGTTAGCAAGGAACCTGGCGTTTGAGATGGGGCGGCAGTTTTTGTGGTCGAGAGGGTCGAGGGAAGGTTTCTTTAGGAGGGGTTTGACATGAGCAGTTTTGAACGCGTCTGGAAAAATTCCTGAGAGGGAGTAGTTTATGATGGTTCTCACATATTCTCCTGCACAGGTGGATGTGAATATTTGAGGGTTGAGGCTGGGCGGGGGTCCAGCGGGGAGCCGGATGGTTTTCGGGCGGAGAGAAGTTTGAGAAATGGGTCCGTTGATATTGGTGTGAAAGAGTTGAAGGTCGGGTGGGTAGTGGTTGCAGGCGGTGGGTTGGCAAGTAGGGTGTGTGGATTGTGAGGTGGGTGCATGAGGGCCATTTTGTTGGTTAGGGAATGTGTTCTTTCGAGAGCAGTGGTGTAGAAGTGGAGAGAGAGTGAGTCGCAGAGAGATTGAGAAGGGGTCGATTGGGTGGTGGTACATGATGGTTTGGTGAATTCAGATATGATTTGGGGAGTTCCTTGGTGGGGTTTTCACAGTTCAGGATTCGAGAGTTGTAATGGGCTTTTTTTGCTTTCCGGGTTTCGGCTTTGTAGTGGCGGTGGTGCCAGGTCAAGGTGGATATACTCAGTGGTTTTATCTTTCCGCCATTTGCATTCGAGCGATTTATATAGTTGTTTTGCGGTCTTCAGTTCTGGTGTAAACCATCTTGGAAAAGGGCCATGGCGAGCGGATGATTGGCAAGTGGGGGTGAGCAGGATTAATGAGGTATTGAGCCATGAGTCAAAGGCTTCGGAGGTTAAGTGTTCATTGCGTGGGGAGGCAGGGGGAGGAGACTGAATGAGCGCGTCGGCTAGGTCGGGAATGATTTTTAGTTTCTTCCAGCATTTGCGTAGAATTGGAGGTTCTGGTTTGGGTGCGGGGAGGGGGGCGGGTGAGCAAATGTTGAAGGGGACAATGAAGTGATCGGACCAGATGATGGGGGTGGAGGGGTGTTTATCTGGTCTTGGGAGCTGAAGATGGCATCAAGGGTGTGTACTTTATAGTGAGTTGGGCCGTTTATGTAGGTATGGAGGTTAATTGCGTCTAGGCAGTCAACCAGAGAGTGGGTCATAGGGTTGGTGGGGATGTCAAGCCAGATATTGAAATCTCCTAGAAGAGTGAGGGTGGGATGGTTTAATTGGATGGTGGCTATCAAATCGCAGAGGTTGCTTGAATTGTCTGTCGTAGCTAGGGGGTCTGTAGATGAGTAGGAAGCTGTGGGTGAATGTTGGGGGGAGGGATAGTTTGACGAGAAGCGATTCGCAGGAGGGGATGGTTGGCTGGCTGTCGATGATTGAGGTGGAGAAGTGTGACTTGAAGGCGATTGCTACTCCGCCTCTACAGGGTCAGTTGAGTGGGATGAGGGAGTAGTCGGGAGTAGTCTATAGTCTGACATCCAGTGGTAACCACAGAGTACTGCATCTCGTCTTTCGGGGACCGAAAGGGGACGTCGGCATAGGCGTGTCTGCAACACTATCCCTATTGTGACATGTAGTGTACCTAAACTCCCTGATGCGCCGAGGTCCCTCAGATTGTTTTTCTCCACCCAGATAACTGGTTGCTCTATAGCGGAGCTCTTACATAGAGACATTGTTTATCTTATACCGACTTGTCGGTTATTCCCCGTTAGGTCACTTCGGTCACAAGAACATCTTCGACGAAGACTGCGGGGGATTCGTCTACGGCGGTGGATTTCGGCGCCTAAGATCTGACGGCTGAATTTTCCATGTGGTCGGGCCTTCTGGCCGACCTTTACAGTAGGGAGAGTGGGGTCAGAGTGGCCATATTTTCGGTATGTCTTTCCTCTTTCCCCCTCTTTACCCTTTTGGTCTAGTCATCTTCCCCTTTTGCTATGGAAAGGACTCCTTTTAGGTTCTGCCCCAAGTCAGGGTCAGATATCCTTGGAAGGACGAACACAGTACGTGTAACGCTTGTCTCCCCATAGATCACGATGAAAAGCGGCCTGCAAACTCATTTGGCCTAAGACCCTTAAGGAGTGCCGTGTAATGCGGTGGGCTGCGTACGGTATGTCACGGGTGGAACCCCCGTCCCCCACCGCCATGCCTGTGAGAGTGACGGGGGCACTTCAGAAGACCAAACATCTGTTGCGGATGTAATAGACCTTGAAGCGGACATTTCTAGGTCCGCCACGCCCGTCCCCGACACTTTAAGGATCCCACTCCGGCTCGTCAGGCCTCGCCGGTAGATGATCAGATGGCCTTCAACTCTATGTTGAAGATAGCAGCTGAACATTTTCAGATCTCTTCTTCAGAGGCTGTGCCTGAGCAGGACTTTGTAGAGGATATTCTTAAGGAGACGCCGCCATCTAGCCAAGCCATTCCCCTCCTTATCTCCATCAAGAGAAGGTTGGCCCCCTCCTTGGTATCACCGGCTCAAACCCGGGCAGTGAACCCAAGAGTGGAAAAATTGTTTCGGCCATAGTGACTACCACCCGAAAAAGAGCAGGGGTACCCTTTGCCACTTGGGAGGCACCCCCAGACAAGGAATCCAAGAGGCTGTATGCCTTAGGCAAACGAGTCATCTTGGCTGCCGCATACACTACGCGTATAGCAAATACCACGCTGTTGGCAAGGTATGCGGACGCTCAATGGAACCTACTCCAAGAAGGCCTGGACAGCACTACAGCAATGTATTACCTGAACAAACAGGGGGGCACTCACTCTCCAGGGCTATCCAAGCTGTCCCAAAACATTTGGATATGGGCTCTCAAACACAAGATGTTTCTGTTGTCCCAACATGTTCCAGGGGAACTCAATCTTCTGGCAGACGTGCTCAGCAGAGACTTTCCTCTGCCCGAACAATACGAATGGCGTCTGCACGAAGACCTTGTTTCCAACGTCTTCGCAGACTGGGGCTTCCCAGAGATCGACTTGTTTGCAACTCTGGAGAATGCACAATGCCTAGATTATGCCTCCAGGTACCCGCAGAACCGCTCCAAGGGGAATGGTCTCTGGATAACATGGTTAGGGACATTTGCCTACGCCCCCCCATACCTCCGACTCCCCTTCTCGATAAGATGCACCAGGAACCAGTTACCATGATACTGGTGGCCCCCATGTGTGCCCGCCAACCCTGGTTCGCTCATCTGATGGAAATGTCCCTCTCCCCACCAGTGAAACTACCCTGCCCGTACAACATGTTGTCTCAGGACAGGGGGGAGACCCTACACCTATGCTCGCAAACTTTGAATTTAGCAGATTGGCTCCTGAGGTCATAGAGTTTGGACACCTACAGCTCCCTCAGAGGTGCATGTTCATACTCTGGGAAGCTAGGAAACCGAACACACGAGCACTGGGGCTTCCATAGCATTCATTGCAAATGTTCCCCTTCAGTCAATTTGCAAAGCGGCAACCTGGAGTTCTGTACACACCTTTACAAACCACTATTGCCTAGACACTCCTTCTAGGTCTGTTTCTCGGGTGGGACAAGAAGTGTTAAGACCTCTTTTCTCTACTGTTCCTTCTCACAGCCCAACTCCAACTCCGGGTACTGCTCGCTAGTCTATGCACAGCATGTGATTCTAAGCAGATTAGCAAGCATCAGAAGACATGCATTACTTACCGTAATAGAATGTCTAATGATTGTATCTGCTTAGATTCACATGTGCCCGCCCTGCCTCCCCGCTCGGGGTGGAAGGAACATGGATGTCTTACTACTTCTCTCTTCGTCATGTACTCACTCACTATAGCCTTGGGCTCCCTCATGGCAGAAAAAATACAACCGGAGGGACCCCGGTGTGTGGGGGATTTTGGGTACACTACACGTCACGATGGGAATAGTGTTACAGACACGCCTATGCCGACGTCCCCTTTCGGTCCCTGAAGGACAAGGGGCAATACTCTGCGGTTACCATTGGATGTCGGACTATATGCACAGCATGTGAATCTAAGCAGATACCGTAATAGCATTTCTAATGATAGAAAGTAATGCATGTCTTTCACTTTACTGTTCTTGGGAACTGTAGTTCACACAAGAAAAGTTATTTTTTTATTTGTGTATCAGTCAATATTTGACTTTTCACAAAATAAAAGTTTCTCCAGCATGGGGTCTGGCATGGATTCACATGCTCATGAACATTCCCGTCAGGCTGGGACTCCTCGGTAAAGAAAAAATCAGTTTCAGTTTTGTTTCTGAACTGTTTTTCTGCTAATAACCAATCACTGGTCTCTGGGTCATATTGCCCCCAGCCAATGACTGCTCTCTACCTAAACCCCTCCTCTGGCAGCCATCTTCAGATTTTCACTGCACGTTCAAGTGTTGGGAGTCCTCGTGCTATAGCTCTTGAGCTTTTACTGCGTTTTGCGATTTTTCTAAGAGTTTTGCTCTATTTTTCAGTCAATCAAGCCTCAAGCTCCATTGATCCATCAACCGACTAACGTGGACCCGTTTTTTCGGTACTTTCTACGCCCTTCAATGGCGATTCTTCTTTTAGTTTACTTCTTTGAGGATTCCAGAAGTTTCTGGAGGCCTACACCATGTGGACATGGCCAAAGATAAAGGAGACTCGACACCTCTGTTCAGGATCTGCCCAGGATGTGGGCTATGGAACATCTTCCCGGAGGATGGGCACTCCCTGTGCCTTTATTGCCTACATTCGGATAGCTCGCACATGGAGGAGGCCTCTGCATCCTGCAAGGACATGGTGCCACGCACCATGAAGGACCGTCGCAAGTGGCTCGCCGAGTTGCTGCAGACGAAGATCCTGGTGGCAGGGGAGCCCCGGCAGCTTATTTCACCCAAGATAAAGTCTGAGCGTTCTTCTAAGAACTTTGAGGGTGCTGCGGCAACGGAGGCCCAAAATAAGGCAAAGCACATCGAGTCCGCTAGCACCTGGAGTGCTGTTTTACGGGCTCCGCGGCAGCCAGGCCGGGTGCAGCATCACCAACGCTGTCAACCACGAGCCAGCGCTCTGGCTCGGTGAAGAAAAAAGTCGGACCACCCGGGTAAGCTTCTGGAGAAGGCCCAGTCGACTCCGACAGAGAAAGCCAAGGGGGGAGCAAGGCGTTGGCCCTCCCCACCCCCCACGGTGAAGGCCTCAGGTGTGCCCAAGGTCGTGAAGGCCCAGGTTCACCAGGCTAAGGCGTCTATTGAAGGGGTGGTGGCGTCCCTGGCGAAGGCCGCTGATGCGGGCCCAGTGGAGACGACCCCCAAGCCAAGAGTTTCCCTGCCCACCTGGAGGGAATCATCTTTCCTGCCCATTGAGAAAACTCCAGTGAAAGCGATGCAATCATCTCCCCGAGGCTGTCGCCCCTGGCCGAGAAGAAGGGGGCCACGGTAGTCCTGCCGAACTTGGACATTTCCTCAGAGGAGGAGCTCTCTGGGCTGAAGACTGTGCTGGACAAGAAATTTGTCTAGGCCAGGTCCTACAGGAAGGACCCCGATGAGGCGGAAGTGGAAAGCGACGATGGAACCGACGAGGGGCGGCAGGACGGTGAGGAACCGCAGGACACCACGCCACTGCCCATGCTCCCGTCGCAACCGCTTCCGCCACCGACAGAAAGGTCGGCAGACATCCTGCAAGCACTGCACACCCTGTGTACAGAGTTCAAAACAAGGATGCACATGCTTCCGGCGGGCGATCCAGCGGCGCCTGGACCTTCAAGCCCGCCGCCTAAGCGGAGACGAGTTCACCCGCCTCCACCCTGCCATCCTTCACCTCCATCCCCTCTGCCGAGAGAAGACGGCGACGACAGGGATGGACGACAATGGCGACAACGGAACGGACCTCCTGTCTCCGGCACCCAGGGCTTCGCTGCCCTACGAGATCGGCTCGTTTAACGCTATGATCTCTAGGGCCTCAGAGCTATTTCAGCTGAACCCAGAGGAACAGAAGACGGAGGTATTCCTGGATCCGTGCCGAGAGGCCAAGAGGAAGACGGCTCTCAATCCCGCTGTTTGATGACATCTGGGGCGAAGGACTGTCCCTCCTGAAGAACCCGTCCTCGGCCCTGGCGAAGAGAGATCGGTACGAGAGGAAATACAGGGTGCCGGACTCTGCACCAAAGTGGCTCAGATCGCAGCCCTCCACGGACTCTGTGGTCTCGGCGGCAGCCAGGAAGAAGTCTGCGGGGTCGGCAGCATCGACTCCCACCAGACGTCGAGGGAAATAAGCTGGACGCCATGGGACGACGTGTCATCTCATCGGCGGCGACTAACATTAAGGTGCCAACGCTCTTGCCATCGTGGCCTGCTACAACAGGGAGCTTTGGTTTAAAATTGCCCCTCTCCTGGACTTCCTTCTGGACGAAAAGAGGGCGGAGGCCCTTGAGATCCTACAAGAAGGCGAGGTGGCAACGGATCATGCCATCACGGTGGCCACGGACATCGCCGACACCGGTTTCCACCAGATGGGCAACAGCGTTTGCTTACGGCGTCAAGGGTGGCTGAAGGCCACCAATTTCCATCCAGACAAGGGTACTGGACATGCCCTTGGATAGGGACAACTTGTTCGGCAAAACGGTGGATCAATCTCTACAGGCCATCAAGGCAGACACTGAGGAGGCCCGTGCCTTGGGCACTCTACAACAGCGACGGCCGTCCAGTCTCACGGTGCCTCCAAACGATTTGGTGGCAATTTCTCATTGTACCGCCAACCATCCCGTTGCTCGGCCCAGGAAGCCTACAGGGGCCCCAGAAAAGCCAGAGGAAATGGGCGCCGTCGCCAAGGCCCACAGAGTGGGTCGTCCACGACGAAGCAGGACTGAACCGCCCCTGACGTCGGGCCCCCAGCGAGCACCCCGGTGGGAGGCTGGCTGGTGAACTTGGTCGGCGTGTGGAAATCCATCTCCACCGACTATTGTGTGCTGGACGCCATAGCCCACGGACACACCCTGGAGTGCCAAAGGAAGTGTCTCCACATTCCACCAGTGGCCAGTCAAGAAAACCACGTCCCACAGCTGCTTTTAGAGGTACAAGGGATGCTGAAAAAGGGCGCAATAGAACTCGTCCCAAAGAAGCTCCGGGGCTCTGGAGTATACTCGTGGTACTTCCTCGTCATGAAAAAGACCAGTGGTTGGCAGCCCATTCTGGATCCCCAACGCCTCAAGTCCCATAAGTTCTGGATGGTCACCCTTTAGCACGTGCTGAGGCAGTTGGTGGATGCTTATTTTCACATCCCCATCCCCAAGGGGCATCGAAAATTTCTCTGCTTCGTGGTCCAGGAGAAACACTATCAGTTCAATGCCCTTCCCTTCGGGTTGAAGTCGGTGCCAATGGTCTTCACAAGTGCCTGGCACTGGTTGCGGCGCTGCTGCGCCTGCAGGGGGGGTCCACGTCTACCACTTTCCGGACGATTGGCTCATCCGAGAGAAGTCAAGGGAACTCGCTGTCTAACACACAGCGAGGACCGTCTGCCTACTCACGGCCCTGGGGTTTGCGATAAACTTTGCAAAGTCCTGCTTGGTGCCATCGCAGGACGCTCGGTTTCTGGGATCAAGGCTCAACACAGTGTCGTGCCTGGCGTCCCCATCGTAGGACAGGATAGAGGCCATCCTGGCCAAGGTTCAATGGCTGTTGACCATGGAAGTGGCCAGGGTGATGTCGTCATGCATCTACCTCATTCGGTTGTACATGCTGCAGATGTGGCCACTGCAAGAGTTCCTCGACGCCCTTTGGATCCAGGTATCGGGAAGCTTCGAGGACAAGATCACCCTCAACAAAACTTTCTGCTGAGCGATTCAGTGGTGGGGCGTCCGCGCGCATCTGGTGGCGGGCATGGACTTTCAGACCCCGGCACATCAGGAGACCGTGACAACGGACGCCTCCCTGGAGGGATGGGGCACGCACACCAGAGATCTCCACGCAAGAGGCCTTTGGCTCCCGGAAGAGAAGTCATTGCACATCAGCGTCCCAGAGCTCTGGGCTGTGTTTTGGGCCCTCAAATCATTCCTTCCGTCCCTCAAGGGCAAGGTGGTGCAGGTCTTCACCGACAACACCACCACGATGTTCTACATTCGGAAGCAGCGGGGCACCAGATCCCCGGCTCTCTCCAAGGAAGTGCAGGATCTATGGCAATGGGCCGTCACCCAGAGGATGTTCCTGGTACCCTTTCATCTGGCAGGATTGAAGAACACTCCTCAGAAGGGAGCTGCGCTCTTGCCATGAGTGGGAGCTTCGGCAGGATCAAGTGGATCTTCTCTTCCGACGATGGGGCAATCCCCAGATCGATCTGTTTGAGACGGCGTCAAACACCAAGTGCCGGAGGTTCGCCAGCAGGTTTCCCCAGCCGGGGAGCACGGGGGATGCATTCTCCTTCCCTTGGGACGGCCTGTTCCTCTATGCGTTCCCACCGTTGCCGTTGCTTCTGCGACTCATCAGTCAACTCAGACGGTCCCGGTGCAGGATGATCCTCGTCGCACTGGCGTGGCCGAAGCAGATATGGTTCCTGGACCTTCTGGACATGTCAGCGTCCCCTCCAATCAAGCTTGCGGCAGACGCAGATCTTCTCGCCAGTGAAGGAGGCGCGATTCTGCATCACGACCCAGGGTCATCGAACCTGCAGGCCTGGCTCCTGCAGCACTAGACTTCGGAGGGTACGAGATCCCGGTGGACTGCAAGGAGGTGCTTGCCAAGGCCAGGGCTTCTTTGACTCTTAAGTGCTACGGACATAAATAGAAGAGGTTCACCGTCTGGTGCCATGCACAGAAGATAAAACCCTCTACGGATTACGGCCCCTCAAGTGCTGCCGTACTTGCTGTTGCTGGCCAAGGCGGGCTGGCACACCTCCATCAAAATTCTTCTGGCGGCTATCTCCCACTATACCAGAGCTTCGGGCGGGCGTCTCTGTGGTCTCATCGCCTGGTTAAGGAGTTCATGAAAGGACTTTTCTGCTTGTTCCCGCCGGGGAAGTCTCTGGCCCCAGCATGGGTGCTCAATGTGGTGCTGACGAGGCTCATGGGTCCTCCGTTCGAGCCTCTGCATTCAGCACCTCTGAAATTCCTATCGTGGAAGACGGTGTTTCTTGTGGCCATCACCTTGCACGACGAGTGGGAGAGAGCCAGGCCCTCTCCTGTAAGCCTCCTTACTTGACATTCCACGAAATTAGGGTTGTGCTGAGGACATACCCCTCCTTCATGCCCAAGGTGCTGTCTTACTTCCATCTCAACAAGCCCTTGGTGTTGCCTGTTTTCTTCCTGTCGCCTTCGTCGCAGGCTGAGAGGACTTTGCACTCCCTGGATGTGGCTAAAGCGCTGAAGTTCTACGTGGACTGCACGAAGAGTTTTCGGAAGACATCACAGCCGTTTGTGAACTTTGGCCCTCTGAACCAAGGGAAGGCCCTCTCCAAGGTTTCCATTTCCGGATGGCTCTCCGGCTGCATCACCCATTGTCATCGGTTGGCAAACCGACCCGCTGCCTGGCCGTCCGAGAGCCCATTCGACCAGAGCGATCGCTGCAACTACGGCGTTCCTGTCTGGTGTGTCCCTGCTGGACATCTGCAGGGCTGCTACGTGGAGGCCGATGCACACCTTCACGAAGACAGTTCAAAAACGAAACTGATTTTTTTCTTTACCGAGAATTCCCAGCCTGACGACGGGAAATATTCATGAGCATGTGAATCCATGCCGGACCCATGCTGGAGAACAACAGTTACAGGTAAGTAACTTGTTCCATATTGTCAATACAGTACGATAACGACTAAAGAAGATTTCTAATAAAACTATATTTCAACTCTTAATACATAAAAGAAAGGTTCTCAATTTCTTAAAATTTGATCAAATTGATTTGCATATTCCCAACTAATTATAATAGCCCATATCCAAACCAGATTTTAAGAGTGAAAGCTATGATCATTCAACTTACTATACATAATTAAATTTCCTTCAAGAACCTCTACACCTCCAATGTCAGTCTTTCCCTTCCCAGAGATGAAGCCAGAATTCCTCTGTTGACAACCAATGTATGTCATGTACAAAGTGTGAGAAGTGGTCAGTCCTCTGTCCACAAGTACCAGGACATACCATCAGTAGGTGTTTCACATTTTGTTTCACCTTGAGATCACATAAATTACAAGTACCATTCATTTGGGATCCCTTATTTCTTATCCTAAGTAGGTCCCAGGTAACTACAAGGTTCATTCGAAATCTCTGAAAATGTGAGTGCCAATGCTAATTTGGAAACTTTCTGAGATAAAAGGGCAAATAGCCCAACGGTTTATTCAAAGGTATCATAGCGCCAAAACATTTCTTCTTAACAAAAGAAGCCCTGGTTTCAATCCAATCATACAAGGCCACCCTTTTCCTTAACTTCAGTGGGTTTTATACCAAATCTCTTTCAAACACTGAACAATTCAGTAACTTAACATATACTTCCTGTCCTAGTTCATTTAGAAAGGGGTTGGAATTTTTACCCATCAGGTTCTTAACATCAATATATAGGGAGTTTTTTTGCAGGACCATGATTGACCTATCTAATGAAATTCTTTTCCATGCTGCATCTGAGTAGAGTGATTGAAGACCCAGTTCTTTTCTCAACCTGGACATTAGCAGAGAAGGCGGCAGGTTAACTTTCTTCCAAATTCCACCCTCTAGGTGAATCCAGTTGACTTTCAGGGCCAAAGTTTTAATTGCGATACCGTACATTAGCACGGATATTACTTTTCCTCTATAGAATTTAAGCAGGGGAACAAGTGTAAATGTATAATATTTATGTAGAATTGTTTTAATTTGGGTGGTCAGTTGTCTTACCTTTACGCTGAGACACGTCTCTAATGCTAGCATGAATAGATTGGATCGGATCATGAAGCCCAGATATTTTATTTCTCCATCATTGGATCTTTCATAGATTCAGATGCTTGAATATTCCCCGTCGTCCAACTGGGAATCCTCTGTGATTTAAATAATTATTAAAAAATGAAATATATATACATTATTTTCATAGAAAACAATGTAGATTGCACATAGTGGCCTGTGAGCCACTCAATTCTGTAGTCCCTCCACCACACTTTGGTCCTTTATGGCTTCAACCAATGAGGTGGCAGGGTTTAAGCCCTGCCACAAGCAGCCATCTTCAGATTTTTCACTGGAGTCTAACAGACTAGAGCGAATCCTCAGCTCTGAGAGCTTTCCGTTTTTTCTTAACTGTTAGATACAATATTTCTTCTCAAACAGCTTTATATTAATCTCTTGGTCAAATACTAACTACACAGTGTTTCTGGGCTCAGAAAACAACTGTTCAACCGAAGGTCTTCGAGTGAATCCTCTCTTCACACCATGTCAGAGGAACCTACTACCAAGAAACCTTCCCTTTTCAGGGATTGGGTAAAATGCAAAAAGAAGCTGGTCTACATGAAAGACCCTCATGAGTAGTGCATTTACTGTCTCTATCCCCATGGCATTCACAAATGTGAGATTTGTAAGACTTTTTCTAATAAAACTCTCCAGGATAGACATAGAAGACTCCTACATTTGGAATCAAGAGGACACTGTTCTGATGAAGAATCAGCTAAGACAGCACCTGTACTGTCTATGAAGCCCTCAGAGAGACAAACTTCAAAAGAAGGGCTTCCTCTGTGGAAAAAAGGTTCTTCTCCGTCACATCGGAGTAAGAAAAAGATGGAATCCTCTTCGTTGGGTTCTGGAGACCAAAGGAAAAGGCGCCCTGACGAGAGAACCTCCTCCAAAGGTAAGGAGACGTTTTCAAAAATTCCAGGCGGGGGGGGCAATAGTCAACGAAAACGCTGTCGATGAGCAAGTTGTTGACGAAACCGGAGTCATCCACGTCAAAATCGTCCACAACTAAACAATCGTCGACTAAAGAATCACACCACTCGTCAACGCTATCGTCGATAGTGCACCACCCGTCCACAAAGCCATAGTCATCCACGAAGCCATCGTCGTCCACGAAAGGCACCGTCGATGACAGTTGACTCCCCGTCGACAGAGAAGAATCAGTCCAAGGCACTGTCCACGGATGTAGAAACCGGGAAGGGGATTCCGTTAGAGGGACCCGTCCCACCTATTTTTTTAATGACTTGCAAGTTTTTACTACTGGCCTCTTTTTGCAGGGAGCTTCACGTTCCTCCAGCTAAATGGCAGAGGCCATTTGATTTTCCGAGACCCTTAAAAGCCTACTTGATCGATGGGTCTTTAACCATCGTCTCTCTGCTACCACGTGAACCTGTGACACAAGGCCCTGTAAGATGAGGTAGCAATACTTTAAGATGGATTGGAATGCAGAATATACTCGAACATCAATAATCGGGCTTACTCAGGAAGTTGTCAAAGTAAGTCTGTTTTATTTTCAATTCTCTCAAACGCGGAGTACAACGAACATCAATGGACATGAGCTCGATTTTCTCACTCAACGAGTTTCATAATAAATACACACGTAATCATTGATGTCAATCTACGTGGCAAACTACAAAAACCAGCTTGGGAAACTGATAGGCTTAAAGGGAACATCTAGGTATACGTTTTATACTTGTCAGGGAAAGTGATTGGGTCTCTAAGATCAGGTGGGCAACTAAGCCCTCCTATAGTGCAAGTTACTATGAACATCATTAAATACACAACGTTCTATTGGTTATATAAACTATAGGGCTCTCTGTTACGTGGACCTCCTATAATTGGTTGGCACCCTTGTACCCCTCTATAATAATGCACACACACGCAGGCTGGCACCCATGTGCTTGTGGGCTGGTCTTGACCATAGCTTCCCACCTAATTAGCCTGACATCTATCATCACTCTTGCCGCCTGCCAGTCAATTAGCCTTTGAACATTGGCCTTGTAAATGTTCTCTGTGCTTGATAATAAAAGGGGGTATAGGCATACTTTGCTTTTTTGTTTCGATGCAGCTCAACCCAGTATGTATTTTCATCCAACCATGTAACTGGAGACCATGTTTCTGAGCATTTCAGAGCATTTTACTGTATTAAATATTATTAAATGACGAGCCTCTGACGTCTTCAATGTTCTTGCACCTCACCTCAAACAGGAGTTTGTTGTTTTCACACGTTTTGTAACTACTGCATGAACATCCAGGATCACGGTGGTCTTGACTTCTTGGTGCTGGGCCAGCCAAGCCCTTGTTGGATTCATCTCTGCCATTAGCTGTGTTTTCCAACTGCGCCACACTGAAAAAGCCTTTCTATTCAAGGGGTCCAGACTCTGCTAAAGTGCCTTGTGGAACATCCATAGTCCATACATTCCTATGCACATACTTTGGTGCATCGCTGCAATCTATTCACTACGTAGCAAGATTTAAGAATACTTTTCCCTACTTGCATTACTGCTTCTGTACAATTGTAAAGTGACTTGATATCATCTTCATTATTTCTATAGCATGAGCATCTTCATCTCGAGCCCGAAATGTTGCTCATATTCATTACTTAGTCTTCAGATCTCATAGAATGTTTACATTCGTCAACCTCTTGCTTCTTTTCTTGATGCGTCAGTTCTGCTTTACATAACTTCACCAGTCTCCTTTCTCGGCCATCATATTTTTGTGAATGTATATATGGTTTCCTCAATGAATACCTTACTTCCATGATTCTTTGCGGTATAGGCATTCTTACTGGTACTACACGTGTTGCACACACTGGCTCCCGACATATAGGCAGCATAGGGGCGGAGCTTTGGGTGGGGGTACTTGGCTCCACCTCTACATTTGCATGAGAGAACCTTTCCAGTGCCCCCCCTCCCCCAGTCCATCATAGTGCCTTAACGAGGTCTTGCGTAACTCTAAAGCGCTAGGAGGATCCTGGTGCATTCCCAACATTTCCCCCTTTCGTTGCTTCTACAGTAACAAACTCCTCCCCATCCGACATATCTATAACCCCAAAAGTATCAGTTTGAGTTTTGCTGTTTATTGTATGGTAAGGTGCATTAGAACCCCCCAATTGATAACATTATCTTTGCACTACTAGGTACTACATTGCCACAACACGGGAGACCCAGTTGGCACATGCAGAATAGAACCAAGAAGACCACAGGCACCAGTATTTTTACTGCTGCCCCCAGCCATGATGGGACCCAATCAAAGGCAAGCGATAGCCAACCCGTGTTCTGAACTCCACCTTCTTTCTTAATTTGAACACCTAGATTGTGCACCGCCTCAATGATGTGGGATAGTGACCCAGTCTCTGTATTCTCCAGGGTTACAAAAGTGCAGCAGCTTCTTGTACCCCAGGATCCAAAAAAGATGACAAAGTGTCTGCTGAGCTAAAAAGTCGATATTCGTCTGGTATCCCTCTGAGTAGTGCGGAAGAGTCTTTTGAGATATAACTTGATCTCTTCTTTCTTTTCAGATGTTGAAATTGTTCTCTTTCTGGCCGCATACAAAATTCTTCTGTGATCTGCAAATCTCTCTGCTTCTTTAGGTGCTGGAGTGGTTGTTGGCGCCTTGACAGACAGTTCTTTTCCCTCCAGGTGTTCTTCCGGGATTACTAGTACTAAGTGCAGGATGGCCAGTGAACACTTGCCCATCCAGGATGATGGGAGGTGCAAGTAGACTTGTCGGCCACAAAACCAGTAGCAATCCATCACAGCTGCCGTACCCATCGTCGTATCAGGGGTCACAAGAGTGTGGTTGCACTGTGTGTTTGCGCCAACTGGAACTGTTCCTTCATTGCTAAAACAAAGTTCATAGTCCTTGTCTCTATGTATTCGCACTGCCTTCTCCATTGTCGCAATCCATGTCAGCCTTGTGATGCATTGGGACCATATTTGCGCACACATAGTCTCTACGCAGGCTATTATTTCTTTGCTGTATTCGATCAGTCCATCTGCCGGGCACGTTGCTGTGCTACCCTGTCATTTGTTGTTGACATGTGAGTGACCTCCCACGGAAAAATACGGTGCTTGTTGACACTTGCTGTATTTACTGCCATTGCATAGCGCTGGATCTAGAATGATGCTCATTAACTGCGCGTTGTGTGCCTGGAATGTGTCTTTTATCCTACATAGTGCAAGACGTAACAGGCTTTGTGCCTCTAAAATTGGGATTGGTCGTGGAACTAAAAACTTAGTAGCCCCCGACTCATGCGGAATGAGTGCACACACGTAACCGCTTTCATTCATCACATTCCTTGAGATAAGCCTGGCTGCTCGACCACACTACCAACCTGTGTAGTTCAGACTTATACCAAAGGTTGGGTCCCAATTGCCAGGAAGGTTATTGTAGTGCACCCAAAGGGTACTGCATAAATCTTACCTAACATTTGCACACGTCCCATTGTGGAAAAACATCTCTCGCCTGGATCCGTGCTGCACACTTCGCATCTGGGTGTGCACATTGTTCCTGCTTGCACCCACCTTGAGAAGAGGCAAACCACCAAAATAAGGTACCTTTCTGATGCTTATTAATCTGCTTAGAATCACATGCTGTGCATATGATCTGACATCCATTGGTAAGAGTATTGCATCTTGTCTTTCGGGGACCGAAAGGGGACGTCAGCATAGGCGTGTCTGTAACACTATCCCTATCGTGACGTGTGTAGTACCCAAAATCCCTCACGTGCCGAGGTCCCTCAGATGGTTTTTTTTCCGCCCAGATAACTGGTCGCCCTACACCGGACTTCTTACTAGAGACATTGTTTATCTTTACCGAATTTTTGGTTTATGCCCCATTAAGTCACTTCGCCTAATAAGAACATCTTCGACAAAGACTACGGAGGAATCGTCTACGGCTGTGGTCTCGGCGCCTAAGATCCGGCGGCCCGATTTCCACGTGGTCGAGCCTTCTGGCCGACCTATAGAGTAGGGAGAGTGGGTTCGGGGTGGCCATATTGGTATTATGTCTTTCCTCCTTTCCACTTCTTTCCCTTTCGGTCTGGTCATCCTTCCCTTTTGCTATGGAAAGGACTCCTTTTTAGATTCTGCCCTAAGTGTAGGGTCAGATATCCTTGGAAGGACGAGCACAGGACGTGTAACGCCCGTCTCCCCCTAGAGCACGACGGAAAGCGGTGTTCGGCGTGCAAGCTCCTGAAGCCTAAAACCCTTAAGGATTGCCATGTAAAGCGGAGGGCCGTGTACGGCATGTCGCGCGTGGAGCCTCCCTCCCCTACCGCAACACAAGCCGAAAGTGACGGGGGGGGGGTACTTCAGATGACCAAACGTCCAATGCAGATGTTATAGACCTTGAGGTGGACACTTCTAGGTCCGCCATGCTGTCCCCGACCCTTCCAGGCTCGACTCTGGTCTTGATACAGGGACTACACCCGGCGACAAGGGCGTACATAAACATTGCACTAAACACACAACCCCTACCCCATCTTCGACGCCTTTGTCGAAAAAGGCGAAAGCGCCAACAGGTCCGTCGGAAATTATTCCCTCGGAAATTGTTCCCTCGGATCGTGTAGATCCAAAGCCTTCCCCGCATCCGCAACAGCGCATGATGACTGGGCAAACGAAAATTAATAAGGGCGCTACTCCCCAATCTACACGCCTGAAGTTTTGGAGTCCGAAACTTCGATTTCCAAGGCCTGAATAGGCCCAAAAGGAACCACTAGGCCGCTACCCGGCACTCCGACCGCTGGGCCTTATGGTGCCGCGGACGGCGTTTCGGCTACCGCTACATCATCGGAGGCTGTCTCACGACGATTCGGTTACTATCCGGAAGAGCATCGGTAGGATCACAGCGGCGGTGGGCCTTATCCCGGTCCCGCAGAAAGTTATGGGCCAGGGCGCGGAAACATTTTCGACGGACTTGGCCTGCGATTCAGATGACTCTTACGTGGATAGTCAAGAGCCTCTCTGATACCCTGAGAAGTTCCTCTTGACGCCAAAGGGCGGAGAATGTTGTTTCACCCCACCTATGGACTACTGAAACGTTTGAGGAATGTGTGGATCGGCTGGAGCAGATTATCAGTTCTGCTGACCAGCCTCCGCTGAAAAAGGCTCGGGTAGACCCTTACCTTCAAATACAAGATGTTCAGCCTCAGGTTTTCCAACAGGAATACGTGGCCCACATGGACACATATAGGGACATCTATACTGAAGAAGAGGAATCCTCTTTTCTCGAAAATTATGAAGAAGATCAACAGGAGACGACGGAGAACTGGGAGGAAACCCAGCAAGGAGGACAGGATCCTTGGTCACATCAAGATCAGGACTCTGATATTTTGTGCATCGATTCTCTTCCTTCCACCCCGGCTCGCCAGGCCTCCTGTGGATGACCAAATGGCTTTCAACACCATGTTGAAAAAAGCAGCAGAATTCTTCAAAATTGCCACTCGAGGCTTTGCCTGAGCAGGATTTTGTGGAGGACATTAAAGAAAAACCTCTGGCAAGTCAATCCATTCCCCTCCTTAACTCTGTTAAGAGGCGGATAGCTCCATCTTTAGTCACACCTGACCAGACAAGGGGCTGTGACCTGGAGAGCCGAAAAATTATTTCGGCCTTCTTCTTCCGACCCTCTATATATCAAGGGGCATGCCATCCCGGACTCACTGGTGGTGACCACTACTCGTAAGAGGGCAGGTGTACCCCTTGCCACTAGAGAATCACTTCCGGACAAGGAGTCTAAAAGATTGTATGCCCTAGGCAAACGTGTCACGTCAGCAGCTGAATATACCATTCGGTTGCTAATAACACTACGCTATTAGCAAGCTACGCCGATGCCCAATGGAACTTGCTCCAAGAAGGCCTTCATGAGGTCCCGGAACCGGCCAGGACCAAGCTTTTCGCCATTGTTGCGGAAGGAAAACTGGTTAACCAGAATGTGGTTAAAAACATCCTGGATACTGCAGAAACATCTGGCAGATCCCTTGCACAAGGGACTCTTCTGCAGAGACACGCATGGCTGCATACATATGGATTTAGACCTGAAACTCGGGCCTCCCTCATTAATATGCCCATCGAAGAGTCAAACCTCTTTGGGAAAGCAGTTGATGAAGCGTTGGAGACAGCCAAGAAGCAGCATGAGACCTTAAAGTCTCTGCAACAAATTACACAACCCTCTTCCCAGAGGGGTAATAACTCTCGGCGGTCCTTTCGAGGACAAGCTTGTGCCGGTCAAACCAACTACGGCACGGGCAGCTTCAACAATAACCAAACATCTGGGAAGCCCCTCTTACTATCCCTCAAGGGGTCAGAAACGCAGCAAAGGTAGAGGCAGAGGCCACAATCCCAGAGGAGCCACAGCCTCGGGTCAGAAATGACCACCAATTCCCGGTCCCCTCCATGCCTCCCCGGTCGGGGGGCGATTAACATCTTTCCTCAAGGCATGGGAGGGGATAACTTCCGACCAGTGGGTCTTAAAGACGGTCGCCCACGGTTATTGCGTGGAATTCTCCCGACCTCCACAGTTCAGACCACCTCGCTCACGGCGCCTTTCACCGGACCATCTAAACATCCTGATTCAAGAGGTGGAAGCACTGCTGGGAAAGGACTCCATAGAAGCCGTCCCTATTCTTCAGGTAAACAAGGGTATTTATTCAATGTACTTCCCTGTACCCAAAAAGGATCTCAGCATGCGTCCTGTTCTAGATCTGCACGCAGCGAACAAGTTCATAAAACCCCAGAAGTTTCGCATTGGTAACACTACAAGAAGTGATCCCATTGCTGAAACGGGGGGACTTCATGGGAACATTGGATATGAAAGATGCATACTTTCATATTTCAATTTTGCCAGCGCACAGAAAATACCTAAGGTTCATGTTCCAGGACAAACACTACCAGTTCAAAGTACTCCCCTCCGGCATCGCCTCGGCGCCAAGGGTGTTTACCAAAGTACTGGCAGTGTCAGCAGCACACCTGCGCAGAGTATCAGTCCCAGTTTACCCTTACCTCGACGACTGGCTCATTACGGGGGACTCGTTCAACGCTTGTTTTTCGAACACCCAAAAAACAGTAGATATCCTCTTCAGTCTGGGTTTCTCAATCAAGGAAAAGAAATCCAGTCTAGTCCCCAGTCAAACAAAAGAATTTCTGGGAGCTCTAATTCGGACGAAGGACGGTCTCGTCTTCCCCTCCAACGAGAGGGTTCAGAACATGCTTTTTCAGATCCCTCAATATGTAGCCAGTCGGGAGGTGATGGTGCGCAAGGCCATGCACTTGCTAGGAATGATGGTGTCATGCATATACTTGGTCCCGCACGCGCGGCTGCGCATGCGTCCCATGCAAGAGTGGCTCAACAGCCAGTGGTGTTAGGCCAGCGGACAATGGGAAGATCTGGTAGTTGTCTCGCCAGCCCTCGTTCTCTCACTGCAGTAGTGGTGGAGGAAAAACCTCCTGAAGGGGAAAACCTTCACCACCTGTGCAGTGGAAGCCACTCTCACGATAGACGCATCTCTCACAGGGTGGGGGGCTCACCTGCTTCAGCAGACAGCACACAGAGTGTGGTCCCCTCAAGTAGCGTCCAATCATATAAACTTACTGGAGCTATTAGCAGTGTTCAAAGCATTGAAAGCCTTTCAGGTACAACTGCAAGGGAAGACGGTGCTGATCTTAACCGACAGCACTACAGCAATGTATTACCTGAACAAACAGGGGGGCACTCGCTCTCCAGGGCTATCCAAGCTGTCCCTAAACATTTGGATATGGGCTCTCAAACACAAGACGTTTTTGTTGTCCTAACGTGTTCCAGGTGAACTCAATCTTCTAGCAGATGTACTCGGCAGAGATTTTCCTCTACCAGAAGAATACGAATAGCAACTGCACGAAGACATTGTATCCAGCGTCTTCGCAGAATGGGGGTTCCCAGAGATCGACCTGTTCGCTACTCAGGAGAAAGCCCAATGCCAAGACTACGCCTCCAGGTACCCCTAGAACCGGTCCAAGGGGAACGGTCTCTTGGATAACTTGGTCGGGGAAATGTGTCTACGCTCCCCCTTCCCCCCGACTCCCCTTCTCAACAACATGGTGCACAAGATGCACCAGGAACCAGTTACCATGATACTGATGGCCCCCATGTGGGCCCGTCAACCCTGGTTCGTTCACCTGATGGAAATGTCCCTCTCCCCACCAGTCAAGCTGCCCTGCCCGTACAACATGTCTTAGGACAGTGGGGGGAAACCCTACACCCGTGCCCCCAAACCCTGAATTTAGCAGCCTGGCTCCTGAGATCATAGTTTGGACACCTGCAACTCCCTCAAAGGTGCTTGGACATACTCAGGGAAGCGAGGAAACCTAATACACGTTATTGCTATGCTAGCAAGTGGAAACATTTCGCCATCTGGTGCAATTCCAAGGGTGTCAATCCTATCGCTTGCTCACCCTCACACATTGTGTTGTATTTAACCCACCTGTTGGACTCTGGGTTAGTCTTTAATTCCCTAAATTTTCATCTGGCTGCTTTGTCAGCCTACACCACATCACAGCAAAAGGTATCGTGGTGGAAGATACCGGTGATTAAAGCCTTTATGGAAGGAGTTAAGAAGATTTATCCTCCCATTTCTCACCCAGCCCCTGGATGGGATCTGAATGTGGTGCCTATGCATAAAGCAAGTCTAAAAGACCTGACTTATAAAACAGCCTTCCTAGTGGCTATCACTTGTATCAGAAGGGTTAGCGAACTACAGGCTCTTTCTGTTTTAGACCCCTTTGTTACAGTCCACAAAGATAAGGTAGTTCTGCGCACACATCCTAGGTTTGCGCCTAAATTTATTTCGAAGTTCCATGTGAACCAGTCAGTCGAACTACCCACTTTCTTCCAGAACCCTACTAACATGGCCGAAAGAAGCCTTCACATACTAGACGTGCGCAGGGCAGTCATGTTTTACCTGGAGAAAACTAAACCACTAAGAAAGACTAAACAATTCTTCGTTTCAGTGGTAGCTGGTAGAGAAGGGGATCCTGTCTTTAAATCCGCTTTCTCAAGGTGGATTGTCAAATGCATCATACTATGTTTCACTCTTGCGAAGAGAGAACTGCCCTTCAATCCTAGAGAACATTCTATTCGAGGCACTGGGGTATCCATAGCATTCATTGCAAATGTTCCTCTTGAGTTAATTTGCAAAGCGGCAACCTGCAGTTCTGTATACACCTTTACAAAACACTATTGCCTAGACGCTCATTCTAGGTCTGATTCCCAAGTGGGACAAGCGGTACTAAGACATCTTTTCTCTACTGTTCCTTCTCACAACCCAAGTCCGGGTACTGCTCGCTAGTCTATACACAGCATGTGATTCTAAGCAGATTAACAAGCATCAGAAGACATGCATTACTTACCGTAATAGCACTTCCGATGATTGTATCTGCTTAGATTTACATGTGTCCTCCCTACCGCCCCGCTCGGGGTGGAAGGACCATAGACTTCTTACTACTTTCTCTCTTTATGTACCCCTCACTATAGCCTTGGGCTCCCTCATGGCAGAAAAAATACAATCGGAGGGACCTCGGCGCGTGAGGGATTTTGGGTACTACACACGTCACGATAGGGATAGTGTTTCAGACAAGCCTATGCCGACGTCCCCTTTCGGTCCCCGAAAGACGAGATGCAATACTCCGCGGTTACCACTGGATGTCAGACCATATGCACAGCATGTGAATCTAAGCAGATACAATATTCAGAAATGCTATTACGGTAAGTAATGCATGTCATATCCATTGCACCTTTCCCCCATATCTGCATAATCTATATGCAATTCACGGAACGGCCCCGTAGGGCAAGGCAATGTACCTCTTAATGTAATCTCAGTGCTGAAACTTTGGCACATCGTGTATTACTTTCTTCAAAATGCTCTCCTGGTGGTTTGTCACAAACCAGTGCTCCTGGATCTCTGCCACAATATTTTGTTTGGAGCTGTGGGAGGGGAAATGTAGTTGCTCAAATGCCACAGAGAGTAATTTTTGGGGTATCGCCACCTTCCCAGAACTCGCCTGCCACCACAATAAATCAGTGGGAGACTGTTTGCATCCCCTCCGCAACCATAGCTCCTTTTCCTCCTCGGGTGCTTTCCCTTGCAACTCTATGATCTGTGATATGGGCAATGCTGTGTACTGAACTGTGGTCTCGCTTTCTACCGGTGTGGTCCCTATACACTAAATTAACATTCTGTCTGGAAGATAGGCTGCCAACTTGGCCGCCTGGTCCGCAGCCACGTTGCCCTTAGACATTTAATCTGTGGCATTAGTATGGTCTGTGCATTTGACTGCCACAGCGGAGGGGCATGATAAAGCTTCAATTAGTTCCTCCAACAGCGTTGCATGCTGCACTGGAGAGCCATCTGCCCTCCGAAATCCTCTCCTCTTCCACCGAGACAGACCCGCATGCAGTGATATCTTGACATATGCCGAGTCTGAGTAGATGGTTACATACCACCCTTGAGAGGCTCTCAATGCCTCAATGTGAGCGACAAGTTCTGCTGCTACAGCTGAATAGTGCATAGGTAATCTTTTCATGATCACAACTTCATATCCCTCCCCCCCTTTACTGTGCACTACTGCTTCCCCTGTGTGCCTCTGTCCCGTCTCCTGGTCAATTTTTGATAACCCATCAACATATAGTATATCTCCTTCCGTCAATACACTGTCTCTAACTTTAGATTTACCCTTGTATGTAGCACAGTCATGCGTTTTCAGGTCATCATCAGTGGATGCCTCTGTCAAAAATGTGGCTGGATTCACTATATCTTACTATATGAATGAGGTTTGGATATTATAATCTCATATGCAGAGGATCTAGTAGTCATCAAGGTCGATTTAGACCTTTCCAAAGTGGCGAGTAGCGAATGTTCCACAAATAAGGGAACGGAGCACCCCATGACAATTGTGGAACTTTTCTCTATTGCAAATCCAGTCTCTGCGAGTGCTTGTTCGCACGCGAACTGTCGCCGCATGACTGAGTCAAGCTTCCCACTATAATAAGCCAATGGCTTGTGGCCCATTGTACTCTTTTGAGTCAATACTGCAGTCACAAGCTGTACAACAGAGTGGGGAAAATAAATAAAACCCCTGTGTATAATCTGGAGTTGCTAAAACAGGGGGTTGTGCAAATAGCTTCTTTCAAGTCCTGAAATTGTCTGTTCATTTCTTCAATCCATTCCAATTTACAGTTCTCCAGCATGGGGTCTGGCATGGATTCACATGCTCATGAATATTCCCTGTCGTCAGGCTGGGAATCCTCGGTACAGAAAAAATCAGTATCAGTTTCGTTTCTGATCTTGTCTTTCTTAGTAGTAACCAATCACTGATCTCTGGGTCATACTGCCCCCAGCCAATGACTGCCCTCTCCCTAAGCCCCTCCCCTGGCAGCCATCCTCAGATTTTTACTGCACGTTCAAGTGTTGGGAGTCCTCATGCTTTAGCTCTCGAGCTTTTACTGCGTTTTCGCGCTTTTTCAGGAGAATTTTCTAATTTTTGTTGGTTTTATCGAGCCTCAAGCTCCGTTTCTACTTCCGATAACGGGGACCCGTTTCGGAATTCTTCTACGCCCCTCAAGGGTGAAGTTTTCGTCGAGTTACGCTTCTTGGAGGATTCCAGAAGATCTGTGGCCTACCTCAACGGACATGGCCCAGGACAAGGGAAGCTCGACGCCTGGATCCAAGCTGTTCAGGAGCTGCCCAGGATGCGGATTGCAAAATGTTTTCAAGGAGGACGAGCATTTGAGATGTCTCTACTGCCTTCATGAGGACAAGACGCACGTGGAGAAGGACTGTGCGTTCTGCAAGAACCTGTCAGAACGGACCAAGCAAGATTGTCGTTCCTGCCTCGCCGCCTGGTTGGAGAAGGGCACAGCAGGTGAGAAGGCGAAGAAAAAGTCTGAGCGGTCTTCTAAGTCCCGTGAGGGCACCATGGTGACGGGGGGGGCCCAACAGAAGGCCAAGCACCGCGAGTCCGCGGACACCGGGAGCGCCGAAAGGTCGTGCTCCTCTGCTGCCAGGCAAGGCGCAACTTCCCCGGCACGATCGACCACGAGCCAGCACTCTGGTTCGGGGAAGAGGAAGTCCGAGAACCCGGGTAAGCTTCTGGAGAGGCCCCGGTCGATCTCGAAGGGAGCCGAGGGGGAGCGAGGCGATGACCCTCCCCCCAAAGCGAAGGCCCAGGACGCACCTAAGGTGGTGAGGGCCTTGATCCAACCGGCAAATGCCTCTATCGAGGTTGTCGCGGCGGCCCTGGCGAAGCCGGCAGAGGCTACGCCAGTGGAGGTGGCCTCGGGGCCCAGAGTTTCCCTGCCACCACGGGCAAATCCTCTTTCTGGCCATCGTTAACACCCCTGTGAAGACCCCGGTGGAAAAAGAGGGAGGGAGGGGGGGTGGTGGCGGCCATTACGGACTCAGATTCAGCCTCCGAGGAGGATCCGGTGGAAACCGTGAAAGGCTTCAACGAGAGGTTCGTAGACCTCAACGAGAGGTTCGAGAAGGTTCGATCCCAGGGAAGGTTCCCGCTGATGTGATCGAAGATAGCGACGATGGCGATGACGAGGGCCCAGTGGAGCAGCCATCCCGTCCGTCACAGCAGTTACCCGAGCTCCAGGATAGCTCGGCGGCCATTTTGTTGGCGATCCAATCCTTATGTACTGAGATAAGGACGAGGTTACCACGGACCCCGACGGAGGATCCAGAACCATGACCGTCGGGAAGCCCTCCGAACAAGCGGAGGAGAGTCTGCGCCGCCCTTCATGCCCACGAGGCCTTTGGACCCCTCATCCCCCTCGGCGGACCCTGGGGAGGATACAGCGACGGATACAGCAACGGGGACGGACGACGGCGGCGATGATACAACGGACATCCCGTCATCACCCCACCCCCCACCCCTTTCGGGCGTCTCCACCCACCGAAATTGGCTCTTTTCACGCCATGATAGCCAGGGCATCCGAGCTCTTCCAGCTCTGCCCTGAGGAACAGAAAAAGGAAGGTTTTCTTTACCAACGACGAGAGGCCAAGAGAAAGACGGTCCTCGCGGTGCCGTTGCTTGATGACATCTGCGACGAGGGGCTGGCTATCCTGAAGAACCCTTCCACGACACCCGCCAAAAGGGACAGGTACCAGAAGAAGTACCGGGTCCCCGATGCCGCCCCCTTGTGCCTCAGGGCCCAGCCCACGCTGGACTCTGTCGTCTCGGCAGCGGCCAAGAAGAAAGCAGCGGGTGCGGCGGCTTCAACTTCCACTTCCCCGCCGGACAGCGAGGGCAAGAAGTTACACTCCATGGGACGATGAGTCATCTCGGCGGCGGCGACGACGATTAAGGTGGCCAATGCCTTAGCGATTGTGGCCCGTTACGACAGGGAGCTTTGGTTCAAGATAGCTCCTCTGCTAGACTTCCTTCCGGACAACAAAAGGGCGGAGGCCCTACAGATTCTGCAGGAAGGCGAGGCAGCGTCGGATCACACCATATGGTGGCAACGGACATTGCCGATACCGGATTTCGCCAACTGGGCAAATGGGGTTTGGGCCCCTGCTCTTAACTGTGGCTGTGGATCATTCTTTGCCTGAAGGTGTGCTGCTGCAGAAACGACGCCTGGAGGACGTCGTTAGATGCAACCCTGGTGTTGCCTGACTTCCTGAATGTGTGTAACACAAAGAAGGGGACTTTTTACAAGTTGGATTGTCTACTGTGTAAGCATGTAGCGCGAGCGCGGTGCACAGCGTACCTTAAGAGTGTGTTTAAATGTGGTGCACCAACGGCATTAACTGAACGCCATTCTTTTTTCTCTCTCCGATTTCCTCTGTTTTTTAAGGTCTCCTTCCTGGGTCCCGCCCCTGTGTTGAGCTAGGACGCCCTTTATTTCTACAAATAGACTTGTGGCCGCGCATTCGCGCGCGCACCGTGGAAAGTACGAAAAGTACTGTTTACTGTTCAGTGCGCGGGGCGCAGAATACACAAGCGTCTACAACTTTACTTAACATCTGTGGATATTGTCCATTGTTTTTGGAGCTCCTTGGCAACTTTGCGTATAGTGTAGGTACCCCCATCTGCCTTTTTGGCTTATTCTGTCCCGTGGGTTGGCTCTCATCTTCTCAATTAAGAAAGTGACTGATCTGGATGGTGTCTTCCGTGGGGATTTGAGCTCCAATGCTATTGTGAAAGGACTGACCGCGATTATCCACGTGTGCTGAGGATGGAGGATTACCTTTTTGGGTGATTGAAGCCCGGTTTTTGTGAGCTTGTATCAATTTACCCTCCTCTTTTTACACATACGTGGGTTTGCCGTGTCGTGGTGTGTCTGGGAGCACTGCTTTGTGTTTGGTGACTGAGGGACGGTGAGGTACGGAGTGAGGCCTAATCAACTTGCGTAACTACAGTAAATACTGACCCTTGCCGGTATCCTCCACCATCTGGAAAAATAGAAATCCTCTTTTTCCCGGGTTTTTCTCCCAGTCCTTTCTACACTAAAGTGATTGCATAAACTCCGAATCGTGGGTCCGGGGAGGTTGTTGTGGAGGTGAGGTGTTGGTCTATGGGAAAGGTGTCCTTGTTTTTTTTTTTTTCCCCTTCCACAATGGCCACAATCTTAAGAAACGGGAAAATGTGTCTCCCGACCCCAGTCACAAAAACCCTGAACGTTGATTCATCAAATGAGGGCTATGACTTTCCTGTATTGAATAATGGAAATGACATTGTCGATAGTAAGACAGACAGTGTGATAGGATGTGAGACAAATGAACAAAAGAAGAGTATTTTGGATGAGGGACGGGAGGTGGATACAGTTAGTGACCTTTTGGGGAATGTGTCACCAAATAATCAGAAAATAACAAACATTGTACAGGAAGTGGAACTATCTCACTTGATTGCACAGGTACATGCAAGGGACAGGGGTAACGACTCAGAAGATGACTATGACAAATTTACTCCAGTGGGTTTATCGTTTGACTCCCACGCTCCCACTCAGACAAGTTTCTTGAGTATTCGAGAGAATTTGCCTGACCATCAGTCTGTCGAACCTTTTAGGGAGTCGGAGGATACAAAACTGGATGTGTCAATGATGTCACAAACTGTGAAATTGGAACTGAGTAAACGTGTAATGCTCTCGAGAGGACCCTCCACCCCGGTAAATGCTGTACGAAATGGTGTTGACAAAGTCCATCTTTATAACACCCTTCCACGAATTCAGACAATGGGTCCTCAGAATGTTTTCCTCAAATGTGAAATTCCCCCTTCCCTCAGCATCAATTTTTTCTGAGGATGGGGGGCAAAAATGGCCTTTGGAGGAAAACACTGCTCTGCCTACAAAAGAGGGTGGAATTGGCTCTACGGGGCAAAATGAACATTTTAGCTCTGAGCCTAGAAATCATTCTCCCCCTCCCAGGGGCTCTCTAACCAGTTCTCCAATTGTGGGGGGCGAAGATCATTTTGAGGAATCTTTGCCAGTAATTTCTAGGATACTGAATCTCCTGTAAAGGGACATGAGTTGACTCACTGGGAAATCAGAGATCTGAAACGGGTTGTACTAGATTCACAAGCAAAACTTAATCGGGTGTAAGGTTTCTTAATGGGCAAAATTGGTAATGATATACCAGGAGTGGGGCACTCTATGCTACCCTGCCATGGGACGGCTAAAACCCAAAGTTCCCAAACATGTGTTGCCATAAACTATCAGTCAAGTTACTGCCTAGCAGTAACAGCAACTAAATCAACAATGACTGACTTCGCTTCTGTAAACAGCCTAGAAACATGTAACGAAGGGGAAACACATCCTTACAGTAATGAAAGAACTATATAAAAAAATTAAAGTAGAACAGGGTGTCTCCAGATTGCTTCAGTCCTCTCCCCCTAAAATAACTGGTGGGGAGGGTGAAAAAAGTGTGGTGGCTCTAAAGTCGCCTTCTGACTGTCCATCAGTCTTAACAGATTTTCTGGAAAAATCAAAAGATGGAAACAGCTCGCTTGTGGGTTCTCAAAATACAGAAGACGTATCAATTCAAGATTGTGAGGGCTACTCGCTTTCAAGACGCCAAAAACGGTTGGCTATAACAGCAAAGAAAAGGCAGCAAAAAAAGAACCAATTCCCGGACAAGGCTCAAATAAAAACTAAAGAAAGTACAGTTGTGACAAGCGAGGTGGCATTGTCTGACCTGATACAGCTTAATGAAGAGAGTCGAATGGCCCTGCAGGTGCATAATGTTAGCCCTGACTTAAAATCTCCTTGTCCCGTCTTGGTTAATAAAAAAAATAATAAACCACAAAAAGAAAAAAAATATAAAGATCGAACAGGGGGGGAGGAAGAGTGTAATTGGTGGAAATACAATCTCTGGACTTGAAAATAAATTTGGGATACCAATTTCGAAGGAGGAGGACAATAAAGTAGTAAAACAGCTTAAACTATCTAACTTCTATACAGTCCTCGAAAAAAGTACTTCAAAGCCAAATTCTCCCACAGGAGATTTTAAGTCAGGAAGAGGAAGCCCCAACGACATCCTTGGAATCTAACAGATTGGGCTTTACCTCACTACTGAGGGTTGGTAATCTGGAACCCCTAGCGACAAGGGACGTGGTCTCTTGGCTTTTGCCGGTCAAGGCTTTAGATTCAGAAACGGACTTGGCTAACATAAAAAAGAAGGTCGCATAGCTAGTTTCATTGGGGTTAAAAACTACTTCACAACAACCTGTAGACGCACTGAAGAAAGATAATAGTGACCTACCAACAATCATTAAGAAAATTCTATTGGATCTGTTACCAGATGCATCCAAGCTTAAAACTCAGGATAAAAGGGATAGTCAAAATAATGCAAATAGTAATTTCCATCAGGACCATGAGGAGGTCCCCTCCATTATTAACTTACAAGACGAGCAGTCTCTGAAATATCATACTCAGATAACCCAATCAAGTATGGGGGAAAACTCACAAAGGGACTGGGAGAACCCATTGGAACAACCTTCTAACCCTAGAAATGGTCAAACAATTCCCTATCATGATGGGGAGGCTGGCTTGAATCAACAACTAGTCCCTCCAATTCACATTAAAGACAGTGATCTGTGTAATATGACTTGGCGCCAACCGGCACTTCCCGACTATCCAAGCATCTTGTTATACAATCTATGTGACATTGGTGGTCCACCGTCCCTAAATAGGGCTTGTGTGTTCTCACTGTTTAATGAAATTCCAAAATTGAGACTATTTTCATCTGCCGACATCAGCTTGATTGACTTTATCCACCCTTCACGGATGGATCATGTGAGAATAGTCCCAAGGTCCCAAAACATCTTTGACCTTATAACCCAGGAGACGGAGTATTTTAATAAAATGGGGTATGATATTCTTGTCTTCAGTTATGGCTGGGATAATGATAGGGACTCTAAAGATCAGAAACCCATTGTGCCACCAAGACAGTAGAAGAGACGAATGAATAGGGACGTTAACATCTCGGCAAGAGGGGGTGATGACCAAGATTGGAGATGGCTAGCGTTATCCCTGCGAGAATCTATTTCCCAAATCCAGACCTTGCAAAAGAAACTTTAGAGTTTCTGATTTTACGCAGAGCTGGAAAATTCTTTCATGGAACTCTAGGGGCCATTCAACATTGATGTCCCCAAATGAGGTATGTATTAAATTTAAGTCTGTGGATGTAATTTGCATCCAAGAAACTTGGTTGAGTGTTCCTCTTCATTTGGATGGTTTTGAATGCCGATATCAATACGCAACAGGGCTCCGAGGTAGACCCTCTGGAGGCCTACTAACAGCAGTGAAAATAGCCAGTGGAACGCGTATACTGGAATCTCTAAATTTTGTAAGTGGTATCTTGGTGTCTATATTGGAATATAGGAATCTGAATTGTTTGACTCTTATCCTGGTAATGAAGATCTATTACAATCCACTAAAGAACGCAATGGAAAATCGTTTGCCATCAATTAATACTTGCCTTTTGAACATGCTGCTCAAATATAGAGGCCTTGAAATTATAATATTGGGTGACCTTATTCGGAGATTAAGCATGGTGTGGGAATGCTTAAGAGGATGGGCTCTACTTCGATTATATCTATGGGTCTTTCGGGACCGATTGACGGGGCTCCCTTTTCCACCTCACGTATAAGCATGCAGGGGCACATTCGGTCCAAACTCTTTCTCTCCTGGGGACTCATTCATATGAACCCTGTTTTTGAAACCTCAGTAAATGTGCATACATGGTCGAATGGCAGACAAAAATCAGTAATAGATCATATGTTTCTGTCAGAGCGCCTCGCAGCCTCTTGTGTTGATTTCTGTGTGGGCGAATCCTACACAAGTGATCATAGAACATTGGTGGCCAAATTGCGCTGGAACTTCACTAAACAAATCCAGGACTGCTTTCCAACTCCAATGACAGTGTCATGCAGTGGAAATAGGATTAGATGGCATGATGGTAACATAGAAAAACTTAACGCCACCTTTCTCTATGAATACGACTGTACGGCGCTTTCCACAAGACAAATACTACTCTGTCCTTTTTTTCAGTGAATATGTAAAATGTCTAATTGACAGCTCTATAAAACCTAAAAAAATCGGAATAACAAGACCGCAACATGCACACAAATACGATCCTATGGTAAGGGCAAAAAAAAATGAAACCAATAGACAAATTAGAGCAATTCAAAAATCCAATCAACAGGATATAAAGTTTAATGCAATTAGGTCTATCAAACAAGCAAAACAAAACTGGCTGAAATGCCACAAGATTTATATGGTGGAGAAAGACAACACAGCGATGATAACTGCATTTAAGGCATCCATCCGCCCGACATTTTTGGACCTTAATAAACTCGCTAGAAAAAACACAGGCTATGCAACAAACTGTGTGTGTGCAAGAGGATGTCTGGGTTTCTCATTTTTCCACCTTGTACAAAGGAAAGTTTGCAATGACAGTATAGAAACAACTAAAATGGGAAACTGGCAATGCAATTTTGATGTAGAAGACATAGAAAAGCAAATCAAGGATTCCAATACTTCAAGAGCTGCAGGCCCGAATGGGCTTACTAATAGCACTCTTAAGAAAAACCCAGAATTGTGGGCCAAGGCTCTTTACATATTATTTTCTGATATTATGCTGACTCGCACCATTCCATCTTCCTGGAGGATTTCCTATATTGTCCCGATATATAAAAAAGGGAACAGAAGTTCCCCCTGTAATTATCGACCGATATCTATTATGGATGCAGACTCAAAAGTATTTGCAGGAATTGCCCTCCGGAAAATTGAGGAATGGATGCTTGAAAATAGGATACTCTGCATGCAACAATTTGGCTTCAGAAAAGGGATGGGCACGGAGATAGGGGGCCTAATTTTTACTCTTTTCTTAGAAAAGGCGTGTAAGAAAGCCGCCACCCCCATATATTTAGCATCAATTGACCTTTTCCTTGCATTTGACAAGGTGGATCGGTCAAGACTGTGGTCCAAGTTAGCTTCAATGGGTATTCCTCCTGGACTCCTGACTATACTCATTAATTTACACGAAGACTCCTCAATCCAAATTTGACTAAATCTCTCAGGGGATCTGTCAGGGCCTATACAAACTAGCAATGGCTTGCGACGGGGCTGCTTGTTTGGACCCACTCTCTTTAACCTATATATAATAGATGTGGATGGGCCCATAACGGCTGCTTCGCTTGTGGCTCCTAGGATCGAGGGTGGGAAACTGTCTTGGACAGCTTATGCAGATGACATACTTCTGATTGATTCTACTCCGGTGGGTCTCCAGCGGAAACTGCTGGCGTTGTCAACATATGTGGATGAGAATGGCCTGTCTATTAACGAGAATAAATCAGTTGTAATATCATTGACTAATTGGAAAAAGCTCCCCGTGTTTAAATGGAAGATAGAGGGATATCCATTACTAAAGGTTTGTTCGTTTTGTTATCTGGGTTTCCCTATTTTCTGTGGCGCCTCTGTCCATATGTATTGGAATTACTACCTTGATAAAGTAGATAAACTTATTTATCAAATGCAAAAGGTTGCCATTAAATATTGTAAGTATGCATTGACCCCGGTAATTAAGTTTTACAATCTTAAAGTCTTGCCCAAATTGATATATGGTTTTGAGATCTTACCATTTCCGACACATCAATTAGCTGCCAAATTGGAAGCCAAAATTTGGCGTAAAATTTTGTATTGTCTAACTAAGGGAGTCCCAATGTCAGCTATCAGTTTCGAGTTGGGTATTTTATCACTTGATAATAAAATTAAGTTGAAGAGACTAAACCTTTATCGGAATTTACTACTTGCCAAAGAAAATACTTTATATGCATTCATTGGCTGTAGATTAAGAACTGGTTCTTCGACTTCAAAGTGGTTGGTGAACCTACAAACAGACTGTTTAAACTATCTTGACTCAGTTTTTTTAACATTGGAGACTTTGATTATCAACCCACTGAGAGTTGAGGAAAAACTTCAATCCCTGGATTGGATGCAATCAATGGAACGGGTTAAGTCCTCCAGGATCTATAAGCAGATTATTTATGACGGAAAAAAATGGGTATTCCGGAATCATACTTAGTTAAATTCCCTGATCCCAAAAGGAGAGCTGTATACATGCGATTTCGCTTTAATGTTCTGTTAACGGGGGACATTTTAGGAATCCGTTCAGGTACCAAACCGATAATTACCTGTCGCTTTTGCCACAGCAAAGAGTCTTCTGAAACATTGAAGCATCTGCTATTACACTGTCAGGCATTGGCAACTCAAAGACTCACAATATTTGGTAAATTTGTTCGCGATGCATCTAGAGTAGATATTGAAGATTTATGGTGGAATATGCTGCATGGTAAATTTAACACATTGAAATTGGCTATTGTGAAATTCTTGGCCGAAATTTGTAACTTGACCACAGTGAATTAATTTCTATTTTTTGAAAAAAATTGTAAAATGGAAAACTTATTTGAAAAGCTTTATTTTTATATGAATGTATGTAAATGTTATAAATTTAGGTTAGGAATGGTATAATATTAGTTTGGTTGTCCTTTTTGTGTTAAGAATAGCGTTCCCCTTTTCTTTTTAAAACTGTTTTAACGATTCTTGAATCCCACTGTTTTGTAAAAAAAATGAAGTTTGTCTTTTTTTGTAAAGGTTTATACTTTGTAAACCAAAACACAAATAAAAAAATTTAAAAAGTTTGCCTCCGACGATGAGGATGGCTCAAGGCGAAGGACTTTCGCCAGGACGTCCAGACCAGAGTGTTGGACATGCCGTTCGACGGCAACAACCTGTTTGGAAACACGGTGGATGAGTCCCTCAAGGCCATCAAGACAGAAACGGAAACAGTCCGAGCCCTAGGAGTCCTTCAGCAACGGCGGAACTTTCAGAGCTCCGGAGGCAGACAGGGAGCCTCCAAGGGATCCAGCGGTGGCTCTTCTACTTACCGCCAGGCGGCCCGCTCCTCGTCCCAGGAGGCCTACAGAGTCCGCGGCAAGCAAGGAGGGTCTCGCCGCCGTCGGCAAGGAGGCCAAGGCGGCAAGGCCTCTTCCAAGCAGGACTGAACCGGCCGTAGCGTCGGGAGACCGGCTGACGAAGTTCGTCAGCGTTTGGGAGTCCATCTCCACCGACCTTTGGGTGCTGGACACTCTGGGCCGCGGACACCCACTAGAATTTCAAAAGAAGTGTCCTCGCATTCCTCCCGTGGCCAGGAAGGAGAATCACGTCCCTCAACCGCTGTTGGAGGTAAGGGCGATGCTCAAAGGTGCCATCAAGCTTGTCCCCAAGAGGCTCCGGGGCTCCGGAGTATACTCAAGATACTTCCTCGTCAGAAAGAAGACAGGCAGTTGGTGCCCCATCCTGGACCTGCGTCGGTTGAACAAGTACATCAAGGCACAGAAATTCAGGATGGTCACCCTCCAGCACGTGCTGGGACAACTGGAGGAGGGCGACTTCCTATCGTCACTGGACCTGTAGGATGCTTACTTCCACATCCCCATTCTAAAAGGACACAAATTTCCTCAGATTTGTAGTCCAGGGGCGTCACTACCAATTCAGAGCCCTGACGTTCGGATTAAAGTCGGCACCCAGGGTGTTCACCAAGTGCCTCGTATCTGTGGCGGCGCGGTTGCGCCTGCAAGGGATCCACGTCTACCCCTACCTGGACGACTGGCTAATCCGTGCAAGGGCAAGAAAACTCGCTGTCAAACACACAGCGAGGACCGTCCGCCTGCTCACGGAGCTGGGATTCGCCATCAACTACCCCAAATCCCATCTGGTCCCGTTGCAGGTGGTACTGTTTCTGGGAGCGAAGCTCGATACAGTGAAGCGATTGGCATCTACATCGGAAGAAAGGACGAAGGCCATTTTGGGTAAGGTGCAGCGCCTGTTAGCCACGGATGTGGCCAGAGTGAGGTCCTTCAAGTCCCTCCTCGGGATGATGTCCTCATGCATCTATGCGTCCGCAACAAGAGTTCCTCGACGCCCGCTGGATTCAAGCGGTGGGCAGCTTCGAAGACAGGATCCCGCTCGACGAGGAGTTCCGTCGGGCGATTCTATGGTGGGTTGCCCGTGCGCACGTCACAGCAGGCATGGACTTTCAGACCCCGGCTGGCTCCCGGAGGAGAGGTTTCTCCACATCAACACCCTGGAGCTACGAGCCGTGTTCTGGGCGCTCAAATCGTTCCTTCTGTCCCTGAAGGACAAAGTGGTGAGGATCTTCACCGACAACACCACCACGATGTTTTACATTCGGAAGCAGGGCGGAACCAGATCCCCTGCCCTGTCCAAGGAAGCCCAGGATCTGTGGCATTGGGCCATCGCACAAGGGATGTTTCTGGTACCCTTTCATCTGGCAGGGATAAAAAACACTATTGCCGACTCACTCAGCAGGGAGCTGCGCTCGTGCCACGAGTGGGAACTGCACCAGGATCTAGTGGACTGACTCTTCCGACGATGGGGCAAACCCCAGATCGACCTATTTGCGACAGCGACGAACTCCAAGTGCCAGAGGTTCGCCAGCAGGTTCGCACAGCCGAGGAGCATGGGTGATGCTTTCTCGTTCCCTTGGGACGGCCTGTTCCTCTACGCGTTCCCTCCGTTGCTGCTCCGTCTCATCAACCAGCTCAAGAGGTCCAGGTGCAGGATGATCCTCGTCGCACCGGCGTGGCCGAGACAGATCTGGTCCCAGACCTTCTGGACTTGTCAGCGTCCCCACCTATCAAGCTGGCGACGGACGCGGATCTTCTCTCCAGAGAAGGAGGCGCCATTCTTCATCACGACCCGGAGTCGCTCAACTTGCAGGCTTGGCTCCTGCAGCACGAGAGTTTGGAGGATACGATATCTCGGCTGACTGCAGAGAGGTTCTTGCAAAAGCCAGGGCGTCCACAACTCTCAAATGCTATGGACATAAGTGGAAGGGGTTCTCTGTCTGGTGCCGTGCACAGAAGATTAACCCTCTGCGGATTACGGCCCCTCAAGTATTGCCATACCAACTGTCGCTGGCCAAAGCTGGACTGGCTCACGCCTCCATCAAGATACATCTGGCGGCCATCTCCCGATAAACCAGAACTACAGGACGGGCGTCCTTGTGGTCTCATCGCCTGGTGAAGGAATTTATGAAGGGACTATTCCGATCGTTCCCACCGGTGAAGTCCCCCGCCCCAGTGTGGGAGCTCAATGTGGTGCTGACCAGGCTCATGGGGGGGCCCCATTCGAGCCTATGCATTCAGTGCCGTTTAAGTTCCTGTCGTGGAAGACAGCATTTCTCGTGGCCATCACCTCTGCACGACGAGTGTGAGAGATCCAGGCCCTATCTTGCAAGCCTCTATACTTCACTTTTCACGGCACGAGGGTTGTGCTGAGGACGCACCCCTCCTTCATGCCCAAGGTGCCGTCGGACTTCCACCTCAACGAGCCCTTGGTGTTGCCAGTTTTCTTCCCGTCGCCTTTGTCGCCGGCTGAGAGGACTCTGCACTCGCTAGATGTAGCTAGAGCGCTGAAGTTCTACGTGGACCGCACGAAGAGTTTCCGGAAGACATCACAGCTGTTTGTGAGCTTTGGACCTGTGAATCAAGGGAAGGCTCTCTCGAAGACTTCCATTTCCAGATGGCTCTCTGGCTGCATCATGCACTGTCACCGGTTGGCAAACCGACCGCTGCCCGGCCGTCCGAGAGCCCATTCGACCAGAGCGATCGCTGCTACTACGGCGTTCCTGTCTGGTGTGCCCCTGCTCGACATCAGCAGGGCTGCTACGTGGAGGTCGACGCACACCTTCACGAGATTCTACTGCGTCGACCGGGATTCCAGGGAGGAGTCCAGAGTCGGCCAGGCAGTGCTGCGCAACCTGTTCGCCTAAGGTGAGCCTGGTGAGGAGGTAAGAGATTCTTAATGTTGAGTTGTTGTATTGCTTGATATTGAGCCTTGTGCCACCTCCCGTGGTTGTGCATGTGTATACTGCTATGTATTCTTATATTCATTAGCATGTGAATCCATGCCAGACCCCATGCTGGAGAAGGAACAAGTTACTTACCTGTAACTGTTGTTCTCCAGCATGGGTCTGGCATGGATTCACATGCGAACCCTCCCTCCTTCCCCTCTGCGGCTCTTCACATGGTCATACTGCCACTTTACGTGCTACCAAATCTGGGGATGGCTGCCAGGGGAGGGGCTTAGGGGAGAGGGCAGTCATTGGCTGGGGGCAGTATGGCCCAGAGATCAGTGATTGGTTACTACTAAGAAAGACAGATCAGAAACAAAACTGATACTGATTTTTTCTTTACTGAGGATTCCCAGCCTGACGACGGGGAATATTCATGAGCATGTGAATCCATGCCAGACCCATGCTGGAGAACAACAGTTACAGGTAAGTAATTTGTTCCTTTTTTGTCTTCTGTCTTGCTCTGAGACTTTGTAACAGCGGCTTTGTGTATGCTGCGTAGTCTAGGATAATTACATAAACCCAAAAACTGCTGCATTTTTACTTGACAGTACTGGCCCTAGGGGTGGCGCGTACTGTTGCCGCTGTATCTGGTAGTATTGTTTTCCCATTTGCAGCGATAAGTTGCCACAAATATAGTAACTCCTGTTGGCAATATTGTAGCTTCTTTTTATCTGCCTTGTACCCTTTTTGAGCCAGCATCAATGCAATAGAATCCTTCTTGCACTGCTGTTCATTTTCACTACATACCAGCAGATCATCCACATAATGGATGATCGTGCTAGGCACCTGAATATTTCCCAAGTCGGCATGCAGCACTCTATTGAGGCAATCTTGTGTGCTCGAAGCGCCGTTGACCATGCGTACACACAGTTCTATACCATGAATCAGGGTGGCTTGGGATTGAGAAGAACTCATTCTTCAGATCCACCACTGTGAAGTAGGTTGCTATCGTGGGAATGCTACATAGGATTGTCGCAGGATTTGGAACTACTGAAAACTCCTTCTGCACCACGTCATTAAGAGGACGTAGATCCTGGATCATCCTCAAATTACCCCCTTGTAGCTTTCTTGACTGGCTATACGGCCGTCTTACATGGGGATATGGATGGCATGATGATCCCTTGCTCTAATAGAGCTTCAATGCTTCCCTTGACAACGGGTACTGCCGCACCCCCACGAATACTGCTTCTGACTTCAACTTAATCAGTACTGGGGTCACATCTCTCAGCAACCCAACATCATGCGGATTAACAGTCCATAATTCTGCTGGCACATATCGCATGTTCTCCTCAAAAATTAAAGACGTGGTCACCGCTGCCATCAGGGGGCATTGTACCTTCCTATACTGCACAGTGGTATCACAGGGGATGTAGATTTCCCAAATGATCTCCCCATTTTGCTCACTGTCCCCAATTAACTCCTCATCAGTCATTTCCTTCAATTGTACTGTCGGATCTACATATTGTACTGTGCGCCACTCGCACCCATCCTGATCTGTTCCAATCAGGACTACTTTTTTTTTTTTGTCTGACACTACTAGTCCTTGCAATTATAATGAATATATTGTCCCCGCCAGCACCTCAGGTGGCACATGGGTCAGAAAATAGAATCTGTGGGCACTCGCCAACATTTTGTCGCAATTTGAGACACTGCTTTTTCTAGTACCTTGATGTCATAGACCACTATGTCCGAGAACACAGGAACTCCAACATCTAACTCCCTTGCCATTGCATTGATTACCGACATTGCTCAAGCTACACCCATCCCTGGAGTGGAACACTCTACCCCTTGATCTGTGAATGATATAGTTACATTTAGTTTACTGAGCAGATCCCTACCTAGCAAGTTAACGGGGGAACTCTCTGAATATAACAAGGGGGCTCGTACTACCTTTCCTCCCACTTTTCTATCCAGCTCCTCAGTGTATGGAACCATACAAATGGCCGCAGAGAATCCCTGCATGTCAAGAGTTTTACCTAATAATGGAAGGTTCCCCTCCATAATGCATGATTTAGTTGGACCTGAATCTACCATAAATGTAATATTTTTTTTTTTTTTTAGTTTATTACAAACTTTTAGAAATTTACAGCAGCATGATTTCCTACTCAACTCTACATATTTTTCTTTTCCTTCCTTCCCTTCCAGTGAAGTGGCATTGATCTTTAACAAGATAAATCATTTTTTGCCTTCAGTTGTCTTTCTATCACTTCTAAGAACACAATCAATGCAAAAGTTAGTTTTTTATTTTGTTCTATGTGAATAGCTCTCCACCATTCTTCGTTGGTATATGTAGAGTGGTTTTCATACTCTTGCCCCAAACATCTCGTTCTATCATCTCTTAGGCTCGGACAAGTTAACACCAGATGCTTCAATGAGTCTTCTCCAGTGTTACAAAGTCGACATATCTCATCTTCTTCTTTCCTAATGCTTCTTTGATGTGCAGTCTCCATGGTTTCCCATTCGTTTAGCCTGAAAAGCATAAAGATTCTTCTCTTCCTGGAAATTGTCCGGTATTTCGGGAGTTCATTTAGTTTCTTAGTTTCATATGGAGTATTTTTCATTCTTTTGTGTTGGATTCTCTTGTCTTGTGTCTCTATCCAGTCAAGTGTTAGTAGTTTTTTTTTTACTGCTTACTGCATCCGGATTCTGCACTTAAGTTTCTGTGTCAGTGTTCAATTGGTTTAGAATGGTTTCGCAAGCGGCTTTCCAATTTTTGATGAGACCATCTCTCCTTTCCTCTTTTTTTTTGTTTTTGTTTTAAGATTCCAAATTGTGGAGTGAAGTTAACTCCTCCGATTTTTCTGTAGAGGTTTAGTGCATTCCATATAACAATAACATGCATCGATGATAGGCTAAGTTCATACCTCATACAGGCTGTTGGAAAGCCTTTAGGCAATTTGAGAATTCTTCGCCAAATCACGTGTTTGCTTATTGTCCAAAACTCACTACTGATTCCGAAGAGAGTCTCAGCTGCGTATGTCAAAGTGGGTGTCATTTTATTTTCGTAGAAGCGAACAGGGACAATTGAGAACTTTCCGTATTTTATGTTGAGTTTGGAGGTTTGGGCGGCTAATTGATTACATTTGGACACCTGTTTTTTAACCATTGGTTCGTCACAAATGCTAGCACTTATTGTTAAGCCCAGGTATTTTGCTTCAGAAACGACCTTGATGACATCATTGCCCATCTTCCATTGAAACTTGCCACATGTATTTTGATTGAGCCTTGTAAGTTCTTTAAAACCAGGATCTCTGTTTTAGATACGTTGATTTTCAGTCTGTTTGTTTCAATGTAAATTTTTTGGGCGTTGATCTTTCTCTGAAGTCTGATTGGTGTTAGATCCATAATCGCAATGTCATCTGCATATAGCATCATATTGATGTGTTATTCATTAATTTTGGGAGGGAAATAATGTACATTACTCATCACCTCACCCACATCCGATATGAAGAAGTTGAAGAGCGTAGCTCCTAAGGGGCAGCTCTGCTTGACTCCACGAGTAGTTTGGATGGGTGTGGTAATATTCCCCTTCTGATCAAGCCAGACTTGTACAGAGGTATCGGAGTACAGCACAGTTATTGCCGCAACTAAATTTGTTGGGCATCCTTTTTTTTTTTCATTTTTTGCCACAACATTTCTTTGTCCACTCCATCAAAGGCTTGAGCCAGGTCAATAAAAGCAACGTAAATTGCTTGTTTTTGTCGTATAGCCTCCATTTTCAATATGTTCAAGATGAATAACTTTAGATTGCAGCCCACTTCTCTGACGAATCCAGTTTGTTGTAGATCCGCTACACCTGCCTTCTGAATCCAAGCTGTTAGTTGGTTCAGCAGCTGACTGGCGAAGATTTTTCCAACTACGTCAAGCAACACAATTGGCCTGTAGTTATTGGGTTCTAACCTTGAGCCTTTTTTCAAAATTGGCACAATTATAGCTCTTCTCAATGTATTCGGAACTCTTCCTTGTTTTAATACCATTTTAAACAGCTTGAAGCAAAAGTCGGCCCATTCCTCAGGATTGTTTTTTAGAATGTGATTTGTTAAGCCATCGGGTCCTGGTGCCCTTGATGTACTCAAGTCTTTTGATGTTTAGGATGTCCTCTCTCTCTATGCAGAGGTTCCAAGTCCCCACATTTGGCGTTACCGTTTGTTCTTTCTTTGTTCTTCTGGAATAATGCTGTGTAGTGGGCAATCCATTGCGATTCTGTAACCACATTGCTTAGACTTGCAATTTGTGGCTTCTCTAAATCGTTAATTGCTGCCCAAAAATCTCTCAGGTTTCGTTGAGCAAGACAGGATATCATTGACTCAGCATCTTTCTGTTCTGTATCGGCTTTATGCCATTTTGTCCAGTTTCTATATTGCATTTTCTGTTTCTTTTTTTTCTGTGTTTTTATCCTCTCTTGATTTATTGCTACTTTCAATTATACGCAGTTGCTTCCTCGGGTCTCTTTTTTGCCCACTACTTCGGGATCATATAAATGTTTTTTTACAGTGTTATTATGATTTTTTGGCGTTGCAACTTTGTATAACTGCAGAAGTGTATCGTACTCAAGCTTTTCACCCTCATCATCATTATTTAACTTATTTAGTTTTGCTATAAGGTCCTTTATTTTGGAGCTACTCATTCGTAGACGATTGCCACCAGGTAGGACTTCGATTTTTTGGTCCCATTTCAGTTGCTTTTCCGTTGTTTTAATTTTGAAGGTAATGGTTACAAGGTTGTGATCACTTAAAGTGGTTTCAATAACCTTCATATTTTGAATCCTGTTTGTCATATCTTTTGAGGTTCTATCGTAATCTAGGATCGATTTTTGGGTGCCTCTCTTCCATGTTGTATGCGCCGGAATGTCTCCTAATGTGTTATCGTTTAAAATGTCCTGGCACCTGGCATACAGTTCCTCCAAGATAACGTTTCTCAGCTTTTGTGAACATTTCTCTTTCGGTAAATTGTCTGTTTTTGTTAGGAGATCCGTGTTAAAGTCACCACATATGATGATCGAGGCATTGTCTTCTGATTCCGTTAACTGGTCTACAAGATCACATAGTTGGTCTACAAATGCGGTTTCACCAATTGCTTTATGCTGCCAGTTTATGTTGATGTGCATTTTTGTGAGAGCCTCGTTCCGACTTGGATTTAACACTGTAGTTGTTTGGATATATGGGCAGAGATTTATTGAGGTACTCATTCGTAATCCACTTTTCCTTTTGACCATAGTAAGCATTCCAGACATAGGTCGACCTCTTTCTTTACATATGGCAGGGTTAAATGCCAGGTCAAATCCATCAACCAGAGGTGGTTCAGTAAGCCATGTTTCCTGACAGCAGATTATGTCTAGAGGCTGCAGGATATTGTTTGAGGTCTGCAGTAAATGGCTAAAACCACGAGTATTCCAGGAGCCTAATGTTGTCAGGTTTGCTTCTATTTCCTCCTTATATTAACTGTGATTTGTATTATGAAGGGCTCCCGCCATCCAGGTCCAGTTATCGCCAATGGCACCATTGAGCTGTATATCATTCTCTCGAGTCGTGCTTTTTCTGCAATTGTGTGTTTCAATGGTTACTCAAAGTTTTTTTTTTTTAAATTTCATTAGTTCTCTGATGTTTTGTTCCTCCCAACAGGATTCATCTTTGATTTGCTTGGGAGTTAGTTTAGTCTCATATTGATTTTCTAGACTAGGGGTCGTGCCATGCACCAAGGAACGATCCTCATTGGCGCAGTGGCCAGTCACCTGAGGCTTTTTCGCAAAGCTTTCTTGTTACTTATTTCTTCTATTGAGAATACCAGGTAGTAGATATTCTCTGCGTTTCTCAGTATAAGGTCGTGCACAACCTTCGAATGGATGTGTAACACTACCCTATCTAAGGTAGAATCACCGATGAATTCGACTCTTTTGATGTCGTTGGATGACACCATCTTCATGTTTACCACATGGTTCAAGAGCTGCAGTACATTAAAGCGATTTAGAATCAAACCATCGTCTTTGGGTTCTGTTCGTTGTAAGAGTAGTCCATAGTTGAATTCTTCTAGAGTCGATTGCGAACCAACTTTTTGGCTCATGGATTTCACTTTCTATCCACTCTCCACGCTTCGTCAGATAGATATATATATAATATAGCTTGTTTCCTGGGTGTATGGTTGTCAATAGGATTGGACATGCAAGTGCTCTCTGTGGCCTGTCCTAATTAGAACATGTATTTGGGGAACGAAAAAGGCCTGTGTTAGGCAAGATTGTATGTAGTAACCCTGTGGGAAACTACACCAGCCTTTTCCTCTTGGCAATAGGTAACTCAACCTTTGGTATAGGCCTGTACTACACATGTTGGTAGTGTGACGGAGCAGCCAGGCTTATCTCCAGAGGGTTCAGTGTGAGATGTAGGGTTGCAAAATAGAGGTTCACAGTGACAAGTATTCAAATAACACTTATACACAAGGTTTCGGTTCCATGTGTTAATATCCCCGTAAAAATATCGCCATATAAAAATATTGCTTTATTTTTGCGGAGATATTAAGCCATGGAACCTGCAGGGGACACCCCCGCAACCCCAAGATTTTTTTAAAAAGGTGTGGGGGACAGCCCTGCATCCCCAGTCCCATTTACCCCATAAATTATCCCAACCAATATCTCCTATGGCCTTACCCCACTATATATATATATGGCGATATTAATAGTGGAGATATTATCTGATACCAAGGTTTCTTGATTAAATAATTATTATTTTAAGTCAGTTTTAAAATAAGCCTTCTTTGCAATTGGCAACTATAAAAATACAGTAAGTAGATACCCTTTTGGGATGGCACACAGATATTCCTACACCCTCAGGTGACTTCATTAGCTAGGACACTGTGGACATTAACATATCACTTTTCACATTTAAATGGTAATGCTGAAGTTGTGGCAAAAAATAAAAGGGTAATAAAAGGCACAATGGTTAACAAGTTTCACAACCGGGTAAGCACTTTTGAACCTCCCAATGCAATGTAGATTAACCCTTTCCCAGCTATACAAGTAAGGTATGTATGACTTTTTGGAGGGACAGTTAAACACAATCGGCGGTTAGAAGAGTCTTCAGGGAGCCAAAACAGCCAATGTCAATTGAGCAAAGTCTAGGGGAGCTGAGCACTTCTTGAAGGTAGGTAAAAAGTCTTGCACAATGTTATAGGGAGTTTTGTTGCAAAATAAATCACTATTGGGCAACAAGCTGGGAGGCTTGTGAAGGCGAAAGCTGCAAGCAAAAAGGCAGCAAATGCAGGTCTCAACTGAGAGCAAGCAAGCAAGCTACAAAAACAAGAGGTAAGTACCCATAGTTCACAGTACCTTAGGTCTGAAGAAATGGTTTGAGCGGTCTTCTGTTCCTGTTGTAGTCTGGCAGAGCCTGTTGTTCCTGGGCCTCAGTCGTGGGGACAAGAGGGAGAACGTCTGGGGACTACTGCACTACGATTCGAAGGTCGGCGGTAGCAATGGTCAAAGTTCAGATCAGCAGCACTTCGCGGTTTCAGCTGCTCGCAAATGGCACCACTGTGGTTCTTCGATACCTTGTGGACTTTCCTTGCTGCTGGGGTCCAGCACTCTGTTGAGGTGGCTCATGATTGGTCATCCCTGCTTCGAGGGAGTCCGGAGGATCTTCCTGGAGCTTGGGTGCAGCTTAAAAACGATGCGCTCTATTCTGTTGTTCCTGTCCCCTGGCACCCGGTTCCTGCAGCTACAATGGAAGTACAGCCAGCAGAGAGAGGGGTTTCAGTCGAGTTCGTCTTGGGGTCGATTGGTCCCACCAACCCATGGGGAAAAGTCGTCCTTTCTGGGCTTCTCTAGTCTGTCGAAATAGGAGCTTCAGCACTGCAGCAGGGCTTCACCGGGTGAAAAAAATGGTCCAGGAGGTGCAGCAAGCTTCTCTTCCAGTTTCTTTCTTCGGTTCCTTCGTCCAGTGGTCGACTCTGCCTTCCTTGCAAAAGATATTGCCTTTTATGCAGGTCTCTCCCATTCATTCGCAGCCTCGCTGTCACTCCCACAGCAGGGTGGCTGTCCTCCAAGGACAGCCAGCCAATCTCCTTTGGGTGCATTCCTGTAACCAAGGAGACTAAGCACAGGGAGTTTCGGGAACCTCCCACGCTTCCTGCTCTGCAGACACGCTGGAGCCAGAGGCGGGCTTCACTAGTGAACCCAGCCAAAGACAAAAATAACAAAGGGTCCAAACCTAGGCTGGCACGCAGAGTAAATCTCAAGAAGTAGCTTTAACAACAAGAAACGGCGAAAAAAAGAAGACTGGGGCCATTTTGATAAAATGGGCACCCATGGGTGTTATACTGTAGCTGCGAACGCAGCCCGCAGTAAAAACACACAATGGTAGGAAAATTAAACCGCTGCCACCAGCTATTAATTGTAGAAGGGGTAACATGACAATGTTACATGAGAAAGTAGACCATGGGGATACCAGGTAACCCCTCCAGTACTCTATGTAAGGTAGGGTGTGCTGGATCTAAAACGTTACAAAAGGTAAGTGAAGTCAATTTCACTTCACTGCTCTTGGAAACAGTAGTTTATCCAAGAGAGGGTATTTAAACCTTTGAGAAATCCAAAGGACTTCTCTGTGTCACTGCACTAAAGGTGCTGTGTGTCACAATGTAGAAAGATGTCGTCTATGGAGTTTGTCAAACTCCAAAACCAAAAGAAACACGAGTTCAAATCATATAAAAATGCATGAGAGTGGGGAAAAAGGTATCGCTCTCTTCAGGATAAAAATTAAAAAGTCCAGCAAAGAGCTTGGGTTCTCTAAGGTAAAAGGGAATTGGCACTTTTCTGAGAATTCTTCTTAATAGGCCGCCCCCTGCCTTCATAACTCCTTGGAACAGGGCGCCCGTTCGCCCTGCCCTCCTATTAAACTGTGTAGCCTCACCCTGCTGCTGTTGTTGCCCACGTTGCCATTGCCTGTCAGCCCCATAAGGGAACTGATTTTGGCCCCCTTACCCAAATTGCAGGTTTCCCATTCCTTGAGGCCCTTGGAATCCCTGCCCTCGAGGTGATGCCCCCATCTCCTGCAAAACCAGCACTGTGGTGTTCCCAATCCTCTCCCAGGGCCCTATCCCCTCAAAGCCTCCTGCCCTTGCTCCTCGAAATCCCTCTATTCCCCTTGGTGCTCCTCCATACTGCCACTGAGTTTGTGTACTGTCTCCCCCCCCCTCCCATTGTCCCTGTCCTTAAGCCCACAATACTGCAATTGTGGCATTCACAATCTGTTGAGTATCACCGGTGCTTGGATGACAACCTTATTTAGTTTCTTTTCCACTAGTTTTGCCTCGTCCGTTTGCTGCTTCTGCGCAGTCTCCCTGTCCTGCTCCTTGAATCTCTTACAATGGTGGACTATCATACTTTGTATCTCCACCCACCCTTTGGCTTCAACTCCCACAATTTTATCTAGTGCCTTCTGGAACTCTTTTGGTAATCCCCCTTTACGATAAAGTAGGAAAATGATCCCGAATGGTCCCATTGCCCTCCCGTCTCAACTATGAATATTTCCTGTAACTTAAGAATAAACCTAACTGGGTCCTCATCACCCATCGTGCACTACATTAAAGAATGTAAGTCAGCGGTATCCGGGTACATCTTTTGTAGGGCATCCCATACCGTTACTTCATTAAAGGCTGCTCCATCATGTTCGTTATTTGCAAGAATTATCCCAGGGTGCCCAGCCTTTACTCGTATGTCCCCAGCCTCGTCTCCAACTACGGTGAACAGTAAACTCTTAAGGTCTCCTAGTGCTAAGGTGCTACCCCTGCTGTTTGTCTCTCAAATTCATAGATCCATTTACTGGCTCTGGCTGTAAACTGGGGGAGAGCTTTAATACATTTACTTTTGTCTATTGGAGGCCATGGCACATACTGCGCTATCCCTACTCCATCCCATCTATAAGAGGCATCTGCATGTCTATTTTGTTTTAAACCCTGTTTTTAGTATTTTTCTGATTTTATATTATAACAATTAATTCTGGTTGATTTCTCTGCCTATCCCTTCCCCCTGCCTCTTGTTGCTGCGATGGGTTTCTCGCCACCTCCTCTCCTTGACCTCTTCCTTCCCATGCCTCTTCATTATTTCTGCCACCTTGATCTTCCTATTCATTTTCCTTCGCTGGTTCGACTTCTTGTCCCAGAACGTCCATACCCTCTCCCCAATATCTCTTTCAACACAAAACATTTCTTATTACCCCAGTGTTGAATGTAACCAAAACATTTCCTGACTTCCAATCCCCTATTTTCTGCACTGGTACCCTTATTTCTGGTGGTACTTCTCCAGGTTCTTTTAACGTGACCAACCTTTCCCACAACAGAGGTGCAGAAGCTCTTGACTCCCCCCAGTTGCTGATACTGTTGTTGACAATTTCTCTACCACTGGAGGCTTATGGACTGGATTTGTATACACTACTGCAGAGATCTAAAATGTATTTTCTTTTTTGTAACTGCTTTCCCTTATTTCGCAGCTAAACAGATGGACATTTTTTCTAGCATGTTTCTGTTCTGGAGAGGCCTGCTCTGGCCAGGAGCAGGACATCCCCCCCCACCCCCCTTCCTTTGTTTCCAATGCCCATTGTCTACGATATTTTTCTATCCTGTCACATTACAGTGGCAGGGCCCTATGCATGTGTCTTATTGGTGTTTCTTCCCCCATATTAATACTGTGCATGTCCCTTATGCTTCACCTAGATCTTACTGCTATGCTGCGCGCACTGCTGCTTGTTACATAGAAACACAGATCAACCTACTTTTCCCCCACCCCTTTTTTCCCCACTTTTGTACACATCGCGATTCATTCACCTATCTTGTTTTTTTCCACAAAAAGACAGCAAGAGAAAATATACTAAAATAATTGAATAAAATCCAGGCCCATTTCTTATACCGAGCCACTACTTTCCTTATATCCTCGTAGTACCACCTTCTCAGATTTGTATACATGCTAAGGATCCCATTGCTTTTATTGTCGTAAAAGAATTCCGAGTGGCACTACCTTCTGATCCTTTTATGGCTCAGGATCTCTTGCATCGCAATCTTTATATGCCAAGGCTCCCTTTCTTCCCAGTCTTTACATGCTGATGCTCCCTTCCCATTATAAAAAGTAGAAAAACTGAAATATGCCACAATTTAAATGCATAACCCAACTCCTATCCTATCTGTACCTTACCACATCACCAAAATCCTATCCCGTCTGTTCCTTAACTCATCACTAGTCTTATCCACTTTGTCATTGACCTTCTACTCCATCCATTTACACCTCACATACTGTCGTACACACATCGCCCCTTCTTGTTATCCCTTACAAGTGTCTACTTACATGAGCGTGTTCACCCGAGTTTCTCCGTTATGGAGTCCAATACCAGCCTTTCCTTCTCTCTGGAGCCACGCCACGCTTCACAGAGCAGAGAGGATTTCTATTGAAATGGCTCTTTCTAAAACCACGCAGGAAATCTGTTTTTTTTAATTTAGCGGACCGGTCGCTGTAGGTGGGCGTGGCTCTTTTCTGGAAAAGTGGCCTGGATCCTCCACAAGGTACGGGGAATGCTGGGATAACGTCGGGGGTCACCACTTATAAGGGTGGCCCTAATTACACTCACAACAAAATCAATACACCCCTGTGGGAAAATAAGGCGATCTTGTAAGGATATAAAGTTTAATTTTACAAATGAGGATGGTAGCAAAGTACTCTGCTGCCTGAACAGTCTTCCTTGTCCCTCTTCCCGTTCCTTCCTGCCAATGTGGTTTCAAGCAGGAGTTTAAAGAGGTCTGGCTTGCCATGGTAATGTCACTGGAGCTGGATCATGACTTCAGCCAAATCCGTCCTTTTTCCATAATAGGGATGCTCCAAAGCCGCCTTTCTTCGTTGTCAGCAGTTTTGTCAGGGTATGCTGTTCTACATTTTGCTAGCGATGCAAAAACACACTGTAGCTCATGCTTTCCTCCGTTTTGTAACTATGCAAAAACACACTGCAGCTCTGAAGACTTTTACAAACGTTGAGGCCTGGCCTACAGAAAACTAAATAGTTATCTATGTACAATTTTCATTCATCCTATCCATATTTCACTCATCCTGCTCACTTTATCTGGGTCCTGTACATTCCTACACAATTGACACTTATAATTTATCCCATTCTGCATTTTGCCACACAAAACCAGCGAGTCCTATTTTTAACTCTCATGGACCCTTGACTGACAATAGTCACCAACCAGGTGAGTCTGTTCGCAATGGCCATAGTGAAGAACACTGCACACTAAGCCTGTGGTCTATTTGCATCCCACAGGCCACATTCCTTCCGGGGACGAGGGGGGAGTTTGACTCCTCTACAGCTCTACCTAAGCTTTTAAAATGCCTGGGATCTGACATTACAAATCTATCCAACTAATAGTTAATAGCACCTTATATTAGACAATATCTACCTTCTTCATTGCTTGCCTATGTCTGTGTATGTGATTATGTTTGCATTAGAGCCTTGCTAGTGTCCCTCCTCCCCCTAGCCCATTATAGTGCCCTAAAGAGGTCTTGCCTAACTCTAAAGCGCTTGGGGAGTCGGGAGGACCCTGGCTCCTTCCCAACAAGAGTGCAAGGCTGTTCCCTTCCTTCTTCGGCCTCCACTGCAGAGAGTGAATATCAACCTTTTAAATTTTCCCCATTCCTCCTGTGAAGCCTAGCTATTTTGGTAAATGTCCTCTTGTACTAAAACAGAGTTTAAACATTCCTAAAGCGCCATTGGTCACAGTGGCAAGGAATAATTTTCTCAGCTGCTGGTGAGAATTTGGGAAACAAAGTTCTATCTAAGGACCTGACTGGAAGCTTTGGATGATGGTTGTGGATGGCTGTAAACAGTCTGACCACCTACGTTCGTGTTTCTGCTTTCATGTGTTTCAGATGTGAGGCACCCAGTTCTACGAAGCAAAACACTGGAGATGAACCACCAGTCTGTGCTTCTGGTATCTGAATGTACAGATGTTAGTTTGGTGTGTGAAGAAAGTGGACCTTCTGGAATTTCCATTGTTGATTTTGGACCTTTGATTTCATTCATATTGTTCTCCTTTGAATATGGCTCAGAGTGGTTAGGGATGGTTGGCAAGCTCTTTGCATGTAAGCATCTTGTGGTATTCTAAGGACAGCCCATGTCTAATCAACATCCTAGCACTAAAGTTCAGTTTCCTTTATTCTGAAGGCTTTTCTTACATCCTGTATGATCCATTCATGGGGAGGTTTGCCTTGTTTTGACAGACAGCATCTTGTTTTTTTGTTCTTTGTTTAATTTTCAATAAATACCAGGGTGACTGGTGTCTTCCCAACCAGAATTTGTAACGTAAACCAGCCCTTCCCCCAAGACTGAAGTTCACTGAATTGTTTCCTGCATTTCTGGGTGCTTCTTTGTTAATAGTGTTCACCTGTTAAAGGTATACATGAGAATGCATTTGGGCTAAGGTAGTATTTGGAATTTTTCAGCAACACATCAGTTTTGACCATCTGCAAGACTGTCCCTTGCACCAAGACAAATGCCTTTTGTCTGTTTTTCCTTTGGTACAGGCTCTCAATTAGATGTTCAATACGTCATCCTCAAACATGTATTGACTAGATCTTATATCTGCAACAAATGTACCCAGGCCCCCAACCCGTCAAATATTGTCTTGAGCATTCCCATTTGTATGCAGCAAGGAATAAAAAGACCTTGGAGCAAGTACAAGTCATTCATTGCAATCCCTCTTATTCTCCTAGTCCAGATTCCCTACACACCCCATCCAACCCATCCACCTTCCCTCGTCCATCCCCTGTCCACCATGTGACCCTACTAACATGCCTGCTTTGTCTTAATAATTAATTAGCAGGTTTTATATAGGTGGATGGGGTGTTTAATCCTGGCAGGAGTCTCTTGGAGTAGGGCTGGCACGTCGACTAGGCACGTTGGCTAGGCTACGTGTGTTCCTTAGTTTCAAAAATGTAAATAGATCATTTGTGCAGTTCAAATGGTGCATCCTGATCTGAAAATGGGTTTCTCCCGTCCGTACCAGAAGTAATGTCCCATTGGTATTGATGGGAGAGGGGTTGTGGGGGGGGCAGGGGGGTGGGGGGGTGGGGTTGGAGTTTATGACAAAAGCAGAACAGTAACTGTAATAATAGCTGGTAATATTATCCAATGTAATGCTACACAGCAAATTGTCCTCTGAAGGATGAAGGGTTGAGTCGCACTGGCTGGGATTTGAAATTCTGAAGTGGTGGTTTGCCCCAAGTCCAAGATCAGTGCTTAACGAAGGAACTCGACAGCCTAACTAAAAGTAAAACTAATGAAAAGTGTACTTCGCAATTACATTGATACAAAGGTTGAATAGTGTTAAGTAAGCAATTTCATCTTTGTTGATAACTTCTTTCAATTTTAAAACAGATTCTTGCAGGACAAAAACATTGTTTACTTCATTTTTAGGAGTATAGCTCGACTTGCTAATGTGGATGAGAAGATGCTTCGAGAGGCTGCAGAGAAAGATATTATTTTAGACCATGAGAAGGAGTGGAAGTTAGGCAAGTGCATCCTGCGTTTCCCTGAAATCTTGCAGAAAATCTTGGATGATCTCCTCCTTCATACACTCTGTGATTACCTCTATGAACTGGCCACAACCTTCACAGAATTTTATGACAATTGCTATTGTGTGGAAAAGGATCGGCAAACTGGTGAGTGTACAAAATACTTTCTTAGATGTATGTAACTTTGTAACCAAGTGATGAAAGGTAAACACTCCTGTTCCTTAGATCTGTGTTTATTGGTCAATGAAGCTCAGTTTTAAACATGTTTTTTCTTGTATTTTCTGTGTTTTATATACTGTGGCGTTAAGACCCCGTTCCAAGGTCTGGAACATGTGGGTAACGGGCCGGCAGCCCAAGTTAACAAAGGGTGCAAGAAAAAAGTGTTTTCAGTCATTGAACGGGACACCTCGCGTGTTCCATTCAACGAATGAAAATACTGTCTTAAGATGGCTGCTGTACAGAGCCCCACTTCCTTTTCCATGGCGGCCTGCAGGAGCCAAGGTGACTGAGCGGCTGTGGTGCAAGTGCAGCTGCTGAAATAAGCTGTAGGGGGGTGGCAAATGAGAAATAAAAGGGTGATGGAGGGTAGGGGGAGATGCTGGTGGGTGGAGCCAGGCGGCATGGAAGGCGGGCTTTCGTCACAGATTCAAGACTGCGTTCTTAGCCACCTGATTGGATGGCTTCCCCTGCCAGGGTGCTAATGTTGCTCCAGCACGCTTTGTGACACTGCAACCTTCTGTAGTGCCACAGTGAGACAATATTGGGCCTCATTACGAGTTTGCCGGTACGGATACAACGGTAACGGTAAGCTTGCCGGTACCGTTGTAGCCAGACCGGCAAACTCTGAGTTGTGCTCGCGGGTGCCTTTCATTTCAGCAGGCCTGACCTGGCGGAATGAAAGGCACCCGTGAGCACAGCTTACCTGTAGCACCGGCACGGTAATGCCGGTGCTACAGGCATCCCCATTCTGATTGAGCCCCATCGGGCAATGGGGATCACCCATATTCCGGCACCTGCGAAAGGCGATTGGCGGGGCCGGAATACCCCAGTAATTGCCCATTCGCGGGTGCCAGATTTTTTCGCAAGTTTGGAGGTAGCCTACCTGTATTTATGAGGCCCAATGTGTCCGTCCTTCAAAGAGACCATTCTAAGGTTAGGTGCATTGCAAGCCTTTTAAGCAACCTCTTCCCTTTTTACATCTGTTCAATTCATGTTGGGTATCATTGTGTTGAAAGTTTTGACTGCACAGAGGAGACTTCCAATTTGTGCACTTTCGTGTGCTTTGTCTACGACGTGCAAAATATGATGGTTAAACCTGGTGCAACACAGATTTTGCACTTCGTAATGTAACAAAGTGCAAATGCCTCCCACATTGTGCACATGTGGGAGGCATTTATAATGGTTCCCCACAGAATCTGCCAGCTTTTGCCAGTGTGAAGAACAGCATGAAAATGTGATGCACGCATTAATGCATGTTTTTAAGCAGATTTACATTTTTATTACACTCAATGCTCCAGATAATCCTACTAAAAAACAAAAATGTCACAGAACATAAAAACCAGTGCAAACCTTTTAACACCAGGTTTTACACTCATTTTAATACTTCAGGATTTAAAAAATAAATTCCTATCTGTTTTCTTGCTGACTTTATGCCTGCCCTTGTCCCCTCCAGTGATTGCCTTCGGTCAAAGCTAGTTTTACCCTCCCTCAATTTATCTCATTTCTGTTAGGATCCCTTTTTGGAATCTCACAGATCTTTTCCTTCTGTAGTTTGTGATAAATCCTGCAGTCATATCACTGAACCCCAGCCTCTGATCTCCTCCCATGTGGCCAGGACAAGGCAGCTGCATCCTGATCTGAATCTTGAGGGTGATATCGTGAGGGAGGATCACATGGGAGGAGATGGCTGTCAAGGGCAAGTGGTAACTCCTTCGGGAGAGACACAGTATTCATCTTCTTGTGAGGATAGAAATCCTATTATTCCCAATCATTTAATGGCATGCTGTCATTGCACAAGTCCCTCCCATGAAACTACCCAAAGAACATGTCATGAACATGGTTATTTAATACATTTTAACCAACCTGTTTGGACAGCAACCCACCCATAATGCTTGCAACCAAAGCCTGTTATATATTTTACAGCCTAATGTAAATTAATGTGTTCTGAAAGCCAGATTATCGTGTATATTGAGATTCAAAATGTAACTATCATCCCATGTATATAACTGTATTTTGTCAGAATTCATGTGTACTATGTATTATTCCTATGTAACCAGTCTGTTAAGCCGTCTTTCTGTAACCTATGCCGTGATACCCGAGGGTTAAGGCATATTAACAAATACAATAAATAAATAAATGAACAAGTCATTTAAACAGCATAAGGTTTGTGCCTTGGGAATTCAGGAATCGAATGTGCCATCCTCCACTTGTCATGTTTTTGTCTTAAGTGGAGGTCCTGGCCACTATGTTAAATCGAAAACCTTTTACATATACCCTAACTCTGATAACACTCAGTTCACCAACCAATTAAAACTGAATAGCAAAAAAACAAAACCACTATGGATTCAGTATCCATAATGCATATTGTACTGGGAAGAGGAACTCTGATTTACTGAAGATCAGCGGTACGGTTGAAAAGAATGTGCGGTCTAACAAGGCACTTAAGCGGGACATTTAAACCTAAGAATGGGCAAACCTAATAATGGGTTTACCTAATAATGGGCTTCAGGTGAGAAGTGTGGCAGGAGTAGCACAGGCAGAACCAGTCTGGAGTCCTGGAAATGCTGCAGAAGCCAAAGGAAGAACGTCAGCTGAAGCAACGGGAGAAGAGGCCCAGCCATATGAGAAACATGTTCTCAACCAGACGTGTGCTGCATCAGTGAGTGGGAGGATACAGAGGTGCAAGCAAAAAAAGGGACCTTGGCCGTGAAGCCAGCGGTGTGGGCTGCACTCCCTGATACCACTGATGTGGTATATTTATCTTTATATAGTCTTTCAAATAACTTGCTAAAAAAGAAATGTCTCCATAGCAGGTGGTTTATCAAAGAATGCTTGTTCATTCAAACATTAAAGTTTGACAGTTAAGAGTCACTGTTGTGGGCACATGCACCAGATGAGCTACAATTGGCCTATGCATTTTAAGTTCATATCCTTCCTCCGGGCCAGCTTGTGCTGGTTAGTACCTTTATAACCAATTTACCAAGTTTTGTGATGTCCCACCGTTCGTGAAAACACCAGTAATTGCACATAAGTATGTGTGAAATTACACAAAATGTTCATAACACCATGCAACATATTCATAGTAACCATCGGTCGTATATTCACAGATAATCAGTATCATATTGCCAAATTCCATTGATTAGCGGTAAAAAGAAATGCGCATAGGGCGAGTTCATGGCTTTCCACCAGTTCGCCATCCCACATTGCCAAAACCCAGTAGTGGCAGTCTATTATTGTCATAATATTATATATACAAACAATAGCAGTCATTTACCATTAGTATGAAATATGTTGGACCTGTACATACGTGTTTTCAAGTTGCCAAGTGTAATGTTAAAAATACGTGGAAAAGAAAAAATGGTGACCTAAATTAGCGAGGTTGATTATTTCTGAAGAAATTAATACCACAACATTCGCCACAAGTACTGACATAATGTCCCCCATTAGTACTGACCTGTATCTGTTTCTGCCAATGCGTAATCTAAATTGGATAAATAAGAGTATAAACAGGGACGGTAAGTCCTAACAGCCGTTTTAACATTGTCAGGTCCCAATGGATTTGTGGTGCATCTTACCTATGTACTTCTAACGTGGACTTGCAATGCGAATTTCTGTTTGTTGTGAGCGCGAGCCATGCACTGTGAAAAAGATTTAAAAAATCGAGATCAGAGTGCTGGTCTCATTCAATACTAATGTGCTGCTATCGTGTAGCGTAGTATTCTTACCTCTTCACAACTGCTGACTGCCTGTAGAGAGGATGCAGAGGTGCAACAGAGCTCTGGAGAAGAGGCGGACAGACCGCTGAGGTTATGTAGATGTTGGCAGAGGAGCGAGCTCAGTGCAGAAATGCTGTTGGAGCATAGGAAAGAGAAGTGGAGACGCCACAACAGACCGGTGAGTTGGCCTGAAGTTAAAGATGACCCTGGGGCACTGCCGAACAAGACATTTTGCTGAAATGAATGATTTTGAAAACTGCACTAATAAAGAAGCAGGTCAAAGGCGGCAAGGGTGCAATTTCCCTTTCTCTGGGATACCAATTTGGCAAAACCTGTAACCCACATTGCCCACAGCCAAGAGGCTGTAAAGAAGCAGTGCAAAAACAAGTGCGCAAGTCCCCTTCTTTGGGATACCAACTTGGGGACATCTGTAACCCACATTGTCAAGTCAAGAGACTAAAAAAAGAGGCCTTTTTCAACCCCACTTGCGTGGGATACTGGTGTGGAGAACCTTTTAACAAACATTGCCACGAAGACTGATTTTAGTTGTTGGAGTTTTTATCATGGAACACACAGTTTCTTTGTTAAAAAAGATGATTCGAGTGAGCACGTGTCTCTAGCTTGGCTTTCAAGCATATGTGAGTGCACTGTATCGTGCTAAAAGACATGTTGGGCCACATAAAGAGTGGGCCATGTGTTTGCTGCTTTCTAGATGAAAAGAACTGGAATCTTTAATGGGTTTTCTCTGTCAGGCAGGTGCAGAAGTGTTAAAGAAGAACAAAGGATATTCTTTGGTGAATCTTTCTCTCTCGATTCTTTCGTAAAGGTGGGACCTTCGGGGTTAGTTGGTTTTGGGATCCATAGTTAAAATGCACTGACACGGGGTGATCTTATTGTCCTCTAGGTCAGGTCATTTCATAGCCGACCGGTTTCTGTGGAGAACTCCTCGCGCGCGGCCCGCCAGACCCACCAGACACGAGCAGCAGGTCACAGGCCGCCTCACCCCTCCGTGCAAAAACTACTGTCTACATGGATTGGGTAGAGGACTCGTATTAATACAGACAACGCTGCAATTCTAACTAAGAGGGCACTCGCCTACATGCCCACAATTTAAGCCCTGATGAATGTTGTCTAACTACCCCTTACCACAGAAACCGGTCGGCACTTCTGCACCTGCCTGACAGAGAAAACCCATTAAAGATTCCAGTTCTTTTCATCTAGAAGCAGCAGACACATGGCCCACTCTTTATGTGGCCCAACATCTGTCTTTTAGCACAACACAGTGCACTCACATATGCTTGAAAGCCAAGCTAGAGACACATGCTCACTCGAATCATCTTTTTTAACAAAGAAACTGTGTGTTTCCTAAGTGTGACTACTGAATTGGGCAACCCACAGTAGGCAATCCCAAAACGGTCCTTGTTGTTATATATGGAGTTTTTATCATGGCAGGTGAATAAACCAGGAAAGGGATCAATAGTAGTTGGTCCTGGCAGGGGAGTATACCATGAAAGAAGAAGATATTGGATTGTGGCAACAAGGTGTGGTGGAAATGACTTGCTAACCATGTTATCATTCTGAAACAAAATTCAAACACTACAAAATAATGCTCTGAGAGCAGTTCTGAATATACCACGAAGAGAGCATATTTCCAATTGCAGAAGAGACCAGCATTGGTTAAAAATCAGTGACAGGATACTACTCAAAATAGCATCCCTCTCCTTCAAATGTGTTAACAACGCTGCTCCCCCTTATCTCTCTGCCAGACTGACCAGAAAAATCCCAACGCACCACACCAGAGCCTCTAACCACCTCTGCCTAGAAATTCCTAGATTCAGACTCTCCAAAGCAGGTGGAACTAGTTTCCCTGTCAAAGCGGCTCTCTTGGAATGCGTTGCCCGCTTCCTCAGTGGAACAACCTTTCTCTAGATTCAGACGGAACATACAGAATTGGTTGCGAACCAATGACATCTCACCATCTGGACCTCCGATCTTTGTATAAACCTTGTGCATGTATATATATCCTTACCCATTTGCCCCTTCAATGTAACTACCAGACTGTGTACACCAGACCTAATCTGTATGTAATTATGAATGTGTTATGATTTAAGTACTTATCTGTATTTGTAACTAAGCTTCAAGTATCCTTGTAACTGCTGCGCCCAGCTACCTAAAGGTTTGGTGCACATTACCAAATAAACAAACATCACCAAAGTTATTTGCTGTGCTATCCTGACAAAAGTACTCCATTTGAAGAACAAGTGTAATATGCTAATAATTGCTCTTGCAGCTTGAGAACATCAATTGCTTTGGTTTATGAACTTATGTTTTGTGAGAGAGACACATTTGCCTTACCCAGAAGGATATTGTAGAGAACACTTGCTTTTAGTTTTGAACAAGTGGAAGGTTGCCTTGGAAGGAAAGGATCTTTTGTGTTAAATTGAACAAGAACTTTGTTGAATAAGAACTTTTCCAAGGATACTCCTACATTGATCCAGGGGAAAGGAACCCAACCCTGGTCACAAGGAGTACTTCCAAAAATGTATACGTTTGAACTTGTACACTTTTGTGTTGAATTGAAGACCGCCATACATGCCCTGTGTTATTTTGTTGTATGTATTAGTGTGAGGGTCATTGACCTTTTGGACACTAGGTCACCTTTCTTTAGTTTACTAGATAGGGACATCCTCGTTAGGACAGGGAAAGATATGCATTAATCTATACCTTTCTGTCCATCTCGCATTTCTGACCCCTCACAAGTTAAGTGCTATCTAAATAGTAGCCATTACTCTTATTTGCAATCCACCTTAGCTTTATGACTGATGTTGTGTAGTGTGCGTCTCTCTCCTCTCTCCCTCTCCCTCTCGCTCTCCTAGTGTACAATCTCTATTCTAGCCTAGGGGTCCCTAACCCCCCACACCCGCAGGTTAGTAGCTACTGTGCGGAGCCAGGAATGAGAGACTCTGTCCCTGCTCGAAGAGGTGTTTCCCCACCTAAAACCAAACTTAAGGTGTAGAGGAGCCAAATGCTTCTACAGGAAGTCCTGCTCCCATGCTGCCTATATTTTGGGATCGAGAAGCTGCGACATGTGCCACACCGAAAAGAGGCTTTGAGACAAGGTATCCGTTAAGAAGACCTTATATGATGTATCCCTGGATAACTGATAGTCTAAGGCTGGCTATACATAGTGAATAGACTGCAGGCGATGCTGCCATTGTATAGAGTTCTGGATATTGTAAGTCACAATTTTAGTAAGCGCAACTCCATGAAGACAAAAAGATTGATAGTTGCGCATGTGTCTCAACAAAGAATAAGTGGGGTTCAAAGTAAGACCAAGAAGGCTATCTGGCTGGGTGTCAAGGCTAGAAGCAGACAAGAACTGGTTTGTTGGTGAAGAACAGTGAATGTGAGACGCTGAGGCATCCCTTGCTAAATTGCAAAGAGAGAACACTGTGAGTGCCAAGTTTCTTCATTTAAGACAATTAAATGCTATAATATGGGGCGATTCACGGTTTCTGGTCATGTGAGCTAGGGATGAAAATGGACAGTGAGCATGGTGCACCAGACTGAAGATTGCATATGCTCACACTCCGTTATCTTCCCAGGAGCAATAAGCCATTGCAAGGCCGAGTTTAAGGCATGAGTGATGAGAGATATGGGGCTAAATGGGTGGGAAGGCATGGTCAAGTCCACCCACTGACACCTGGAGAACCAGCTTGCATGCTGCTAGTGAATCGAATGTTCCAGAAGGGCCCAAGCGTGCCAATTGTAGAAGGTCGTATAATGAAGGGCCTTGTAGTTTGATAGCCAATGATATGTTGTGTATCTTATAACTGATGAAGATGACTTGCACAAGGGGTGGGCATAAGAGGTCCATGCGACTATAGAAACCCAATCACAATCCCACCCATTATAGAAAGTATAATTAGATGTTCCCCTTAAGCCAATCACAATCCCATATAGGTTTTTCTTATTTGCCATGTTGTATGACGTCCCATCTAACGAGTTTTTGCTATAAAGCTGTGCGACGTCCGTTGATGTCTGTTATAACTCCCTGTTTTAGATAATTGAAAATAAAACCATCTGACGAAGACCTTTTTGCCAACTTCCTGAGTCAATCTTATTATTTGGTGTAAGAGTTACTCTGCATCCCATCCAACGTACGGCGCGTTACCTAATTTATGACCTCTGTGGGTTCACGTGGTAGCAGGTCAGATGGTTGTCAGTAAGATCTGTCAACCCGTACACTCCAGAGCTTCGGATAATCAGACATCCTTCGCCATCTAGCCGGAAGATTGCTGGGTTTCGTGTGGAGAGTGGCCGATGTAGAGGTTCTTGCAAGAAAAATCAAGACGGTGGGCAGGGTCCCTCTTTGACAAAATCCCTACCTGGTTTCCACAGGTGCTTTGCAGATGGAAGCCGAAGTGGTCGATTGGAGAAGGGTTTGAAACCAAAGGCCTCCAGCAAAGCAAGCGAATGGTGATTAGATTGAGGGGAATGGCAAAATGAGGGGATGGGATTGTAGTAATTTAAAAAGTAACAGGAAAGTAATGTGAAATAATTAAAGTAATGAGAAAGTTACGAGAGATTTTTTTGTGTAACGAGAGAGGGCAGTGTCCAAAAGTCCAGAAACCAAGGGTTTTAGAGGAAATTCATATACACTTAAGTCGAAGTAAAATAGGCTAAGTACAGGACAGGTCTGTATAAAATGATAATTTAAACTCTGTGATCAGAGTATTAATTAGGGGCAGAGAAAAGCTAGTGTTATCACCGCAGTTAAGTCGACTAGTTTGTCTGTTTGTTTATATGTCTGTGCTGAGTTAAGGTGTCAAGGAGCAACAGAAAAAGCTGTGTAAAAATTGTAGCAAAGTTAGGAAATTAAATTTTCTATCTAGGATAACTGTTGCTACCAACTCAAAGGTAGATTGAGATCATTGAGAAAATAGAGGCTTTGAGCAGTGTTTGTTGGAGCACACTCATATGTGTTGTTTTTGAAAAAGATATTTTATAAAGCCTGGTAAGTATTGACAGTCAATTGAGACTTGTCACAATGGGAGATATTACGCCTTTAATGCATTTATGTAATATATTGCCAAAACACATGCCCAAGCTCAAACAGTATAGTGCGGAATGGGTGAAAGGCACGGCAGATAAGATGTTCATGTCATGGATGCAAGCGGGATTACTGTCGAAAGCGGTATTGCAACATATGACCACATACTTGCACGCTGCGTACACGGGGAAGAAATTAGAGATAAGGTTCGCTATGGTAGAGGTTTGGAAGATTTACCGGGAAGAAAGGGAGGATCCGCCACCTGAGGAGTGGATGTTGAATCAGTGTAAGGCGGGAGGTGTTGAGCCTTCTGCTCGCCTGAAGTAAAAGGCATTGAGAAGCAAGACGAAGGGTTGTATCCCTTGAGGGAACTGAAAGCGGCAATGGGATATAGAGATCCAATATACGAACCGCCCGCTTAGAGCAGTGACGACATTCCAGAGCAGAGGAGTAAAAAGGAAGGGATCTTGAAGATCACACAAGACGAAGAAGAGAAGAGTGAATGGAACGAGAGATCAAGAGATGGAAGGGAGAGAAGGATAAACCTGAGAAGGTAACGCTTGTACAGAATTAATGGATGGGAGGGCATATATTACTCAAGCTGGATGGAAAAAGTATTGAGGCGGTAAGGCAAAAGGAAGATAAGGACGAACAGGATAAAAAGGACCAGGAATGAGAAAAGCGATTAAAAGAAGACTAATCTAAAAGAAAGAGCAGACAGGGGCGGTAACAGATGTATCAGGAGAAGCAATAAAAGAAAGAAGAAATGGCAGAGGAGAAAAGAAAGTATGGTAACAGACAGAGGGCAATGGAAGAACGGGACAGGGAAGAAAGAAAGGAGGAAGCGCAGAAATTAAGGGACAAAAGAGTACAAAGATGAAGGGAAGAGGAAGAAAGAGCAGGATTAAGAAAGCAAGAGATAAGACAACAGGAAGAAGAAAGGGTTAGATGGGAAGAGAGAAAGCAAAGAGAATTAGATGAAGAAATAGAGCAAAAAAGAAGACAGCGGGAGCATGAGATTACGCTAATTCAAAAGGAGCTGATGGAACCAATACAATGGGGCAGTAAAGAGGAGTTCCTACAGGGACCAACGTCGGGGGCATCCAGGGTGGCATTAGATGAAAACTTTGATATAGGAAGTATCGGAGGTAGGATCGATAAAGCCTATCAAGAGTCAAGGGAACAAGGCAAATCAGGAAGCCGAGGGAAGGGAGATCAATCTATAGTCTCCCAGTTACAAAGTGAGGAGGAAAACCTGTTCAGTCTCGAGTACAGAGCCCTGTCTTGAAGCAGACTACCTTAGTCCAGGGTGAAGGAAGGGGAACTGGAGACGCACTAGTTGAGGACTAGACATGTCGGACGAAGAGAGATGATCCTTCTGCAGGGAAGAGGGGGGAGATGTTTTTGACCCCGAGGGAAGCCTACAAGCAGACAAGAAAGTAAGATGGTCTAATCAAGAGTAAACTAAGTATAGGACGCCTGATGCTATACCATATCCGCAGCATACTAAGGGACAATCATATAGCGAGAAGAGAGAATCACTGCCATATGTGAGAAGGCTAAGGTCACTACCGGGGGGGAGACGGTCAGGGACTATGCAGTTTCCCTTATCGGAAAAAAGGGGGAGTGAGACCACAGTATATTCCATGGCCACAGATGGATAAGGACAACTTAAGATGTAAACTCCTGTGTGTAACGGCCGGTGCGGGAAAATGGATTTATAAATTCGAAAAAAATGACAGGAGGAAATACCTTAAGGGTCTCATAGCAGCCATTCTTGGGGAAAGAGCTGACATATGGAAAAGAGTAGGCTATTCAAGCGTGACAGCGCAGAACACAGCACACGATGGAGCGCTGTTTAACAATTGTAGAGCAGATGTTTAGCGGGTTCTCAGAGTACAGTATTCTGATACATCAGATATGGGTGCAATTATAACACGTAAACTGAAAAACGATGAGGATCTGCTTGCTTACATTCAAGAATGCCGGAACGCGCAAGCCTTGGGGTAAGACTGTGGCAATCTTATGTCAAGGGTTGCCGAGAAGGTACACTGGCAACTTAAGAAGTTAGTGGGAATGGAGGCAAAACCACAGGCCGAAATACAGTTGACTATACTGCATCACTGTCGGCTGTTAAAAAGGACTCACAAGATTTGACTTAATTTACGTTTCGCCAAACTAACATTGTAGGCTGCCACAAGGGTATTGTGAGTCCCCATCAATCTTTAACAGGGTTCTGCAGATGGACCTAGGCAATATTGATTTGTAAAGTGTGGTGATATCAATACCTAGATGACATTTTAATATGTAGCACGACAGAAGATGAGTGCAGACAAGACTATTCAATTGATGACTATCCTAGAAGCCGAGGAGAAGTTACAGTATTGTCAAGAAGAAGTGTTGTATTTAGGACTGTTGATCTCACATGAGGGAAAGGAAGGGACACCTGAAAGAGCAGAGGCAATTATGAGAACTGCAAAACCGCACACGGTAAAGCAGATGCAGCAGTTTTTGGGGCTATGTAATTATGTAAGATTCTGGGTGTTTGACTTAGTTCATACACAAAACCTCTTTTGCAGGCCTTGAAGAAAGCACAGGTAGATGGGATCAAAATAGAATGGGCTGAGGAGATGGAGGAAGGTTTCGAAGAGTTAAAGAAAGCAATTTGTACAGCTTCTGTTTTAGGGATCCCCAATTATGCTTAGGAGTTTTTCTTGTTTTCACACACGAATGGGACAGTTATAACTGCAGTACTTGCACAGAGGACTGCACTGGGGCACAAGCCCCTGGCGTACTATGGTGTGATTCTAGACCCAGTTATGAAAGGGCACTTTCCTTGCGAACAGTCATTGGCAGCCGCCGTGTACGCAATTGAGAAATCTGCAAGCATTGTAATGGGCTACTCTGACTTTTTGTGGACCATGCTTTGTTTGCAATTTTAGAAAAACCCAAAGGTACATTCACATCTCAGAGAGCTACTGTTTATGAAGTAATAATCTCAAACCCAGCAATTAAAATTGTTAGATGTAAAATAGTGAATCCTGCCACATTTGTAGCTGAGCCAATAGTTGAAGGTGAGCATGTGCATGTCTGCGCAAATTATGAAGAGTTTTATGATGATATACCATGCGTTAAAGAGAACTCATAGGCCGGGGGGAGGGGGCAGGGGGATACACTTTTTTTTTTTGAGGGTTCGTCATAAATTGATCAACCTAGTGGGAAAAGGGCATTCTGTTGCAGCTGTAATAAGATATAGAGCAAATGGCGAGTTGGAGTTTGTAACAAGTGCAAGACTACCGTCTCACTTTTCGGCGCAGGCTGCAGAATTAGTAGCACTTATTGTAGCGCTCCAGGGACATAAAGGACAGGAAGTGATGGTGTATAGTGACTGCCTATGTGACATCAACTGTACATGCAGGGCTAGCGTGGTGGAAAAGGAGGGGCTACCTCCGTGCGGACGGCACTCCAGTGCAGCATGCATTCTTATTGGACAGGCTTATTAAGGCACTACAGCTCCCAGTAGCCATAGCGGTTGTTAAATGTGCCACTCATACTAAGCGTACTGATTTTATCTCTTGTGGGAATTAAGCAGCAGGCATAGAGGCCAAGAGGGTTGCATATACACCATATATTTTAGGTGTTTATACTCCAGATGTTAAAGAAAAGATGGCCAGGATTATGGTAGTGAATGAAGGATTTAATCATTTACCAAGAGCCCAATTGGTGGAGATTCAAGGAAGCGTACCACAGGAAGAGCATGAATTATGGAAACTAAGGGGGTGTTCTTTATCCCCCACTGAAGCACTATGGCGACAAGGCAGCACTGGAAAGCTGTTGATGCCAGTAGCATTACTAAAGGTAGTGCTTGAACGGGTGCACTACCCCGCGCGTGTAACTAGGGAAAGTCTTGCTGCATTGATGGCAAAGGATTGGTTTATGCCAAATTTGTTACAACATGTTGCATTTTATGTATTAAATTGCATCATATGTCAAATATGTACTGTTGGGCCTACACTGCAAACGAATTGAGGAGTAATTCCTCGATAGAATGGTCCTTTTCAGCATTTACATATCGATTATGTTGACCAGCTGCAAGTATGTAGTGGATACAGGTATGTGATAGTGGGGTGTCTGTCCCTTCTCTAGGTGGATCAAAGCAGGTCTGTGTACACACCTTGATGTCACTAGCGCAGCAATGTTTCTAGTAGGAGCAGTATTTCCAAGATGGGGTGTGTGTGTGTGTGTGTGTGTGTGAGGTGCCGAGATCTGATAATGGGCCACATTTTGTCAATGAAGTATTTGAGCAGATAAGTCTGTTTATTAAGTATTAAACAGATGTTTTCTTCTGCTTATCACCTGCAAGCGAACAGCATATGTGGGAGACTCAACGGCATCCTTAAAGAGAGAATTGAAAAACTTCAGTTCCCTTTTAAAAAAGGGGTGGCTGTATTGCCTGCCCTTAGCCTTGTATGCCCTGAGGAATTCAGCCTGGCTCGGACAAGCACCTCACACCCCACAAGCTAGCTAGTGACAGGACGGCGGATGAGAACGCCCTTTACTCCTCCATCGAAGAGTATAAGTGATGCCCAGAATACTGCAGAAATGTTAGGAAATGAGTTACGTGTGTACTTGACATGTATGACCGCTAGTATCTCTGTCATTTCATATCAACTTAAGTGCCGGGGGCGGGGGGGTCAGTTTCACAACACAGATGAAAACCATTCAGCAACCGGACTGATCAAGCTTTTAACGGTACCAAAGTTGTTGTTTGGTGACTCTATTTTAATTAAAACTTTCACCCGGAAGTGGCATGAGCCACGTTTTAATGTCCTTTACATCATGGAGAAAGTCACTCTTTCAGCAGTAAAAGTCCAAGGCATACGAGTGTGGATTCATCTCAACAACGTCAAGCCCTACATCAGCGAGACCGCAGCACCCCAACTATAGATTCAGAAGCAAGAAAGGAAATATTTCAGCGTGTGCAGACTCGATCGATGACAAAGAAGATGGGCTATAAAGTTCCTAATAAATAAATGCAGATTTGCATTTGGACTGTAACTCCCTGTGGACACTCTTTATAGATGTTATAGCAGGAGTGCAGATCTTTGCCAGGAATTGCAGGAATCTTTGAAAAATGAACTTTATAGAAATGTTGACACACCATGATTATGCTTAAAGGACAGCACTTAATTAAGAATTGGAAGCATGAGCAGTACCCTGATTCGTTTTTTTACTGAGTGTTTATTTGGTTAGCCCCATGGTCCTGACCAACAGAGATGCCCATAGACTTCTATACTTGCTGTTTTCATATTTATTCTCCGAGCTTATCCTATTCTTGTTGGAAGCGATGTGGATATTCATACTTTATTACATGATCCTAAAAACGGCACTGTGCTTAGGGGGGCTGATTGTAGCAATAGTAGAAATCCTGCACCTGCCAGACCTACCAAGTGTTTTTCCTTCCTTAAGTACAGCCGACATGAAGAATGCCGAAAAGGGCACAATTTAAGAAAATGAGCAAGCTCAAGAGATTCCAGAGTGGCATAAATGGTGGGGATTAATGTTGTTTCCTGATATCAATTGTTATATCAAGACTGGACTACGCTAACCCCCTCTACCTCGCAGTCCACGCTTACCAACTGAATAAACTTCAAAGAGCACAAAACGCTGCAGCCAAACTGCTACTAGCGCTCGGCCCGAGAGACCACATCTCCCCAGCTCTTAAAATTCTGCACCGGCTTCCAGTGGCCCGAAGGGTGCCTTTCAAAACCTTATGCATTTCTCATAGAGCATTGCATAAAGCCGAACCTCAATATCTTCAAGATAAGCTAAAACCCTATCACCCTACACATAATCTATGATCAAGCTCAGCCGGCCTACTAGTCATACCTAAAACAAACTCAGTCAGGTTAGGTGGATCATCATTCTCAGCCTTAGCCCCCACGCTGTGGAACGCACTCCCACCCCACATCCGCCTAACTGAAGATCTAATGTGTTTCCGCAAACTACTGAAAACTTCACGCTTCCCCTAAAACCAACCCGTACGCAAATTAACCCAAACTGAATAACAGCATCTCAATGACACCAACCCAACAAACTACCAGATCTTAAATAACAATAAGACAAATAGCAATACAACATCAAGATCCATGCGAGAAATCGACAACTAATAACCGCTAATATAAACTAAAAGGACAAACCGATTAGAACGAGTAAAGTCGCTCAAAGCAGTGAAGTGGAAAACAAAAAATCGTACGAAAACCGTAATGAGGTTTAAATTAATGAAATGGATGTAATGAATGCAATAGACAAAATGAACAAAATGGGCGAAATGAATAAAGAGAAGACGATGGAAAGATGAATACAAGAGACTGATGAAAACACAGACAGATGACACAGACTGAGTGCATGGCACAAATGGAAAGTACAGAATGGACGATTGAAGTACATGAGACGGGTGTAGTGCATGAAACAGATAGAAAGCACGGAGCGGATTCAGTGCATATGACAAATGACATGGCCTGAATCGATAATGAATGAAAGTGAAAGGAGCGGATGAAATCGTTAGAATGGATGAAGTAGGTGGAACAGATGAGTGCGCTGAGCGGATGAATGCGCTGAGCAGATGTGTGTAGATCGGATGAGTGTATAGAACACATGAGTATGTTGAGCGGTTAAGTGTGTTGAGCGGTTAAGTGTGTAGAGCGGATGAGTGCATAAGTGCGGAGGAGCATGTAGAACGCAGGAGTACATAGAGCAGATGAATGTACAGAGCGGATGAGTGCCTATGAGCGAACGACTTTGTAGAGCAGATGAGTGCACGGAGCGTGATGGGTGCACGGAGCGGAATAATGTGTAAGTACGGGTGAGTGTGTAGAGTGGATGAATGCGTAGAACAGACTAGTGGGTAGAACGGACGAGTGTATGGAGCAGACGAGTGCGTCAGAGCGGAGGGGTGCGTGAGACCGGAGCAGGGCACAAAAGCGGGTGAGTGCGTAGAGCGGATGAGTGCATAGAGCATGTAAAGCAGATATGTGCGTAGAGCGGACGGAATGGGCGAACTATGTGGATGGAATGGGTGACGTATATGGATAGAACGAATAATGTATGTGAATAAAACGGGTGACGTATGTGGTTGGAACAGCTGAAATATGTGGATGGTACACGAAGTATGTGGAAGGTACTGGTGTAATATGTGAAAGGTACAGGAACTATGTGGATGGTACAAGTGAAATAAGTGGATGGAGTGCATAAAACAACTTAGAAATACACGGAACGGATCGAAGTGCATGGAACGGCTTGGAGTGCGTGGAACGGATTCGAATGCCTGGGGCGGACTGGAGTGCGTGGGACGGTCGTGAGTGCATGAAACAGATTGGAGCGCATAGAACTGCGCGACTTACATGGAATGGTTTGGAGTGCATGGAACGTTTGAAAGAGCATGTAACCTATCATATCACATCACCATGCTTACTCTCTTCTTTACACCATCACTCAACTAGAACACAGAGATACTATGACACCATTCGGTATAGCTGTTCTCATACCAACAACTGCCACATAAGCCACATCACTCTAACTGAACACTGCTGGTTACACCCCTCGGGCCTAACGCAGCCACAATCGGTCTGGATAAATCCTGCCAGAACGAACACATACTCGTGATCTCTCAACCACCACACCTACCGCTAAGAAGCAGCTGTTAAACGGATGCCACACCAGCTGCACACATATCCGGTGCTCACACGCACCTTTGACTCTCTACTGACTTGAACCTCGGTTCTCAAGGGCGTTCAACCTACCAGCGCCTTCAGACCATACCAATGGTATATAAGGCGCTATATAAATGCAAAGTAACAAAACATATACGTGTTCACCGTCATGCTTTGCATTCTTTTGTTGCTCATGGTTCACCTTTTTTATTATTTTGCTGGTTCAAGCAAAGCAGGAATCTTCGATTCTCTCCACTCCAGGAACTGCTGTTGGTTTACCCATTGATGGAGTCAAGACCCTTTGTGTTATCCCCCCAGAGCAGAGCTGCATTAGAGTTATTTCCATGGGGTGCTGATTTATTGAGAGGGAGATACAGGAGGAATGCAGAGGAAGATAATGATGAGATAAACACATACTTAGTACGGTACACCCGAGTAATAACGTGGTATCAGCACATGAAAAAGTTGGGAGAAATAACATAGAGTTGCTATGTGTGTTCTCTAATACCACAGGCCTGGGGAACTTCTAAATTATTCATAGCTAGAGAAGTACCAATGCAAAAAGCTCATTGTCGGACGGCTCTCACACTCTGTATGACAAGAGGACAGTTCCAGGGGCGAACAGCGTCCTTGGTATGGGTGACTAAAGCAATGAATCAAATAAAGGATAATTATGTACAAGATTTGAAGACAAGAGGGAAACCAGAAACGAGGAATCTAGCAATCAAATATGAACAGTCTGGGATAAGTGGAGCTGGAATCAAGATGGAGGAAAACAAGATGTTGAGTTGTCAGGGTGAGAATAAATGAGAGATTCAGAGATGTTGGGAAAGAGGCCAATTGCAAATCAGAGGAACAGTGCTGACCCCAGAAGGATGGGCTGAGGGGTTGATTGTATGCAATGCAGCAACAATTACTGGATATTTCGAGCCAGTTATAGATACTGCAGAAAAGGAAAGCAAGAATCAATGGCCAAAAATCACAAAGTTGTTGACCTGGGTCGACGATAAAGGAGGACCATTGCAGATAGTACCCCTGGAAGGTGCATCCTTATATTTTGAGAATAATGGTACAAGGAGAGTTGGAGAGAATCAACAGTGTGGCTGAATTTTTGATATACCAGGCATGAAAGATGGATCAGTTGTTCTAATGGACCACTATTGGGCTTGTCGGTCTAGGACTTATATGAAGCTACTCAAGGACTGGGGAGGGATGTGCTCCATAGTGATAATTCATGTTCCAGCGTTAGTGATTCCTAAAAGTGACCTGAACATTGGAGAGTTTCCAACACCAGATGCCCATTCGAGGAGAAGATCATTCAAATTTCTGAATGGAACAAAGAGGGAAAACTACTTCTCAGCATAATCAATCGAGGCCTTTGATTCTATTCCATATGAGCACAGATTATTCAGTCGGACTTCAGCAATCTTCACAACTATTTTTATGCCTGGGATTCAGACGATGGCAAATAAGAATTGGTTGCAAATCACTCGCTGGGAGCTCCTCCAGATGATCAATACTATCATAAAGGGATTTAATGCTATAAAGGAAGAATTGAGAGCCATAAGACTGATGAATCTTCAGAACAGATATGTCCTTGATATGATCACAGCAGTGAATGGAGGAGTTTGTGCCAAAATCGGAGAATCATGTTGCACGTTCATACCTTCTCAAAATGATGAAAATGGGAACCTGACAGAGGCCGTAACGTTGCTGACTAACTTACATGATCAGGTTGAAGACGACAGTTGGTTTACATCCATCTTCTCATGGATTCCACAATGGATGGTGAATATCTTCAAGTTCCTTGGAGCAATCTTGGTGATGATCCTGTTTGGATTCTGTGTAATCAGGATAATAATCACACAGTGTAAAAAGTCAGCAAAGAAGGCTGTAGGGATGAAGATCATGATCGATGTCGAGTCAGAGTTTGGACCCAAGGAGTTGACAGATGAAGAGATCAGAAAATGCATAGAGACCATTATCATGGCACCAGAGGAAACAAAGTTTCTGTATCCAAGGAATCGCAAGAAATATGTTGGCTGATGCGTCTATTGTAATCCAAATGGCTGATCTGGAGTATTGATGAACATGTAAAGTCAGCAGGATCTCCGATAGGAGTGGTGAAAAACATTTCTTCAGCAGAGGATGTCTGAACGTAAAGATTAATGAAGGTGTGGTTGATGAAACCACCAGAAGGGGAGTGTAGAGGAGGAGCCAAATGCCTCTACAGGAAGTCCTTCCCCCCCCATGCTGCCTATTTGCTGGGAACCAGAAGTTGTGACATGTGCCACACCAGCTATTGTTACTATTCCAAGAAGAGTCTTCGAGACAAGGTATCCATTAAAAAGACCTTATATGATGCATCTCCGGAGAACTGATCGTCTCCCAGAGGAAGTCCCCGACGGAATATGATGAAGGAAAAAGAGGCTGATGGCATCACAAGAAATGAGCGCAACGCATTGAGAAGAGTGGCCAAAGGAGAAGATGCATAAATCTTAAAGAATCTGATGACGAAATGAAGAATCTAGTGAGCTTTCATGGGCGGAATGAAGGTTGCATATGTAAAGAAATGCTATAGAAAATGCAAGCCGTTTTACAACTGTACACATGCAGTAACGCAAGAAGATCAAGTAATCGTAAGGCTGGCTATACATAGTGAATAAACTGCAGGCAGTGCCGCCATTATGTAGAGTTCTGAACATTCAAAGTCACAATTTTAGTAAGCTCAACTCCATGAAGATGAAAAGATTGATAGCCGTGCATGTGTTGCAGCAAAGAATAGCTGGAGCTCGAAGTAAGACAAAGAAGCCTTTCTGGCTGGGTGTCAAAGGCTAAAAGCAGCCAAGAACGGGCTATCAGTCAGTGAAGAACAGTGAATGTGAGACGCCAAGGAATCCCTTGTTATGTTGCAAAGAAAGAACACCATGAGTGACAAGTTTCTTAATTTAAGACAATTTAAATGCTATATGGGATGATTCACGGTCTCCAGTCAAGTGAGCTGGGGATGAAAATACAGTGAGCACGGTGCAACAGAACGAAGATAGCGTATGCTCACACTCCCTTATATTCCCAGGAGCAAGAATCAATTTCAAGGCTGAGTTCAAACATAATTTCATGGCATAAGGCATGAGTGATGAGAGATATGGGGCAGTTGGGTGGGGAGACATGGTCAAGTCCACCCACTGACACCTGAGGAACCGGCTTGCGTGCTGCTAGTCAATCAAATGTTCCAGAAGGGCACAAGCGTGCCAACCAATTGTAGAAGGCCGTATAATGAAGGGCCTTATCGTTTGAGAGCCACTGATATGTTTATCTTATTACTGATGGAGATGACTTGCACTAGGGGTGGGCATAAGGTGACCACCTGACTATAGAAATCCAATCACAATCCCACCCCCCTATAGAAGGTATACTTGGATTTTCCCCTTAAACCAATCACAATCCCATGTATGTTTTTCTTATTTGCCACGTAGTATGATGTCACGTCTGACGGGTTTTTGCTATATTTGTTTTTTATGAAATGCATTGAGACTATGCTGTGCGACGTCCATTGTTGTAACTCCCCGTTTTAGATAACTGAAAATAAAACAGTCTGACGAAGATCTTTTTGCCAACTTCCTGAGTTGATCTTATTATTTGGTGTATCTGCATCCCATCCATCGTACGAAGTGTTACCTAATTTAAGGTCCCCCGTGGGTTCAAACGGTTGGTTAATGTCAGAATGTCCAAAGCAAAATCGTCCCTTGTCCAAAGTACTATTCTGGCCCTCACATTGTAGGCTAATGAACTCTACGGTGAAAAGGATAATATCTTTGGCCTGGAGTGGTTTATAAATGTTCAAAAAGGAAAATGCGTAACTCCAACACAAGTTCCAGAAGGATAACTTTCCTTATTCCAGAGGGTGATTCCCTTCCCCTGAATTTCTGTTCCCTCTGTTGTATATTCAAAGATATCAGTTCCTTGAGTTGCTCTTCATCCACAATCCAACTGGTACACAAAACAACTTGGCTCTTTATCTTGTTAGAATACCTAGTGTACTCCCCTGCCAGATCTTCAATCCTCTTCTCTTTGGTTTCACAAGTCCTGATCTATCCCTCTCAGGACCCCTCTTGGCGATGTATTTGTTATGAGCTGTTCAGTTTGTCCTTGCCTGGTGTTTCCCACCAGGGCTTTCTCTTGTAAACACACTTGCAAATGCCTGGTATACTTCTCTTGCCAGGGCTTTCCTCATGTGTGCTCTGCATCCACTTTCAAACTTAATATCTTCTTTGGTTTGCTTTATCTAATTCTGTATCTGCATGGTACACTATTGTGCCATGTATTTTCTTAAATGTTTATTGCATACACTGCCATTCCTGAAACCTTAGTACTTTTTGTCTGTTTTCCCTTTTAATGAAATGTTCACGGGTTCCTTCTCTTTGAAGTACCTTATTTTCTTTCTTTACAATTATTTGCCTTTGGCATATCTGCCAATACGTCCCTGCTTCCCTTTCGTCGACTCACTGGTTCTTGCTGGCATACTTCGTTCCATTCGTGGTAATCCGGTGGCGGTTGTCCTGCATTTCTCGCCCCCTTCGTTCCTCAGCTTCTCTGCCTCTCGTCATTCCTGCTGGGTCCTTCTGCTTTGTGACAGGCTCAGTAAGGCAAACACCGCCGCTCAAGACATGCAAACGCCTTAGAGCCCTGCATTTGCTTCTGGCTTTATCGCAGCGGTCAGCTTTGATATGATATGATTCTTGCACGCTGAGCCGGACGGCTCCACAGGACTCCTTGTAGCCCCTTGGTACTCACCAAGAGAAGCAGCTTTCTGCTTCCAGCAGCGCGCTCAAGGTTGCTGTTGTGTAAAACGCCTGGCTATAGGTACCTGCTCCCAACATCTAGAGTGCAGGTTGTGTTCTAAATCTTTTCCGCTCTGCATCACTCGGTTCATCTTCCTTGTCCCAGTATTCTTGCAGTTATGGAAAAGGAAGTCCATGCTTGATGTTTTACTTGTAAAGTCTGGGTAAGTGCTCTCAGATGTTAAGTTCAAGGTTGTTTTAAAAAACAGATAGGCATGGTATGAAGAGATATTTTCATGAGGTTTATAGGGTAGTTTGGATCTTGATGGTTCACATACAGATCTTGTTAGGTCTTCAGTACCTTTTCTTGGGGGTTGAGGGGAGGCATAACAATATGCCATTAAGGCCTTTGGGTTTGGACGGAGTATCCTCAAGGAAGGGGAATACAATGCCTTGTCTAATGGTGCCGTGCTACTCTCCAGGAGGTTGTCTTCCTCCCTAATATAGCCGCCCCCAGGGTTAGGATCAGGTAGCACCTTCCTAACCTGGCCACATGGCGAGAGCTCACTGCTGGGAACAGACCATCAGATTCATCGCACTACAGAAGATTGACCCCTAGTGCCTAGTTTTGTCTTCCACTAGTGGTAAGGGACTAAAGGCTAAATGCCTGATTTTGCTAAATTCCCTTGGGAACTTTGTAACTCTCCCTACACTATCCAGTGGTTATTGTTCTAATGGGGATTTGGAAGGTGCCTTGCAAATAGGCTGTTTGATTGAGGCCTCATCTGGCACGCGCATTCTTGCCTCCCCCTTTTCTTTTACTGGCTGTCTAACGCCAATCGGCTGTCCCTTCGATGCCTCCACTGCCCCTAGGTCTTGCGCAACCCTTGTTAATATTAATTCTGCTTCTGCACCACTACTACCTCCTGCACACGTCTACTTGCCCCTCTACACTACTACTCCTCCTGCTACTCTTACTACTTGCACTCATTTTCTACACACTCACCACACTTGCACAGCAGTACCAACTCCACTCTCTGACCAATACCTCACCTGCTCCACGAATTGCCTCCACGGTCTGCCACTCCTTCCTACCTACTGTTGGTCTTTTGGTGGGCTTACACCTCTTACCTCACTCGAATGACCTGCACTTCCTGCTTCATGTTCCAGATTTATATTTCCCTCTCTTGGCCAGAATTGGATTGCTATCCGTGGCCAAACTGTCCCGGTCTTCCCCACACAGGGCCTGTGTGTGTAATTTGCAAAGTAATAAGTAGTCTGCTAAGCCCTGCCCACTTTTCTCAGGCAGACTCAGCGAGATGGTGCCCCAGGAAGGCCAGTGTTTCTGTCTGGGTTCCAGAATCCTGTTCCCAAGGTCTCCCAATAGTTTTTTAGGTTGGTCCTTCTCCCCTTTCAGTCCCATTTGTCTACAGCGTTTCTGGGATGTTGTGCTGGCTTGTCTGGTTTGTTCGGCAGCCCTGCAAATTCCTTTATGCTGCCTCGTATGGAAGCAGCTTTTCGGGTTGGCTCTCTCCACCGGGTAGGACCATCACCTCAGGTGAATGGTTGTAGCAGTGTTTCTGCTTCCCGTCGATGGCTGTCTGTGGCCAATCACTGTAGCGTTCAGGTGGTACTCACTCGTTTGATTTATTTGCCTTTTCTTCAGATTCTGATTTTGGAGCTCTGAAAGCAATTAAGACACCAGAAAGTATCTGACATTGGAGGCAAGGTTGGAGATGACAATGGTCTGCATAAAAACATGCTAGCACAAGGGGGTGGGGTGACAGGAATTGGGGCCCTCTCTAATGTCATTGCCTCCCTAAGGGTTTGGATTGGCTCTGGTTCTCCTCTTGATAGGCTTTGCACCCCCCGACAAAGGGGTGCCTGCCCCATTTTGACAGACCAGTGTTTGGAATGATTTTCTGATTTCCTCCCATCGATTTCTATGGGTATACCCTTTTGCTTTTGCTTGCTTAGTGGCCCGACTGTTTGGAAATAAGTAAAGCCCTCAGCACGGGATCATTAGGATCAACGATGTGCAACTACATTCCTGCCAGGAGTGTAGTTGCACATCGTTGATCCTAATGATCGTCTACTTGCAGCCATATTTTGTTTTTCAGAACTCGAGATTCTCTCGTTGGCCCATGCTTTGCAGCTTCCTCCAATGAGAGATAGCTTGTTCCTTCACCCCTCGTCTCAGGCTCACTGAATTTATTGGCCTGGTACCTGAGGAACTGAGGTTTTTCCATTTGATGAAAACATGCAGGTTATCATGGCGGCCAGGAAACAAAGAACAAAAGACCAGTATAGAAGCAAATGGGCCTGCTTCAGCCACTGTTGTGTGGTTAGACGGCGTATGCCATTGTCCTGCAATATGGACTCAGCACCCTCTGTTATTACAGAACTGGTGGCTACAAGTTTGGCTCTGGATACTGTGGTGTGCTGGAGTAAGAAGTCGGACAAAAGGCCTACCTTTCCCTCTCCCTGAAGGATTTTTCCTACCTACCTAAGAAGATTTACTGGGGTGCTAGTCATCAGGGTGGTTGTCCAACTGTGTCCATCCTCTGTCCAAACTAGCCTACTCTAGCCCTACCACCAACAAAAGACATCAACATAAATAGTTCCAGCAGAATGACTCCCTTCTTCTGGTTTAATGGGATCCACCCTATTGGTGTGTTTCTGTTAGTATTTGGTAAGTGTTTAATTTCTGCACTCATAGAGAATACCAGGAGAATTACTCCCTTCTCCTGGTCCAACAGTTGAGCAACTTCAACATTCTCCTGGTTAACTTGGTCAGTTTCCTGGCTGCTGTTTGCTAACCCTTTGCCTTAGTTTCTGGTTCAACAATGATGTGGAAAACCAGGCGAATTACTCCCTTCTCCTGGTTCAGTTATTTCCGCCAGTGGCTATCTTTGGATAATTTCCTGCAACAGTTTTCATCAATCTCTGCAATTCTTCCCAGGCTTCTCTTAGGAATTTCTTAAAGGTCATACACTCCTTTGGTTTCCAATACACAGTTATTCCTTACCTTACTTTACCTTCTTCCTGTTGGTAAGAACATGGGGAACTGTTCCCATAGTGTCCTTGGTTTCTTCTAACACTCTGACAAAGGAGACTTTTCTAAGTGTCCATCCCTGAAGGAGACTACTCCCGATACATTCTTCTCTTTTACTCTCTTTACATAACAACTGAGATGAGGAAGATCACTTGTGGTGTAATCTCCACACTTGGTACTTCTGTCACAACTCTGGAGACGAGGGAGATTACTCCCATTACTTTCAAGCTTCTGGGACAACTACTGAGATGAGGGAGATTACTCCAGATGCCTTTTTTACATTCAACAGCCTTCCCCCAATCACCTAGTGGGTCTGCTGTGAACTCTGTTACCTCTTCTCTGGTGGGGTCATGTCACTGGTTCTTCCTGGGGTGTTGGGTCGCTGCATTCCCTCTGAACGGTCTTCTTGTGTCTCGTTCTGCTACCCACTGCGTGCTTTGGCTCAGTGTGTTCTCTGGCCAGGTGGTGTCAGCGCAGTTAATGGACGGCTCGGGTCACCTCCTAGAGGTCATGCCACAGTCAGTCAGTTCCCAGCTTCCAGTCAGTCCTGCTCTGCGTCAGCCTGCAAAGGACTCCTGCAACCTGCTGTTGGCGTCCTCCCAACTTGAGGTTTGCTTCCCCTACGTAGCTCCTTGCTTCTACGTTCGAACTTCCCGGGTCAGCCAGGTTTCACTCTTGCTTTGCACCTCATTCAGTCCTTATTCAATTTTTGTCACACAGCTAGTCCTCCCCAGCGGAGTGTCATAGTCCTTTGTGTCCATTGTGTAATATTCACGCCTCCTCTGGGACACCTATGCCCAGTACCTTCTGTATTTGGCAAAGGAGTAGTTTGTAGAACTCCACCAATCTTCTTCACCGAATTCTTTGAAGATGACTGTTTATTTTAGACTTCCTTGTCTTGGTGGTATCCTTTCTTACAGGAAGAAAGGGAGTATTGCAATAGAATACAGTATTTCTTTCAGATTTTGTTTCTCAGCAGACTTTTTGGGTTTCATGGTCTCGTGGGCAAGAGGATTAGGGCATTCCAATACAGAACGCCAGTCCTTATCCCCATGAGGAGAGGACACTCCCTGTGAGGTTCCGCTTTCTGCCATCCCTACGTGGAATGTTGGATAACAGGCTCACATCCCTAGCCTTACAGTGAATGGCTCCCACCCCTGGGGAGAAGTGATGTGATCCCATGAATCGTCACAATACATGCCACACTTAACCTTTTGCGTTGGATGCCTACCAGAGGACTGACAACACTTCCTTCTCCTTGTCAAACTCTCTGGTTAAAAGGCATTTTTATGGATTCCTCAGGTTATTCTACTGTGTGGGCTCCACGCCCTGCATGAAATACGAATGTGGTCCTTGCTGCCCTTGGTTGGAAGCTCTTCAAACACATGGCATTGGCTGTCATTGCTCTGGTCTATGGAATGATTGTGTTCTTGGTGGTGGTCACTTCAGCTCATTGGGTGGGGGAACTGCAGGCACGATTGGCATTTGAGCAATACACTGTTTTTCACAAGGATAAGGTAATGCTGTGGATGCATCCCTCCTTTCTCCCGAATATTGTCTTTGTGTTGCACCTGAATCAGACCTTCCTCCCTGCCTTCTCCCTAAACCTTCCTCGGAGGTGGAACAGACTCTCCATTGCTTGAATGCGAGACAGTCACTAACATTCTTCCTGGACAGAACCAAGGACTTTTGTTCTTCAGAGTGCCTTTTTGTGTTATAGTGCAGCTCTTCCGGTTATCAGTTGGCATCCAAGAAGACTATTGCTCACTGGATAGTTTTTTTTTTTTACTTTTTATTAACTTATTCACACAACAAAACAATACACACCAAACAAGCAGTGCAACCTTCGACATATTCATTATACTTCCATAATTTCTAGTTGCTGCTTCCCATTCCCTCCCCCCCCATACGAGTCTGTCATTTAACATTCAGTTTCTGCATCCTGTGGCACGGCCTCCCCTTCTACAGCGTCTGCCAGGTCCATAATTGACCCAAACAACTCGGCTATCAAATGTTTCCAGGCCATCAGGGACTCAGTCTCCTCTTCCCCCCCTGCGTTACTAGCCTCTTGCCACACCATGGTTTCTGCCTCTGCCCATTTTTGTAAATCCCTCCACCACATCTCCACATTTGGCACATGGCTGGACTTCCAGCCCATGGCAATTCTCCTTTTTGCAAGCACATAAGCCAAGTCCTTCAGTTTACTCACATGCTTGAGCTTCCGTGATCTTGGGAACTCCCCCAACAAACAGGCCCACACTGTCAACTACGATCTTAACTCCCTTTTTCTCCAGCTTCTCTTTTACTGCACTCCAGAAGCGTTCAATGACCAGGCATGACCAGAACATATGAACCATGCCTGCATTCTCCTCATCACATTTGGGGCATACCTGCCATCCTGCATTCTCAAACCTCGATATCCTCCTAGGTGTCATGTATGCCCTATGCGTAACATAGTTGCAACTGTTTCAGTTTCGCATTCCTAGACACCTTTTTATGATACCCCTGCGCCCTTTCCCACATCCCATCCGTCATCGGGGCACCAACTTCTGTTTCCCAGTCCTTCCTCAGCTGTGTGACTTCCTTCCCCACTTTAGACATCAATATTTCATATATTCTGGAAATATCATGACCCCCTTCTGCTATGTCATATATCATATCTATGATGGCATCTGGTTCCTCTTCCAACACTGTTTCGGGCCATGTGCTCTTAATTCGCTGCACCATTCTGTAATATGTTATGAACTGGCCCTCGTGCAACCCAGTTTCCTCTTGCAGCTCCTCGAAGGTAATACCAGAGCCCTCCCGCCAGATGTCTCCAATTGTTGCCACCCCGACCGGTTCCCAGTGGCTCCTGATTGCCATTCTTAGCTGCACATCTGCCCCCGTTAATACAACCAGTGGTACCTGTGGAGAGCATGGAGACGGGTTCCCCATCATCTGACATGCCCTCCGCCATATATTCCTCCCCAATAGCAGCATCTTAGGGCGCCCCCTCATTTCCTCCCTGGGCGCCCACATCATTTCTTTCAAGTAGAATGGTGCACAGTCTCGCCCAAACAGCCTAGATTCCAAGGTTTCCTCATCAGAAAGCCATTTGGCAACAAATTGCAACTGAATTGCCACATAGTACACCTCATAATTGGGTAGTTTTATCCCGCCTTTGTCATGGAAGTTCTGTGACTTCCATAACACCACTCTATTTCGCGTGCCATGCCACAAAAATCCCTACACTTGCTATTAAGTTTGGTGAAGAACTTCTTAGGCATCAGATACGGTATATTCCCAAAGTAGTGCAAAAGCCGTGGCAGTATCACCATCTTTAGCATTGCTCCCCGGCCCATCATTGCTAATGGTAACCTGGCCCAGAATTGCATACACTTCTCAATTTTTGTAATAGCTACTTCCGTGTTACACCTATGCTCTTCTTCCACATTATGGTATATGTTGATCCCCAGATACCGAAATGTATTGACTGCCCATGGTACCTTTAATACGGGCAATCGCTCCACTGGGATCCCTATGTACCTCCCCAATGGGAACATGCTGGACTTCTGGGGGTTCACCGCTATACCAGACAACCCAGCGAATCTCTCCATCACTTCCAATATGTACTGGAGGTTCTCTTCTGGGTATCGCAAATACAGCAACATGTCATCAGCGTACAGGGAAATCGGATGTCTCTCACCCTCTACCTCAATGCCTATGGTATCATATTGCTGTCTCAAGTATATTGCAAGAGGTTCCAGGGCCAAGATGTAGAGCATAGGGGACCACAGACATCCCTGCCTGGTGCCCCTGCTAAACTGCCATCTGCCCGATATCACAGACCCCGTCTTAACCCTAGCCAATGGTTCGCTATGCAATATTGCCCACCTTACATATCCAGGTCCTAATCCATAACACTCCAGGGCCGCCAGCAACCATGGCCATTTGACTGAATCAAAGGCTTTAATTGCGTCCAGAGACACGACCGCCATATCCTCATCATTTTCACCACCACTCAACAATTCTATGGAGCTGCCTATGATTATTGGTAATATTTCTGTTTGGGACATAGCCTGTCTGATCTGGGTGTATTAGTTTGCTAATGACCTTCTTCAGTCTATTTGCTAGGACGGCTGTCAATATCTTGCTGTCTTGATTCAGCATATACAAGGGTCTGTAGGAGCCGCAACTGTGCTCGGGTTTGTTGGGCTTGGGGAGCGGTATTATGACAGCCTCTCTCAATGATTCGGGCAAACATCCCGTCTCAAATGCTTCGTTTAGCATTTCTAGCAATGGGGGAAGGACCTCCTCCATGTACACTTTATAAAACTCACTCGGGAGTCCATCGGTCCCCGGGGTCTTGCTAGTGGGTAGCTGCCTCACCACTTCCCCTAGCTCTTCTAAGGTAATTGGTGCATCCAGTTCCTCTTTCTTCCTCACTTATCTTAGGCAATCCTATGTCCTCTAACGCTTCTCTTATCATGGCACAATTATTTCCACCATCTTCTCCATATAATACCCTATAATAGTCCATAAATGTTTGATTGACTCCCTCTTGGGTGTCTGCTACGCTACCATCCTCTCGCTCTATGGTCCTGATTATAACTCTTATATAGCCACGCCAAAAGTCTTCCCGGCTTATCCCCACCCGCATGCTGTCGCTCTACATATTTTTTATAATTGAGGTTGCATAATCTATCCCAGTATTCTGCGCATTTTTGTTGTAGCTTGAGCGTCAATTCCACCTTCCCTGCTGTATCATCCCCACCCCTCAAAGCCTCCACCAGTTTCCCTTCCGTCTCCCAGAGGTCAGCTAGAATCCCACCTTGTAGGCCCTTGGATTTTGCTATGGCTACTCCCCTCATCACTACTTTAAAGGCCTCCCATAACGTGCCTGCCAAGTCCACGCTTCCAGTGTTTTTCGAAATAATTTACAATCTCCTCCCTTAAGTCTTCCCTAAAGAAGGGGTCTCTCAGCGCTTCCGCTCGCAGACGCCATGTCGGTATCCTCGCTCTTGGGGGGCAGTATTGCCATACAAGAATCGGGGGCGAGTGGTCAGAAAGGACCCTAGCCTTGTACTCTATTTGTGCGATTTCCGCTAACCTTTCAGGCGAGGTAGTCTAATCTCGTGGATAACCACTGTGGGGCAAAATAGTGTGAGTATTGTCTCTCCTGGGGGTGGTTCACTCTCCATGCATCTTCCAAGCCAAAGTCTGTCAACAATGCCTGTAGCGCCTTGGCCGCAGGGGCCGGCCTATCCATTTTCCCATCCGATCTGTCCACCCTTGGGTTCAGTACACAGTTGAAGTCCCCTCCCCAGATCACTGCGGTTCCCATACGTGCGCTCACACTATTACATAATGTTCTGAAGTACGCCGCTGTGTTCTGGTTCGGGACGTACGTATTGACTATGCTTATCTCCCTATTTTCCACCAGTCCTCTCAATATTACCAATTTACCGTCTGTCTCAGCTATCGCTTGCAATCGTTGGAAAGGAACATGTGGCGCCACCCAAATAAGCACTCCTCTCGCATAAGCAGAGTATGATGAGCCCACCATCACTCCCTTCCATTTCCCAGCTATTTTATCCATTCTTTCTCGTGTGAGGTGGGTTTCCTGCAACAGTGCAATATATATTTTTTGCCTACGCAAGTACAACATAACTTTGTTCCTCTTTAAGTAGCTGAGCCCCCGTACATTCCATGTGACTATTTTAAGGTCCCCCATGGCTTGTTCGAATTCCATTCCACCTCCCACAGGTGCAATCTGCCACTAAATTCCATTCTAATCCACATATACTCGGTACTCAATATTGAACTCCCCTTAACCAAAAACACCCTCTCCCTTCTGCCTCCTCCGCCCGAGTCTCCAGATTAGCTACCTGTTTGAGTACGTGGATGTCATTTACGTTGCTGGTGCTGGTGTCGGTGTTGATCTTCACCGCAGTTTCCAGGCTGCTCGTTCTTTGCGCCAGCCCTCTGACGTCTTGCCTCAGCAGGGTAACTTCTATGCCTACTGCGTCTATTTTAGCCTCCAGGGAAGTGTGTAGGTCCAACATCGCTGTCCCCCATGAATCTCGCAGCTCCGTTATGGCCGCTAGTATCTGATGATTGTCAGTCGCTGCAGCGCTCTCCCCCGGTGCTATCAGGACTTTAGACTTTATGGCCGCTGGAGATTGTTGCGTTTTGGCAAATGCCTCCATCGTGGATTGCTTATTCTTGTTTTTACTCACTGCCCCTCGCCCCGTCATCTTGAAGCCTCAGTTATGCACACGAGGTTGACTGGCCACAGATGTGCAAACCCACTTTTCTATATAGACACAGCACCAGTGTACCTCCCCAGGTATGGGCCAGCCGTTTTAGAGGAGCCCTAGCGTTTGCTTGTGTTTACGAAGCTCCATGTTCAGAGTGGGTTGTGCCCTCCCACGTATCAAACGTCTCACTGCTTCCTAGAGACCACACTCACCCTTGGTATAGTCACTTGGCCTCCAGTCTCCTTATGTGCAACGCACCACCGACTGTGTCACCGGCCGCTCAAACCCGCTGTGCGTGCCTTGCTTTTCTTGGTGACGGCCACTATTCGCTTCTTGTGCTTCTCATAGGCCCACTGGTCATCCTAGCTCTTCGTGGTGGCAACGGCTTCCCTTATTCGTTCCTCATTGGTGCCAGAGGCGCAACGGCGCTCCCATTGGGGCCTATTCATTCAGTTCCTCAGTTAATGCGTTCCGCTGGCCAATATATGCAACATGGGGTCACCTCAACTGATCTTTGCACCGGACTCAGTATCCCGGTGAAGGAGCCCTACACCACACTGTCCACCCCACCAGGAGTTCTCTTCCTTGGTCAAACACATCAGGGGGGGGGGGCACACCACCAGTTGCAGCCGTTGTTTCCCGCCTGTATCAGAGGCAGTTTCCCACTTCTTGTTAGGTTAGCCTGCCTTCAGGCTTTAGTTGAATGTTATTGATTTTCTGCAGTGATCACTAAGATATGACACGTGGTGTGTGGGGTTTTGTTTGCCCCCCTCTCCCAGGAATCGTTGCTGTATTCGCAGATTCCAGGCAGCTTCCAGCACTCTTTCCACCTGGCCAGTTTATGCTCGCACTGGGGCCCCCTGTGAGCGCTCCTTCCCCGTACGCAACTATCGCCCGCTCGCGCGGGTGTCCCTTTGCCGGCAATGCTCTCCCAGCACGTACACACGCTGCTGCTCCTATTCCGAGGGGTTGGGGGGGACCCGCGATGCGCTCCCGCGCCTCCCGCTCTCCTTGGGCGCCGGGACCGCAGCTTACTCGGTGCGCGCACGCAACAAGCCACCTCGCTGTGCTCGTCGTGCAATCCCACTCCCGAATTCCTCCGTGCACCTCAGGAGCTCGGGCTCGCCACCGGTGTATGATTCCGGGCTCATGCACTGTGGTATCTAGATCACCCAGCCGCATGTCTGCCTTCTTCCATATGCATTTGCAGTGCCGTCCGCAGCCCTGTTAATCCTCGGTCCGCAGCCGATTCGGGGCCCTTTGTTACGGCGCCGCCGCCATCTTGCATCTGTCGCCGTTCTTCACACTGCTGGGCTCCACACGGCAGATCTTCTGTTTGCGTAGCGCGATTTACTTGTCGATGCGCGCACCTTTCTCCCTGTCCCTTCACTCATCCATATAGTTGTTTTGGTGTGACGGTCCTCCGCCATTTAGCTCGCGTTTCCAGGATCTTCTAACAGATCTCGGAGCTCAATGAAGATGCAGCCTACTCCATGGCTGCTTGGCCACGTGCTCACTGGATAGTTTCCTGCATTCATGAGAGCTGTAAACCTAAGAACCGATCTCCTCCAAAGGGCTTACACGCACATGAAATGAGGGATACAGTGGCTTCTGTGTCCTTTCAAAGATATGTCCCTCTCAAGCTGACACCCCGTTTGGCCAGGCAGTGCTTCAGATCAGAATTTATTGGGCAATCGGGCTAAGTCATCCACCCCTTCATTGTAACTTGTAGGGTTGTCTCCCAAGAGCATGGAGGAAGAGACGGGACGTAGGAATAAGTCAACATTACTCCCCATAGTAACCGTTTCTACGAGTCCCTTGTCCCCCTTGGTCCATACACTGTCCCACCTTGCTTACTAATACAGACACCAGTAGGCTATGGCCTCGGCAGATGGAAAGGGACTGGCCAGGCGAGGCAAGGGGCTGCATCTGGAGTGGCTAAAATGATATGCAAGGATTTTCTGCTAGAAAATGGCTCTGCTCCTGTCCCCTGTGGACTGTTAGTCCTAAGAGTATGGTGGTCCTCGCAATTAGTCAAGGTGCTAACCTGATTCTTGCATTATTTTTCTTTTATTTTTTTTCTTTTAAATGGTAGGCCGTGCATGCTCAAACCTGTGCTCCTGAGGAGAGACCCGCTTTACCTGCCTGGCATTCCTGGATGCTGTACCCACCATGGTGCCAGCAGCGGTTTATAGTCATTAAAGGCATGGTCTAGTAAAAATGTTTATTGTCCCTACGGGTCGGCCATGTTTTTTTAAGCCTAAGTGGCTCGATTTTAGAAAACTTTCCTATGGACCTTACCCGAGTTTTCGTCCATTAAACGCACGCGAAAACAAGCACCAGGGAGCCGCCATTTTCTGATAATCCTATCTTTTCCCCGATCGCCCTGGCTGACCTGCTTTTGCGGCACTAAATCAATTCCCTCGCCCCTGAGCCTGACATTATCAAAACATTCATATTCCCCGCATCTCCCCGTGACGTTACTGTGCTGCATAGGCAAACGCGCCCAGTCGTCTTCTGCGCGACTCCACACAGAACCCGGAAACCAACACAGATCAACTCACAACACAGCGCGCCACAATTCGGAATATGAAACTGTACTTTAAAATGATACGGCAACTCTGTACATTTGGTAAAGTACATTTATTTGACATTAAATGTTTAGAGAAGATTCAGCAATTGCCATATGAACTCCGGAAGCCATTTATTTTCTTTTATCTGTATCCGCAATAACTGTTCCGTTTCATCTTGAGTCACGCGCTGTTCCTTTATGGTACACAGGGTGTTCATTTTCGTAAAAAGAATCACTTTGGAAGCACGGTGAACCGCAAGGCTGTTCCATCAACTAGGCACTAGTCCAGCCTAAAGGTTATGTTGTTGCTTCTAGCCACTAGTACAGCGTAAGGGCATGTGGGCCCTTGGCGATCGTCCCATAATATGGTGATCATGCTCCAGTTGTTGACACAAAGCTGCAGGTGTCTGCTGAAGAATCCATCCGCCGGTGTCTCAAACAGATGGCAGTGGCAGAATGGGATCAAATACCTGTTATGAAAACAAAAAAATAATAATTAGTCTCGCTAGCCGAACTTCATTAATATTACTCATTTTATTTATTACGGCCGATCAGCAACTATTTGCTTGCAAGGATAGTTCAATGGAGTATGTTCGTCTCTAAAATCAATGCGAAAAGTAACGAGATAAATCGAGTCCAACACACAATGATAAACGACAGTTAGTCTACATGCCTGAGGAATGATATGATATATGATATGGCATTTGTAACGCGCCTATACTCAAGTGTTTCTAGGCGTGACGAGGCAGGTGGGGAACAAGGGCAGACAGACAACGATCCTACTAGGCCAGGTGCCTTTCTGATCGCACATGGGGAAGGGCTGTACATGGTTAGTTGAATACAAATTAAATAATAGGGCCAGCTGGTGGCAAGTGCAAGGTAAATGCCGGGAGAAGGGGCTGAAGGATACAGAGACAGTCCCGTAGTGCAGGTAGGCAGTGCAGGGAAAAGTGGCTGGGCCGAGGACCGAGATTGGTGAGACCAGTGGACCTGCATGCCCATGTGCCCACTACGAACAGTTTTACTTGCTTTTCCTAGCTCTTCAATCATTCATTTATTCATGCATCCATTCATTAAATCTTCATTCCGGTATAAAAGCGTGTAAAGATATACTTACACTATATTTGAAATTTCCATTGTGTCTCTTCGTAATGCAGTCTGAAAAACGGACCGTGCTCTGGACAATGATTTTTCGTATACTGACCTAAAATGAAACTCGGTCTAGTTTCTGAATTTTCTGCCTTATCGTCTCTTACGTTATTGCGCACTCCCTTCAAATGTAGTTCTTTCGGCATGGTTCCTGTCTCAAGGTCAAAAAACAATAGACCCTTATACTTCCAGTGCGACTTATGGGCCTCATCTGGGCGCTGTCCTTCGCATTCTTTATTTGCAACATCACGTAGTATAGGCATCTGTGAGAACTTGAAGTTTAGAATCCATCTATGTAGTGCGCCTCAATGTGCAAATGCGAACTGGCTTCTCTCCCAAATGCCACGGCCCGCTTGGCTGGCGCGTTCTAAGTGCCCCAATTTTGTCCCCGTTGTCTGCGAGCTTTGCAGCCCAAATTGAGACATTTAATTTTTGGCGGAAGGTCAGGGAAAGTATAAAGTACCACAGGAGTTGAGTTAAAAGTGAGATTTATTGTTTGTTTGTTTTATTATTTGCAATACGCAAGTCTCCCCTCCGTTAACAGTGCGCAGCATTTACATTTACATGAGATGATACATGAGAAAAATATATACATACACATATGTGAGGTGAATAGAGAGAATTCAAAGATGACACCCAGCTTGTTTGCCACCCATGATGGTGAAGGTAGGGGTTAGGTTTACAGGTACACTGTACAATAACATTTATTTACAAAAAGACAATCGTATTGCAATTATTTAAACCGGGATTTGTACTTCACAATCAGCTGTGCTTCGGGTGGGCATGGCACAGTCGCAATGTTCGGTGGCAATGGATCACTGCTCTGCACAGAAACGTCCAAAATTCCATATCTGTGCTTCTCTAACACAGCAACATAAGGCCTTTCACAAAGTCGAACTGCATTTCATCATAGACTGGTTTGATCACCCATTGCTTACTTCGTTTTGAAAACACCTTAGTGTAGCGAGGCATCCTTACTTTACCCCTAGTCCTAGATTGTTCACGTCCGACATTGCTGTTATGGGCCAAGACCGCTAGTAGAGTGCGATGTTTCATGCCCCGAAAGCTAAAATGCAAGCGCTTTGGCCTGTACTTTAGGCACATATTGTGGAACAACTCCAAATCTCCTGTGTGACAGGATTCTGTCAGTCCTCTCAAATCTCTTGATAGAGTTTTGTCGAAAACAATCTTCTCAATGGCTTTGTGTGTCGGTGAAGATGGAATCAACCACTTCTTCTTCCGTGCCTCCTCTGGGGACAAAGGGCCATGTTCACATTGGTGGAAATGTTCATTTGCTGTCCAGGGGTGAACGTTGGTACAGTGGTGCATCAGTGACCGCCATTTTTCAAGTAGTATTTCCACTGACCCCTCAAGTTTTTGAGCTCCACCAAAGATGGTTGGTGATAGAATGTGACCACTGCAAAATACTTTCAAAACCTTTTTTTTTCCCTGCAGCCGAGATTTTCTTATTGATTGATTTAGCAAGATGCCATACGTCAAATTGATGTTTAATATGTGGGAACTGCTCTCTCATTGTCTTGGCAATTGAAACGTGTCTATCCGTGGCTATGAGGTCGATGTGCATTCCCCTCGATTGTAGATATTCCACTGATTTTATAAAACCTATTTTCTCCATGGCCACTGAGGATGTACATTGTGTTACCTGCACGACCACCGAACTCACAATTTTCTTACTATCCAGGTCCTGAAAGTGGTAGGTGCAGTACTTGGCAGAAAATCCAGGGCTGTCTCACTGTCCATCGCCGGCTAGCCTGAATCGTTGGCCTTCGAATGTACTTGCTAGAGACAATTGTTCAATTTTCCAAGCATCACTAATGGCCGGAAACAGATAATCACGTTGGTATATGTAGTACAGCGCTTTAGAAATGAAATGGAGTCCCACAAACTGAAAGAAAGCCTCTAACGTTCTAAAACTGGAGCCACTAAAAAGTGATGCAGCTGCACACAGTAGATCGCCTGCTGGCAGTTTCCCCAGCATCGGTTGTGCAGACCATGAGAACCTATGATTTAATCTACAGGCGGCATTTATTTTGACGTTACTGCCTTTTATTTGACGAGTCACATTAATCAATGGCTTCCCACATACTTTCCCTCTAATGGAATGCACACATTTCAGCATACTTATAATTTCCATCAAACAACTGTCGAATACAATGTATTTGCTCTCTGTCATTAGACTGTCATCCTGCGTCAACGTTGTTTTGGCCTTTGACGTTGTGGAGATTTCAACACATTGGAAAGTAATATCGCTGATATCAAGTTCTGATGCGTCTATGGATGCTGCGGCTGGTTCATTCTCTGTCATTTCAACATCTATTACTTCAACATTGATGGGAGAACACAACAATGTCGACAGGTTTTTTGGTGGCAAATTTTTGGCGGGTGTAGATTGTGTAAATTGATCTGCAACCACTTCAGAGCTATCTTCAATACATTCAATAACATCTTCTTGTGGTGGTGCGGTCGCACTGTAGCTATGGTCCAATGCAACTTTGCTGTAGTCTCCAAACACAGTTAATTCATGTTCTGGCTATTGGACATGAGCATCTCGAGCCTGAACACGCTTCGCCTCAATTAATAGTTCCTCCATAGTGTACAAGGTCTGGCAAGCCACATCTCTCATTCGCTTCACTGTCTGTGTGTGTATAGTTCTGACACCCACGGGTAACTGGAGGAGAGATTGGAAAAGGGATGTTCAGTTTAAACACAAGATGGAGTGTAGTAGAATTGACTGGAAAAAAACATAAAATAGTCCCCAGCACAAACATTTTTTTAAAGTTATGAACTGTTTGTAACTAACCTTTTCTTTTGTTTTTTTTTCTTTGCAACTTTTATGGCTCGACCTTCAACATCTGCACGCTGTAGCTCCGATTCGTTTCCGCATGTCCTCCCTTCCTCTTGCGCTGCAACGACTATATTTTCTGTATCCGCACACACAGCACGGAATGAGGCTCCATCATCTCCCTGAAACATAGTACTTTCATTGCTATGTATCAAAATATTGTTAGCATAAAACACACGTGAGGACGAACACACAGGTACATCTCAATAGCCAAACACGATTTAAACATTGTGTGCAACAATCAAACGACAAGTATTCGACCAGTGATGATCTATTTCGATGCAACTGTCAGTATCCATACCTCTGGCTCTGCATGGACTGCCATGAATGGTTGTATTGGAGAGGAGGCATCCGCATCTCCCTGAAACACAGTACCTGCATTAGTATGCTTTTCAATATTGGAAACACAACACACACTTGGGGTCGACGGCACAGGTACATATAAAGAGATAACCACAAATGATGCATTGTCCAAAAGAATCAAGGAAAATCCAAATATGATCACATTTCATCGACTTATTTCAATGATTCCTTTACATCTGCATCATCTAAATGAGATGTTGTGATTGTGGTGGAAGCTCCGTCGTCTCCCTGAAACACAGTACTTGGATTAGTATGGTTTTCAATATTGGAAACATAACACACACTTGGGGTCGAACGCACAGGTACATATAAAGAGATAACCGCAAATGATGCATTGTCCAAAAGAATCAAGGAAAATCTAAATATGATCACATTTCATCGACTTCAACAATTCCTTTACATCTGCATCATCTAAATGAGATGATGTGATTGTGGTGGAAGCTTCGTCATCTCCCTGAAACACAGCACTTGCGTTAATAGGGAAGAAAGTATAGCAAATGGAATCACGTTATATGATCACGCATGATGGAGCTGTCATTATCCATACCTCGTGCTGCTGAATAATATCTATGGATGTTGCAAATGTAGTGCGCACTTCGGAAAGCTGTTGCGCCGATTCGTATACTTGAATGTCAGGCTCTGCATCAAGTGCAGGGGTTGACGCTCCATCAACTGCCTGAAACATAGTACTTGCGTTAGTGAGGATTACAATTGTGAAAACATAACACACACCTGGGGTCGACAGCACAGGTACATATCAACGGCTAACCACGAATGAAACATTGTGTAGAACAATAAAACGACAAGAATTCCAGCTCTGATGATGACGCTCGATGGAGCTGTCAGTATCCATACCTCCTGCTGTTGAAGAACATCTAGAAATATTGTAGATGTGGCGGACGCTTCAGCATCTCCCTGAAAGACAGTAGTTGCATTAGTATGGATAACACTAATTAGAACTGAAAACAAACACCAGTGGACGATAACTAAGGTGTATATCAATTGGAAAGCAGTAACAAAACATTCGGTAAAGTAATTACACGATAGAATAAAACTATTACTTGACATGCATAAAACAAGTATGTAGCGGATTAACCTAGTAAGATTACCTGATACGCGCTAGAAGTGGTTGATAACTGCGACCACGTCAAGGATGTAGAATGTTCTTGCTTCAGATTGAAGGGATAGTCAAGAAGTTGTAAAGGTCAATTAATGATTGTTAATGAAATGCCAATATTAAAAATAGCCATGTAAGCCGACAGAATACTTGAAAAATGCTCATTACAGCACAGTTCCCTGTCCCCATATATATATACATTGCGTTTGTTGGTTATGAAATCGAAAAAGAATATATTGATAAATATCATTATTCAAAAAACTATACACTCATATCAATATCGAAATTATTACAAGGGATAGAACACCTACCATATCAATTAATCCATTCGGCTACCTACACACTACCGCAAGGCCTAAAGCTAAATCCGGACACTTGACTCACCGGTGGCGGAATGTGGACGAATAGAGTGGGAATAGCGTTTTCGCGCAATTTCTGTGTCGTTCGCCGTTTATTCTTCTTTGTTACCCAAGAAGTTGTGTACATGTCCAAGGAAAAGTGCCTGCTGCAGATGCGGTATCGATCACCCCTCTTGTCCTGTAAGACTTGTTGGACTCTACTTTCCAGCTCATCCAGTGGATATCCGCAATGTCTGACCCATTCTCTTATTCGATCAACAGTTTTCGGGAATACATGCATTGTAGTGCCTTCAGCTTTAGCATGGGTCTTCGAAGGGCAACCGCTAATCGAACAGGCAGGCATTGTTGATAAATCTGAAAAGTAAATATCAACATTATTATACAATCTTCAAGAATAAAGATTTGATACAAAAGTAAATGAATCATACAATGATCAATGCAAGGTTTGTTTTGGTCGCAGGAACTATACCAGTTCATTATGTGCGGCTTAGTATTTGCATAAGTTGCAGAAATGTATAAATGATGTGACTAAAAACTGAACATGTGACTCATCCCCTGTATGTTCTGTATTGCACGAGAAGGAAACATGCTTACATTATAGACTGGACCCCCGAAGGGTGCAATTCGATGACAATAGACACAGATGAAAATAAATAGATCTATTGATAGCATAACAATGGAAACTCAAGTCAATAGCAATGAGACCAATGAACCTAGCACTATTGTGTACTCAACTCGTAAATAGATAGACATTTAAAAATCTGCGAAATATGACTAGGATACACATGGCCTTACCTTGACCAACAAACAGTTGGATTCAGCAAGCAGAGCAGTATGTTGCAGGAGAATAGGTGGGTGGCCACGGGTAGCACACTGATGGGTTTGCTCTAAGCGGTCACAGAAGTTCACGGATAGCACGACGACGAGCAGATTAGCGTAGATCTCAGTGGTTGCCAGGTAACACGTTCAGGAGTTGACTTGCAAAGCACAAAGATGTTCTCATGAGACATATCAAGTGGTTTATAAAGTATTAGAAACAGGGGTGTGTTTGTGAATGAATGATGTATGTATGTCGTGGTTTTAGGGGGGCGGCCTGCTTCAAGGGGAGGCCTGGCTGGAGACACAGGGTCTGAGGAGGCCATGAGACCGATGGCCCCTGGGCGTGGGACACCTTTTGAAGTGTACATGTAGTTTGGCACCTTGGCCTTTCGCGCCCCTGACAGCCCCCCCATGCCAGCGGGCATCCACCGGCGCGAACCGCCTTTGATAAAGGGGGGTGGGATGGATGGGCCTGGGGCGTGCAGATAAGGCACAGGAAGACTGCTGAATGGAGACATACTTATGTGGATAGCAGGGGGGCGGCCTGCTTCAAGGGGAGGCCTGGCTGGAGACACGGGGTCTGAGGAGGCCATGTGACCGATGGCCCCTGGCCGTGGGACACCTTTTGAAGTGTACATGTAGTTTGGCACCTTGGCCATTTGCGCCCGTCACAGCCCCCAATGCCAGCGCGCATCCACCGGCGCGAACCGCCTTTGATACATGGGGGTGGGATGGATGGCCCTGGGGCATGCAGATAAGGCACAGGAAGACTGCTGAATGGAGACACACTTATGTGGATAGCAGGGGGGCGGCCTGCTTCAAGGGGAGGCCTGGCTGGAGACACGGGGTCTGAGGAGGCCATGTGACCGATGGCCCCTTGGCGTGGGACACCTTTTGAAGTGTACATGTAGTTTGGCACCTTGGCCGTTTGCGCCCGTCACAGCCCCCCATGCCAGTGCGCATCCACCGGCGCGAACCGCCTTTATATCAATATACAGTATATCGCCTTTATATCAATGATAGTATATCGTTGCTTATCAATAACAAATGCCACATACCGGAGATTCTTGTGAGCACAGACCCACACTTCAACCGGTGTATTATAGTGGTCAAGACCCTAAGGCCTGTATAATCCAATGGTAATTGTTAGTATAGATATGTGTGACTTTTATAGACACATAACCTACTGAAAGACTTTGAAGAAGTGTTATTTAGTGCATGCATTATCGAGAATATGTTATGTTAGCTTAGATAGATAGTGACCACCCTGCTTCACAGCGACCAGACCTTCACCCATTCGGAGCACAGATGTCTGACGTCCATCTTTGAATGGAGACACACTTGATTCATTTAAAAAATCGAGACAACCGTTGTTAAAATATATGTGGTGTTTTATTTTGTATCTTATTTTCATGACACAAAAATACAAGACTTTAAAGATTATACAGGTCAGGTTGCAGCACAGCGAGAGAAAATCCCCTGTACTGACCTCTGTCACTCGGGAACGTTTCTCTAATGGCACGAACGGCACAGGCGGGTATCACTCTTCGAACGCGGTGTCCAAGCCTCCCGTGAAGCCACCATGTAAAGGAACGATAGGCCACCAGCCTGTACCACCTGTGAAAAGGAATGAAACAAACTGTTTTTAAATGACCAAGATAAGTTTAATAAACATTTCTTGTCAATGACAATTCTTGTAACTAATGGCATTTTACACGGACAAATGCTATCTAGACAATGCACACTATTGAACGACTTACATGCGTTACAATGATATGTAGATGTAATTTTGGATATAGTAGAAGAACATGAAATAGGAGTGGCATGACAAGCAGAGTATACTTACTCGTTACTCGGATTACGAGGACGAACAGTTGCTCGAAGTTCGTGCATAAGCACCATCATTATTCTCAACACGGCCCGTGTGAGGCAGGCTGCCCTGAAGTCTGGCAGCTCGGTGATGCATTGCGGTCGTGGCTCGCCTTCCGAAATGTAGGCCAGGCATCCCGAGTTTTCTCGGCAGCAGCAGTTCTCGTCCTCAGTTGGCATTAGCTCGCACCGATTGCATGTGCACCAGGTGGAGACGCCGTCCATTTGACTAGCCCGACGCCGTCCATTCGACTAGGCCCAGGCTCTTCATCTGTTGATTCGTCCTGCCAACTGCCGTCCGAATCCCCATCGTTTTCGCGTGCTTCCCTTTCCAGTAGTTCCTCCTCGGTATACTCGGGCACGTACATGTAGGGCATTATTGTAGCCATTGTGTGTTAAACAAACTAAAATAATTTATAACGGTGGTACTGGTATCTGTTCACACGGGCTACAAGCGGCGAAGGTAGCTGACCAGAGCACTGAAACGAGTCACAGAATACTCAAAGTAACACAGAGAGAGGCATGGAATCGAAAATCGGCTGCTGTGTGTTGTGAAACGGTCTGTTTATACTTATTGAGGAAAGAGGCGTCCTGCCATTTCCATGGCGACACGTCATTAGCTGAAGCGCAGCGAATGTTGACACGAGACGTGCTTTGGCGTTGGGAAATGGCCGGTACGAGTCTGCTGATGACAGGCTCAGGGGCGGGGGAATTGATTTAGTGCCGCAAAAGCAGGTCAGCCAGGGCGATCGGGGAAAAGATAGGATTATCAGAAAATGGCGGCTCCCTGGTGCTTGTTTTCGCGTGCGTTTAATGGACGAAAACTCAGGTAAGGTCCATAGGAAAGTTTTCTAAAATCGAGCCACTTAGGCTTAAAAAAACATGGCCGACCCGTAGGGACAATAAACATTTTTACTAGACCATGCCTTTAAATCGAATGTAAAAATGTCGAAAGTCATGTCGAAAAAAAACAAATGTTGAATTTCTTTTTTTGGTTGCTTTTTATCTGAAATGGGGGGGGATCCCCCAAACCCCTTTTTTTACCCATTTTTTTTACCCCCGGAACCCAAAAAACCATGTAAATAAAAAAAATAAAAAATTCGACATTTTTGTTTTCGACATTATTTTTTCGACATTGTAATTCGACATTTTTTTTCTCGATATTATGACTGCACACCGCCAGCAGCACAGGTTCCTGTAGAGGGACGGTGACTGTGCCGGGTCCGGTGTCCCTCGCCGCTTCTGAGCACCGCAATGTTTTACTCTGGGACGCATACGTGAGTGCATGCAGATGGACTCTGCGCCTGCACAGTTGGGATGGCCTTGTCAATGCCTAGCAACAGGCAACTGATATGGCGACACCGTTAGGCAGCTATTTAAGCTGCATTGAGACTGCGCTCCGCGCTTCTCAACTCCTCCAGTTGTGTCTACACTCCCTCATTTTCTGGGCTTGTCTCTATCTCAGTCCTGGAGCTCTGTGCCTTTCTTACCTGCTCTGCCTTTCCTTGTCTACCAGTTTGCCTACATTGCTCTGTATTACTTTCTCGTCCCTTGCGATCTCCTCTCTACTGTTGTCTGCGCCTGCCAACTATACGACTAATTTGGTGCCCTTGAGTTCAGTGCTTAGCACTGTCCTTGCCCCACTTCCTGCTGGGGCACTTCTTGTGGTGCAGCGAGACTCACTTGGTATTCTGTGTTGTTTCAGGGCAGGGGTTTGGGGTGGTCTTTCTGAGCTGTGAGCTTTGCAGTTCCTACATCCTGCTTGGACTACGACATCCTGGCGCAGCACCCCACACGACACGACTGGATCTCGGGTACCAAGTGCCAACGATCTTTAATGCATGACAGTTTGCTTTGTTGGAGCCCCCAAAATATTTAGATTTGACCAGTAGACAAACATTACCAGCCTGCTTAGAAGTACGTTAATAATATTGGAACATAAAATAGGTTAATTGAGCATTAACATCCCCAGCTGGTGAATTATATATGTTTCCCTTTAATGTCCTCATGTCACCCTCCTTGGTTGAAGCCACTAGGGAAGCTGCTTTTTTACATACCACAATTTTAATAATATGGTCCCCTAATTTTGCTTTAAAAGCTTACCACGGGATGTGTGGTGTGGGTATGCTATGAGGCATCATGAAATGGCTGGCAATCAGTTGCCATAGATATCCGCTCCGGCTCTTTCAGCAACACTCTGTTAAACTCCTTCTATTGTTCCTGGGAGGATCAGAAGTCATCAAAAAACATATGTGATCTGAAATAACAAGTCATACAATGGATGTCCCAACTGGGCTCGTGAGTTGCAATTCCCTAATACACGTGATCCAGCCTCAAGACATACATGGACTAAAAGGTGACATCTCTGGAAGATGGATTTTAGAGTCCCTGTGGGTCATGTGAAGATTAGCCTTCCTTATTGTTCTAGTTTACAAATCTATTAATTGACTTCCTATTCAGGGTAATATCCAGAATTTGATTGCAGTCCCTGCCTTTTAGATTAGATTAAGAAAACACATCTTCATGGAATCCAAAATAGCAATCTCATATGGAGCTGCAGGTCCCCACTCATTCATTGCAGTTAGGACCCATGCTCCTGGCTGCAATGTACATTTCACCAATCTTCCCAATGTGTCTACCTACGTACTCAGCAGCGTCTCTTTAAAAGGTTTATAAAATTAGTCGGTCTGATCTTTTTCCCATCAGCCTCCGAGAAGTACACTGGTCTAGTGGTAGACCGAGAGTTTCTAGAAGGTCTAAAAGGTGTTCAATGTCAGCATTAAACGTATTTAAGTAGACAATTAAGACCTTTAACTTTAAAAGGTACCCATCTCAATCTGGAAAAGACACTGGTAAAACAGAATCCTGTCCGTTCTCCCAGGTTATCCAACAACATTTATCCCCCTCACTTACTGAAGATAATCTGCTCCTCTCCCCCACCTCCTTTCACTCTTTCACTTGGTCTCTGGAATGTACAGCCGTTCTGCAACAGTTCTTCCTAAATTACTGACCAACTCTGACTGCTCTCAACTTTCACTTCTTGGTATACCATAAATATTTCTCACCCCAAGACTCTGCTAGCAGCTCTCTACACTAACACGGCTATCTTCTCCCACTCTCCCCGACGTGTTCGGAAGGGTGGCAGTGTGGGGTTCCTTATCAACCAGGCCCTCAACACTTCTCCCCAAACACCTTCTGACATCGCCTCTTCCTCTTTTAAACCCACCACTATTCAACTTCTCCCTCCTACTCCTTTCCTTTCTCAATTCCTTCTTCCCTGATCTGAACCTTCCCCCTCAAGTCATTTTTTTACCCATATCGTCATGCTGGGGGGCTTTAACCTTACAAAGTCGTTTGCAGCCACCCGCCTTGAAGTTTCTCCATGACCAGCCTACCCACCGTGCTGGGAACTCTCTTGACCTTGTTTTTCTCTCTAATTCACTCTTCTCCTCTGACTTCTCAAGTGACCCCCTTCTCCCTTTGATCACTCATACTCCTACGTCCCATCCCCTTTCCTCCATACTTGTGGGACATTCCGTCCTTCAGGATGGGACCGGAGCACTTTTGTAAAAAGCATGAAAAATCTCAGATTTTTGCACTTTTTTATTTTTACACAGGATACCACACATGGCCGTAACCCAGCCCTCCTGAGCTCCGTCCTGCGCATCGCCCTTCAGTCCTTTTCTCTGCGCGGTCGCGGCTGGATGCACTAGCATCACCAGGAATGTTTTCTTTTATTCCCTTTGTCCTTCCTTCCTGCTCCGGTTCCACAGTAATCTAGTCCTCTGTCCACTTTAACATATTTCTCCCTCCACCCTCTAAAACTCCTTTCCCCTCTTCAATGGATAAGGGGGAATTCAGGCAAGTTTCTCTTGCACCTTGTCTTGATGTGAAGACATTTCTCCTGTCTCTCTCCCCTATTCATATCTATTCTATTGATCATGCCTTTTCTGACTTTCACTAAGAACTTATGACTCCCTTTGACCAAAACGATGCTGCTTGCACATTCACATCTTCCCATCCCATCCCTGGATCACCTCTGTGATTGAGACCCTCAAAAGAAACATGCACCATGACTTAAAATGGCACAAATTACAGTCTTCTACCCTACAAAAATTCTCCTGCTGCCCTCTGCACTTCTTGGATTCTGCCAAATCCTCCTCCTTTACAAACCTAATCTCCTCCCGTCCTAATCACCCTTTCAAACACGTTATCTCCCCTCCAAGCTTTGTTCACACCTCCCAAGCCAGTATCAGTTGCCTCCACCTTTTCTGATAATGAATTTGACTCACAGCAGTACTCTTCCTTCCCAACCCCCTTTCTGTCTACCAGCTTTACACACAACCTCTTCTAATCTCCACTACTTATCCCCTTCCTCTCCTATTGAATTACCACCTATCCTTCGCAGACACAACCCATTTTGCGCTACTAATCGACTTGTTTGCTTCCTAAATGGTCAAAGACTGTCTCATTCACCTGCCCTTATCTTTCTGGTCTCTGAAACTTCTCTCCCTGCTGGCAGTTGGGGGGGTGGGGGGTGCAGGGGGGATAAGAAGAAGAAATAAGCATCATACTTGTCCACGTGAATGGTCAGATATGAAAGAGAGCGAAATATATCACTGGACATATACTAGTGGCACTAGAAAGCAGAGAGAGAGAGAGTGAGGCATATCACAGGACTTGCCCTACTCGTCCCAGTCACACGAGAAAGAACCAAAAGGGTGAAATGCATCACAGGGTTCAGCCTACTCGTCCAAGAGTGATATGAGAAAGGGCAAAGAAGGTGAAATATATTGCTGGACTAATCCTACTAGTCCCTGTGATGCGGAAATAAAGCACGAGAATGAAACTCATCTAAGGACGCAGCCTACTAGTCCCAGTATTAAAAGAAAAGGCGAAGAGAGTGAGACTTTATAAAGCCTATCCTACTCATCTCAGTGATGCGAGAGAATTAATACATTGAGAAGATAACGAATCTCATGATTATGGACAATAGGAATTACATAAAGAGGAACTCTATTGCCCCAGATATATTGGACAAGGCAAGACTTTCAGAGACACTTGAGAAAAACATAAAAAGTTAAAATCGAAGTCCATGAGCACCAAGGAGGAGAAGGCTGCAAAGCCCAGAAAGAGGGGAACCAAAGACGTGGACAAATCCCCTAGGAGAACTGAACAAGCGAATACAGGAAATAGCCAAAGACAATTTAAGAATCATATATTTAGGCTGGAGGAAGCCTGTCCAGGAGAAAGGGAGTCATTCTCCTGGCATTTTTGTTATTTTGTCTTCGTGCTAGTGTCAGTGTAGCTTAGATTTGGACAGGCAACAGACATATTGCTTTGGACTTTACGACAGACGATGGGTACCACAGTTAGTTGTGTTGAGTATGGAAAATCACAGAAAAGGGATAGTAAGGCCTTTTCACATATTATTTTAATAAAACGTCAGCAAAAATGCCAAAACTGGTCTGTCTACTTATTCTTACCTACAACACAGGCCATGCAGCCTTCTGCTAGTTCTTCTGTCTTTGTTTTAGATTCTCCATGTAATTTATGTAGCGCCTTGACTTCTTTTTCTAATATCTGCATCCTGAAGGACACATCTTCCAAACGCTGATCCTCTTATAGGCTGTTCACCCGTCATCATCCTGCTACAGTTTTGTGCTGGTTGCAGCCATAAACTGTTTAGCATCCTCATATCGCCTGTTAGCATTTCGTATGTAATTCCTGCTGGGGTAGGCAGGGGCCGGGGAGGGTCGCTTTCATGCCATTTGATCGTAGTGCCCTTGCAATATGTTTTAACAATGTTTTTCTGATTTCCCCCTTTCAGCTGTGTAGGATCACATGAACTTTCCTTACAACCCAGCCAGCTTTTCTAAATGTTGTCTCCTTTGGCACTTAATTCGGCTAACACTGAAATGCTCATGGGAGGGGAAACTCGGACGTCCCAGTCAAAACCACTTCAAGAATGTTATGGGAGGAATACGCTAAAACCTGAAGCACAGTTTTCCTTCACTGCTGATCTTTGACATGGAAAAAATGGCAGTGCTGCCTTGATTTCCAATGTATAAATCACCTAAGTGGCTGCTCACTTCATCGCTGTTATCACATTTAACCCTTATGGACACCAAAGAGACTTCACATTTAACTGGGGATTGGCTCAAACTCGACCAACTGCTGTTAATCCTTTTAGAGTGGGACATCCTGCAATGCTGCATGCACTTTAACAATACTACTGCCCAGATGGAATGGCTACTCTGTCCCTCAACTTGCAGGCAGCGGTACATCCAGCAAGACAAGGGACTCAGCCACTCCAAAAGCCCAGGAGGACAGGGCCTGGGCCCATGCTTCCTCCGGTAACTGTAGCCAGAAAACCGTCATCTTGTTACCTACAAAAAGGCATAGCAGTGCCAACACTGAGGCACAAACCCAGGAAGTCCATGTTTTCATTTAAACCTTCTTGACTGGAATGGTGTGTGGATCGAGTCTGTTATCCTGTTTTACACTACCGCCAGGCCACCTGCTCCACTCCCCGATGCTGAACAGCACTGTGGAGATTCTCCCACCGGTTCCGGGGTCTACAGCTGGAAACCTGTGCGGGCAGCTGGCTTTTTGTGAGGGCTTGCAACTTAGCAGCTTTGTTTGCCAACCACTAAACAGCCGGCAATTAATAATAAAAAAAACTCTTCACAGATTGAGTGCTCATTCAATTCTGCTGTAATTATTTAGTGCGACCAGTGTGGTTCAGGATTGAAATGAAAAATCCCTGTATGATAAGGTAATACACTGGTTAAAACGTGTCCAGCGGTGCCTCTCATTGACTGACATTAGGGATGTTTTCATATTGTCTCCTTGGGGCAGGAAGGGGTTGGATTGCATTAAGATTATTTTATTATAGTCTGGACTCGTGGACGGTCTGCTGGTGATTTGAATTTCGAACATTACCACCCCTGAAATCGAGTATTCAACTGAGAGCGTATCCTAGTTATTCGCCCAAATCTACCACACCTAACCCTATGCATGCAACTGGATTCCAACAAAGTTGTCCTCCTGAAGGGAGTTTGATCTTGTTTGATTGACGCTGTGGCCAGCCCCCCCCCAATGATCCGACTAATGGTAAAGAAAATATTAGCCCAAGACACATTATTGATCAGGTATATAGCACAGGTCCTTTGGTGCTCTCTCAAGGGGTGTCACATGAGAGCAATGGGGTGATGAAGTTGAAAGAGGTGCAAAGGTACCAGAAGTGAGGCAATCCAAGGGTTAGATTGCCATTGGAGAAGTGGGGAAGTATCAGCTGGGTGATATTCGAGTTGAGAGAACTTCTTTGTTTGAGGGCATGGAGGTTGTTCCTGAACTGGTTTGTATAAGTAGCAAGTGCACCAGTGGGAGACATGTTTTTTGTGGAGGTAGTATTACCCCAAATGAGACTAATTGGGCCATTTTATCTTGTAATGTTGCTGGGGTAGGTCCTAAACTAGACACCCCTGATTGGTGTTACTTTATTTCCCAATATGACATTATACTACTTCAGGGAACCTGGTCTCTGGTGAGTCTATTTTTGCCAGGTTTTCAGAACCTTTCCGCTCCCGCTATTCCTTCTGTTGAGTTTGGCTAAAGAGGACTGATAACATGAAATAGTGCTCATTTTAGCCTACAAATGTGATCCTTGAATAATATGCACATTTAAATTTGTCTGGCATAAAGGGGTTTATTTTCAATGTTTATAACAATTCTGCAGAATCTAATGCCTCCAGCATAACCTTGGATGCACTACGTAGACATTATAAACAAGATTATTGGTCCCCGTGAATTTTTACCTGTATGCCATTTTAGGATTATTAATGGGGGTGGTTTTAATACTAGAGTTGGGTATTTGAATGTATTGCGAAGATGTCTAATAACTCAGATTTCCTAAATAAGCAAATCTGAAACACTTGTGTATAGGCGCGTGCCATATCATAAGGAGTTTGTCTTTTAAAGATGTACTTAAAACTTAAGTTATATTGTAGTGAACATTATCAGATATTCCGGGTAAGTGTACTTTCTGCAGAATCCCATTGGTCAAATCAACTATCTTTTCATCAGATTTTGTGATTGGTGGAGAGTGTTTCGTATGGAGATGATCAATAGAGTGGAGAGTGACGCTCCATTAGCCCTACTTTTTAGGTTGAGGTTGACGCTATTTCATAGACTGGGCATTGAAGAGCAGAGCAATAGGGCTATTGGCATAGGAAGAAGGATTAAATGGTCCCTGGTTAATGAAGCATTTTTATCCAAATCAATTGTGATAGAAGGATTTAACCACATGGTGATGTGCCTACCAGATGGCACTGAGGATAAGGTAATCGTGGAAGCATTTAATTAACTAAAAGTTATAATCAATAAGGTCTTAACTATAAACCCGGTTATAGGGCTAGGCCCACGCACAAAGGCTTTTATTCGAAGAAGCATAGAATTGCCAAACGGGAACTAATAGTGGCTTCCAGAAATAAACATCTGGACAGAACTACTCTTGATGTGGCGCATGAGAATTATAAGAGCTATGATTAATGCCGAACTTGATTATGAAAAAGAGGGATGGATGGAGTTATTGTAGTACCAATTACTCCACACATTTTTGGACGTATGATTGCAAAGGGACTTAATGATCATCCCTCAGATGTACCATGTAGGGGGAATATTACATCAGACTACTTACTTGGGCACTTTTGTAGTGCATACCGATGGTCAACTAGAGTTGGAGGGGAGAAAGAATTGTACAGCTTTATGTAGATTTTACGTTTCCTCTGGTTATTTAGGTGATGTAATTAATTGGGTACTTCCAAGGCACCAGGGCGGATGGGGTTCCAAATTAGCTTTTTAAATTGCACTGGGCTCCTATTATCCATAATGTGATTAGGGCAGTACTGATGTCACACAAACTGTCTGACACTTGGCATTTAAGTGCTATTGTTCCTTTATTTAAGAAAGGAGCAAGAGATTTACCCAGTTGCTATCGACCTATATCTTTAAGTGATATTTCTCTGAAGATTTTGTTAAAATTAACGTATAACAAATTGTTAAACTGGGTGGATGAGGCTATAATCCTCCCAATATCACAATTGTCTTTTTCGCCCCGGCTTGAAGACAGGAGCAATGTTTTAATCCCTCTTGATTGAAAAATATCAATGGGTAAAAAATATTTTGGGCATTTTTGGACCTTTCAATGGCGTTTGACAAAGTGAATGGAGAGCTACTTTGTGTTCATTTGTTGAAATTGCTCATTGACCCTGACCTCCTTAGTATCCTGAGCCAATTATAGTCTCTAGCAGACACTTTTGTGACATTTGTTTTTTTTTGGGTGAACATAAAACCAGCTTTTTTGATTAATCAGTGGGTAAGGCAAGGTTGCATGATTTCTCTACTGCTTTTTAATTTGTATTGAAGTGAGTTGTACTTTGCCTTGAAAGAGGCTTAACTGGATATACCAGAGGCTGGACAACAGCTCATTCCTTGCCTAACCTATGCAGGTGATTTTGTCCTCATAGGGAGAATGGAAGTGGCACTCTAAAAATTATTAACGTCATATGAAGAGTTTGACTGCCAAGCATATGTTTGTGAACAAGGGTAAATACCATGTTTTGTAATAGTCGTAAAAAACATCTTTTTTCAGAAGCTCTAAAGAGAGTAAAAGAAGTTGGATTATCTCAGCATTAGATTTGCGGATAACAAAATCTAGCACACTCAAATTGATTTTGTAGCAAGGATGATGAAACAATGTCCTCTCCTTTTCTTGGTGATAGAAAGTTTACAGTGATGGCTTACTTTCCACACATGATGTGCTCATCACTGTACAGAACTAATGATCTGTTCTGTGTTTCTAAAAGCCTTGTCAGGAAACTAATCCTAATTCTAATTCTGAGCCGGCCTTGGTAACAACTCTGCACGGGGAGCGGATCCAGTGTAGCCCTTCATGTCATTTCAGGGAGTAACTTAACAAACCCATGACGTCTGCAGTAGGGGGAAGAACCAGCCTGAGGGCAAGGAGAAACCTGGAGGCAGGGCCACACAGATGACCTAGTGGGAAGAGGAAACCAGAGCCTACAAAACGCTGCCAAGTCCAGGAAGGCATAGAGCCTTACGAGTGCTGCACCGCTAAGAGACCAAGACACTGGGCTGCCACCGATGCAGCGCACTGTTGTCAAGCTTAGCCCATGTCCTGTCTATCGCAGACAAGAGGTACTGAAACGGAGATCCTACTATGAATAAGTTGAGTCGCAGTTCCTCACCGAACGGTGAAGCCACCTCCCCCGACGAGCAGCACCGCCAAGGACCAGGTACGTACTGACGGATAGGAGTGGGAAGAGGGCAGTGAGGCACCAAAATATCCCAAGAGGGGGTGAGCACATTACGTAACCCAGATGGGCTGAGAGGCCAGATAGCCCATGAAAGACTGAGCAACAAGATACCCCACAAGGGGTGAAACTCCTTGCCTATTCAAGGATGAGAATCAAGGCATCACAGAAAGTCCTAAGAAAGGTGATCTGTACAACCAGGCGGAAGAGCCAGGAAGCCCAGAAGCGGCTAAAACATACAATCCCTGGCAAGGGAGTGAGACACCCTGCGGCGGTGAACAAGAGGTAGATTCCAGACTTGGCAGAATGCCAGAGACCCTGAGCTTGTGTGAATGACATTCCGAAGTGAACCAAGGGAAAGAAAGACTGACTCACAAAGCCTGTTGTGACAAACCAGGAATAGACGCACCGGATCAGATATCCAAGTAAGCATGGAACTGTTTGAACAGACCAGAATATTTCTTTGGGGATCCAGAGCAATTGGCGGTAGAAGGAGGAAAAGACTCAGTATCCATTGTGAACTGTAGCCACAGTCCCAGTCTTGAGACAAAAGAGAACCAAGCGTACAATTATTTGGAGGTTAGAAACTAGCCACCACAAGCCATAAAAATAGGGATTTGTCTTACCTAGCTTAAGCTAGTTGTTTTCTCAATAGTGGTTGTTCTCCAGCATGGGGTCTGGCATGGATTCACATGCTCATGAATATTCCCCGTCGTCAGGCTGGGAATCCTCGGTAAAGAAAAAATCAGTATCAGTTTAGTTTCTGATCTGTCTTTCTTAGTAGTAACCAATCACTGATCTCTGGGTCATACTGCCTCCAGCCAATGACTGCCCTCTCCCTAAGCCCCGCCTCTGGCAGCCATCCTCAGATTTTTACCGCACGTTCAAGTGTTGGGAGTCCTCGTGCTTAGCTCTCTAGTTTTTTGCTGCGTTTTCGCGCTTTTTCAGGAGATTTTCTTTTTTTTTGTTGGTTTAATCGAGCCTCAAGCTCCACCGTTTCTACTTCCGATAACTGGGACCCGTTTCGGAATTCTTCTACACCCCTCAAGGGTAAAGTTTTCATTGAGTTTACGCTTCTTGGAGGATTCCAGAAGATCTGCGGCCTACCTCAAAGGACATGGCCCAGGACAAGGGAAGCTCGACGCCCGGATCCAAGCTGTTCAGGTGCTGCCCTGGATGCGGATTACAAAATGTTTTCAAGGAGGACGAGCATTTGCAATGTCTTTACTGCCTTCATGAGGACAAGACGCACGTGGAGAAGGACTGTGCGTTCTGCAAGAACCTTTCGGAACGGACCAAACAAGATCGTCGTTCCCGCCTCGCCGCCTGGCTGGAGAAGGGCACAGCAGGTGAGAAGACGAAGAAAAAGTCTGAGCGGGCTTCTAAGTCCTGTGAGGGTGCCCCGGCGACGGGGGCCCAACAGAAGGCTAAGCACCGCGAGTCCGTGGCACCGGGAGCGCCGAAAGGTCGGGCTCTTCGGCTGCCAGGCAGGGCGCAACTTCCCCGGCACGTTCAACCACGAGCCAGCGCTCTGGTTCGGGGAAGAGGAAGTCCGAGAACCTGGGTAAACTGCTTGAGCGGCCCCGGTTGATCTCGAAGGGACCCGAGGGGGGAGCGAGGCGCTGACCCTCCCCCCAAGGCGTAGGCCCAGGACGCACCTAAGGTGGTGAGGGCTTTGATCCAGCCGGCAAAGGCCTCTATCGAAGTGGTCGCTGCGACCCTGGTGAAGCCGGCTGAAACTACGCCAGTGGAAACGGCCTCTGGGCCCAGAGTATCCCTGCCACCGCGGAGGGAATCCTCTTTCCAGCCCATCGTTAAGACCCCCGTGAAGACCCCAGCGGAAAAAGAGGGGGGGGGGCGATGGCCATTACAGACTCGGAATCAGCCTCTGAGGAGGATCTGATGGAAACCGGGAAGGGCCACAACGAGAGGTTCATAGGCCTCAACGAGAAATTCGAGAAGGTTCGATCCCAGGGGACGGTTCCCGCTGATGTGATCGAAGATAGCGATGATGGCAATGAAGAAGGCCCAGTGGAGCAGCTATCCCGTCCGTCGCAGCCATTACTGGAGCCTCAGGATAGCTTGGCAGCCATTTTGTTGGCAATCCAATCCTTATGTACTGAGATAAGGACGAGGTTACCACGGACCCAGACGGAGGATCCAGAACCAGGCCTGTCGGGAAGCCCTCCGAGCAAGCGGAGGAGAGTCCACCCCGCTCCTCCCTTCGTGCCCGCGAGGCCTGTGGACCCCTCAAACCCCTCGCCGGACCCTAGAGAGGATACGGCGACGGATACAGCGACGGGGACGGATGACGACGGCGGCAATGACGCAATGGACATTCCATCATCACCCCCTCCTCGGGCTTCTCCACCCGACGAAATTGGCTCCTTTCATGCCATGATAACCAGGTCATCCGAGCTCTTCCAGCTCTGCCCTGAGGAACAGAAAAAGGAAGGGTTTCTTTACCAACAACGAGAGGCCAAGAGGAAGACTGTCCTCGCGGTGCCGTTGCTTGATGACATTTGGGACGAGGGGCTAGCTATCCTCAAGAACCCTTCCACGACACCCGCCAAGAGGGACAGGTACGAGAAGAAGTACAGAGTCCCCGATGCCGCCCCCTTGTGCCTCAGGGCCCAGCCCACGCCAGACTCTGTCGTCTCGGCAGCGGCCAATAAGAAAGCAGCGGGTGCGGCGGCTTCCACTTCCCCGCCGGACAGCGAGGGCAACAAGTTGGACTCCATGGGACTATGAGTCATCTCGTCGGAGGCGACGACGATTAAGGCAGCCAATGCCTTAGCAATCGTGGCCCGCTATGACAGGGAGCTTTGGTTCAAGATAGCTCCCCTGCTAGACTTCCTACCAGACGACAAGAGGGCAGAGGCCCTACAAATTCTGCAGGAAGGAGAGGTGGCGTCGGATCATGCCATAACGGTGGCAACGGACATTGCCGATACCGGATTTCGCCAACTGAGCAACAGGGTTTGCTTCCGACGACGAGTATGGCTCAAGGCGACAGACTTTCGCCAGGACGTCCAGACCAGAGTGTTGGATATGCCGTTCGACGGCAACAACCTTTTTGGGAAGACGGTGGACGAGTCGCTCCAGGCCATCAAGACCGACTCAGACAGCCCGGGCCCTAGGGCTACTTCAACAACGACGGCCCTTTCGGAGCTCCGGAGGCAGACAGGGTGCCTCCAGGGGATCCAGCGGTGGCTCTTCTACATACCGCCAGGTGGCCCGCTCCTCATCCCAGGAGGCCTACAGAGGTCGCGGCAAGCAAGGGGGATCCCGCCGTCGTCGTCAAGGAGGCCAAGGCGGCAAGGCCTCCTCCAAGCAAGACTGAACCGGCCGTGGCGTCGGGCCCCCACCGAAGCACCCCGGTGGGAGGCCGGCTGACGAAGTTCGTCAGCGTGTAGGAGTCCATCTCCACCGACCGTTGGGTGCTGGACAGCATGGCCAACAGGCACTCGCTGGAATTCCAAAAGAAGTGTCCTCGCATTCCTCCCGTGGCCAGGAAGGAGAATCACGTCCCTCAACTGCTGTTGGAGGTAAGGGCGATGCTCAAGAAAGGTACTTCCTCGTCAGAAAGAAGACAGGCGGTTGGCGCCCCATCCTGGACCTGCGTCGGTTAAACAAGTACATCAAGGCGCAGAAATTCAGGATGGTCACCCTCCAGCACGTGCTGGGACAGCTGGAGGAGGGCGACTTCCTATCGTCGTTGGACCTGGAGGATGCTTACTTCCACATCCCCATTGTAAAAGGACCCAGAAAGTTTCTCAGGTTCGTGGTTCAGGGGCGCCACTACCAATTCAGAGCCCTGCCGTTCGTATTAAAGTCGGCACCCCGGGTATTCACCAAGTGCCTGGCACCAGTGGCGGCGCGGCTGCGCATGCAGGGGATCCACGTCTACCCCTACCTGGACGACTGGCTAATCCGGGTAAGGACAAGAGAGCTCGCCGTCGAACACACAGCGAGGACCGTCCGGCTGCTCACGGAACTGGGATTCGCCATCAACTACCCCAAATCCCGCCTGGTTCCGTCGCAAGTAGCACTGGTTCTGGGAGCGAAACTCGATACAGTGGGGCAGTTGGCCTGCCCGTCAGAGAGGACGAAGGCCATTTTGGGCAAGGTGCGGCGCCTGCTAGCCACAGACGTGGCCAGGGTGAGGTCCATCAAGTCCCTCTTCGGGATGATGTCCTCATGCATCTACCTTGTACCCCTTTGCAGACTTCGTATGCGTCCGCTACAGGAGTTCGACACCCGCTGGTTTCAGGCGACGGGCTGCTTTGAAGACAGGATCCCTCTCGACGAGGAGTTCTGTCGGGTGATTCTTTGGTGGGGTACCCGTGCGCACCTCACTACAGGCACGGACTTTCAGACCCCAGCATTTCAGGAGACGGTGATGATGGATGCCTCTCTGGAGGGTTGGGGGGCCCACACCAGAGATCTCCACGCAAGAGGCCTTTGGCTCCCGGAGGAGAGGTCCCTCCACATCAACATTGTGGAGCTTCGAGCAGTGTTCTGGGCGCTCAAGTCGTTCCTTCCTGTTAGGCAGAAACCTGTGCAGTTCCCTTAGGGAGCACTGCAAAAGATTTAAGACTACAGGTGTTGGCTGTAAACCCACTTGGTAGCAGTCTGTACCACCCAGATTTACCTGGTAGCTGTGGCTGAGCAGTCAGACTTCCCTCAAGAAGAGTTAGGCAGTATGCAAAGTATACTCAATAGGCACTCAGATACAATAATACAAGCAAACACTGACCAGAGCTTTGGTATCAAGTGTATAATTATTTATTTAAAAACACACAGTTGAAACACTCCAGCACTCTTATTGTAAAATATTCTAAACACAGTTACTATTATGATATATACACCCTTTTTCCCTATTAGAAAATCACAGTAAAACACCACTTATTTTCATACAGAGGTGAGCGCTCAACTAGATTGCACTCTAATTAGTTTGTGAAAAAGGGAGGGAAAAAGACAGAATAAGCAGAGGTACACCACTCTACGATTCCAGAACACTGTTAGCAAGGCAGAGAGCAAAAAGTCACCGGTGAGCCAAAGTCCAAAGGCTGGGCCCACTCTTAGAGAGAGCAGAGCACAAATGCGCCCAAGATCACACAGTTACACTAGGCTTAGAAAGTCTTGCAGAGGGTTCAGCAGAGCGTTTAGAGAGGCTTAGAAAAGTTTAGCCAAGGTGTCCTAGGCTAACCCAGGTTCGAAAGCCGGGGGCTAAATCTACCCCGTACAGTCGGTAGCAAGGGAAGCCAGGCGGGACACGGTACCTTAAGTGGGGAAGGATCCTCCAGCGGTGGCAGTTGTTCCTGGTAGTGGGTGCAAGTTGCGTCGTCGTCCAGGGGAAGAGAAGATCTCGACTTGGAGGAAAGATGAAGGTCGTTGCACTACCAGGGCAGAAATCAGCCGCAGAGTTCTCCGGTTAAAAGGTGGTACCTTGGTTTCGCGGTCATGGTAAAGCGTGGTATCCCAGTTGCCGGGGTGCTTGGCACGGGCAAGGCGGCCACGAGATACGTCAGGAAAGCGAAAAGACGGTGAAACTGGTTATCCCCACCAGTCAAAGGAAGAAGACTCTGGCGGGAGATCTCCTCTGTCGTTGGGAAAGTGGTGAGGCAGTCCAGCAGGGCTCCACAGGTGGTGGTGTCGTGGCAGGTCGGCTCAGCTTCTCCCTTGTCAGATTCTTAGGTCCTGTGGCGACTTCTCAAGTTCCAGTCCCCAAAGCCCTGCTTTTATGCAGCAAACCCCCATTCACTCAGCCTAACTGTCACTCAAACATGCTAAGTGGTGAGCCGGCCGGCTCACCACTTGGGCCAATCAGGACGGAGTGTGACTTGCGTTGCCTAGGCAACTCAGTCCAGGGTGCCTAAATTCCCCTCCACCCCTCCTAAGTACCCCAGACACAGTGACACCACTTTGGAGGGCTTTTTTTGGAGAAGCCCGCCATGAAGTGGAACAAAGGGCTTGACTTGGGTTGGAGTCACAGAAGAGAACACAAACGCCATTTTAGAATCAAGTTTTGGCAAAAAATACCAACCGGAGAATTAATATTAATTAAATAAACCGGCGGTATGTTCGAGGCTACCGTAAATAAATATAGTAGCCTAAAACAATGGGAAATCCCATAGGAAAATATTCGCGGTTGAATATAAAAAGTAGTATCCACTGCCACCAGCCAAAACTCGATCAGGGGGACGGAGAAGTGCCCCCTCGACTAACAGACCCCAGGGCAATTGAATTGCCCCAGCCAGTACATCCACAATATGATGGTTTGTACTGGTTCTGTTCAGAATTTAAGACTAGTAAAGTCAATGGTGACTTTACATGCCCTTGGAGACAGTAGTCAGCCCCAGGGTATGGAGCCTATACTGGGGGGTCACTATGACACCCCTGTGTCGCTGCACTGAGAGTGCTGTGTAACACACATCACAAAAACACATGAAGCCCTATGGAGTAAAAGACCCCATAGCCCATTAAACACATCTAGATTCAAAGAAACACACTCAAATCATGTCCAAGAGTGAGGGTAAAAAGTGTTTCACTCTTGACGGGAGAAAAAAATAAACCCCAAAAATCCAGCAAAGCTGCTGGGGGACTCACTAGGTTAGGAAATTCAGCCTAAACAGAGAATTCTCCCTAACACTTCCGTCCCTCAAGGACAAAGTGGAGAGGATCTTCACCGACAACACCACCACAATGTTCTACATACGGAAGCAGGGAGGCACCAGATCCCCAGCCCTATCCAAGGAGGCCCAGGATCTGTGGCATTGGGCCGTCGCCCAGGGGATGTTTATGGTTCCCTTCCACTTGGCAGGAATAAAAAACACCATCAGCGACTCAATCAGCAGGGAGCTGCGCTCGTGCCACGAGTGGGAACTACGTCAGGACCAGTTGGATCGGCTCTTTCGACGATGGGGCAAACCCGATCGACCTTTTCGCGACAGCGACAAACTCCAAGTGCCAGAGGTTCACCAGCAGGTTCCCAAAGCCGAGGAGCATGGGCGATGCTTTTTCGTTCCCTTGGGACGGCCCGTTTCTATACGCGTTCCCTCTGTTGCCATTGCTGCTCCGTCTCAACAACCAGCTCAAGAAGTCCAGGTGCAGAATGATCCTCGTTGCACCGGCGTGGCCGAGGCAGATCTGGTTCCCGGCCCTTCTGGACTTGTCAACGTCCCCACCAGTCAAGCTACCGGCGGACGCGGATCTTCTCTCCAGAGAAGGAGGCGCCATTCTTCATCGCGACCCGGAGTAGCTGAATTTGCAGGCCTGGCTCCTGCAGTACTAGAGTTTGGAGGGTATGATATCCCGGCTGACTGCAGAGAGGTTCTTGCAAAAGCCAGGGCGTCCTCAACTCTCAAGTGTTACGGTCATAAGTGGAAGAGGTTCTCTGTCTGGTGCCGTGCACAGAAGATTAACCCTCTGCGGATTACGGCCCCTCAAGTACTGCCGTACCTACTGTCGCTGGCCAAAGCTGGACTGGCTCACGCCTCCATCAAAATACATCTGGCTGCCATCTCCCGATATACCAGGACTACGGTCGTCCTTGTGGTCTCATCGCCTGGTGAAGGAATTTATGAAGGGACTATTCCGATCGTTCCCGCCGGTGAAGGCTCCTGCCCTGGCGTGGGAGCTTAATGTGGTGCTGACCAGGCTCATGGGGGCCCCATTCGAGCCTATGCATTCGGCACTTTTGAAGTTCCTGTCATGGAAGACAGCGTTCCTCGTGGCCATCACCTCCGCACGACGAGTGGGAGAGATCCAGGCCCTATCTTGCAAGCCTCCATACTTGACTTTTCATGACACGAGGGTGGTGCTGAGGACGCACCCCTCCTTCATGCCCAAGGTGCCGTAGGACTTCCACCTCAACGAGCCCTTGGTGTTACCAGTTTTCTTCCCATTGCCTTCGATGCCGGCCGAGAGGATTTTGCACTCGCTGGATGTAGCTAGAGCGCTGAAGTTCTACGTGGACCGCACGAAGAGTTTTCGGAAGACATCACAGCTGTTTGTGAACTTTGGGTCTGTGAATCAAGGGAAGGCTCTCTCGAAGACTTCCATTTCCAAATGGCTCTCCGGCTGCATCATGCACTGTCACCGGTTGGCAAACCGACTGCTGCCCGGCCGTCCGAGAGCCCATTCGACCAGAGCGATCGCTGCTACCACAGCGTTCCTGTCTGGTGTGCCCCTGCTGGACATCTGCAGGGCTGCTACGTGGAGGTTGACGCACACCTTCACAAGATTCTACTGCGTCGATCGGGACTCCAGGGAGGAGACCAGGGTCGGCCAAGCAGTGCTGCGCAACCTGTTCGCCTGAGGTGAGCATGGTGAGGAGGTAAGAATTGCTTAATGTTGAGTTTTGGATGTAATGCTTAATGTTGAGCCTTTGCCACCTCCCGTGGTTGTGCATGTGTGTACTGCTGTGTATTCTTTTATTCATGAGCATGTGAATCCATGCCAGACCCCATGCTGGAGAAGGAACAAGTTACTTACCTGTAACTGTTGTTCTCCAGCATGGGTCTGTCATGGATTCACATGCGAACCCTCCCGCCTACCCCTCTGCGGCTCTTCACTTGGTCATACTGCCACTTTGCGTGCTACCAAATCTGAGGATGGCTGCCAGAGGCGGGGCTTAGGGAGAGGGCAGTCATTGGCTGGGGCCAGTATGACCCAGAGATCAGTGATTGGTTACTACTAAGAAAGACAGATCAGAAAAGAAACTGAGACTGATTTTTTCTTTACCGAGGATTCCCAGCCTGACGGGGAATATTCATGACCATGTGAATCCATGCCAGACCCATGCTGGAGAACAACAGTTACAGGTAAGTAACTTGTTCCTTACAGACTATAGGTTAGAATAGAAATAGAGGTACGGGCGCCCCTCTGCGAGAACGAACAAGGCCTAATGACCTGTTCCAATAGAAGGTACCCAATCGAGAGTCCGCAGCCACATTTTAGCTCACAGTATTGATTTGCATATGTTTTTGTCCCGCCCACTTTAGCAGTACAGCACTGAATGGGCAGGGCAAAGACTGATATACAGGGAAATTTCTCCTCTGTGAAAGGGACAGTGAGCGAATAACTTTGTTGCAACTCTCCCAGGGGCCATCGAACCCAAGAACAGGTCAATGGACTGTGTTCGTGCTGGTAGAGAGACTCCCAGAAGCCCCCCTTGTTTTGCATATTAAGTAACTTTGGGTCTCGCCCTAAGTTACCAGGGGAATTCAGACGTGGATCCTTTGCTCACTGTTTTTAGTTAGGCACAGCTCAACCTCCCAGATGTGGCCTGACTATGCCGAAACACGTCTGTGGGGTTGCTGTTGGTACTCTTGTTCAGAGGTGAGTTGCCTAGAATTTCGGTGCTGTACTGCCCTTGGGCAGGACAAAGACTAATATACGTGAACATTTCTCCTCTGTGAAAGGGACAGTGAGCTAAAGAATTGGTTGAGACTCCTGGGGGCCATCTACCCAAGAACAGGTCAATGGAGCCCTTAAGGACTTTTGTTTTGACAAGAGGTTTTCACATTATACTCTGGGTTAGGAGTTGAAGATATAAATAACCGAGATGGCATAATAACCTGCTTTGGTGGGGGTGACGCACCTGCGCAATCCCACTCCACCCACCCTCTGCGAGGCACATAAGGTAGCAGCTGGACCACCCCAATCCCTTGCGGGTAGCCCCCATCGCATTCAAGAATGGGAAGGTCTATTAACTCCCCACACCTACCAGAGTTAATGCCAGTCTCCGTCCCTGATTTCAATTTCTTTTGTCATCCCATTGGTTGGAAGCTTATCCTTAAGTGCCATTTCTTTAGTGCTTGCTTTTAGCGTAAGCACTCATGGTAGGATTGCAGTCTGTGAGACTCTTACTTTTAGGTCTACAGCAAGTAGGTGCAGTGTTCTATCTTTTCAATTGTAAAGTATATCAAGAATTACTTTACAGAAACGCCATCCTTTGATAAGTGACTTCTATTTTCTAATGCCTGACTGAGCATGAAAGAGCCAATCGGTACAGACTTCTCCACTTGGTTTGCCCCTCAAAAGATGCTCACATTGAGCTGGCTGTGGGAGTCTTAGTTCCGATATGCAGTCAAGAACTAAAATGATCTGGGCACATCTCCCTCTAATGTGTCATTGCAGCGACGGAGTACTAGATCTTACCATACTGGGGTCTCCCTAGGGACTAAACATGTTGAAAATCAGTCTAAACATAACAAGTAGTCCATGAAGTCCAATTTCACTATTAGGGGAAAAGGACCCAAGGGACCTGCATGGCATGTGTAGGCATTTGCTGGACTGTCCCTCCTTCAGGTTTCGCAAGGCCAACATTGGGTACCAGATAAGACTCTGTAGACCATTCATTCTGGTTTGGTGCACCACCAAAGTATATCCAAGCTTCTGTCATCGATAACAGATCTCTCGGGCCAGCAACTCTTCAATTTAGAATGTTTGACCGGTCATGACTCTGAACCGCACAAACACAACCGTAGTCAGGCACACAAATCCAAGTCTAAGAACTCAGGGTTGCTCAGCTGCCATCTGTTACGAGATTCCTAGTATCCAGCTGATACCATTTGAAGGTTTAGTTGTCCAGGTCCTGGAATAATATAACATTGTTTTAATTCAAAGCTAGGCAACTTCAAAGAGAGTGGCAGGGACTGGTGGACAGAGCATAGTCTTTTGAATAGGACTCCAGATTTGAGCATGTTTTATGTCGTACTCTTACATCCCTTCCCCTTTCCTCCATACTGCATGGTCGTCCCTCGCGAGGGACGAGAGACGGAACCTTTTTCACCAGAAAAAACCTTCCTCTTTTAAATTTAGATGCGGGAGGGGGTGCTGCTCTGGGAGCATGCGCTGCCCTGACTCTGCCCTCCGGCGGACCACCTCAGTCCCCTTTTACGCGTCGACGGTCCAAATTCACCAGCGGACCTGGGTTTGGCTTCGGCCATGTAATTCCACTCACGGATACTTCTTCTCTTTGTCTTTTTGCATTCGGGTACTCGGTTCTCAGGTATCACACTACTCCCCGGCGCTTGTCGACTTCTACAGGGTTCAGCAGGTGTCCATCCTGTGATGGACTCTTCCCGACTAAAGACCCCCATGCCCTCTGCTTACGGTGCCTTGGCTCTGACCACGGCTGGCACGCTTGTACCGCGTGCAACGCACTTTCCTCAAGGTCTCTGAAGAACAAACTGGCCAGGTGGAGGGAGGTCTTCCACAGATCGCCTCCGGAGGACCTGAAGGACTTAGTCTATCATCGATCTAAGCCCAAGGTAGGGCCACTCTTTTCCAGTGCACCCCGCAAGGCAGACTCCTTCCCAAGGACTCTACGCTGCATGAGGGACCGCCTTGGTCCTGGTTCCAGCACAAATACCGAAGCTGAATCAGCTACCGGCTGCCAGTCCAATGGGTCAGTAGATCCTCCCGTTGACCGTGCTGAGGGACTGGAAGGTTCTTTTACCGAGTCTACACCCGAGGGGCTACGCCCTAGTACCGGCATCATGTCCGAGGGGGCGCCTTTATGCAGTTTTACCGGCAGATCCGCCTGAGGGCGAAATGCCTACCAGGCCTCGGCCTGAGGAACAGGGTAGGCCCCATGATCCACACTCGAGTCCTGGACGGGGCGGGGCCCAGTGAGCAGAGCAACATGACGCAGGCACGTGGAAGGCAGCTCGACAAAATGGCCACTGTGCCAGAAAATCCAGACATCCGGCGGACACCCCTCCAGGGAAGGCAGGTGGAGGACCGTGTGTCGAGGTGGGACTGGTCTCAACCAGATATGTGACCTACAGCTTACCCATTCTTCGTGCAAGGCAGGTTACTGCTGCGTCCATATGGGCTGGGCACGCAACTGCTCCAGCAGCCGCCCGCTATCCTGTTAGTACCCCCTACCACCAACCCATCCTGCGAGGACAGGTTCTTTGAAAAATTCCTCTGGCTCATGAAGTCTTCTCAGATGGAGGTCATCCTCAGGCACTTGCTCCCTCCAATGGCTCCGGCACCGCAGGCCCCAGTACAGGCCGCTCTGGTCCCTGTTTAGCGTCAGCAACCCGCTCCGGCCCCCCAACCGATTAGGCATGCAGATCCATACCAGCCCCCGCTGCAGCCTCCGGCTCCAGTCCCCGCACCTCAGCCCACAGCTTCTAGCACCCCTGCCACCCTCTGGTGCCGGACACGCAGGTGGACACAGATGCGAAAGAGGAGGAGGACCCCGACACGCCATCTTGAGCCAAGGCCTTCGACAAACTTCTGGCAGGTCTGGCAGAATACTTGGGCCTTCCTCAACCCAAGGTCGAGCAACCAGCAGGGGGAGTCTTCGCAGAAGTCCTCACGCTACGTCCCGTGGCCAGAACCGGGATTCCAATGCAGAAGGACATAGTTGCCTTGGCCAAAAAGGGTTGGCTCAAGCCCCACTCAGCCCAGCCGTAAATAAACGCTTGGAAGCCAAGTACAGGCAGATGGAGGGGGATACACTCTTGCTATCGGCCCATCCTCAGCCACTCTCCTCAGTGATCACTGCGGCATCACTGTACTCCAAACCTCAGTTGTCTTCAGCCTCCTCATCTCTGGCGCTGCGAGGCAAGGAGGAGATGATCTTGGAGGCGTACGGGAAGAAGCTGTATTCGAACGCGCCCTTGCACCTGCGTCAAGTCAACGCGGATGCCATGCTGGCAGCCATTAACCAGAGCTTCTGGCGCACAGCCAATCGCGATTCAAGGCGGGATTGGCGCAGGCCAAGATTGTTGTGTAGGACATCATGGAGTCCTCTGTGGCTCATATTGACACCTCTGGCCGTGCCATCTGTATTTCCACGGACATGAGAAGAACGGCCTGGCTCCGTGTTATGAAATTCAACCCGGATGTCCAGGAACGCATACTAGATCTTCCGTTCGAAGGGGGTGACCTTGTCCACTCCACAACGGACGAAGAGCTGGATAAAAAGAAAAATAGCTCTCAAACGGCCAAGTCTTTATCCATCCTTGCTAAGACCATGCCCAAACCGTACACCCAGTCACAGCAGCGCTCTCAGAAGGGGCGTACGTACAGAGTTCCGCGGCTTCCAAGTGCTGAGGTCCAGGTAGCCTGACCGTTCGTTGTCCCAGCATCGACACAAACAACAAAAAGGTCTTTTTCCAGTCCCCCTCCTCCGCAACAGCCTCAAAGGGAAAGAAGGCATTGACACACTATTTCGGGTCCACATGTCTCCATTGGGGGGCAGGCTTGCTCTTCACGCACACTTCTGGCGCCAGAATTTCTCTGTAGTCTCCACGGGGGTACCGCCTCCCTATACCAGTCTCTCCTCCCTCCTCCCCTCCACTCCCACAGCTTGGTACAGCAACTCTTTTGGCAGAGATCCAGTCGCTCGTCCAGAGCCAGGCAGTGGATGAAGTCCCAGCCTCCCAGCGAGGCTTGGGCTTTTAATCCAGGTTTTTCGCCATTCAGAACAAGAACCAGGTGGGCCTGAGAGTTTTGCTGGACCTTTCCACCCTCAACTTCTCCCTACCTCTACAAAACTTCTAGATGGTTACGCCAGCTTTGATAGCGGAGACATTGTGCAGGGGAGACTGGATGTGCTCCCTGGATCTGAAGGACGCGTACCTACACGTCCCGATCTGGCAGCCGCATTGTTCCTTTCTACAATTCAGGATCATGGGCTGTCATTTTCAATACAAGGTGCTTCCTTTTGGCCTCAACTCGGCCCCCAGCCTCTTTACCGGGCTGATGACCTCTGGTCGCAGGGCCACCACATCTACCAATACCTCGACGACTGGCTCGTCAGGGCTACATCTCCAGAAGCAGTGCACCATACTTCCCACGCTCTTATGAACACACTGCACGAGCTGGGTTTTTCACTCAACCTCAAGAAGTCACAGATGCAGCCCATGCAGAGACTGACCTTCTTGGGCCTCATTTGGGGCATGTGCTCCGAAAAAGTTTTCCCCTCGGAGGACAAGATCACAGCCATCAAGAGGGCCACGGCGCACTTTCTCAGCAGAGAAGTGACCTCGGCTTGGTGGTACCAACACCTATTGGGTCTCATGGCAGCAGTCCTCTTGGCCATCCCCCACACGAGACTCCGGATGAGGAGGATACAGCTGCACTTTGCAGCATCCTGGAACTAGGAATGGGGCCATCAGTGAGCAATGATCAACATTCCTCCGTCGCTTCACTCGGACCTCACATGGTGGTTCAGGGACTGCAACCTGCGGACAGGCAAGCCTTTCCGGCAACCTACACCACTGGTCACCATCACCACAGACTCCTCTCTCGAGGGTTTTGGGGGCCACCCTGGACGACCACTGTATCCATGGCACCGGGCCCCGGCAGGAGTACCACATCAATTGGCTGGAATTGAGGGTCATCTGGCTGGCGCTCAGGGCCTTCCTTCCGGTTATCAAAGGCAAAGTCGTCCTCATTCAGACTGACAATTGGACCAGCATGGTCTATGTCAACAAGCAGGGAGGTACCAGATTCCCCCCTCCCCCGCCCCAACCCCACCACCCTCCACTGTGCAGGCTGGCAGTCAGCATGTGGGAGTAGGCCCTGGAGAACAACATCTACCTCAGGGCGGTCCACCTGCCGGGGGAATCCTACCTGGAGGCAGACAGGCTCAGCAGACTGGGAGCGGGGAACTAAGAGTGGCAGTTGAATAACCTAGTGCTGCGGGAGATCTTATGCAAATGGGGTCACCCTCAGGTGGACCTCTTTGCCTCCCGGGGCAACAAGAAGTGCCAACTGTTCGCCTCCTGGCAAGGTCGGGGCCTGGGCTTCCTGGGTGATGCCTTTCAGATCAGATGGGAAGGAATGACTGCATGCGCCTTTTCGCCTACTACCCTGATTCACAGGGTGATATGCAAGATCAAGGTGTCTCGCCTCCTCAGCATCATCCTAATAGCTCCATGGTGGACAGCCAGGCCATGGTTTTCGGAGCTGCTCAGCCTCTTGGAGAGGCCTCCCATTCGCCTGCCTACCTGGCAGCCATTGGGGCATACAGAAACTCGTCGGAGGATAGTTTTTCCTCTTCCATCCCAACTGTCAAGAGACATTTGACGGGTCTCGCCTGGCTCTACCCGCCCATCAAGAGGCTACACCCCATGTGGGACCTCAACATAGTCTTGGATGCCCTGGCACACAAACAGTTCGAACCAATGGCGTCCGCCGACATCAGGCTGGTCACCATTAAAACGGCCTTGTTAGTCGGCCTCACCTCGGCTCACAGAATCGGCGAAATCCAGGCACTGGTCGCCTCGAAGCCCTACACTACGTTTCACAATGATGAGGTAGTCCTACGGATGCACCCAGCATTCCTACCTAAGGTGCCGTCTGCATTCCATCTGAAAGAAAAAATTGTGTTGCCCAGGTTTTTTGCTGAGCCAAAGACGAGGCACAGGGGGTTCTGCACTGCCTTGATGTCAGGCGTGCCCTGAAATTCTACTTGGACAGGACCAAGGGCTTCCGCAAGTCGGACGCTCTTTTTGTCACCTTCGGAGGATCAAGACCGGGGTATCGGGCCTCCATAGTCCATTCGATGGTCTCGGGCATCAAAGAAGCCTACGAGGGACAGCACAAGCCACTGTCGGCCAACATGCACGCCCACACTGTCAGAGCCAAGGCAACAGCCATTGCTTTTCAGCGGCAACTCCCCAGGCAAGTCCTAAGCAGAGCGGCCACATGGGCCACCCCTTTGTCTTTCTTCGAGCACTACAGCTCTAGAGCAGACGCAGCTTTCGGACAGGCGGTTCTTAGAAACCTGTTTGCTTAAGGAGATGCTCCTCTCCACCCTGGGGCTACCCTCGGTTGTAATCGCCCATGCAGTATGGCAGAAAGGGGACGAAACGTAAGAGTAATTGTAAGTTACTCACTGTAGTGACTAACTTACTCTTGGTCCCCTTTCCTCATACATCCCACCAACCCCCCCGCCCCCTAATAAAACTGGTGTCATTAGGCAATGTTAAATCTATTGTCAACGCGTCTATGGGGACTGAGGTGTGGCGCCAGAGGGCACAGTTAGGGCAGCGCATGCTGACAGGGCCACACCCCTGCGCACCTCTAAATTTAAAAGGAAAGAAGGATTCTTCTGGTGAAAAAGGTTGTCTCCCGTCCCTCACGAGGGACACCCATGCAGTATGGAGGAAAGGGGACAGTAACTACGATGAGTAACTTATAATTTTTTTTATCCGTTCTCCAAACAAAATAATAAGTGAAACAGATATCGAGGGGTCTGGTTCTTTTTGCCACCTTCAATGCCCTGTGCGTGTTCAGAGTAGTAGCATCAGCGACAAATGGGTATTCTGCTGTTAATTTGCATGATCTATAGAGTGCCTTTTCGTTACAAATATATATTTTCATTTTTTGACATTTTTATCTTTAAAGATCTACTGAGTACAATGCATGTTCAACAAACTAAAACAAGACGAGGGATCTTCAAAGTTTTTTTTTTGTTATCACAATGTATACGTATGTTAATTAAACTTTCCATAAATACCCATGCAGTGCAGAGAGACTTGTTGTTGTTCCCATTTTTGTCACAAAATATATTGTATTTAAAATAGGAGCACTGCTATTTGTGCAGCTCTTCTAAATTCTGTATTACAATATTTTCTCGATGTTTGACTAGAGTATTTCAGAAAGTAATTTTACAGAGGCTAAGAAATCTTTTATCCATTTCTTCATATGTACACTGAAGTCCTGAGATTATTTTTGGGTATGCACCTTCCCCCATGTAGTACAAAAAATAATAAATGCACTATCGACATGTTTTGGTCACTTACATGTTGTTCATCAGTCTGGTCTCTCTGGGCCTTAATCAGGAAAGTTTACTTTGTTCTTCTGTATATTAATCACATGAACTTATTATAATTGTAGTGCCCCTTCTGTATTTGTTCAATAGAAATGGCACAGTACCTGCAGGAAGAAGCATATATGAGGTAGACATTAGTTAAAATATTTTTATTGTAAGTTTGTTCAGACTTGAAGCTTGCTCTTCAGTTTTCTTACCACTCTGCACTTTGAATCACCTCTCAAAATCTATTAAAATTGAACAGTGGTATCCAATTTTTCATCCTCCTCTATCCACCTTTAGCCGCGTCCGTCACCATAGCCGTGATTGTATCTGGTAAGGGACACCTTTCTAAGGTTGAAGAGCCCATCTGGTTTTTGCCCCATTTGTCCAGTAAGATGATTGAGAGATTGCAGACTGTCCTACTCACCCTTATTGCATTCCTCCAAAGAACTGATGTGACAATCCTGCCGAGATGGACGGATTATATCACTATGATGCATCATCCCAATTAGAAAGGTGGTATATGTTATTTCCACCTGTGCATGTCTATTTCAGTTTGAGCCAGTGTCGTCCTTATTGGCTCATCTAGTGGGGGAAGGTTTCTGACCTTGCAGATGCTACATCCCACAAATAGGATTTACTCCAGGAGGTGACTGTGAATACCTTTCTGAGGTAACATCCTGCCCTGATCAATCTGGTTCCTCCAACTGAATCCAAGTGTCCACTTTTCTCCCCAGTTTCCCTCTGGTTTTCTGCGGCATGATATTTATTCATGTACATGATTTACACATCTGTTCCTCTAATTACAGTCGTTTTGTGACTGTTAAGATGGTACAAGGCCACAATGAGCTGTCTGGCTCAAATCTTGATGAGATGAATGTGGTATTCAGAGCTCCTGTCCTCTTCGGGGGCTCCCTCTAAAGGGGTGGGTATTCTTGCATGGGTTTTATTCTTCATCCAAACCTGGCCACCCTGAACCTTTGGGAGTTTCACAAGAGATTCTTAATGTGAGGTTGTTGGTCCATAGGCTTTCCACTAATACACTAATTTAGTTTATTCTTTTTGGTAACTCTGTCTGGCAATTGATGTCCTAAAGCTTTTGTTTCAGATCATTTTTATTTGGCCCTTAAGCATGTTCAATCTTGTCCTCTTCGACTCCCAATTTTTCTGTCTGATCTCACATTTGCAAATTACTGAGCATCCTTCAGGTGCTCTATTTTCTGGTATTTTCAAAGGCGGTAGAATACTTCAGAAAATATTTAATCTCTTAAGATTTGTGTACCATTGTTCTTTACCTTTCCACCTATTTTGAGGTTGAAGGAGAGCTTTCATTGATTTAACCCTAAAATGGGGCTCATGTTTTATGTGACTGTCCAAGGAGTAACACATTTTGCTTTTTGTAAATTATGATGTTCCTGTAAGAGTACATTTAAATTTAAGTCCTAAACAGCTACTCTTACAAGTGGCTCTGGTGCATTTTGTATTTTCCCAGTCTGGTTACACAACTTTTCCCAGATGAGGCCTTACATTAGGACCTCTAAGAGATAAATGGTGTACCCAACGTAAGGCCTTCTTGGGAATGCAACTGTTACGTGCCCCTGAGTGATCCTAAGCATGTCAGGGTCAGAATACAACATGTTTCCTGTTTGTCCTGTGTGATTACAAGGAGGGTCCTACTGTTTTGTAGTAGAATATCCAATTGTATTCTGGGTGATGGTTGGGAAAGTTGGAATGTTGCAGTCCCCAGTGATTGGGTAGCCGCCAAAATGTTTGAATGTGTGCATCAATTAGATTGGATACAGAGCACCTTCAATCTCCCATACACAAAGAGTAACTTACAGTAGTTGGATAAGTGCGCGAGTCCTTGAAGCACACCAGAGTTCCTTGAAAGCAGGACTGTGCGGGATCTCTGCCTCATTTTGAGTCCATTGAAAACCGTTCCTGACAGTGAAGCTTTGCCAGAGTTTGTAAATATCACAACCTCGCAACCAGGAAAGGACACAGCACATCATATTGTAATCTTCCTAAAGCGGGCTAGGAGGGTCGGCTGAGGTGCTACAACTTTACAGTACGTAAGCGTGCATGCTTAGGTTATGTGCAAGAAAGGCTGTTAACTCTCAATAAGTTTTTTATTTTTTTTAAAAAAAATAACATTTTATGTGTTTTTGAAAACTGCAACGTTGCCTTGATCCCTATACTCTTTGGGTCCTACTGAGTCATGTGTTATACCAATTTCCTGACCTTGAGAGAGCCTGCAATGTGTGGCCATGCACAGAAACTGGCACTGAGGCGAGAACACTGTTAAAAGAGCAGCAGTAACTGGTTCGATCAACAAGTTTAGGATCCCTCGGCCGAGTATTACAGACTGTCGATACTGGTAAAAGGTAAACCTGCTATCTGATGCCATTGCTGGATAGCTAGTTTACTGGGTGCCACAGAAAGCAGTTGGACCAGACCCACCAGCAGCAGCAGACTTCTTTCCTTCAATTCTTTCTCTCTTGGTAGCCCTCCATTATCCTTCATTGTCTGAAGGACCCCATCGTAACTGGAGCTGCCACCAGAATCCAAGGAGCATCCAGCAGTTGCCCTCCAGTAACCATACACACCCTGATCTTAACCGTGACATTTTCTGAACTTGCATTTCCTATTGGTAATATTGATCGGACAGGACCAGGACCCACCAGCTATTTGAGAGCCTTCTTCTCATTGGGGAATTAGATGAAACTGAGACTAAACAGGTTTGAGACTTATCTTGTGCAAACTACATAGAACATTTAACACTTACAATCCGAGTGGGCTAAAACCCTTGGTTCCCATGCTGGTGTCCCTGAGACCAAGAGACTGCTCGACTTGTTAAAGTAATACTTTCATGATGTGTATATGGAGGTTTTTATCTTCAACAGCAGATAAAGTACATATAGAACTGTAACCTTGTGTGGACATTGCTTTATTTGCACCAATAACTTGCTGTAATGTTTCCCTGTCACCGCACTAGATTCTGAAAGAGAGTGCACCTTAGCTGCTCAACCGTAGGGAGGCCAGCTGACGCGCTTCGCCAGCGAGTGGGGAAAATATCTCCACCGACCGATGATTGCTGGACGCTCTTGCCCATGGCACACTCTAGAATTCCAGCAGAAGTGTCCGCAGATAGCATCGGCGGCCCGGTAGGAGCAGCACATCCCTCAGCTCCTGCAGGAAGTACAGACCATGATAAGAAAAGGGGCAATAGAGCTGGTTCCAAAGCGACTACGGGGCTCCAGAGTCTACTCCAGATACTTCTTTGTAAAGAATTCTCGACCTGCGGTGTCTGTGGTGTAAACCAGGTATTAAGGTGCTCTTTGGGTTTACTTTTACAGAGTTTCAGGGGAGCAATGGAATCTAGGGCCATAGTCATGGTATTATTAAAGAGATCTATTAATTCCACAGGATCAGTATTGGGATCAAGATAGGGGTTAATTTTTCAGCTGTAATGTTACGCTTGTTACTAGTGAGTAAGGGAGGCGCGATAGTCTTAGTTTTCATGACTGGACGGTTAGCATTTATAGTGAAAGCGATAAAGGAGTGGTCCGTCCAAGTTTGTGGTTCAATGGCGGTAATTACAGTGGCACAGTTATAGTCTTCCAGCCAATCCAGTGTTCGTCCTTTCGTGTGTGTAGGTTGGTTGATTCTCTTCGTGAAATCAGTTCACTTAGGGATTCTTTCAAGGATTTACCAGCCTGGTCGTTGGGGTCAGCTAAGCCTAAGTTAAAATCACCTAGAATTTAAATTTGGGACGTTGGTTTAGTTTTGTCAGAGAGCAGTGTGATAATGTCCTCCGCGAAGTCTCCTGTAGGGCCGGGAGGCCTATATATGAGATGGACAGTGAGTGTACTAGAGGGAGAGGTTGTTAATAATAATAATAATTTGGCATTTATATAGCGCTACGAACCCTCAGGTATCTGAGCGCTCCTTATTACCCACGGTGTGTGGTGCTCATTATCGACCTCGGAAGGATGAAAGGCTGAGTTTGGCCCCCCCCCCCGGATTCGAACCTGCGTTAGCAGGCTCTGCACGGATGTCAAAGCGAGCGCTCTACTCGCTGTGCCACTTGACCGGCTATTTTATTTTTACTGTGAGAAGTTCACAGGATTTAAGCGAGAGATTGATTGATGGTCCGAGTGCCAGGTTAGCTCGAGCTATGAAGGCAACCCCTCCACCTTTAGAGTTTTCTCTATCTGCTTGGGTAATAGCGTAAGACTCCGGAATGGCTAGCATGAGAGAGGGCCCTGCCGCGGCATGAAGTCATGTTTCCGATACTGCTAGGAAGTCTAGATCATTGTCATTGATTAGGTCTGCTATGTCAGTTGTGTGTGCAACGATGGATCTTGCGTTTATCAGAGCGCCTTTGATGACAGGAGGCTTGGTCTGTGCTGGTGGAGGAGGCTGGTTGGGATGGTGCGTTTGTCTTGCTTTAGTTTAGTTTTTTTTGGTAATGAGCCAATAGTGATCGGGCATGGTGGGCTTTGCGTAGAAGAATGTTGAGAGTGGGGGTTTTCTTCTGGTAAATGTTGACTAAAGGTGCTACAATGCTAAACCTAGAGGCAAGTCTTTTATTTCTGTGGCTGGTTGGTTCGGGATGGGCTTAGTAGTGAACCAATCAATCCGTTGCATAGGGGTAAGTGTGGATAGACTGTTGAGGCTGATTTGCTACGTTTGGCAGCTTCCCAGGTTTGGTATCAGTTTAGGTAGGAATGGGGTGGTTTTGATGCAGTCCGAATGCAGAGTTTCTTGTAGTGGAGGGAGGAAGAGTGTGGGTTTGGCCTCGCAAAGGAAGGACATTTTCTTGGTGAATTGAAAAGCGGTCGGTGCTTCTAGCATATGTAGGCACAGTAGGAGGAGGCCTAGTAGAGCATTTAGGACTAGCTTAAAGAGAACCATAATAGGTTCACTGAATAGTTAGGCTAATGTAGGTTAGATGCAAGTAACCAGTGTAGCAAACATGGGAACAAGGCTAGGCTAAAAGAGCAAGTTACTGGTGTGGGGAAGTGACATTGATATGCTAAATGCAATTTAAGGCACATTGAGCGGGTAAACAGCAGTTGCCCCTATGAGGCGCAATATATGCTAAGAGCACAATGCAGGTATAATCACAATGTTGGGCTAAATGCAGATTACCAGCGTAAGGCGCAGTGATAGGCTGTAAAACAATTTACCCAAGTGGGGTACAGTATATGCTAAATGCACAAAGCAGGTATAGTCACAATGTAAAGTCACAATGCTGGGCTAAAAGCAGATTGCCAGCGTAGGCGCAATGATAGGTAAAGTAGGCCAGGTGTAATTACCATTGAAGTCAGAAAGTGGGGGCCAGGGGGCTACAGGCAGTTTTGTCAAACCGGTATTACTTGTAGTGTATGAACAGCATTGGATGCAACAATGATTACTTCACAAATTTACATTGGGGAAACAGACAAAAAGTTCACGATTGTATGTGCAAGCAGCAGTGATGGCGGGCGGTTGCTTCAGCAATTTTAGTGTTAAAGTAATAGTTAGAAATCGCAAATGCGCAAATACACAAGCGCGTAGTAATGAAGCAGCTTACTACTAACAAGGTGTGATATTAGGGCTTGTTCGGAGGCACGGAGAACACGTTGAGGTGAGCTCCATGGCTGCTCAGCGTGTGAGCATTGTGGCTGTTGCTGTACGGATTGAGAGGCGGTAGCGCAATTGATGTTCTGCCTAGCAATCGTAACGCTGATAAGTTGAAGGTACGTGTAAGGTTGCATCTGGTGTAAAAGTACAGTATCAGTATACAGAGTACAATGGGCTCGAAATATCAAGGTTGGTAATATGATCTGGCAAGTAGTTGATCACAGCAATCTTACCTCCTGATGGTAGTAGAAGGGATCTGGCTCCACCTGCGCAACAGTGCGCAAACAGGAGCAAAACAGGCCCTTTTCTCTGCAGCCCTTATCTCGGAGGCGCTGGCTTCCGCCTGGCGGTGGATGTGCCTATTGATAAATGCTGTTGTTGCCTAGCAGCATAACAAAAATAGTGCAGCCATTTTGGGGCAGCATGCGGCCGATTTCGTTGAGCCGTAGGTTCGAGGAACACACATTGAGGCTGCAGTATGGAATGCAGGGGTCCGTGGGCAAGTGAGGCTCAGTATGGGCATGGGTGCATGAGGAAGGGAGAAAGCACGAGGATCGTGCTCACCTCGTCAGCTGCTCGGGTTGCGATGCTGGATGCTGTGTTCCATTAAGATCAGTCAGAGGTTGTCTGGGGAGGGCGCTCCTGCCCACTCCGAGGATCCTGCTGTTGGGGGTATATGATATGATAGTTTCTGATGCTTGCTAATCTGCTTAGAATCACATGCTTATTGGTAACCGCAGAGTATTGCATCTTGTCTTTCGGGGACCGAAAGGGGACGTCGGCATAGGCGTGTCTGTAACGCTATCCTATCGTGACATGTAGTGTACCCAAAATCCCTCATGCGTCGAGGTCCCTCAGATTGTTTTTTTCCGCCCAGATAACTGGTCGCCCTATAGCGGAGCTCTTACAAGAGACATTGTTTATCTTTACCAACTTGTCGGTTATTCCCCATTAAGTCAATTCGATCACAAGAACATCTTCGACGAAGACTGCGGGGGATTAGACTACGGCTGTGGATTTCGGCGCCTAAAATCCGGCAGCCGGATTTTCCACGTGGTCTGGCCCTCTGGCCGACCTATACAGTAGGGAGAGTGGGGTCGGGGTTGCCATATTGTCGGTATGTCTTTCCTTCTTTCCCCTCTTTACCCTTTTGGTCTGGTCATCTTTCCCTTTTAGCTATGGGAAGGACTCCTTTTAGATTCTTCCCTAAGTGTATGGTCAGATATCCTTGGAAGGACGAACACAGGACGTGTAACGCCTGTCTCCCCCTAGAGCACGACGAAAAGCGGTGTGCAGCCTAAGACCCTTAAGGAGCGCTGTGTAAAGCGGTGGGCCGCATACGGTATGTCGTGGGTGGAACCCCTTCCCCCACTGCCACACCCGCTGAGAGTGACGGGAGTACCTCGGATGAACAAACATCCGTTGCGGATGTTATAGACCTTGAGGCGGACACTTCTAGGTCCTCCACGCCCGTCCCCCACCCTTTAAGGCCTGACTCTGGTCTACAGAGACAACACCCGGCGACAGAGGCGTACAAACGCATCACACTAAGCAGACAACCCCTACACCGTTTTCGGCGTCTTCGTCGAAAAAGGTGAAAGCGCCAACAGGGCCGCCGAAAATTTCGCCGGTTTCCTCGGATCGCTCAGATCCAAAGCCTTCCCCGCATCCACAGCGGCGTTTTGCGTCTGGGCAACAAAAATTAAGTAAGGGCGCTACTCCAAAAACTTCACACGTCGAAGCACGTAAGTCCGATGCTGCGACGGTCCCGAAGGCTCCGGTAGGCCCGAAAACTACGGCTTTGCCTCTACCTGAAAAACCAACCGCTAGGCCCTATAGCGCCGCGGAAGGTAATACACCTACCGATAGACCATCGGAGCAACTGTCTCACGCCGATTCAGTGATTATCGAAGGCAGCATCGAAAGAATTACAGCAGCAGTGGGTCTTACCCCGGTTCCGCCTAAAGTTATGGGACAAGCCGCAGAAAAAACTTCAGATGCGGATTGGGATCCCGATTCTTACGATACATACGAAGATAGTCAAGAGCCTCTTTCCGACACCCTAAGAGACTCTTTTCGACGCCGTAGGGAGGAGAACGCTGTTCTTCCACCCGTAGGCCCGCTTGGGTCCACTAAATGACCTAGAGAGAAGTTCGAAGGGTGTATGGATCGGCTGGAGAAGATTATCAGTTTTTCTGATCATCCTTCCCCAAAAAGGTCTTTGGTAGACCCTATCCTCCAATTTCCTTCTCATTTTCAAGAAGATCAGTCCTCTGCCCCCGTCCAGCACGAAAACATTATCCACATGGACACATAGAGACATTTATAATGAAGAAGAAGCAGCTTCATTTCTACAAAGTTATGAGGAGGAACAGGGTACTACAGACAACTGGGGAAAAAACCCAGCAGGAAGGACAAGACCCATGGACACAGCAAGATCAGGACACTGATGTTTTGTGCCTGGATTCTCATCCGTCTACTCCGGCTCTCCAGGCCTCACCTGTAGATGACAAATGGCGTTCAACTCCATGTTGAAAAAAAGCAGCTGAACACTTTCAAATCTCCACTCAAGAGGCTGTGCCTGAGCAAGATGTTGTAGAGGATATCCTTAGGGAGAAGCCTCCATCTATCCAGGCCATCCCCCTCCTTAATTCTATTAAGAGAAGGTTGGCCCCCTCATTGGTATCACCAGCTCAAACTCAGGCAGTGAATCCAAGAGTGGAAAAATGATTTCGCCCTTGCCCTCCCAACCCTCTATACATTAGAGGGCACACCGTCCCAGATTCATTGGTAGTGACTACCACTCGGAAAAGGGCAGGGGTACCCTTTGCCACGGGGGAATCACCACCGGACAAGGAATACAAAAGACTGTATGCTCTAGGCTAACGTGTCACTTCGGCTGCCGCATACACTAAGCGGATTGCTAATAATACCACACTATTGGCAAGCTATGCTGACGCTCAGTGGAACTTGCTCCAGGAAGGCCTCCAAGAGGTTCCCGAACCCACCAAATCCAGGCCTCTCTCCATTGTAATGGAGGGAAGACAAGTTAACCAGCATGTGAACAAAAACACCCTGGACACTGCGGAAACAGCAGGCAGGTCTCTGGGCCAAGGGACCCTACTTAAGACACGCTTGGCTGCGTACCTCCGGTTTTAAACCGGAAACACAAGCCTCCCTCATCAATAAGCCCATTGAGGAATCTAACCTCTTCGGGAAAGCGGTGGATGAGGCTTTGGAAACAGCCAAGAAGGAGCATGAGACTCTGAAGTCTCTACAGCAGATCACACAGAAACCTTCCCCCCAGAGGGGTAATAACTCTCGGCGGTCCTTTAGAGGGCAAGCCTGTGGTGGTCAAAACAACTACGGCACGGGGAACTTCAACACAGGACAAACTTCTGGAAGCCCTGCATACTACCCTCCAAGGGGTCAGAAACGCAGCAGAGGTAGAGGACCCAATCCCAGAGGAGCCACAGCCTCTGATCAGAAATGACCACCAAATCCAGGTCCCCTCCCATGTCACCCCGGTCGGGGGGCGATTAACATCTTTCCTCATGGCATGGGAGGGGATAACTTCAGACCAGTGGGTCATAAAGACGGTCGCCCACGGGTACTGCATGTAATTCGCTGACCTCCACAATTCAGACCACCGCGCTCATAGCGCCTTTCACCGGACCATCTGGAGATCCTGAATCAAGAGGTGGAAGCACTGCTGGGAAAGGACGCCATAGAAGCCGTCCCTATTCTTCAGGTAAACAAGGGTATTTATTCAGTGTACTTCCTTGTACCCAAAAAGGATCTCACCATGCGCCCTGTTCTAGACCTGCGCCCAGCAAACAAATTTATAAAACCCCAGAAGTTTTGCATGGTAACACTACAAGAGGTGATCGCATTGCTGAAACGGGGGGACTACATGGCAACATTGGACATGAAAGATGCATACTTTCATATTTCAATGCTGCCAGCGCACAGCAAATATCTAAGGTTCATGATCGAGGAGAGGCATTACCAATTCAAGGTACTCCCCTTCGGCATAACCTAAGCGCCAAGGGTGTTTACCAAAGTCCTGGCAGTGCCTACAGCACACCTGCGCAGACTGTCGGTCCCAGTTTATCCTTACCTCGACGACCTGGCTCATCACGGGGGACTCATTCGATGCATGTTTTTCGAACACCCAAAACACAGTAGATATCCTCTTCAGTCTGGGTTTCTCAATCAAGGAAAAGAAATCCAGTCTAGTCCCCAGTCAAACAAAAGAATTTCTGGGAGCTCTAATTCGAACGAAGGATGGTCTCGTCTTCCCCTCCAACGAGAGGGTTCAGAACATGCTTTTTCAGATCCCTCAATGTGTAGCCAGTCGGGAGGTGACGGTGCGCAAGGCCATGCGCTTGCTAGGAATGATGGCGTCATGCATATACTTGGTTCCCCACGCGCGGCTGCGCATGCGTCCCATGCAAGAGTGGCTCAACAGCCAGTGGTGTCAGGCCAGCGGACAATGGGAAGATCTGATAGTTGTCTCGCCAGCCCTCGTTCTCTCTCTGCAGTGGTGGTCAAGAGAAAACCTCTTGAAGGGGAAGACCTTCACCACCCCTGCAGTGGAAGCCACGCTCACTTCAGACGCATCTCTCATAGGGTGGAGGGCTCACCTGCTTCAGCAGACAGCGCACTGAGTGTGGTCCCCTCAAGTAGCGTCCAACCATATAAACCTACTGGAGCTATTAGCGGTGTTCAAGGCTTTGAAGGCCTTTCAGGTGCAACTGCAAGGAAAGACAGCACTGATTCTAACGGACAGCACTACAGCCATGTATTACCTGAATAAACAGGGGGGCACTCACTCTCCAAGCTGTCCCAAAACATTTGGATATGGGCTCTCAAACACAAGATGTTTCTGTTGTCCCAACATGTTCCAGGGGATCTCAATCTTCTGGCAGACGTGCTCAGCAGAGATTTTCCTCTGCCCGAAGATTACAAATGGCAGCTACACAAAGATATTGTTTCCAACGTCTTCGCAGAATGGGGTTTTCCAGAAATCGACCTGTTCGCTACTCAGGAGAACGCCCAATGCCAAAACTACGCCTCCAGGTACCCCCAGAACCGATCCAAGGGGAACGGTCTCTGGATAACCTGGTCAGGGAAATTTGTCTACAAGTTTCCCCCGACTCCCCTTCTCAACAAGATCGTGCATAAAATGCACCAGGAACCAGTTACCATGATACTGGTGGCCCCCATGTGGGCCCGCCAACCCTGGTTCGCTCACCTGATGGAAATGTCCCTCTCCCCACCAGTGAAACTACCCTGCCCGTACAACATGTCTCAGGACAGGGGGAGACCCTACACCCATGCCCAGAAACTCTGAATTTAGCAGCTTGGCTCCTGAGGTCATAGAGTTTGGACACCTGCAACTCCCTCCGAGGTGCACGGACATACTCAGGGAAGCTAGGAAACCGAATACATGTTATTGCTATGCCAGCAAATGTTAACGTTTTGTCATCTGGTGCAATTCCAAGGGCGTCAATCCCATCGATTGCTCACCCACACACATTGTGCTGTACTAACCCATCTGTTGGACACGGGGTTAGTCTTCAATTCCCTAAAGGTTCATCTGGCTGCTCCGTCAGCCTACACCACATCACAACAAAAAGTTTGTGGTGGAAAATACCAGTGATTAAAGCCTTTATGGAAGGGGTTAAGAGGATTTATCCTCCCATTTCTCACCCAGCCCCTGGATGCGACCTAAATGTGGTTTTGTCCAGGCTCATGGGAGCTCCCTTTGAGCCTATGCATAAAGCAAGTCTAAAGGACCTGACTTATAAAACGGCCTTCCTAGTGGCTATCACTTCTATCAGAAGGGTTAGCGAACTACAGGCACTTTCTGTTCTAGACCCTTTTGTTACAGTCCACAAAGATAAGGTAGTTCTGTGCATACATCCCAGATTTGCGCCTAAATTCATCTCAAAGTTCCATGTGAACCAATCAATCGAACTACCCATTTTCTTCCAGAACACTACTAGCATTGGCCGAAAGAAGCCTACACACACTAGATGTGCGCAGGGCAGTCATGTTTTACCTGGAAAGAACTTAACCACTGAGGAAAACAAAACAATTCTTTGTTTCAGTGGCAGCTGGTAGAGAAGGGGATCCCATCTCTAAATCAGCTATCTCGAAGTGGATTGTCAAATGCATCACACTATGTTACACTCTTGCTAAGAGAGAACTGCCCTTCAAGCCTAGAGCACATTCTACTCTGGGCACTGGGGCATCCATAGCATTCATTGCAAATGTTCCCATTGAGTCCATTTGCAAAGCAGCAACCTGGAGTTCTGTACACACCTTCACAAAACACTAGTGTCTAGACACTCATTCTAGGCCTGATTCTCAGGTGGGACAAGCAGTAATAAGACATCTTTTCTCTACTGTTCCTTCTCACAACCCAACTCCGGGTACTGCTTGCTAGTCTATGCAAAGCATGTGATTCTAAGCAGATCAACAAGCATCAGAAGACATGCATTAGTTACCGTAATTGCATTTCTGATGATTGTTTCTGCTTAGATTCACATGCGCCCTCCCTACCTCCCCGCTCGGGGTGGAAGGAACATAGACGTTTTACTACTTTCTCTTTATGTACTCACTCACTATAGCCTTGGGCTCCCTCATGGCAGAAAAAATACAATCGGAGGGACCTCGGCGCATGAGGCATTTTGGGTACACTAAACGTCACGATAGTGATAGTGTTACAGACTCGCCTATGCCGACGTCCCCTTTCGGTCCCCGAAAGACAATATACAATACTCTGCGGTTACCACTGGATGTCGGACCATATGCAAAGCATGTGAATCTAAGCAGATACAATCATCAGAAATGCTATTACTGTAAGTAATGCAGGTTTTATAACATACTTAATACCCAGAGGTTTCTGAGCGCGGACCCAGCAATCGAACCTGTGTTGCTCCGTGTTGTTTTGCTTTCAAGGCGAGCACTTTGCCGCTGAGTTATCCTCCCGAGATATGTGAATCCATGCCAGACCTATGCTGGAGAACAATAGTTACAGGTAAGTAACTTGTTCCTTCTTCTGCATTTCAGAGTGGGTACCCTTGTTGGACACGTTTCAGAATATAATACAGTTGACTCTGCTACTTCAGAAAGTTGTGTATGTGGTTGCTCACATATACCACTGATGTGATGCACTGCTCCCTAGCTCCACAAAATCAGTTGTCTGCTTCGAAGTGTTTCTTGGTAAATTTGTTTGACAAAATTGCTTCACGAGAGCTAAATGCGCAAAAGAAAATATTTTCAGGGAAAATTTACTTTTTCATTTTCTCACGTGCCCTCTTTTGTTTTTCAGGCGAGATTGTTAAGATCAACATGTGGAGAATGTTGCTGTGTGAGGCAACAGCTGCTGTCATGGAAAAGGGCTTCAGCATTTTGGGAATTAAGCCTGTCCAGAGGATGTAATATTTTGGAGTTTGGCAGCATTTTGCATTTTAAGAAGAATGTCAGCTCAAAATTGATTTTGATTTTCTTAATTCTCTTATATCCGTCTTATATATAAAAAAAAAACAAATAAATACATTTCTTAACTGTTTTCAGGCCTTTTTAAACCCATTCTCACGAAACTTGGAGAATAGTGAAATTTAATTATTTGGAGAAACCCAAACACAGATGAATTTGCTTTAAGAGATCTGCAGCACAGAGAATCGTCACGATTTTGTGTACGTCCTGTATCAATTCCTTCACTGGCTATGAAAGTGGATTATAATCAGAAAATACTATTAAATTTTCAACTTTGTGTATAAAGTTCACCTCCTAAAATGAAAAAAGATGTGATCAAATCTAAATGCATCAATTACAGCTTCTTCTAAATATGATTGTTTTTTCGCTTGCACACTTTCACTTTTTTTGCGAAGGTCTGCAGACGAACCGCAGATTATTCCTATGTCCTGTCCCCTTTCCTCTCTACTTATGGGATATTGCGGTGCATGTGACCCTCCTTGCATCAGCGTCCGGCTGCAACCACCTGACACTTTCTATGCATGTATGAGATAAGAGCATCACGCAGTAGCTGAATGTGCGCATGGACAATTCTTATTTGTTTCTACTGCCTTTATCTTTGCTCTGTAACTTCGTGCTCGGACAGTGTTCTGGCAGAAGGGCATTTTCGAGCTCAGATCAGCACGCTCTGTGTTTCAAGTAAATACGGCTGATAGTCCCTGAGTCCTCCGCATTCTATGTAATGTTCTTTCTTTTTGAGCCCTTCTGGTGCATCTTCACATGTCTCCACCGACTGGCTTAATGAGCTTTGCCACTAGACATTAGGTATGTACAGTGCTTTAAATGGGCCGGTCGTAGATGGCTCTGAGGGCTGGCACTTCTCCTAACTGAAGGACCGTACCGGTACTCAAGTATATGACCGGGAAAATGAAAGCATTTCATAACGCATCGCTCCGGCAACGTTTATTGTGAGAAACTGCTTGTTTCCCTGTGCTAGTTTCACCACCATCTGTGCCCCATCCCACTGCTTCATTTTAACACCACCCAGCAGACAGATGAAGCCCCCATCTGCCTTCTTAGCATCACTAGTGTGCCAGGTCTCACGAAAGCAGCACCAGTTAGTGCATTGCAGGAAGGGGTCATTCACGCCATCAAACGGGAAGCCGTTCCTGCCACACCCCTTTGTCCTTCTCACCTCTGAGTTCATTATAGCGCTCTGTCCCTCCCTTGGCAGATCATCTGTGTCTTAAAAAAAGGAAATGGCAGAGTTGCACATCTAAATGCAGTCTAGGACTCTCATTTTAACACATCTTCCACACGTTCCTGAGACAAGTTCTTTGCTGTTGTGTGCACCGATTTGTTAAATGGTGGCTGGGACGGCCCTAGGATTTGTGGGCACTCGGCTGCAAAAGATGTTTGGGCCCCCCTAATTTGAATAAATAGGGACATCAGTGATATCACAGAATGAGCCTTTAGTGTGCAAAGTTATCATGGGAAGTTAAATTATGTTGCTATCCATAAGGTAGTAGACAAAGGCACTGTGACATTCAGTATATGTATTGCCAATATTAACATTTACCTATGTGGCAAGATGAGGAGTGAGTTTTCTTTTGGGAAGTAGCAGACCGCTAAATACCTTGTACAGGCTTCTAATTTTGACAGATACGGCATAGTGTGATGAACGTTAAGGGAGCACTCCCTTTGGTTGAGTGGCGAAGGCCCGATTTGACAGCAGACTGCAATTCAGAAACCTGAACACATCTCTTCCCAGATGTAATTGATAGAAATATTGTTTGCAAAACGTCTTTTGAAACTTTGGTTGAAAAATACTATCTGTGGAAAGCATTGCTAAAATATGGTGATTGTGTTTTGCTAACTGAAACTAAGTTTCATGATTGTTTTGATTTTTATTGTGTGTTTATTTGGGCATATTGTTCAAATTAGCAATATGCTTTTATTTCAGAAGATACAAATGAGGATTATGTTGACTTTAAAAATAAACAGCAAATAATAACTGGGTTTATCGAATGCTGCTAACTACAAAATGAGAAGGTAGCCTCATTTCTCCAGCATGGGGTCTGGCATGGATTCACAGGCTCATGAATATTCCCCGTCGTCAGGCCGGGAATCCTCGGTGTAGAAAAAATCAGTATCAGTTTCGTTTCTGATCTGTCTTTCTCAGTAGTAACCAATCACTGGTCTCTGGGTCATACTGCCCCCAGCCAATGACTGCCCTCTCCCTAAGCCCCACCCCTGGCAGCCATCCTCAGATTTTTACCACACGTGCTTAGCTCTCGAGCTTTTGCTGCGTTTTCGCGCTTTTTTCAGATTTTTTCTGTTAAATAGAGCCTCAAGCTCCACCGTTTCTACTTCTGATCAACGGGGATCCGTTTCGGAGTTTCTACACCCCTCAAGGGTGAAGATTTCGTCGAGTTACGCTTTTGGAGGATTCCAGAAGTTCCGGGGCCTACCCCGGACATGGCCCAGGAGAAAGGGAGCTCGACGCCTGGGAAGCTGTTCAGGACCTGCCCTGGATGCCAGCTTCAGAACGTTTTCAAGGAGGACGAGCATTCGTTATGCCTCTACTGTCTCCATGAGGACAAGACGCACAAGGAAAAGGACTGCACGTTTTGTGGGAACATGTCGGAGCGGACCATGAAGGATCGCCACCTCCGTCTCGCCAACTGGCTGGAAGGTAAGAGCCCGCCAGGCGAGAAGAAGAAAAAGAAGTCCGAGCGGTCTTCTAAATCCTGTGAGGGTGCTCCGGCGACCCAACAAAAGGCTAAGCACCTCGGGCACCGGGAGCGCCGAACGGTCGGGCTCCTTGGCTGCCAGGCAGGGCGCATCCTCCCCGGCGCCATCGACCACGAGCCAACGCTCTGGCTCGGGTAAGAGGAAGTCCGAGAACCCGGCGAAGCTTCTGGAGAGGCCCCGGTCGGTCTCGAAGATTCCGGCAGAGGGGGAGCGAGGCTCGGACCCTCCCCCCCCCCCCCCCAAGGTGAAGGCCCCAGGCGTACAGAAGGTGACATTGGCCTTAATTCACCCTGCTAAGACCTCGATTGAGGATGTCGCCGCGGCCCTGGCTCAGCCTGTGGAGGCTACACCAGTGGAGGTGCCCTCAGGTACCGAGTCTCCCTGCCACTGCTGAGGGGGGAGTCTTTCAGGCCCATCGAGAAGACCCCCACGAAGTCCTCGTTGGAAAGGGTGGGGGAGGGGTTGGTGGCCATCTTGGATACGGACACGACCTCTGAAGATGAGCTCATCCAAGTCGTGGAGGAGGCCCAGCCCATCGGGAGGGATCCCGACGAGGGCGACGATGAGGGCGACGGTGACGCAGACGAGGCTCCTCAAGAGCCCTCGCTCCTGTCGTTTCCGGCGCTGCAGGACACCTCGGCAGCCATTTTGTCAGCCATCCAGTCCTTATGCTCGGAGATAAGGACTAGGTTGCCCCTTCCCCTGACTGAGGTACCTGAGCCAGACCCAACGGAGAAACCAGAGCTAGGACCTTCGGAGAGCCCACCACTTAAGAGGAGGAGGACGCATCCTAGGCCGCCTCTCCCGCCTCTGCGGCCTTCTCTGCCTTCCCCTCCGGTCCACTACCCACGGGGATGATACAGGCATGGACACGACTACGACGGGGACGGATGACGACGTAGGCGACGACGGGACGTGTCCCCCGTCGCCCCCTGCCCGGGCGTCCCCGCCCGACGAGATTGGATCCTTCCATGCTATGATTTCCAGGGCATCCGAGTTCTTCCAGCTCTGCCCCGAAGAAAAGAAGAAGGGGTTCCTTTACCAACGGCGCGAGGCTAAAAGAAAGACGGTCCTCGCCGTACCGCTTCTTGATGACATCTGGGATGAGGGGCTCGCCCTCCTCAAGAACCCTGCCACGGCTCCTGCGAAGAGGGACCGGTACGAGAAGAAGTACCGGGTCCCCGACGCTGCCCCCTTGTGCCTTAGGGCGCAACCTACCCCGGACTTGGTCGTTTCGGCGGCGGCCAAGAAGAAAGCAGGGGGGGGGGCATCGGCCTCGACTTCAACCTCCCCTCCGGACGGCGAGGGTAGGAAGCTGGATGCGATGGGACGACGGGTCATCTCATCTGCAACAACGACCATCAAGGCGGCCAACGCCCTGGCCATCGTAGCCCGCTACGATGGGGAGTTGTGGTTCAAGATCGCCCCTCTGTTGGACTTCCTGGAAGGTGAGATTGCCTTGGACCACGCCATTATGGTGGCTACGGACATCGCCGACACCGGTTTCCGTCAGTTGGGCAACGGCGTTTGCCTGAGACGACGAGGATGGCTCAAGGCGACGGATTTCCACCAGGACGTTCAGACCAAGGTTTTGGACATGCCTTTCGATGGGAACAACCTTTTTGGCAAGGCGGTTGATGAATCCCTTCAGACGATCAAGACGGACACGTAGACGTCCCGTACACTGGGTGTGCTCCAACAGTGGCGGCCGTCCTTTCGGAGCTCCGGAGGCAGACAAGGTGCCTCCAAGGGAGCCGGCAGCAGCTCCTCTACATACTGTCAAGCGGCAAGGTCTTCGTCGCAGGAGGCCTACAGGGGACGTGGCAAGTCAGGTGGATCCTGCCGTCGTCGCCAAGGTGGTCAAGGAGGCAAAGCGGCCTCCAAGCAAGATTGAACTGACCGTCGGGTCGGGCCCCCGCCGAAGCACCCCGGTGGGAGGCCGGCTGACGAAGTTCGTCGGTGTGTGGGAGTCCATCTCCACCGACCGTTGGGTGCTGGACGCCCTGGCCCTGGGGCACGCCCTCGAGTTCCAGAAGAGGTGCCCGCGCATTCCTCCCGTGGCCAGGAAGGAAAATCACGTCCCTCAACGGCTGTTGGAAGTAAGGGCGATGCTCAGGAAAGGTGCCATCGAGCTCGTCCCGAAGAGGCTTCGGGGCTCCGGAGTTTACTCAAGATACTTCCTCGTGAAGAAGAAGACAGGAGGATGGCGTCCCATCCTGGACCTGCGACAACTAAACAAATACATCAAGGCACATAAGTTCCGGATGGTCACCCTCCAGCACGTGCTGGGACAGCTGGAGGAGGGCGATTTCCTGTCGTCGTTTGACTTGGAGGATGCTTACTTCCACATCCCTATTCTAAAGAGACACCGAAAGTTCCTCAGGTTCGTGGTCAAAGGGCGGCACTACCAGTTCAAGGCCCTCCCGTCGGATTAAAATCGGCACCCAGGGTGTTCACCAAGTGCCTAGCACCGGTGGCGGCGCGGCTGCGCCTGCAGGAGATCCACGTCTACCCCTACCTGGATGACTGGCTCATACGGGCAAGGACAAGGGAGCTTGCCGTGGAACACACTGCGAAGACCGTCCAGCTGCTCACGGACCTGGGGTTCTCCATCAACTTTTTAAAATCCCACCTGGTCCCGTCGCAAGTCGCCCTGTTTCTGGGAGCACAGCTTGACACAGTGGCGTGGCGGGCCTTACCGTCGGAGGAAAGGATAAGGACCATCCTAGGAAAGGTGCAACGTCTGCTGGCCACGGATGTGGCCAGAGTGAGGTCTATCAAGTCCCTCCTCGGAATGATGTCCTCCTGCATTTATCTGGTGCGCCACTGCAGACTTCGGATGCGGCCCTTGCAAGAATTCCTCGACGCCCACTGGATCCAGACGACGGGCAGCTTCGAGGACAGGATCCCGCTCGACAAAGTGTTCCGTCGTGCGATACGATGGTGGGGTGTCCGCGCTCATCTGACAGCGGGAACAGGTTTCCTAGCCCCGGCCCACCAGGTGACGGTGACGACGGATGCCTCCCTGGAAGGTTGGGGAGCGCACACCGGGGGTCTCCACGCGAGAGGCCTTTGGCTCCCGGAGGAGAAGACTCTCCACATCAACATCTTGGAGCTCCGCGCAGTGTTCTGGGCCCTCAGGTCCTTCCTTCCGTCCCTCAAAGGCAAGGTGGTGAGGATCTTCACCGACACCACCACCACGATGTTTTACATTCGGAAGCAGGGCAGAACCAGATCCCCTGCCCTATCTAAGGAAGCCCAGGATCTGTGGTATTGGGCCGTCGCCCAAGGGATGTTTCTGGTACCCTTTCATCTAGCAGAGATAAAAAACACCATCGCCGACTCACTCAGAAGAGAGCTGCGCTCGTGCCACGAGTGGGAACTGCGCCAGGATCAAGTGGACCGACTCTTCCGACGATGGGGCAAACCCCAGATCGATCTCTTTGCGACGGCGGCGAACTCCAAGTGCCGGAGGTTCGCCAGCAGGTTTCCCCAACCGAGGAGCATGGGCAATGCTTTCTCGTTCCCCTGGGACGGCCTGTTCCTTTATGCATTCCCGCCGTTGCCATTGCTACTCCGGCTCGTCAACCAGCTCAAGAGGTCCCGGTGCAGGATGATCCTCGTTGCACCGGCGTGGCCGAGGCAGATCTGGTTCCCGGACCTTCTGGACTTGTCAGCGTCCACACCAGTCAAGCTGCCGACGGACGCGGATCTTCTCTCCAGAGAAGGAGGCGCCATTCTTCATCACGAACCAGAGTCGCTGAACTTGCAGGCTTGGCTCCTGCAGCACTAGAGTTTGGAGGATACGACATCCCGGCCGATTTCAGAGCGGTTCTTGCAAAGGCCAGGGCATCCTCAACTCTCAAGTGCTACGGACATAAATGGAAGAGGTTCTCCGTGCACAGAAGATTAACCCTCTGCGGATTACGGCCCCTCAAGTATTGCCGTACCTACTGTCTTTGGCCAAAGCTGGCCTATCTCACGCTTCCATCAAGGTACATCTGGCTGCCGTCTCACGTTACACCAGAACTACAGGACGGGCGCCCTTGTGGTCTCATCGTCTGGTGAAGGAATTTATGAAAGGACTGTTCCGATCATTCTCGCCGCTGAAGGCCCCTGCCCCGGCGTGGGAGCTCAACGTGGTGCTAACTAGGCTCATGGGGGCCCCATTCGAGCCTATGCATTCAGTGCCGTTGAAGTTTCTGTCGTGGAAGACAGCATTCCTTGTGGCCATCACCTCTGCACGACGAGTGGGAGAGATCCAGGCCCTGTCTTGCAAGCCTCCATACTTGACTTTTCACGACACGAGGGTGGTGCTGAGGACGCACCCCTCCTTCATGCTCAAGGTGCCGTCGGACTTTCACATCAACGAGCCCTTGGTGTTGCCAGTTTTCTTCCCGTCGCCTTCGTCGCCGGCTGAGAGGACTCTGCACTCGCTGGATGTAGCTAGAGCGCTGAAGTTCTACATGGACCGCACGAAGAGTTTTCGGAAGACATCACAGCTGTTTGTGAACTTTGGACCTGTGAATCAAGGGAAGGCTCTCTCGAAGACTTCCATTTCCAGATGGATCTCCTGCTGCATCATGCACTGTCACCGGTTGGCAAACTGACCGTTGCCAGGCCGTCCGAGAGCCCATTCGACCAGAGCGATCGCTGCTACTACGGCGTTCCTGTCTGGTGTGCCCCTGCTCGACATCAGCAGGGCTGCTACGTGGAGGTCGACGCACACCTTCACGAGATTCTACTGCGTCGACCGGGATTCCAGGGAGGAGTCCAGAGTCTGCCAGGCAATGCTGCGCAACCTGTTCGCCTAAGGTGAGCCTGGTGAGGAGGGAAGAGTTGCTTAATGTTGGGTTGTTGTATTGCTTGATATTGAGCCCTTTGCCACCTCCCGTGGTTGTGCATGTGTATACTGCTATGTATTCTTATATTCATGAGCATGTGAATCCATGCCAGACCCCATGCTGGAGAAGGAACAAGTTACTTACCTGTAAGTGTTGTTCTCCAGCATGGGTCTGGCATGGATTCACATGCGAACCCTCCCGCCTACCCCTCTGCGGCTCTTCACTTGGTCATACTGCCACTTCACGTGCTACCAAATCTGGGGATGGCTGCCAGGGGTGGGGCTTAGGGAGAGGGCAGTCATTGGCTGGGGGCAGTATGACCCAGAGACCAGTGATTGGTTACTACTGAGAAAGACAGATCAGAAACGAAACTGATACTGATTTTTTCTGTACCGAGGATTCCCGGCCTGACTGGGAATATTCATGAGCATGTGAATCCATGCCAGACCCATGCTGGAGAACAACAGTTACAGGTAAGTAACCTGTTCCTAATGTACCCCCTTGAGCCTTGATTGGAGGGCGTGAGCAGACCAAACCTGTTTTCCTGGTGTAGACTATCATGGAATCCTATAGGATACTGTTGCTGAAATGGTATTAGTTTAGGCCTTCATGTAAATCATGTGTCTTCTTTCTTATTCCTGCGGCAACATGTGCTGTAAAATGTGGTGTTTTGACATAGTGGTGACTACGGCTCCCGTCCTCCACTCGGTGTGGGAACTTTTTTCCCCCCCATAGCAAAAATTAAAAGCGGACACCCAACAATATACGCACAGTAAGTGAGCATATCTTAGACTGAAATATACAAATTTAGTTCTCTTGACCTTTCCCCTTAGAAGAAAGTGCACCATACAAAAGAGCATTGGCTGTTTAAAGAAAGTAATCAACAGAAAAATAACATGGAATAGGAAATGTTCATTAAATACACTGGCCAAGTATAAAACCCAGCAATATGTATTGAAATATTCCATAGAAAACAAAAATCCCAATAAGAGCATGTGCTTTGATAATCATTCTAGGAGTCTTGTGGATAAGTGTCTGCACTGGACACATGTGTATAAACAGGAATGCCACTGAATACAGCTACCCGCCTACACGCATTTTAGGTGTGACTAGTTGCACCAAGTGTTAACAAATCATGTTGGTCTATAGATCCAAACAGGAAAAAAGGATAGAGATAAAAATATTTTAATTAGTACATAAGAAAACTCGACATGTTAAAAAACAACAATGCATTTCGTTTACACAAAACATAAAAACATATTATGAGAATCAGCGTTTTTCCTAACCAGGAAGACAACAAATGCAAACATCATTTTTAAACAGTGTTGTGGGGTTAGTACAAGTGTGATATTGACAATTCATATATCCTCAATTGTTATTATTTGTCCTTGACTCTGTGGACACAGAGGAATGTGTTTCTGGGTACCCGCGGGTGTTATTGGAAAGAAACACTCTCTAGCTGACGCTAGACTGCTATGAGACGTGTGCTGAACCCGTCTTCAGGACAATAAATTGTGAGGCCACAAAATAAGTGTCAGGGGCACAGTGATTATGCTAAAAACCAAAACACAAAAAAACATGTTAGTGGCACCTAAAAGATGGTTGAAGATCTCTATGGGTATGCACATGCAACTATTCGCTCTAACCTTGCAATTGCTTTGTAGCTGTGTGTGGCATCGGATTTGGTGACCATGCAGACCGAATTCGATAGTGGTAACTGTGGGAACTCACAGTTAGGATGACTAAAATGAAGAAATAGATTTTAGCTGTTAGTTGAACAACATTTTTTTGTTGAATTATGCTTTCATTAATGTGCGAAAAGATGCAAAATCCCTAAGTGAGCAGCTTAGGGCATTGAATTTGAATTCTTAAAAAGCTATCTGTTTATTTTGGTGATAGTCCTACGGTTAGGGGACTAAAAGGGCCTACACATTGGCGTGCAGAGTTTGACAAACGTGCTGGTAACGATTATTACCTTCATGTACAGGCGGAAATATGCCTGTTCGTTGATGTCAATCGACACGATGTTAGCGGGTTCAGCACACGTCTCATAGCAGTCTAACGTCCGCTAGAGTGTTTCTTTCCAATAACACCCGCTGGTACCCGGAAACACATTCCTTTGTGTCGACAGAGTCCAGGACAAATAATAACAATTGAGGATATATGAATTGTCAATATCACACTTGTACTAACCCCACAACACTGTTTAAAAATGATGTTTGCAGTTGTCTTCCTGGTTAGGAAAAATGCTGATTCTCATATGTTTTTATGTTTTGTGTAAACGAAATGCATTGTTGTTTTTTAACATGTCGCGTTTTCTTATGTACTAATTAAAATATTTTTCTCTATCCTTTTTTGCTGTTTGGATCTATAGAGCAACATGATTTGTTAACACTTGGTGCAACTAGTCACACCTAGCATGTGTGTAGGCGGGTAGCTGTATTTAGTGGCATTCCTGTTTATACACGTTTGCATTCGGTCCTCAGCCACACAGCCCCCTAAAAAAGAGGACTTTTCTAGCTCGAAACGCTTGATTTACTGCACTGGACACATGACAACCTGGTTGAAACCCTGCTGGCTAAATGCTTGAGCAAGCTTGCCGTCCTCAAAAACACCCAAGTGTGTTGCGTCCGCCCATTGAAAAAGGTTATGCTGTCCACCCACATGTATCCTTTACTTGTGCCCTGAAAAGCAGGACATGGCCACAGGGAAAAATAACTGCACCAGTCTCCAGGATTGCAAACACTCTTGCCACATCCTGGGCAAATATTCAGCACTCGCTTGCCCTCTTATCAGTCCCTCTCCTCAACCCCACGCCTGGCTTGCAACAATACTCTGCTTTATAAACATGACTTGAAAAGTGCACATGCCATAGTAAGGACCCACTCAAATATATAAATCATTCCAGAAATATGTTAAGCTAAATTGTGGGATTATTCCCCCATTTTGACTGGGAGACTACAAATACAATCCAACAAAATGCAAAACACTGTCCTTTGGGTTTTGAAAATGTATTTTCAAGACGTATAACATGTAATGTGTGAAAGGGTTACCTGTGTGTGTTAGACAAATGCAGGGTTCATATATGATGAAAATATCGCATTCTACCCAAAAAAAAACCTCTTATTGGTGAGTTAAATATGAACATCTGAAAATAATGTAGCGAACTTAAAACTGTTTTGCTTGATCTGTTGCATTTGACCTGGAGGAGAGCGTAGATTTAAGCAGCTAGCTGGTGCTTTGTGTGTGCTTTCAGAATGAAAATGCCTAATTGCATTTCTTAACACAGAAACGTTACGAACATCTCCTCCAAAACAATGGTCTCTTAAATGAGACCTCATTTGTACATTGCACCCACTTTAATATGCTGCTAAAGGGCCTGCATCATCCGCTGGGCCACTGGGAACGGGTGCTTCCCTCTAGAGAGCCACAGGAGGTTGGGAGTTGACACTGTGGCCTCAGTCGAGCTTCGCACACGAAAGCTGCCCAGCAGTTTAGGCAGTCACTGGTGCCCTACAGGGCTCCTCGGACAACTTCTGACAGTGGGGCCTGAGCGCCCAGAAAGACTGCCCATGCCTCGGGCCGTCTGTGATGGATGCAATATAACAACACTCCTAAAGAAATATAAATGAATATGTTTGAGGTTTTCTCTGACTGCAACAGTAAGTCTGACTTAATTTTGATCAGTTCATTTTTGGAAGAGCCACGAGTTAAAACTTTAGTTCCCATCTGTGATCTTTTCTACTTTCGTCATGTTCTTGATACACCCATGGCTGTAAGTCGTTAAATAATTGTGCATGAATCTTGTGAATTTTATTGTGAGATATCCTCTATAATTAGTAGAACTTGTCTTTAACATAAATTGGAAGACTGTTTTAATCACATATGATTCACCCAATGTCCGTCTCCTTTTGGACTTTGAGGGTGTGCAAATGGCTAGCTTACTGGACAAACAAATTGGTTTGCAATGTATGTGTTAAAAAAAGAATATCCTGCAGTTGTGTGTGCGAGTAAAACCATGCCTGCATTTGCCACGTTTACTCCCACGTGAAAGCAGTGCACATTTCATGCATTTATTGTGCTGCCTAAAATGTGTATAATTGTCTTTAGCATTTTTCTTTCGGTTTATTTCAATGTCAGTGCTCAGTACCCACCACAACAAAGCTTTAGGAAAAGATTGTAATCGGGATGGCGTATGCTTCAGGTTACCTGCTCAGTTGGAGGTGCTACAATGTTGGGCAGTTTAATCTCTACTAAGAAAGTTGCCATGGCAAACTACTTGATATCCCTTAGGGGTATTGTTAGGCTACATTGCATCCTTCGTGTGTTATGCATTGTCATGCAGTATGACAATCGTGTCCCATACCGCCGCCAGCATGCTGAATCCTATTACAGCCAACAGTAGCTCTGCCCATTTGTCCTACATCATCTTTTATTACATCAGCAGATGAGCTTGTGGGTCGGTCCTCCCAAAAAGGTTTCTAGAAAAAGCATTGGCTAAAGGTTAAGTACTCGAGAGGATTCAAGTCAATTATACTTGAGTTGGACACCACCACCGTCCTCTGCAAGTCATATTTGGGATAATTTGTTTCAGACTTTGCTTTTAGAAGTGCATTTGAGCGACATTACTGAAGTGGATGGGGCTCGAACAATGGAATTAACTTGAAGTACACATGTTTATGATTGCTAAATATCGAAGCCAGCACACTGCAGCAAGCCTATCAGTGTAATAGGTCCAATGTTAGTGCTTAAACATTCTGCACCACCAAATACCAGAACAAAATGTTAGCACATTTCCCCTATACTTTTAGTGCACATATTTTCCTGTCTGCACAAAACCATGTCACTAACTAGAGTCAATGCCTAAATCATAATATTGCTGAATAGCTAATGGCCACCTAGTTGAGGAATGCCCTTTAACGCTATTGCCAGTTTCTACAATGGGCCCCCACTTAATTGTTGTGTCCGTGGTCTAATCCTCCTTTTCTTTCACCTCATCGCCTCTTCTTTCTTATCCACGCACCAAGTTCTGGCAACACCCTGTTGGGGGGGGTCACTGCACACCACCTCTCGTAGAAGATCACATGCCATAAGACCACTACTGTGGGTATGGGTGCAATATAAATGCTACATAATATTACATAACGTTTGTTTTTTTTAAATCAATTTTATTGGTTTTTACAACAATCAACATTCAACAAAACCAGCAGTACTTATAATACTTTAGCATCAAGTACATATCGTTAAGTATCTACCGCTTACCCCTTACCCTCCCCCAACTCGAGCCTACTCCACTTCGCATTCTGCTTCTCTTTCCTGTGGGGGAACCTCCCCTTCCGTATTCTCAAAAGTTTCCTGATCGCTTAAGCAGTCCTGGGTGGACCCATACAATGTAGCCACTAAGTGTTTCCAGGCCATCGCGGTTTCTGCTTCCTCCTCCCCTCCCCTATTTCCCGCTTCATGCCACACTGCCGTTTCGGCTTCGTTCCATTTCTGGAGGTCACTCCACCAAACTTCTACCCTCGGTCTGTTGCATGCCTTCCACCCCATGGCAATTCTGCGCTTGGCAAGTATACATGCCAAGTCCTCAAGCTTGCTCACATGTTTAGCGCGGTCTAGGGAACACCCCCTACTATGCATGCCCACACTGATTCCACGTTTAGCTTGATCCCTTTCTCATGTAATCGGTGAGCCACTTCTACCCAGAACTTCCCAACTTCTAGACATGCCCAAAACATGTCATCCCCGTGTTTTCTTCCCCGCATTTGGGGCATGTTTGTCGTTCAGCGTTCTTAAACCGAGCTATCCTCTGGGGGGTCATGTATGCCCTGTGGGTTACATATAGCTGTATTTGCTGTAGCCTTGCGTTCCTAGACACTTTTTTATGGTACCCTTGAGCCCGCTCCCATAGCCCGTCACTCATGAGGTCCCCGGCTTCCCCTTCCCAATCTTTTCTTAATTGGGCCACTTCCCTTCCCACCTTGGACATCAGCAGCTCATAGATTCGAGAAACCTCATGCCCTCCCACTGCTATATCATATATTGTTTCTATGGGCGTGTCAGGTTGATCTTCCAGTATTATTTCAGACCATGTAACTCTGATCCGCCATACCATTCTAGTATAAGTAATATACTGCCCTACGTGTAGACCGGTTTCCTCTGCCAGCACCCCAAATTCCTTTACTTCCCCCCCTCCTACCATATGTCTCCCACCGTTGCTATCCCCACCGGTTCCCAGTGCCTACGAATCGTCTTCCTTAGTTGCACGTCTCCTCCGGTCAATGCGACTAGCAGCACTTGCGGAGAACACGGGGTTGGGTCCTCCATGACCTGACCAGCTTTGCGCCATGTCTTCCATCCCAATTCCAACATCCCCAGGCGCCCTTTTAGCTCAGGTTTGGGCAGCCATATCACTTCTTTCAGAAAAAACGGGGCACACTCTGATCTCAACAGTCTGGACTCCAATGTCGAGTCTTCCGTTAACCATTTGACCACGTATTGCAGTTGACTGGCCAAGCAATAGATCTCAAAATTAGGCAATTTTATACCCCCTTAATCATAGGTGTTCTGCAACTTCCATAGGGCAATTCTGTTCCTAGTTCCATGCCAAATAAAGCCCCTGCATATGCATATGCTCTGAAGTTTGACAAAGAAACACTTTGGTATCATGTATGGTATGTAATAGCCTAGGCAATACAACCATCTTCAGCAGCGCCCCCCTCCCCATCATGGCCAAGGGGGAGCTTAGTCCAGAACCTCATGCTATTTTCGATGTTCACTACCGCTTTCTTAGTGTTGTGTTTATATTCTGCTTCCACTGTGTGATAAATGTCAATCCCCAGGTATCTGAAATTGCTGGTCTCCCATGGTATTTGTAAGACTGGCAGTTGTTCCCGCGGGACCCCTAAATACCTCCCCAGGGGGAATATACACAATTTCTTGGGATTAACTGCAATGTCGGAGAGCAATGGAAATCGCTCCATTACTTCTAGAATGTATTGATTTTCCTCAGCGTATCTCTTATAGTAACATGTCATCTGCATATAATGAAATTAAGTGTGATTCCCCCTTTTGTGTAAATCCTGACTTCCTCGTATTGCTGTCTCAAGTATATCGCCAGAGGTTCCAATGCTAGGATGTACAACATCGGGTACCAAGGGCATCCTTGTCTGGCGCCCCTACTGAGTTTCCACCTCTCCAAGATGATCGCTCACGTCTAAACTCTGGCTAGCGGTGAACTGTACAGTAATTTCACCCACTTAAGGTACCCGGGCCCCATCCCATATTTTCTTAGTGCTGCCATCAGCCAAGGCCACTTGACAGAGACAAAGGCCTTCACTGCATCAAGTGATACAATTGCAATCTCGCTCAAGTCGACTACTCTGTGCTCTATGACCTGGTGAAGTCATCTAAGGTTGTCTGAAATGCTTCTGCACGAGACATATCCGGACTGATCAGGGTGTATTAATCTGCTTATGACCTGTCTCATTTTATTTGACAACACAGTGAGTATCTTGCTGTCCTGGTTCAGCATCGACAGCGATCTATACCACCCGCAGTCCGTGCTTGGCTTATTGGGTTTGGGGAGTGGGATAATGATCGCTTCTCTCGGGGATTCTTGTAGCGTCCCTGTTTCAAATGCCTCATTTAACATTGCGAGCAGCGAGGGGAGCACTTCTTTCCTATACATTTTATAAAACTCACTGGGGAGTCCATCCGCTCCCAGGGTCTTGCTGGTGGGTAGTTGCTCAACCACCGCTTCTAATTCTTCCAATGTAATTGAGGCATCTAGGTCCTCTCGCTCTTCAGCACTTATTTTTGGCAAGCCAATATCCTCTAGTGCTTCCATTATCTCGCCACTTTCACTCCCTGCTTCATCCACGTACAATCGTTTATAGAATTCAAGGAACTCTGTTCACGCCCTCTTGGGTATCCAATATTTGCCCACTCTCCCCCACTACTGTTCTAATCGTTGGTCTGGGGGGGTCTCACTTTTATACAACCATGCTAGCAATCTTCCCGGCTTGTCTCCCCCCGCGTGTTGCCTCTCTAGGTATTTCTTGTAGTTTAGATTGCACAATCTCTCCCAGTGACCTTCGCATTACTGCTGCAATTGGCTCATGGTTTCAGCATCCTCCCGGGGAGTTGCCTCCTTTACTCAAAACTGTCTCTAGTTTCGCCTCTGCCTTCTGCAGTTCCCTTAGTATGCCTCCCTTTGGATTTGGCTATAGCCGATCCTCTCATCACCACCATGCTTCCCATAGAGTGCCGCCGGATTCAATACTCCCAGTGTTATTTCCAAAGTATTCTATAATTTCTTCTCTCGGGTCCTCCCTGAACACTGTGTCTTTCAATGCTTCAGCTCGGAGTCGCCACATTGGGATCCTAGCCCTTGGAGGCAGATATTGCCATGTTATGGCGAGTGGTCAGAGAGGACCCTCGCTTTGTACTCTGATCGCACTATTTCCGCCATCATCTCCTGTGAGGCAAATATATAGTCTAACCATGTGCACAAGTTTTGTGGGGCAGAGTAATGCGAATACTGTATCGTGTGGGTGGTGTAACCTCCACATATCCTCTAGCCGGAGGTCTATCAACAGGGTCTTCAGGGCTTGGCAGCGGGGGTGGGTTTCTGATTTCCTGTCTACCCTTAGGTCTAACGTGCAGTTAGTCGCCTCCGCATATCACTTCCTGCCCCCCCCCCAGGTACGGGCTAATTTTGCTATATAGGGTCTTGAAGTAAGCCACTGTTTCTTGATTCGGGGCATATGTATTGATAATGCATATTTCGAAGGGATTGTGTCCTCCGAGGTATACCTTATCTTTGATAATACGTTTCCAGCTTGCTGGCCTCGGAAATTTTTTCTGTAGAGGGCGCTGCGCGTCGACGTCCGCCGAGTCGATGTCCCTCGACGGCCACCGTATCGGCGCCGACGTCATCATGCCCATAAATAGCCACGCGCTGTGTCCGTTGCTCAGTTCCTTTTTTCCGCGCTTCGTGGGGCCTCGGAATGTCGTTGCTCAGTTCAGTCAGGATAACTATTATATCTACTCGAATATACCTTCTCGTTGGCATCTTCATCGGAACTGACGACGCCGCGGTCCGGCTTCAAGAAATGTCGAGACTGTGGTAAAAAAAATGTTGATAACGGATCCATACAGGATCTGCTTGTGGTGCTTGGGAACCGAGCACCATTGTTCGGAGTGTGAGGACTGCATGTCCATGACGGCTAAAGCCTTGAAGGAGTGCAAGGGGAAGCTCGAGAGAGGTAAGTCAGTCAAAACCTCCTCGAAGGCTTCTTCGGCTGAGTCGAGGCATTCGTCTCCTCGCCGTCGGAAACATTCCCATTCTAGATCTCGAAGTAGCTCCCACCATTCGTCGAGATCAAGACACTCAAAAAAGAGACGTCGAAGATCCCCTTCCTCGTCATCTTCTGTGTCCCCAGAAAGGGTCTCCTGTCCCACTAAACACAGCTTTCAAGCTGAGTGGGAGGAATTCAGAAAGAAAATGTTAAGCGTCTTCGAGAACGCGGCCTCGACCCCCTTGAAGACATCTGAGGGTGATACCCCGGGTGAAAAACCCAAAAAATCAAAACGCTGCGAGTCGCAGCACCCATCGAAACATTCCACCCGAGAGCGCCACGAGCCATCGGGTAAGAAGGCACCGTCTTTGACGCCTTTGTCGAGGGGTTCCTCGACGCATCGGTCGATCGACTCGACGCCATCGTTGACGCCGACATCGATGCCGATGAAAGAGAAGACTAAGGCCACTCCACAGCCAACGGTGATTCCAAGGGCCTCCGGCACGACGCTGAGACCGTCGTCGATGTCCTCGAGTAGGATCCCGATCCTCTCGAGTTCTTCGAGACCCCTTCCAGTTTTTTCGACACCGTTCTCGGCGCCTTCGAAGCCTGTCACATCGGCGTCAACGACATCGACGTTTTCTCGCCCAATAATGACGAGTTTGGCTCCTTTTGCCTTAGAGATGGGTTTTACACCATTTCAGAGGTCAGAGTACCCTGGACTATCTTCAATTTATGAAGAGGGGGGGGAAGATTCTGACCAGGAAACATTTGGTTTGCAGAAGACCACACTGCCTATTTCAGAGGATTTCACCTCTGAGGAAAGAAGGCTGAAGGACCTACAGGAGTCACTACATGAGGCAAGTGGGCTGGACACTTCCTCAGAAGTGGAATTTGTTAAACCAGACCCAGGAGAACATGCCGAAACACCCTATAGAACCCTTATGGCAAGAATTATTGAATTTATGGGTTGGTCTGCGCCTTCACCTGTTTTTCAAAAGGATGACCTAACAGACATATTAGACAAAGGTCCACAGGAGGACCCTGTGGTCCCCTTCCATGCAGCCTTACAAAGGAAAATTACATCTAATTGGGAAACTCCTGAAGTTATCCCTGCGGTCAATAAAAGATTGTCAGCCAAGTATAGGGTAGCGGCTGCTGACAGTGAATACTTATCAAAACACCCGACTCCAGAGAGCCTGGTGGTTGAAGCGGCAACTTCATCTAGCAGTAGGACCACTTGCCCTACTGTCCCACAGGATAGAGATGACAAGAGGTACGATTCTATGGTGAAGAAAGTCTTCTCTGCTTCTAGTATGGCGTTGAAGTCCATCAACCCCACCTGTACGCTCGCCAGGTTCAGTCACACACTATGGGAGTGTGCTTCATCAGCGGCTGACTGCATACCCGAAGGAGAGAAAAAGGAAGCCTTCCTTAACATTATTAAAGATGGCAAAGATGCTATGTGCGAATCACTTCAAACTGGCATCGATTCCGCTGACAGTATCAGCAGGCCATGGCGGCAAGTACAACAATCCGCAGGCATGCGTGGTTGCGAAAGTCTGGCTTTGCTCCAGATGTACAGGCCAGACTTTTGAATATGCCCTTTGACGGCTCTTCACTATTCGGGAAAAAGGCTGACAGTCTGGAAAAGTTGCAGACTTCTAAAGCAGCAGCAAAATCTTTAGAAGCTGCTATCCGCCAAACTCATTTTCGCCCCTCAGGAACCTCTGGGAGAGGAAAGTCCTTTAGCTATTATTCCGCATTTGGGAAAGGCAGAGGACAGCCGGCTCAAAGAGGCCAAAGGAGATCCACCCGAGGTGGACGGGTCAAAAGCCACAGCAGCAGCAGGTGCCTCTTTATCCTCGGCATCTGCATCAGCCGCCCCCAAACCACTCTGAGGCCTTTCCACACAATACACCTGTAGGGGGCAGGTTAACTCACCATCTGACGGAATGGCAGGCTATAACGTCAGATGCTTGGGCGTTGGAGACAGTTGCCCAGGGTTACTGCCTACCCTTTCTACACATTCCTCAGAGTCATCCACCGGGGGAACAGCTCTCTAAAAGTTCCAGATCCGCTCCTCTTGCAGGAAATTATAGACCTGCTAGAGAAAGGTACCATAGAACTGGTACCTGTAGCGGACAGGAACAAGGGCTGGTACTCCCCCTACTTTCTCATACCAAAGAAGGACGGAGGACTGAGACCCATCCTGGACTTACGAGAATTGAACAAGTTCCTCAGGAAGGACAAGTTCAAGATGGTAACTCTCTCTCAGATCCTTCAGGCCCTCCAGCTCCAGGACTGGCTGGTATCTCTGGAACTTCAGGATGCTTATTTCCATGTGCCAATCCATCTCAAACACAGGAAATACCTGAGGTTCGCAATTGGCGACTCTATCAATTTCGAGTTCTGCCATTTGGGCTGACCTCCGCCCGAGGGTCTTCACCAAGCTGATGTCGGTAGTGGCAGCGAGTTTGAGGGAAGGGATCCATGTCTACCCCTACCTGGACGATTGGCTGATCAGGGCTGTATCTTCGAAACAGGCCCAGCTAGATTATGTCTGCCACTTCCTTCACAAACTGGGCTTCTCCCTCAATTTAAAGAAGTCACAGATGATACCATCACAGAGACTCCAATTCATTGGAGCGGTCCTGGACACTTTCCTGGGAAAAGCTTCGCCACCAGAGGTGAAGGCTGAAGATATTTTACAGATGGTCACCAAATTTCAAAATGCCCAACGTCTCCCAGCCTTCGACTTTTTGAGGTTGCTAGGCCTCATGGCATCCTGCATCTTCCTTGTGCCAGAGGCTCACCTGAGAATGAGATCTCTTCAGTGGGCACTGAGAAGTCAGTGGTCGCAATTCTCAGGGAGAATGACAGATCGCCGGATTCCGGACAAGGTAGCCCGCGACCTTCAATGGTGGGCCTATCCAGAAAACCTCTTGTAAGGAGAACTGTTTTGGCAACCATGGCCGGAGATAACAGTAGTCACAGACGCCTCACTCACGGGGTGGGGAGCCCATGCCAACCATTTGACCATCAGCGGTCGTTGGTCTCCATCGGAGTCCAGACTACACATCAACCTTTTGGAGCTGAGAGCGATCAGACTAGCGCTGAAAGCTTTCCTGCCATCAGTGCAGGGGAGAAATGTCCTGATAATGACGGACAACACAGTGGCCATGCACTACCTCAACAAAAGAGGAGGCGTAGGATCACTGCCACTGTGCAGAGAGGCGATGCAGCTCTGGTTTTGTGCAATCCAAGAAGGAATCTCTCTATCGGCAGTCCACCTAGCCAGAGAGAAGAACTTGACAGCGGATGCTCTGAGCAAGCAGAGCACAGTCTCCCACGAGTGGGAGCTAGCTCAGGAAGTCCTTCAAGAGATCTTCGCCCTTTGGGGAACCCCTCAGCTGGATCTGTTCGCCACAAGCACCAACAGGAAGTGCGATCTGTTCTGTTCAAGGGAATTTCCCCCGAGAGGAGCTCTAGGAGACGCGTTCGTAGTGGACTGGGAGTTTCCACTCCTTTACGTGTTCCCACCAGTCCCTGTTATTCCTCAAATGATCAGGAGGTTGAGAAGATTCCAGAAAACCCTGATCCTAATTTCCCCGGATTGGGCCAGGAGAACGTGGTACCCGGACCTTCTAGATATGTCCATCTGTCCTCCAATCTGTCTTCCACTCAAGGATAATCTTCTCTCGCAGAAGGGAGGTCAGGTTCTCCATCCAGACAACAGAACCCGCAACCTTCACGCTAGGCTTCTGAAATGGTGAGGTACTAGGATTGGGATCTCCCTGATGACGTCATGGAGGTGTTGCTTTTTCGGCCAGAAGGCCAGCAACAAAGTCTTTATACCGCTGCCGTTGGAACAAATTTTGCAGCTGGTGTAGGGAAGAGAATAGCGACCCTTTTTCATGTGGTACACCAACGGTGTTATCGTTTCTACTCTACTTGGCAAACTCAGGCCTTCAAGTTGGCACTGTAAAAGGCTATCTCGCAGCGCTTTCCATCTTCAAGCGCACTGCAGAGGAACCATCATATTTCAAACTTCCTCTAGTGGTACAATTTCTCAAGTGATTAACTAATGTTTATCCTCCAAAACCATTCCAGGTTCCCTTATGGGACTTAAATTTAGTCTTAAACTTCCAAATGGGCACTCCATTCGAACCACTTCACTCTTGTGCGCTGAGATTTCTCACGCTTAAAACTGTCCTATTGGTAGCACTAACATCTGCTAGGAGAGTGAGCGAGCTACAAGCTCTCTCCTGTAAACCCCCACATACAATCTTCCACAAGGACAAAGTTGTCCTACAGGTGAAGCCTAATTTCCTCCCAAAGGTGGTTTCTGAATTTCATATTACTCAGAAAATTACCTTACCTTCGATCTACCCTCCTCCCCATCCGGGGAAAGAGGAGGAAAGGCTACATAGGCTGGACCCAAGGCGAGCTCTCAGCTTTTACATCAACAGAATGGCTAGGATCAGGCAAGCAGACCAACTGTTTGTAGGATACTCGGGTCACAAGTTGGGACTACCCATAACAAAACAAACCATCTCCAGGTGATTATTTTGGCCATTCCGGAATGTTACAAACTGGCAGGGAAAGAGCCACCCCAAAATCTCAGGGCTCGTTCAACCAGGGGTATCGCAGCCTCTTCGGCTCTCCAAAGAGGGGTACCGGTCCGAGACATATGTGCAGCTGCCACATGGTCGTCCGCACATACATTCACAACATTTTACAACCTGGAATCCTCCACTACTCAAGAGACCAGATTTGGCAAGGCCGTATTACATTCGGTCCATCCCTAGAGGGATGCATAACATTCTCACTCCCACCTCCAATTACATGCCACTGCTATGGGAGTCTATCAAAGATAAGGAATACGTCGGAGGACACAATCCCTTCGAAGAACAAGTTACTTCTTACCTTGTAACGTTCTTTCGACGGGATGTTCCTCTGACATATTCCTTATCGCCCCTCCCATCCATCCCCTCCGTGATACTTCCCTTGTGGTTGCAGTTTGCGCTCCTTCAAGGTCAATAACCAATTCAGGCATGACTTTTCTTATGCTACAAAATGGAACTGAGCAACGGAAGCAGCGCGTGGCTATTTATGGGCATGATGATGTCGGCACCGATACGGTGGCTGTCAAGGGACATCCACTCGGCGGACGTCGACGCGCAGCACCCTCTACAGAAAAAATGTCCAAGGCCAGCAAGCTGGAAACGTATTATCAAAGATAGGGAATACGTCGGAGGAACATCCCATCGAAAGAACGTTACAAGGTAAGAAGTAACTTGTTCTTCTCTATTTTCTATCAACCCCCTTATTGCCACCATCCTCCGATCCACCTCCACTGTGGTCTGTAGTAGTTGGAAAGGGACATATGGTGCTACCCAAGTGATCACCCCTCTGGCATAAGCAGAGTACGTTGCACCTATGATGGTCCCCTTCCATTTCCTCTGTATCACCTCTTGTTTCTCTTTCGCGAAATGTGTTTCCTGTATTAGGGCTATATCTATTTTGTGCCTTCTTAAGTACATCATAATCTTATTCCTCTTCAGGTAACTGTTGAGCCCCCTGACATTCCAGGTAACTATCTTAAGGTCTCCCATATCCAGTTCCCTCCATTGTCCCTCCCATCACCCGCTTTAAGATCAGGCAAGCATGTGTGTAAGCTCGTTTCCCAACAAATAACGCTGCAAATCCCCCAACTCCCTTACCACCCCCCACCCTTCCCATCCACAACTGCCCCAGCTTCCCAAACAATTGCCCAGCTCCATCCCTGGATCTCAGGCTACCCCGCATCTAGTCCCTTTCTGCGGCCTAGCCGATACTCAGAACCCACCAGGGGGATACTTTACTACTAATATCCTACCTAATCCAACTACTGGGGGTATAGGTGTCTCCCCTGCTCCTGCATTGAAGCTACAGTTTGTGATACGTTCCTATATGTTAAGCACTGCATAACTTCCACAACTCAGGTCAACTATCTTCCATATGTATTATAGATCTGGGATTTGGATCTACTGCGCAATTCTCCAGCATGGGGTCTGGCATGGATTCACATGCTCATGAATATTCCCCGTCGTCAGGCTGGGAATCCTCGGTAAAGAAAAAACCAGTATCAGTTTCGTTTCTGATCTCTCTGCCCTCTACCTAAGCACCGCCTCTGGCAGCCATCTTCAGATTTTTACCGCACGTTCATGTGTTGGGATCCTCGTGCTATTGCTCTCGAGCGTTAGTGCTATTTTTTCACGTTTTTTTCTCAAAACTTCGTTTTTTCGGTCAAAAGAGCCTCAAGCTCCACCGACTCTCCATCCGATCAACGGGGACCCGTGTCGGATTCGTCTGCGCCCCTCAAGGGTGAAGATTTCGTCGAGCTACGCTTTTGAGAAGGGAAGCTCGACCCCCGGAAAGCTGTTCAGGATCTGCCCTGGATGCCAGCAGCAGAACGTCTTTAAGGAGGACGAACACTCCTTTTGTCTCTACTGCTTACATGAGGACAAGACGCACGTGGAGAAGGACTGTGCGTTTTGCGGCAATATGTCGGAGTGGACCATGAAGGACCGCCATCAGCGTCTCGCCAACTGGCTGGAAGGGAAGAGCCCGTCAGGCGAGAAGAAGAGGTAGAAATCCGAGCGGTCTTCTAAGACCTTTGAGGATGCCCCGGCGACGGGGGTCCAACACAAGGCCAAGCACCGCGAGTCCGCTGGCACCGGGAGTGCCGAACGGTCGGGCTCTACGAGCGCCAGGCAGGGCGCACCCTCCCCGGCACCTTCAGCCACGAGCCAACGCTCTGGGTCGGGTAAGAGGAAGTGCGAGCACCCGGCGAAGCTCCTGGAGAGGCCCCGGTCGAGCTCGAAGGCCCCATCGGAAGGGGAGCGAGGCAGTGTCCCCCCCTCAAGGATAAGGCGGTGAGCGCACCTAAGGTGGTGAAGGCCTTAATCCATCCGGCCAAGCCCTCTATCGATACTGTCGCGGTGGCCCTGGCTCAGCCTGTGGAGGCTACACCAGTGGTGGCGACCTCGGGGCTCAGAGTCTCCCTGCCACCTCGGAGGGAGTCCTCTTTTGTGCCCATCGATAGGACCCCCGTGAAATCCCCGGTGGGGAAGAAAAAGGGGGGGGCAGGGCGTCGTCGTAGATTCGGCCTCAACCTCGGAGGAAGAGCTGATTGAGGTCTTAAGCCACGGCCTTGGCGTGGAAGAAGACCGGCCCGTCGGGATGGATCCCGACGCAGGTGACAACGACATCGTCGAGGGTGCCGACGGGGCCCCTGATCGCCCGTCGGATTCCCCTCTGCCAGCGCCGCAAGACAACTCGGCGGCCATTTTGTTGGCTATACAGTCCTTATGTTCAGAGATAAGGACGAGACTACCGTTGCCGACGGAGGAACCTCTCCCGTCGGGGGATCCTGAACCGGGACCTTCTGGTGTTCCCCCGCTCAAGAAAAGGATTCACCCTCCACCTCCTTTTCAGCCGTCGCGCCCCGTCCAGCCCTCCTCCCCGTCCACCCGAGGGGATGATACGGGGACTGACACGGCAGCGACGGGTACGGACGACGAGGTATACGACGAGGATCTACCGTCGTCACCTCCCACCAGGGCTTCTCCGCCCGACGAGATTGGATCGTTCCACTCCATGATCGCCAGGGCATCCGAGCTTTTCCAACTCTGCCCTGAGGAGAAGAAAAAGGAAGGATTCCTTTATCAACGGCGCGAGGCCAAGAGGAAGACGGTCCTCCCGGTGCCTCTACTGGACGACATTTGGGATGAGGGCCTCGCCCTCCTCAAGAACCCTTCCACGACGCCAGCTAGAAGAGACCGGTACGAGAAGAAGTACCGGGTCCCGGACACGGCCCCCCTGTGCCTCCGGGCACAGCCTACCCCGGACTCCGTCGTCTCCGCTGCGGCCAGGAAGAAAGCGGGGGGGGTGCAGCCTCCACATCGACTTCCCCACCGGACGGCGAGGGAAAGAAATTGGACGCTATGGGACGCAGGGTCATCTCGTCTGCAGCGACGACGATTAAAGCGGCCAACGCCTTGGCTATCGTGGCCCGCTAAGACAGGGAGCTATGGTACAAACTGGCTCCCCTGCTGGACTTCCTACCGGACGACAAGAGGGCGGATGCCCTGGAGATCCTACAGGAAGATGAGGTGGCGTCGGACCACGCCATCACTATTGCGACGGACATCGCCGACACTGGGGTTCGCCAGTTGGGCAACGGCGTGTGCCTTAGGCGGCGTGGATGGCTCAAGGCTACGGACTTCCGTCAAGACGTACAGACCAGAGTCCTGGACATGCCGTTCGATGGGAACAACCTGTTTGGAAAAACAGTGGACGATTCCCTTCAGGCCATTAAAGCGGACACTGAGACGGCCCGGCCCTTGGGGTTCTGCAGCAACGACGGACGCCCTTTCGGAGCAGCGGAGGCAAGGGCGCCTCCAAAGGTTCCGGCGGCGGTTTCTCCACCTACCGTCAAGCGGCCCGCTCGTCGTCTCAGGAGGCCTACAGAGGACGAGGCAAGTCTGGCGGACCCCGCCGTCGTCGCCAAGGAGGTCAAGGCGGCAAAGCCTCGTCGAAACAGGATTGAACCGGCCGTGGGGTCGGGCCCCCACCGAAGCACCCCGGTGGGAGGCCGGCTGGCGAGCTTAGTCAGCGTGTGGGAGTCCATCTCCACCGACCGTTGGGTGCTGGACGCCTTAGCCCGGGGCCACGCGCTCGAGTTTCAAAGAAGGTGCCCGCGTGTCCCCCCGTGGCCAGGAAAGAGCTTCACGTCCCTCAGCTTCTCCTGGAGGTAAAGGCGATGCTCAGGAAGGGCGCCATCGAACTCGTCCCAAAGAGGCTTCGGGGCTCCGGAGTTTACTCGAGATACTTCCTCGTGAAGAAGAAGACGGGAGGATGGCGCCCCATCCTAGACCTGCGACGTCTGAACAAGTTCATCAAGGCGCAGAAGTTCCGGATGGTCACCCTCCAGCACGTCCTGGGTCAGCTGGAGGAAGGAGACTTCCTGTCGTCGTTGGATTTGGAGGATGCCTACTTCCATATTCCCATCCTAAAGGGGCACCGAAAATTCCTCAGGTTTGTGGTCCAAGGGCGTCACTACCAGTTCAAAGCCCTCCCCTTCGGACTATGGTCGGCACCCAGGGTATTCACCAAGTGCCTTGCACCGGTGGCGGCGCAGCTGCGCCGCGAGGGGATCCACGTCTACCCCTACCTGGACGACTGGCTCATCCGAGCCAAGACGAGGGAGCTCGCCGTGGAGCGCACGGCAAGGACCGTCCAACTTCTCACGGACCTGGGATTCTCCGTGAACTACGCCAAGTCCCACCTGGTACCCGCGCAAAACGCACTGTTTCTGGGAGCGAAGCTCGACACAGTGTCCCTTCTGGCCTCCCCGTCGGAGGAAAGGACCAGGTCCATCCTGGGCAAGGTACAGCGGATGTTGGTTTCCGACACGGCCAAGGTGAGGTCCATCAAGTCCCTCCTCGGAATGATGTCTTCTTGCATCTACCTCATTCCCATGTGCAGGCTCCGGATGCGCCCGTTGCAGGAGTTCCTGGACGCGCGCTGGATCCAAACGACGGGCGGCTTCGAGGAGAGGATCACACTCGACGAGAGTTTCCGCCGAGCGGTCCGGTGGTGGGGCAACCGCGCGCATCTGACGGCGGGCATGGACTTCCAGACCCCAGACCACCAGGAGACAGTGACCACGGATGCCTCCTTGGAAGGGTGGGGAGCGCACACCGAAAATCTGCACGCGAGAGGCCTTTGGCTCCCGACGGAGAAGTCCCTCCATATCAACGTCCTGGAGCTCCGTGCAGTGTTCTGGGCCCTCAGGTCCTTCCTTCCGTCCCTCAAGGGCAAGGTGGTGAGGATCTTCACCGACAACACCACCACCATGTTTTACATTAGGAAACAGGGCGGAACCAGGTCCCCAGCACTGTCCAAGGAAGCGCAGGACCTGTGGCATTGGGCCGTCGCCCAAAGGATGTTTCTGGTGCCGTTTCATCTGGCAGGGATAAAAAACACCATCACCGACTCACTCAGCAGGGAGCTGCGCTCGTGCCACGAGTGGGAACTACGGCAGGATCTAGTGGATCGCCTCTTCCGACGGTGGGGCACACCCCAGATCGACCTGTTCGCGACGGCGACGAACTCCAAGTGCCAGAGGTTCGCCAGCAGGTTTCCCCAGGCGAGGAGCATGGGCGATGCTTTCTCGTTCCCCTGGGAGGGCCTGTTCCTCTACGCGTTCCCACCTTTGCCACTGCTAATCCGGCTCGTCAACCAGCTCAAGAGGTCACGGTGCAGGATGATCCTCGTCGCACCTGCGTGGCCGAGGCAGATATGGTTCCCGGACCTTCTGGACTTGTCAGCGTCCCCGCCAATCAAGCTGCCGGTGGACGTGGATCTACTCTCCAGGGAAGGAGGCGCCATCCTCCACCACGACCCGAAATCGCTGAACTTGCAGGCCTGGCTCCTGCAGCGCTAGCGTTTGGAGGATACGACATACCGGCCGACTGCAGAGAGGTTCTTGCAAAGGCCAGGGCGTCCTCGACTCTTAAATGCTACGGACACAAATGGAAGAGGTTCTCTGTCTGGTGCTACGCACAGAAGATTAACCCTCTACGGATTACGGCTCCCCAGGTACTGCCGTACCTGCTGACGCTGGCCAAAGCTGGACTGGCACACGCGTCCATCAAGATTCATCTTGCTGCGATCTCCCGATACACCAGAACCACGGGCCGGACGTCCTTGTGATCTCATCGTCTGGTGAAAGAGTTCATGAAGGGACTGTTCAGATCGTTCCTGCCGGTGAAGGCTCCGGCCCCGGCGTGGGAGCTCAACGTGGTGCTGACCAAGCTCATGGGACCTCCGTTCGAGCCTCTGCACTCGGCCCCGTTGAAGTTTCTGTCGTGGAAAACAGCGTTTCTTGTGGCCTTCACCTCCGCACGACTGGTGGGAGAGATCCAGGCCCTTTCCTGCAAGGCCCCGTACTTGACTTTTCACGACACGAGGGTAGTGCTCAGGACGCACCCCTCCTTCATGCCCAAAGTGCCGTCGGACTTCCATCTCAACAAACCCTTGGTGTTGCCTGTGTTCTTCCCGTCGCCTTTGTCGCCGGCTGAGAGGACTTTGCACTCGCTGGATGTGGCTAGAGCGCTGAAGTTCTACGTGGACCGCACGAAGTGTTTTCGGAAGACGTCACAACTCTTTGTGAACTTTGGACCTGTCAATCAGGGGAAGGCTCTCTCGAAGGCTTCCATTTCCAGATGGCTCTCCGGCTGTATCATGTACTGTCATTGGTTGGCAAACCGACCGCTGCCTGGCCGTCCGAGAGCCCATTCCACCAGAGCGATCGCAGCTACCACGGCGTTCCTTTCTGGTGTGCCCCTGCTGGACATATGCAGGGCTGCTACGTGGAGGTCGATGCACGCCTTCACGAAATTCTACTGCGTCGATCGGGATTCCAGGGTCGGCCAAGCAGTGCTGCGCAACCTGTTCGCCTGAGGTGAGCCTGGTGAGGAGGTAAGATGCTTAATGTTGAGTTTGATGTACTGCTTAATGTTGAGCCTTTGCCACCTCCCGTGGTTGTGCATGTGTGTACTGCTATGTATTCTTTATTCATGAGCATGTGAATCCATGCCAGACCCCATGCTGGAGAAGGAACAAGTTACTTACCTGTAACTGTTGTTCTCCAGCATGGGTCTGGCATGGATTCACATGCGAACCCTCCCGCCTACCCCTCTGCGGCTCTTCACTTGGTCATACTGCCACTTCACGTGCTTCCAAATCTGAAGATGGCTGCCAGAGGCGGTGCTTAGGTAGAGGGCAGTCATTGGCTGTGGTCAGTATGACGCAGAGACCAGTGATTGGTTGTTACTACGAAAGACATATCAGAAACGAAACTGATACTGGTTTTTTCTTTACCGAGGATTCCCAGCCTGACGACGGGGAATATTCATGAGCATGTGAATCCATGCCAGACCCATGCTGGAGAACAACAGTTACAGGTAAGTAACTTGTTCCTTATAATCTAGTCCCAAAGTCAATATATGTACTTTACTTATCTCCATAGGATCTATATGTCCGCATGTGTGGCCTTGCGAAGGTACTGATTCACTTCTCCATCTCCCTCTCCGCCTGGTCTCCTGATCCTGACGGGCAGTTCCTTGCATCCAGCCATGCCGTCACATCCTCTGGTGAGTCAAAAAAAAGGGCCTTGTTATAGAGCACTTTCATCTTCGCCGGATACAGCAGCATGTATCTGTAGCCCGCCTCCCACAGCCTCCTTTTGACCGCCATGTAGTTCATACACTGTCTCTGCACCTAGTCACCTGGTACGTCGTGATGGTTACCTCTTGCAATAGCATATTCTCGACGTAATGTGGGGTCTGATCCTTCCTCGCCTTTCGGAAGTCCCACAATGCGTACATTATTTCTGCGTGCACACCCTTCTGCTCCTTCAGCTCTGCTTTCGAGGTTGTGCACTTGCTGCAACGTGTGGATCTCTTTGGCATTGGTCGAGCATGTGCCTGTGTTGACTTTTACCTCCTTTTCCAAGTTCCCTGTGTGCTCGGCTAGCGCTCCGACATCTTGTCGCAGTAGATTAACGTCCACACTTACTGCGTCAATTTTGAACTTGAGCGAGGTCTTCAATTCCTGGATAGTAGCACCCATCTTGCTCTCCCAAGATACTTTTAATTCTGCTATGGCATCTAGTATTTGTTTGTCGTTGCGAGCTGTGAATTCTCCCTGTTGTGTGTACTGTCCCTTAGGTCTGGCCCCTTCCACTTTTAACAGGAGGGAGTGCCCAATACAAAACCAGGACTGAGGGCTATAAATAAATGTGTACAAAAGGAGATATTGTCCTGGCTGTAACAGTCTACGCTAATTGCAACTTATTCAAATGCAAATAAAATCTGTTGTGTATTAACTACCTATTTGTGGCACTATTTATGCATATCCATAGGTGGTGTACATGAAAGACAATACTAATACACATGCGCTTACATTTTCCTCTTTTTGAGGGGAGGTACAGCTTTTGTTAAGTTGCTGCCCTCATCTATTCAAGCATTTGTTTTATGCAAATACAATATAGAAGGGTGCAGTCCTTCAACACATTTAGCAATCAAAAATGAATAGGAACTAAATGACAAACATTGCATAGAATCAAACAATCAAATACATGAATATGCTGCATAATGGCTACTCTGGAGAGAGACATGTATACAAACAGTTTCTAATGCCTTCTTTTCTCCTCATTATACAACATTACATTTTTAGTCGGGATTAAACACGTTTTCCTAACCCAAATTAGAGCTAACATGACCCCTTCGACTGCTGGTGGTGATTTAGCAAACTCCTCTAGGGTAGGTTGTTTTCCCTTGCCTTTGGGCAACTTAGATGCCATCTTCACACGAGTAAGGCAGATGTGTCAGGTGCTGCTTCGTGATAGGTCTCAATCCCTGTATTGGTTAGAGGTCGTTCTGTTCTTGGGGGTTTCTTTTTTGTTGTTGCTCTGCATCCGTGGTCAATGCTATTGTGGCATTGAACAAGGCCGCCGTGCCTCAGCCGCTCTGCGTTTGTGGTATTGGAGGGGTTTTCCGCCTTGCCAGGCTATACTCATGATCACGTTCCACGTCTATGATTGCTCAATGTGTCCTGGTTCACCCTCGGTGTGATGCAGCTGGCACTATACCTGCGCCTCCATCTTGTGGCCCACTCTCTGCCAGCCTCTGCGCCGCCGCTGTCTTTCCCTCACTGGGCTCCCTCCTGATATTAAGGGTATTGCAGCAGCTCCTAGCCCTTCCAGCGAGATCTCAGACCTGCATCACCTCTGGATGTCTTGCTGGTTGGATACCGCTCACTTGCACAGTATCTCTCGTGGTACTTTGTGTCAGCCCAATGTTTATTGATATGCTGGCTCCCGGCCGCCTTACTACCGTGCTGCACCAGACTTTCCTGTTCATAGACCGGTGCCAGCTCTCCAGTTCGTGGCTATTATCTCCTCTGTAGGTCTTGTCCGTGCCCTCTATTTACTACCACCACTATGCACCGCTCTGCTCCCTTTGTCCGAGCCCAGTAACACCATCTGTCCACATCCCGTTTTCGGCGTTCCGCACAGTCCTTCACATCTGCAGTGCCATAAATGCAGATTGGGGCCACAACCACGGTCTACGCGGCACATTTGACCTCCTCCTTTACTTCCTCCTACAGGGCACTGTCATGCATCTGCCGGCGTCACTGAAGACCGTTGAACCGCACTGCGACGAGACCAATCTTTGTCTCATTATTTCATGTCTTCTAAAATCAGCCTTCCGACGGCCCTCTGTTTGTGCAATCCTTCTCTCCTACAGTTCAGAAAGAATGCGCCCAGCGGGGAGCGAGGCAACCACTGGCTCACTCCCATCTGTCCGTATTTGCATGTATACCTGACCCGGGAGCTGGGGCAGGAGAGCTGTGTGGCTCGGAGATCGCAGTATGTTTTCGTTGTCAGTCTGCGGTCACTGGTCCGCCTCTTCACCACGGCAAAGGGCTTCCACACTGGCAGGCAGAGTGCTGATCTACTAGTTTATGCGCCGCTCCTTGCTACTTTGATCCTGCTATGTTAGCTGGCTGATGTTTGACGCGGCTCTCTGCACCATATGTCCCTTCTGTTCTCATTGTCGGGGCTTGGCAGGATATTCCTTTGTTCTCACGCCGCGTCCATCTGGTTGGTCCACCGACAGGATTCAGTCTACTTTCAACTGCTCCTAGTTTGCAAACCGCGTTGGTGATTCCCACGTAACTGCTGTCGTTGTGTGCCCTATTGTTTCATGTTTCCATAGTGCTGCAATAGAGTACCATATCCGTCATATAACGCATCTTTTCCTCAGGATCGTGTAGGATCTGCAGGAGCATTGTTGGAACACGTCCTATTCCATGGCTTCCTAGCCACGCCCCATATTACATAACATTCTCATTGTTCTCCAGCATGGGGTCTGGCATGGATTCACATGCTCATGAATATTCCCTGTCAGGCTGGGAATCCTCGGTACAAAAGAAATTGGTTTAATTTCTCAACTGTCTTTCTCCTAACAACCAATCACTGGTCTCTGGGTCATACTGCCCCCAGCCAATGCTTGCCCTCTACCTAAACCCCTCCTCTGGCAGCCATCTTCAGATTTTTACAGCACGGTCAAGTGTTGGGAGTCCTCGTGCTTAGCTCTCGAGCTTTTACTTTTTCTGCTTTTTCAAAGAGTTTTACTCTATTTATTCGATCAATCGAGCCTTGCGCTCCATCGCTCAACCTTCCAATTAACAGAGACCCATTTTTCGGATTCTTGAGCGCCCCTCAAGGGCAAATATTTGTCACATTTCTTCGTGGAGGATTCCAGAGGTTTCTTGAAGGCCTACGCTGCGTCGACATGTCGAAGGAAAAAAAGGATTCGGCTCCCCTTTTCAAGATTTGTTTTGACTGCGACTTGCAGAATGTCTTTTCGGACGACAGGCATTCCAAGGGCCTCTAGTGCCTGTACCCGGACCCAACGCACGTGGAGGAGGACTGTGTGTTTTGTCAGGAGATGGTGCGCCGCATGCTGAGGGATCGGCATCGGCGGCTCAAGGAGTGGCTACAGGCCAAGGCCCCTGCTCTGGGTGGGTCCCAGCAGCATGCCTCCCCTGCCACCAAGACAACTGAGCGTTCTACTAAGACCTTTGAGGGTGCTCCTCCCACAGGGCCCCAACAAAAGGCCAAGCATCGCAAGTTCACTGTCACCGGGAGCACCGTTGCAATGAGCTCCTCGGCGGCCAGGGCGAGTACAGCGTCCCCAGCGGCTTCGGTCACCAGCCAACGCTCTGAATCTTCGTCAAAGAGAAAGACGGACCATCCGGGCGAGCTCGAGGAGAAGCATAAAACGGGCCCGCCGGTGAAGGCCAAGGGGGAGCTTGGCGCTGACCCTCCTAAGGAGAAGGCCGCGGATTCGACCACGGCCGTGAAGGCCCAAGTACATCCGATGAAGGCCGAGCCTTCCATCGAAGGGGTTGTCGCGTCACTCGCGAATGCCGCTGTGGCAGACCCGCAGGACGCGGCAACACGAAGGCGAGAGTATCCCTGCCTGCCACGAGGGAGTCCTCTTTTCAGCCCATTGAGAAGACACCGGAGAAGATGTCAGTCATTTCACCAAAACAGTCCCCTCTGGTCACAGAGAAGAGGGGGGAGGCGCGGTAGTCCTCCAAGGTACAGATATCTCCTTAGGAGAGGTGCGTTGAGGGCAGGCCCTACGGCAAGGATTCCGACGGGGAACAGCAGGGCAGTGGGGGCCTGGACGACAAGCCTGTGCCTCCGCCTCCGGTCTCGCCTCAATCACCGCAGCTGCCTCAGCGGCCACCTGGAGATATCTTGGCGGACATTTTCTCAGTTTTGCATACTCTGGTCCCAGAGATCCAGACAATGCCTGTTGCACCGGCGGCCGCTACCGCAACGCTGGAACTGACGGGGGTACCACCTACTAAGAAGAGGAAAGTACACCCTCCATCTCCTTGCCACCTTTCACCTCCATCTCCCCATCGCCCCACACTCCCGAAGGAACGAGACAGATCCAGACACGGCGAAGACTGGCACAGACTGGCACAGATGACGGAGAATTGGAGAACCTCCCTTCACCTCCCAGATCTTCCCCACCCAACGAGATAGGTTCATTCTACGCCATGATCTCCAGGGCTTTGGAGCTTTTACAGCTCGTTCCTGAGGAGAAGAAGAAAGGTTTCCTATACCAGCACCGTGAGGTCAACAGGAAGACCGTCCTGTCGGTCCCACTCCGGGATGACAGGCGAAGAGGGACTGTTATGAGAAGAAGTACATGGTGCCAGACTCTGTGCCCAAGTGCTTGCGGACCGAACCATCGCCGGACTCTGTGGTTTCGGCAGCAGCCAAGAAGTTGTCTTCGGGCTACTCCTCTTTGGCGCCCTCCACACCCCCCCCCTGGACAGTGAGGGGAAGAAGTTGGATGTCATGGGGTGACGAGTTATCACATCGGCGGCGACGACCATCAAGGCCGCCAACGCTCTCGCCATTGTAGTGCGTTACGACCGGGAGCTGTAGTTCAAGATCACTCCCCTCCTGGACTTCCTTCCCGATGACAAGAGGTCGGAAGCTTTGGCGAGCCTGCAAGAAGGTGAGGTGGCGTCAGACCACGCCATCACGGTGGCCACGGACATCGCTGACACAGGGTTCTGCCAAATGGCAATAGCGTTTGGCTTTGTCGAAGGGGCTGGCTGAAGGCCACCAATTTTCGTCCGGACGTTCTGTCGAGGGTGATGGTCATGCCCTTCTACGGAGAAAATTAGTTCAGGAAGGCCGTGGATGAGTCTCTTCAGGCCATCAAGACAGACACGGAGACGGCTCGTGCCCTGGGCACGCTTCAACAGTGGCGGCTGTCCTTTCGGACCGCAGGCTACAAATCCCAAGGATCCTCCAAAGGTTTCAGTGGAAGTGCCTCGTCTTACCGTCAACCCTCCCGCTCGTCGACCCAGGAGAACAGGGGCCGTTCCAAGACCTTCGGAGGAGGTCCTCATCGACGGGGTCCCCAAGGCGGCCCAGCCCTTCGATGTCAAAACAGGATTGAACAGGCCGTGGCAGTGGGAGGCCGGCTAGCGAACTTCTTCAGTGTGTGGAAGACCATCTCCATCGCTCACGGACACACCCTGGCATTTCAACAAAAGTGTCCCCGAATAACAGCAGTGGCCCGTCAGGAAAACCACGTCCCTTAGCTGCTGCTGGAGGTGCGGGCCATGTTAAGAAAGGGCGTGATAGAGCTCGTCCCAAAGAGGCTCTTGGGCTCCGGAGTCTACTCTCGTTACTTCCTCGTCAAAAAGACGACCGTCAGTGGAAGGCCCATCCTAGACCTCCGTCATCTGAACAAGTACATCAAATCCCAAAAGTTCCGGATGGTGACTCTTCAACACGTTCTAGGACAGCTAGAGGAGGGGGCTTTCCTATCAACGCTGGACTTGGAGGATGCTTACTTTCACATCCCCATCTACAAGGGACATCGCACATTTCTTCACTTTGTGGTTCAAGGGCAACATTACCAGTTCAGGGCCCTTTCCTTCGGATTGAAGTCGGCGCCAATGGTTTTCACCAAGTGCCTGGCACCGGTGGTGACACAGCTCTGTCTATGACGGATCCACATATACCCTTATGTGGACGACTGGCTCATCCGGGCAAGCTCAAAGGACATCGCCGTCGACCACACGGCAAGGACCGTCCGGCTCCTGACGGATCTGGGGTTCTCTGTGAACTATGCAAAGTCCTGCTTATCTCCATCTTAGGACACGCTGTTATTGGGATCCCGACTCAACAGTGTTGTGCCTGGCATCTCCATCGGAGGAGAGGATAGTGGCCATATTGGGCAAGGTGCACCGGCTGTTGGCCCTAAAGATCGCAAGGGTGAGGTCCATCAAGTCTCTGCTCGGCATGATGCTGTCATGCATATACCTTATTCGACTGCAAGCTGCGGAATGCATCCACTACAGGAGTTCCTCGACGCCCGTTGGATACAAGTGTCAGGAAGCTTGGAGGACAAGATCACATTCAGCAGGAGTTTCCGTCGAGTGGTACGGTGGTGTGGAGTTCGTGAACATCTGTCTGGAGGTGCGGATTTCCAGACCCCACCTCACCAGGAGACGGTTACGACGGACGCCTCCCTGGAAGGATGGGGAACCCACACCAGAAGTCTTCATGCAAGAGGCCTGTAGCTACCGGACGAGAAAGCGTTGCACATCGTTTTTTCAAGCCGCGGTCAGCATTTTGGGCCCATCCCTCAAGGGCAAGGTGGTGCTGGCCTTCACGGACAACATCACCACAATGTACTCTTGCGTCCGGTCCTCTTTCCTCCATACTATATGGGTGTCTCTTCCAAGGGACGGGAGACAGAACCTTTTTCACCAGAAAAAAACCTTCTTCCCCTTTCTACACCCTCCAGTGCCACACCTCAGTGCCCTTTTCCGCATCGACAAGTATGGGCCGAATTCACCAGCGCTCCTGGGTTTGGCTTCGGCCATGTAATTCCACGTGCGGATACTTCTTTGTCTTTTTTTGTCTTATCTATCATTCAGGTACTCGGCCCTCCGGCGTTGCGCTCCTCCCTGGCGCATGTCGACTTCCACAGGGTTCAGCAGGTGTCCATCCTGCAACAGGCTCTTCCCAACTTCAGACTCCCATGCCCTCTGTCTATGTTGCCTTGGCTCAGACCACGGTTGGCAATCATGTTGGGCGTGTGACTCGCTGTCCTCTAAGGTGCTGAAGAACAGACTAGCCAGGTGGAGAGAGCTCTTCCAGAGGTCGCCTCCAGAGGATCTGAAGAAATTCAAGAAGCATTGAACCAGGCCCAAGGTAGGGCCAATATTCTCTAGCGCACCCTGCAAGGGAGCCTCCTTCCCAGGGACGCTTCCGCGTCTACCAGCACATGCCCCAAGGCTGCTAAAGCTACCGGCCTTCAGGTGGAGGGGTCCTCGCATCCTCCTGGGCAGTGCCGAGGGACCGGAAGGTTCTTGTACCGGGGCTACGCCCTTTTACTGGCACCATGGCAGAGGGGCTATGCCCTAATACCGGCAATACATCCGAGGGGGCACCTAAACGCAGCTCTACTGACCTGCGGGTCGAGGGTCTTACACCTACCGGGCTGAGGCACGAGGAGCAGGGTAGGCCTTGTGATCCACTCGCAAGAATCTTGGACGAGGCCAAGCCCAGCGGGCCGAGCCACACGTCGCAGGCACGTGGCAGGCAGCTATACAAAATGGCCGCCGCGCCAGTAAGGGGCACCCGTCCAACGCCATTCCACAAATTCGACGAAGTACGAGTGTCAAGGTGGGACTGGCCTCAACCAGGTATGTGGCCTACAGTCTATCCTTCATTTGTGCAGGGCAATTGTCCTTTGCATCTTTATGGACCAGGTACTCAGCGGCTCCAGCAGCCCCACGCTACCCTGTCGGTACCCCATGCCACCTCTTTGGCCAGTGAGGAGGTGCTCTTCGAGAAGTTTCTCGGCCTCATGAGGTCTCCTCAGATGGGGGTTATCATCAAAGACTCGGGGAAGTCCTCCCTGCCATGCTAGAGGCACCACAGACGCCTTCATCGGGCCACCAGGCCCTGGTGCCGCTGCCTCCTATGGCCCCACAGCCAATTCCGTCCTACTCAGCCTCCGGCTGCGGTCCCTGTACCCCAGCCTCTGGCCCCATCTACTGCTCCTCCACAAGATCCTCCACATCTGCAGGATACGGACGAGGAGGAGGATCCGGACACACCATCCTCAGCCAGGGCCTTCCGTGAACGTCTTGCTGGCCTGGTGGAGTACCTGGGCCTTCCCCAACCCGAGGTCGAGCAGCTGGCAGAGGGGGGTTCTGGCTGAAGTCCTCACAAGACGCCCCTCTGCCAACACAGGGATTCCACTGCAAACCAATGTCTCCCTGGCCAAGAAGGGTTGGCTTAAGCCCCACTTGGTCCAGCTGGTCAATCGACGCCAAGTACAGGCAGATGGAGGGGGATACACTCTTGCTCTCGACCCATCCTCAGCGATCGCTGCGGCACCACTATACTCAAGCCTTGGTCGTCCTCAGCCTTCTCCTATGCAGCGCTGCTAGTCAAGGAGGGGAAGATCTTGGAGGCATACGGCAAGATCTACTCCAACGCCTCCTTGCATCTGCGTCAGGCCAACGCAGATGCCATACTGGCTGCCGCCAACCAACGGTTATGGCAGGAAATTGCAGACTTCCTCCCAGAACTCCCCACCCAATGCCAATCGCACTTTAAAGCGGGGCTAGCAGAAGCCAAGCTCGTGGCGCATGAACTCATGGAATCCACAGTGGCTCATATCGATACCTCAGGCCGTGCCATCTGTATTGCCACGGACATGAGGAGAACAGCCTGGCTCCTGGCAACGAAATTCAACCCGGATGTCCAGGAGCGCATTCCAGATCTACTGTTCGAGGAGGGGGGGGGACCCTCTTCCACTCGCCTGCGGACGAAGCGCTGGACAAAAAGAACAGCAGCTCTCAAACGGCAAAGTCTTTATCCATCCTTACAAAGACCATGCCCAAATTGTACACCCCATCTCGGCAGCTCTCGGAGAAGGGTCGTACATATGGAGGGTTCCGCGGCTTCCAGGAACGCAGATCCAGGCAGCCGGACCGTTCGCCATCTCAGAACCGGCACAAACAAAAAGGGGGGGAGGGATAAGGGCTTTTTCCAGTCCCCCTCCTCAGCCTCTGAGGGAAAGGAGGCATGACACGCCCCTTAGGGTCCACGTGTCTCCGGTGGGGGGCAGGCTTGCGCTCCATGCACAATTCTGGTGCCAGAATGTCACGGACCCCTGGATCCTCTCCGTAGTATCCACGGGGTACCGCCTTCCCATCCCAGCCTCTCCCCTCCACTCCCACAGGTTGGGTAGCAACTCTTTTGGCGGAGATCCGGTCGCTCGTAGAGAGCCAGGCAGTGAAGGAGGTTTCCGCCTCCCAGCAGGTCTTTGGCTTATACTCCAGGATTTTCACCATTCAGAAGAAGAGCCAGGCGGGTCTGAGAGTTGTGCTGGACCTTTCCACCCTCTCCCTCTCCTTACCCCTGCAAAAATTCAAGATGGTTACGCCAGCTTTTATAGTGGAGACATTGGACAAGGGAAACTGGATGTGCTCCCTTGACCTGAAGGATGCGTACCTACACATCCAGATTTGGAAGCCCCATCGTTATTTCCTACGGTTCAGGACCATGGGCTACCATTTCAAATACAAAGTACTCCAGTTTGGCCTCACCTCAGCCCCCAGGGTCTTTACCAGACTCATGAATGCTGTGGCAGCCCTCCTCAGAGCGCAGGGCCACCACATCTACCCATACCTCGATGACTGGCTCGTCAGGGCTACATCTCTGGAAGCGGTCCACCATGCCCTCATGAACACACTGCACAACCTGTGCTTCTCGCTCAACCTCAAGGAGTCACAGCTGCTCCCTATGCAGACTCTGACATTCCTGGGACTCATTTGGGACACATGCTCCGAGAGGGTTTTCCCGTCGGAAGACAAGATCTCAGCCATCAAGAGGGCCACTGCCCACTTCCTCAGCAGAGAGGTGACCTCGGCATGGTGGTACCATCATCTCCTGGGTCTACTAGCGGCGGTTCTGTTAGCCGTGCCGCACACAAGACTAAGGATGAAAAGGATTCAGCTGCACTTCGCGGCCTCATGGAGTAAGGAGCGCAGGTCGTAATCCGAGATGATCAACGTCCTGCCATCTCTCCACCCGGACCTAACTTGGTGGTTCATGGACTAACCTATGGACGGGCAAGCCGGCTGCCCTCTCCGCAGGCCATTATCACCACAGAATCCTTGCTCGAGGGCTGGGCAGCCACACTGGACAATCTCTCGGTCCACAACACCTGGACTCGACAAGAGCAGGAATACCACACCAATTGGTTGGAGCTGAACGCCATCTGGCTAGCGTGCAGGGCATGCCTACCACTTCTCAAGGGCAAGGTTGTCCTCATCCAGATAGACAACTCGACCAGCATGTAGTATGTCAACAGTCAGGCACCAGATCCCCTCCTCTGTGCAGACTGGTGATCAGCATGTGGGAATGGGCCTTGGAAAATGGAATTTACCTCGCGGCAGTCCACCTCCCAGGGGAATCCAATCTGGAGGCGGACAGGCTCTGCAGGCTCGGAGCGGACCATTACGAGTGGCAGCTAAACAACCTTGTTATTAAGGAGATCTTCAACAAGTGGGGTCACCCCCAAGTGGATCTCTTTGCCATCTGGCACAACAAGAAGTGCCCCCAGTTCGCATCCGGTCAGGGTCAAGGCCCCGGCTCTCTGGGCGATGCATTTTACCTCTAGTGGACTGGCATGAATGCTTACGCCTTTCCGCCCACGCCCCTGATTCACAGGGTAATTTGCAAGATCAAGGAGTCGCGCCGACTCCTCATCATTCTGATTGCTCCATAGTGGCCTGCCAGACCATGGTTTTCGGAGCTCCTCAGCCCCTCGGAGGTGCTCCCAATACACCTCTCGATGGGCCCAGCACATCTTCTGGCACAGCAGGGGGGGGGCAGGATCATCCACCCGTGCCAGGGAAACTAGCCCTCACAGCGTGGTACCTGAGCAGGTAAGGCTTCGGCACCTTAGCCTCTCACAGCCCAATCTGGAGATCATACAGGGCGCCAGGAGCAAAGTCACCAGTGCCCAGTACAAGAGCAAATAGACCAGGTTCTGCCACTGGGCAGACTCCAAGGGAATTGACCCCTTGGCCTGCAATTTGGACGACATGCTCTCCTTTTCGGCGCACCTCGCTCATCTGGGCGTACAGGTCGAACCCTGCCGTACATACCTTGCAGCCATTGGGGCTTACAGGAACTCTGAGGAAGGCATTTTTTCCTCATACAACCCTATCGTCAAACATCTGACTGGTCTCGCTAGACTCTACCCGCCCGTCAAGAGACCGCACTCAGTGTGGGACCTTAATATAGTCTTGGGCGCCCTGGCGCACAAACCATTCGAGCATCCGTCGTGGACATTAGGCTGGTCACCATCAAGACGGCCTTACTAGTTGGTCTGACCTCGGCTCGCAGAGTCAGCGAGCTTCAGGCGCTGGTCGCCTCTGACCCATATACCACCTTTCACAAGGACAAGGTAGTCATGCAGATGCACCCGGCATATCTGCCCAAGGTTCCATCTGCATTTCACTTGAACGCAGAAATAGTCCTTCCTACGTTCTTTCCCGATCCCAAGGACAAAGCACAGAGAGTGCTGCACTGCCTGGATGTCAGGTGTGCCCTAAAATTCTACTTGGACAGGACCAAGGGCTTCCGCAAGTCGGACGGCCCGTTTGTCACTTTCAGCGGCTCGAAGCCAGTCTATCAGGCCTCCAAGGCTTCCATATCCCAATGGATGGTCTTCGCCATCAAAGAACCGTATGAGGGCTAGCACAAGCCACTGCCGGCCAGCATGCATGCATGCCCACGCAGTCAGGACCAAGGCAGCGGCCATCGCATTCCAGTGCCATGTCCCTTGGCAAGTCATAAGCAGGGCGGCCACTTGGATGCTGGCTCTAAATCTGTGGTGGCTTTCGGACAGGCAGTTCCCAGGAACCTATTTGCTTAAGCAATGTCTCCTCTCCACCCTGGGGCTACAATCGGTTGTAATCGCCCATACAGTATAGAGGAAAGGGGACGGGATGTAAGAGTAATAAGTTACTCACCCTACTGACTAATGTACTCTTAGTCCATAGTCCCCTTTCCTCCATACATCCCACCAACCTCCCCCCTAATAATACTGGTGTCATCAGGCAGTGTTAAATCTATTGTCGACACGTCAATGGGGACTGAGGTGTGACGCCGGAGGGTGGAGTCAGGGCAGTGCATGCTCCCTGGGCCGCGCGCCTCTAAATTTAAAGGGGAAGAAGGTTTTTTTCTGGTGAAAAAGGTTCTGTCCCTTGGCAGGGACACCCATACAGTATGGAGGAAAGGGGACTATGGACTAAGAGTATGTTAGTTGCTACGGTGAGTAACTTATAATTTCTAAATCAGGAAGCAGGGGGGCACCAGGTCCCTGGCGCTCTCCAAAGAAGCGCAGGAACTGTGGCACTAGGCTGTCGACCAGGGGATGTTCCTCATCCCGTTTCACCTGGCAGGAGTGAAGAACACTGTTGCCGACTCCCTCAGCAGGGAGCTGTGTTCTCGTCATGAATGGGAGCTTCGTCAGGACCAAGTGGATCGCCTGTTCCGCAGATGGGGCAATCCCCAGATCGATCTATTTGTGACGGTGACTAACACAAAGTGCTGCCGTTTCGCCAGCAGCTTTCCCCAGGCGGGGGTAGCACGGGGGACGCACGCATTCTCATTGCCCTGGGACGGCCTGTTTCTGTATGTGTTCCTTCCATTGCCATTGCTTCTTCGATTAGTCATTCAACTCAGATGGTCCCGGTGCAGGATGAACCCCGTCTCACTGGCGTGGCTGAGACGGATATGGTACACAGACCTTCTCGACATGTCAGCGGCCCCTCCAGTCTAGCTTCTGGTGGTTGCAGATCTTTTCGCCAGGGAAGGAGGCGCAATTCTGCACCACGACCCAGGATCGCTGAACCTGCAGGCCTGGCTCTTGCAGCGTTAGAATTCGGGGGTTATGATCTTCCAGCAGACTGCAAGGAAGTGCTTGCCAGGGCCAGAGCATTGTCTACTCTTAAATACTATGGGCATAAATGGAAGAGGTTCGCCGTTTGGTGCTGTGCACAGATGATCGATCCTCTACGAGTCACAGCTCTGCAGGTAATGCTCTCGTTGGCCAAGGCTGGAATGGCCCATGCTTCCATCAATGTTCATCTGGCGGCTATCTCCCGTTACACTAGATCTCCGGGACGGTCGTCACTGTGGTCGCACCGCCTGGTTAAGGAGTTCCGACCTCCGGGACGGTCGTCACTGTGGTCACACCGCCTGGTTAAGGAGTTCCTCAAAGGACTGCTCCGTTCGTTCCAACCGGTGAAGGATCCAGCCTTCGTGTGGGAGCTCAATGTGGTGTTGACTAGGCTCATGGGTCCTCCAGTGGCGCTGAATGCGTAGGCTTGAATAAAGTTTTTGTTGTGGAAAACAGCCTTTCTTGTGGCCATCACCTCCGCACGACGAGTAGGAGAGAACCAGGCTCTCTTGTAAACCACCTTACTTGATATTCCACGAGATGAGGGTAGTGCTGCGGACGCACCCCTCTTTCATGTCTAAGGTGCCGTCGGACTTTCATCTAAACAAGCTCTTGGTGTTGCCTGTATTTTTCCCGATGCCTTTGTCGCCGGCTGAGAGGACTTTGTACTTGCTAGATGTGGCTAGAGCGCTGATGTTCTATGTGGACCGCACAAAGTTTCCGGAAGACGTCGCAGCTTTTCGTGCACTTTGGCCCTGTGAACCAGGGGAAGGCCCCCTCTCCAAGGCTTCCATTTCCAGGTGGCTCTCCGGCTGCATCACCCATTGTCACCGGTTGGCAAACCCATTCGACCAGAGCGATCGCTGCACCTACGGCGTTCCTGTCTTGTGTGCCCCTGCTGGACATCTGCAGGGCAGCTAGCTACATGGAGGTCGACTCACACCATCACGAGATTCTACTGCGTCGACAGGGATGCCATTGAGGAGTCCAGAGTCGGCCACACAGTGTTTCGCAACCTGTTGGCTTGAAGGTGAGCCTGGTGAGGAAGTAAGAGATGCTTAATATTGAACCTTTCCACCTCCTGTGGTTGTGCATGTGTGTACTGCTATGTATTCTTTATTCATGAGCATGTGAATCCATGCCAGACCCCATGCTTACCTGTAACTGTTGTTCTCCAGCATGGGTCTGGCATGGAGTTACATGCAAACCCTCCTGCCTACCCCTCTGCGGCTCTTCTCTTGGTCCTACTGCCACTTTACGTGCTACCAAATCTGAAGATGGCTGCCAGAGGAGGGGCTTAGGTAGAGGGCAGTCATTGGCTGGGGGCAGTATGACCCAGAGACCAGTGATTGGTTTAAAGGAGACCTACAGTTTGTAAGTGAAAGGGAAACTGTTTTCTTTTACTGAGGATTCCCAGACAGACAGGGAATATTCATTGAGCATGTGAATCCATGCCAGACCCCATGCTGGAGAACTGGTTTTATACATACCCAGTGCTTTAAATGGAAAAGAAGATGCCTCTACTGCATGCATCCAGACCACAACGAAGGAGAATGCGGGATATGCCTCTGTTTGTCCAAGAAGACGACGGATAGGCACAGTAGACTGGCGGCATCGCTGGACGCCAAGGCCTCTGCCCCGTGCTCCGAGCAGGGTCATGCCTTACCAAGGACCGGCCGGTCTGAGGAGCGATACTCTGTTCTCTGAGGGCGCCTCATCCATGTGGGTCCAAGACAAGGGCAAGAACCCCAAGTCCGGTCCACCGGGGTCGCTACGGAAGCAGATCACACAGTGTACAGGGTACAATCAACATCACCCTCTGCCTCCATTGCCAATCAAGCTCCTCCTCAAAAAGGAAATTGTCACAACCTGGCTGAACTGCGGGAGTAGCCTGAGAAGCCGCAGTCGGAGGAGAAGGCCCAATCGACACAGGATAAGGCTTTGTTGATGATAGAGTTGGTGGCGGCGGCTCTCACAAAGGCTTAAGAGGGATGGCCCTGTGAAGGTAGCCCCGCAGCGCAGAAAGTATCCCTGCCCTGAGGCATGAAACTGCTGCAGTGAGTTTGGCAAAGTTTGCTGGCACGCCGGAGAAGGGGAAACCATCTCAGAACCCGGTTCCGGCTCCTCAGGATGGAAAAAAGGGAGTGGGCAAGGAGGCCTCCGATCAGTCCCATGTCATGGCCCAAACCATGTAAGTTTTGTCAACGGACGACAAGGACCTGGAATCCTTACACACGGTCCACGAGGACGTGGAAGAGCAGGAGGATGACAATGGCGACACTGCTCAGGGGCCTAGTGCTCCGATCACGCCTGCTCTACCAAGGAATGTGTCCGTGGACATCCTGTCGACCCTCCACACCTTGGTGTTGGAGATCCAGAAGAGGATGCCACGTGGCCCCGTTCCAATGGTCCCCCATACCGCTGATTAGCCAACACCGAAGAAGAGGAAGCGTCATCAGACACCGGCATTTCAGCCTCCAAATCCTCGTTGAGCCCCCAGCAGACCCAGACATGAGTACTGGGATGGTTATGGCCACGACGATATCATCATCTCAGCTGGCGGCGGGTCTCCGCAGCCTAGGGCATCTCCGCCGGATGAGGTGAAGTTGTTCCATTCCATGATCACCAGAGTCTCTGAGCTATTCCAGCTTGTGCCCGAAGAAACCAGGAAAGAGGGTTTCTTGTACTAGAGGCACAAGGCCAGAGGAAGACTATCAAGACGGTGCCCCTTCTAGACGACGAGTGGGAGGATGGCATGGTCCTCTTGAAGAACCCTTGCACAGCTCAGGCCAAACTGGATCGGCTGGAGAAGAAGTACCATGTGCCGGAATCCACATCCAAGGGCTTGAGGTTGCAACCATCGCAGGATTCAGTGGGTTCATCGGCCACGAGGAAACAGACAGCTAATGCGTCTTCAGTCCCTCCGGACTGCAAGGGGAAGAAGATGGACGCCATGGGAAGGAAAGTAATTTACAACGCGGCATCTACCATCAAGGCGGCCAATGCACTGGCTATATAATCAGGTATGACTGGGAGCTGTGGTTCAAGCTGGGTCTGATTTTTGGTGTGCCTCCCCGATGACATGAAAATGGAGGGAATCGCTCTCTTCCAGGAAGGTGAGGTCGCGTCAGATCACACCATCACAGTGGCACTGGACATTGCTGACATAGGGTTAAGGCAGATGGGGAACGGTGTCTGCCTTCGTCGCCAAGGTTAGGTGAAGGCCACAAATTTCCACCAGGAGGGCCAAGCAAAGGTACTGGATATGCCTTTCGACAGAGCTAATCTTTTCGGGAAGGTCGTCAAAGAGTCCTTACAGGCCATCAAGGTGGATACAGTGACGGCACGTTCCCTGGGCATCCTCCAGCAGCACTGCTCTTATTTTCGCTCCAGAGGAAAGCTGAGCAGGTCTTCAAAAGGTTTCTTCATATGGTACCGTCAGCCTTCCAAATCCATGGTTCAGGAAGCCTACAGAGGCAGCTCCTAGGCCTATGGTGGCGGAGGACAGCATTGCAGTCGACCGCAGGACAGGACTCCGGCGCCAAAGCAAGCCTGAACTGACCAGGATGCCGGGGGGGCCCCCCCCCATCCGTGCACCCCGGTGGGAGGCTTGCTGACTAGGTTCATCAGCTAGTGGCAAAAGAGCACCACCGGCAGTTGGGTGCTGGACTTTCTCGCCCAAGGACATACCCTGGAGTTTGAGTGCCGGTGTCTGCTGATCCCTACGGTGGGCCGTCAGGAGCAGCTCATCCCTCAGCTCTTGGAGGGGGGTACTGGCCATGCTGCGAAAAGGGGCGATAGAGCTAGTTCCTCAGGTACTCCGGGGCTAAGGAGTCTATTCCAGATAATTTTTGTTAAGAAAGACGACCAGGGGCTGAAGGCCCATTCTAGACCTGCGACGTCTGAACAAATACCTCAAGTTGCAAAAATTCAGGATGGGCATGTTGCAGCCCATGCTCGGCCAACTGGAAAAAGGAGACTTGATGTTGCTGGACCTGAATGCCTACTTCCACATCCCATTCACAGGAAACACCAAAGGTTTCTGTGCTTCGTAGTGTAGGGACAGCACTACCAGTTCAAGGCCCTACCTTTTGGCTTGAACTTGGCTCCCAGAGTGTTCATGAAATGCCTGGCACCGGTGGTGGCCCATCTGTGTCCATGGGTTATAAACACCTACTCGTACCTCGACGACTGGCTCATCCGGGCCCGCTTGTCTGAGTTGGCCGTCGGACACACAGAGGTGACCGTCCAGCTGCTGACTGATCTGGGATTCTCCATCAACTATCCAAAGTCCTGCTTGACACCATCGCAGAAAGCGTTGTTCCTTGGAGACAGTGAATATGGTATCCTGCCTGTCGTCCCCCTTGCAGGAGAGGTTAGCGGCCATTCAAGGGAATGTTCAGCGGCTGTTGTCGATGAAGGCCGCCACTGTGTGAGCCATCAAGTTGTTGCTCAGCATGCTGTTGCTTTGCATCTAACTTGTCCGGCTCTGCAGGTTAAAGATGCAACCTCTTCAGGAGTTGGACGCTTGCTGGATACAAGTTTCCTGAAGCTTTGCAAACAAGATCCCGCTCAACAAGGAGTTCTGTCAGGTGATAAGGTGGTGGGGCATCTGCTCCAACATCCCCCCCGGGGCACAGGGTTTCAAACCCCCCTTTCCCCAATACCAGGAGACAGTCACCACTGACGCTTCCCTGGAAGGCTGGGGAGCTCACACCGGACATCTGCACGCCAAAAGCCTGTGGCTGCTGGAGGAGAAGGATCTCAATATTAATCACCTGGAGCTACGGGCAGTGTTCTGGGTCCTCCAGTCATTCCTTCCGTCTCTGAAGGGCAAGGTGGTGAGGATTTTCACAGACAACACCACCACAATGTTCTACATCAGGAAACTGGGGGGGGCACTCGATCCCCGGCGCTCTCCAAGGAATCGCAGGACTTGTGGTTCTGGGACGTCGGACAACATGTTCCTCTTCACCTAGCGGGAGTCAAGAACACCATCGCAGACCCCCTCAGCAGGGAATTGCGCTCCTGCCAAGAGTGGGAACTTCGCAGGACCAGGTGGACCACATCTTCAGCCCCCAAATAGATCTTTTTGTGACGGCGGCTTACTCCAAATGCCAGATGTTTGCCAGCAGATTCCACCAACCGAGGAGCCTTGGGGACGCGCTCTCCTTCCCGTGGGAAGACCTGTTTCTGTATGCGTTGCCTCTCCTGCTAAGATTTATCAACAGACCGTACCAATGCAGGATGATAGTCGTCGCCCCGAAGTGGGCGAGGCAGATTTGGTACCTGGACCTTCTCAGCCTGTCTACGTCGCCTCCGGTCAAGCTGCCAGTCGTTGCAAATCTTCTCACCAGAGAAGGAGGCACAATCCTTCACCACGACCCAGGATTGCTGAACCTGAGGGCTTGGCTCCTGCAGCCCTAGAGTTTGGAGGATATGAGTTGCCTGCGGGACTGTAGGGAGCTCCTCGCCAAGGCCAGGGCGTCGACTTTGAAGTGCTACGGTCACAAGTGGAAGCATTTTGCTAGGTGGTGCTGTCTCAGAATATTACCCCCTCTGAGGGTCACAGCCCTGCTGATTCTTCCATACATGCTATCCTTGACCAATGCCGGACTGGCACACGCCTCTAACAAGGTACATCTGGCGGCCATCTCCCGTTACACCAGGTCTCCAGGAACATTTTCACTTTGGTCTCACCAACTCGTAAAGGAGTTCCTCAAAGGACTGTTTTGATCTTTCCCACCGGTGAAGGCTCCTGCCCTGGCGTGAGAACTCAACATGGCGCTGACAATGCTCATGGGTTGGTGGGGGAGGGAGGGATTTTTGAGCCTTTGCATAAGGCCCCCCTCTCAAGATCCTCTCGTGGAAAATGGCTTTCCTTTTGGCCATCACCTCTGCCAGGAGGGTAGGTGAGAGCCAGGCCCTATCCTGCAAACAGCCATAAATGACATTACACGTATCGATGGTGGTGCTGCGGCACACCCCTCTTTAATGCCAAAGGTTCCATCGGAATGCCACCTCAACAAGCCTTTGGTGTTACCTTTTCCCCCCAACGCCTTAGTCACCGGCTAAAAGGGTCTTGCACTCGCTGGTCGTTGCTCGTGCCCTGAAGTTCTACGTGACGTGCACAACGGTTTTTGGAAAACTTCTCAACTGTTCGTGAACTTTGGTCCTGTGAACCATGGGAAGGCCTTGTCCAAAGCTTCCATCTCAAGGTGGCTTTCCGGCTGCGTCACGCACTGTCATCTGCTAGCGAACCGACCGCTGCCTGGCCATCCTAGAGGCCACTCCACCAGAGGAATCACTGCAATGATGGCATTCCTGTCTGATGTGCCCCTGCTGGACATCTGCAGGGTGGCTACGTGGAGGTCCACGCACACCTTCACGAGATTCTACTTCATCGACAGGGATTCCAGGGAGGAGTCCAGAGTCGGCCAATCAGTGCTATGCAACCTGTTCACTTGAGGTGAGTTGGTTCCAGAGGTAAGAGTTGATTGCTTTTATTGAGCCATGCCACCTCACGTGGTTGTATAATGTACTGCTATGTATTTGCTATTCATGAGCATGTGAATCCATGCCATACCCCATGCTGGAAAAGGAACACGTTACTTACCTGTAACTATTGTTCTCCAGCATGGGTCTGGCATGGATTTGCATGCAACCCCTCCCTCCGTCCCCGTTGCTGCTCTTCCTGGTCATACTGCCACTTTACATGCTTACAAAGCTGAAGATGGCTGCCAGAGAAGGGGCTTAGGGAGAGGACTGTCATTGGATCAGGGCAGTATGATCCAGAGGACAGCGATTGGTTTAAATGTTAAAGGATATTTGTACCGCGCACTATCGCTACCGGAGTGGTCCCTTGCCGCTCTGGCAGCTCTGAAAAAGGGAGAGGGGGGGGTGAGTTAGTGGGAATGAGCTGGAAAATTGCAAGATAGCAGTGATGTGCTGTTGGCCGCCTCAGCCCGGTGGGTCCGTTGGCTGTGCTTGGGGTGTTTTTTGGTTTGTAGTTGTCGTGTGCTGTTGTGCAAGTCTGTGTGGTTTGTTTTGTTGTTGTAGTGAAGTTTGTGCAGTTTGCTGCATTTAATGCTTGTGGTTTTGTTTTGTTTGAGAGGTGTATGCAGAGGAGTGAAATTCTTAGTGGGTTGGTTATTGATTCATGATTGCAAGCTTGGTCTAGGCTTGTCAGGAGAGTTGTATATCAATCATTGAATAACATCTGTATCTAGATGAGGCTACGTTGAAGATTCCAACTAAGTGCGGCATATGCTGACATTTACAATTCCATCTAGATGTGGCGCATGCTAAGCTTTGGGAGTTCCCTCTGTGTGCACATGCTACCATTCACAATTCTATCTAGATGCGAGGCAGGCTGCGTTGAGGATTCCAACTAAGTGCGACATATGCCAACATTCACAATTCTGTCTAGATGCGAGGCAGGCTGCTACATTGAGGATTCCAACCAAGTGCGGCATATGCTGACATTTACAATTCTATCTAGATGTGGCGCATGCTAACGATTATTACACCTGTCAAAGGTGACATAGGCTGATTGTGACCGTTCTCTATAGGTTAGTAAACATTGGCACTAGTTAACATTGGCTGTGCGGACCTATCAATGATATACAAAGCACTTCACAAATGCCACGCAGCATAACATAACAGTATGTTAGTGCATAGTGTAGTGCAACATTTATGATAGTCAACGTTATGGAGGGGTAGGTAGAGTGGCGAGGGCTGAGTGGAGTGGTTGTTCTACCCCACCACCCATGCCACACTTAGTTTTTGTTGGTGGCTGTTAGCTGCTGGCTTCCTTTGCTTCCCCTGCGGACACTGGCAGACATCTTGGAGCTGCCGTTTGCCTTAGGGCCCTTAGCGGCAGGGCTGCCTTGCTTGGGTCAATTAAGACCAGACAATAGTCATTCACAGGGGAGGGAGGGGAAGGGGAAGCCACGGGGAGCGCGATAGAAGCAGGTCGAGGGGGTCACTGGGGGGGCCGGGCCGCATGGTGCAAGGAATGGGGTAGTGGGTCCCTGCAGCTCACCTGGGGTAGCCATGCTGGTAATGGCGTTCTCCCAGGTGAAGCTGCAGGCCCGGGCACACAGCATGGCCCAAATGGTCTGTTTGATATCCTGGGACTAAAAACTGCAGCAGTGCCAACCTGGGGCTATGAACCCATCGACATCTCGGACGAGTTCCCAGTTATAGAGACATATGCCAATTGATCTGGGGATTGCAATCCCATAGCCTCCTTGTGGCAACATCCCTGCACCATTTCCCCTGGTCAGCTCCGCTATGACGGGTAAGTACAGGCTGGCAAGAGGAGACCCATTGTTTCTGTCTTCTCACCCTTCTCCTGAAGGTCTTGTTGTGCAGGCGGCCACAATCTCCATTAGGCCTACGGCCTCTAATTCAAGTCTGCCCCGAGACAGGGAAGGGTAAGGGGTTGGATGCAATAACTAAAAGCCATCAACATAGCCTGTGGGTTTGTTAAATATTCACAAAGCCTTTGGAAGGCTGTGGAGCAGACGGCCAAATACATTCCCGAAGGTGAAGTGCTGGATGGATTCACACAGCTGGTGAAAGATGGGAAGGAGGTAGGCAAGCAGTCGCTGCAAACGGGCCTGCACGTAGCTGACTGTGTTGGCCACCCAATGGGATCAGTGGTAGCTATAAGCAGGCAAGCCTATCTGAGATCTTCAAGCTTTTGAAGGGTAGCTTCTTTTTGGCCAGAAAGCTGACTCTTCCCTGGAAAAATTAAAGAGTCAATGATTGCCACATAATCGCTGGGCATAGCTGCACAGCAGGCCAAGCCTACCTTGAGCTGTGCCTCTAGAGGCTACAGGCACTGTGCCTTACAGCAGGAAGGCGCAGCTCCCGCAAGTTAGGCAGGGGCAGAAGCGTTTCTCCCATCATGGAAGGAGCAGAGGGGCTTCCAGAGAGCGGCAGGACCGGTTCTGCCCTCTAAGCTGCTTTCATTTCCCCTCCCACGACTTACCGGTTGGACAGCTGGCACATCATTGGTCCAAAAGGCAGGGGATTACCTCAGACACCTGGGTCCTGGAGCTCGTGCTGTGGAGTTATTGTCTGCCCTTCTTCAGGAAACCACCGGACAGACCGCCCCACCACCTCCAAGCCAACCAGGACAGGATCTCCAGGAAGAACTGCAAGCCCTGTTGTCTGTCGTGTGCCGTGGACGAGGTACCGTCTGAGCAGAGAGAGTCACGCTGGTATTCCTGGTACCCAAAAAGGGTTGAGGTCTTGTCCCATTCTGGACCTCAGGGCCTTGAACAAGTTCCTGAGGAAAGACAAGTTCAGGATGGTGACGCTGAGAGAAATTCTCCACACTCTTAAATTGCAGGACTGGCTGATGTCAATAGATATCAAGGACGCTTATTTCCATGTGTCAATACATCACAAGCAGAGGAAGTTCCTCAAAGAGGACAAGCACTATCAGTTCAAGGTGCTTCGCTTTGGGTTGACCTCCGCTCCAATGGTCTTCACCAAGCTCATGGCAGTAGTCGTGGCTCACCGCAAGAGATACGGCATCCCCAGGTTTCTGTACCTGGACGACTGGCTGATCGGGGGTAAGTTGGCAGAGCAGATTTTATCTCACCTAGAGAACACCTGCCTGCTACTGCACAGGCTGGTCTTCTACCTGAACTTGAAGTCCCATGTAGTGCCGGTTCAGCAGCTCCAGTTCATTGGGGCAGTCCTGGACACCCGGGTAGGGAAGGTCTTCATCCTGAGGAGGGTCAAGACAGCAATGCGCTGATGGTGAACTTGTTCCAGAACCACACCACCTTACTATCAGCTTCCTGCCTCTGCCTCTTAGGCCTCATGTGTTTTTCTAGTGCCAGAAGCCAGGCTGCGCATGAGATCTCTACAATATCTCCTATGAAGTCAGTGGTCCCATTACCTCAGATTCCCTCTGGGTGTCCAGGTCAGTGGTCGACTACCTTAGTTGGTGGGCCAACAGAAACAATCTCATGGTGGGGGAACCCTTCTGGTCACTGTGGCCTCAGGCCGGGGTTGTCACAGATGCGTCTCTGAAGGGTTGAGGCTCTCACTGCGAGGACTTGCAGGTTAACAACCTTGGGTCAGCCATGGAAGCCAGGTGGCACATCAACAGGCTGGAGTTCAGGTTGGCCCCGAGGGCTTTCGCCCAGTCTCTGAATTGGAAGAATGTCCGGATTCTGAAGGACAATATGGTGGCCATGCATTACCTGAACAAAGAAGGTGGCGTGCGCTCCATCCCCCTTTGCAGAAAGGCAATGCAGCTGTGGTTCTGGCTATTGGAGAACCAGATCTCAGTCTCGGCAGTTCGTCTGGCGGGGACAGTGAACAATTTGGCCGATGCTCTGAGCGGGCAGGGCACTGTCTCATGAGTGGGAAGTGTGCCAGGAAGTCCTAGAGGAGGTCATCTCTTGCTGGGGTACCCCATCAGTTGACTTGGTTGTTACACAGTCCAACAGGAAGTGCAGTTTTGCTCGATGGAATGCCCAGCGAAGGAAACTGGGAGGAGCACTGCCTCTGTGAGCCAGCTGAGCTTGGAGGCGGGGACAGACAGAAAACCCCCCCCATGTGCTTTGGAATCTAAACCACACCCCTCTGGGTCAGAGCATAATTTTAGAAATATGGATAATTCATAGTACATAATTGTCAAAATTATATCAATAATATCATTATTCCTCTGATTTATTTGTGCACATTTTACTCTGTGGTATGTTCTGGGGGGTAGTAGCGGAAAATAGGGTATTACTCCAAATGTATGTATGTTAAAAATCTGACACTTCATCATCTGATGCCCATATTCCTTGTGCACATTTGTGTAAATTCTGGAAAAGTTTAGAGGTTGTGTTCTGGATGAAAAGGGCAGAATTCTGTCAGAAGTGGACACGACATCTTACAAAGACAGGGATCGGATTGTTTGGTGCTACAGAAAATATGTTAACTGGACATATAATATTAGAAAAATTGTACGTAGATAAATATGCATTTGGATCAAAAATAGATTTGTGTGCAAAGTGACAAGGGAAGTGTTCTTTCTGTATGCCATAAAAAGGATGCCGGAAGACTCACGATTCAGTTCCCCAGTCAGGTGACAGAGAATCCTATAGCCTATCAGGATCCTCAGAGGGTTGGGCATAGAAAGTCAGCCTTCCCACCCACTTTCAAAAGACCTAAAAAGAGCCACTGAGACCCAGGTAGAGACTGCTCTTTCCACTTTCTTGCAAAGCACTTTGGCGGACGACTTTAAATCCAGACGATATTCAGAAACCAGAACTTAGAAAACCAGATTCCAGAACATTTTAGCAGAAAGACCTAGTCTACAAGCTGAATCCTTTCCAGGTGCCTCAGAATCCAGCAACCTAACCAAACTATTCAACAGCTGGGCGAGCTGTTTGATTCTGGCTAGAACCCTGTGCCAGAGCCCAGAAAGCAGAGCTGTATCCAGACCACCGTGCAGTGCCGATAGAAGACCAGACCACTGTGCAGTGCCAGAACTTTTGCCAGAACCAGAGATCCAGACCAGCAGAGCAGAGAGAACCGCAGCTAAACCTGTTGACCAGATCTGTGACGAGGCCCATTCCTTCCAAAATTAGGAGTGAGTATCCAGCCAGAGCTGTGCAAACCAATCTCTTAGTTTAAAATAATCTAATTCAAACCATTTCCACCTATTTAGAACTGCATAGAAATCGTGTGTCCATTCTGTGATTTCAAACCTGTGAAAGTGTCAATTGCCATTCCGACTTTCTACTCCTTATAGTTTTTCCGTAATCGCGCTCGACGCACTCGGAAAAAGTGCAGCGAATTGCAATTTGAATCAAATTTCTCCACCTGTCAAAATCGCTGTCTTTTGCTTGCAACTGCTGAAATCTGTTTTCAACCAGATAATCCCTCATGAATCACTGATAGTGTTGACCACAACCATTCCTAAGTAGTTATCACCTACCCTGAATCTCCAATCGGGAATTAAAATCATTTTTAGCATATTTTCACTTCTTTGCAAATCACATTAAAGTTTTTTGCCTGTGTTTTTAAAATCATCCCTGTTGCTCTAAGCTTGCTGGGGGGGACTGAATTGGTATTGCATTTGATTGTATTCCTGAGAATTGTGTGCTCTCCTTCCATCTCCTTATATTGCATAGGGGGGGGAGTGAATTGTCAAAAGAAAAAGTGATCATATTTTCTCTTGTGGAAACCATCTCAGTTTATTTCTGTGCTACATTCTTTTCCATCATTGCATTTCCTTGAAGCCATAAAAGCATTCTCAGCTACTTTATCCTCTCTATACCAACTCCTAAGTAATTAAAAAAGTGTGCTAGTGCAATATTATCCATTGTTGATCACTGTCATATTCATAAGTGTGCTATCAAATATTTATTTATAAAAGTGATATATATTGTTTAATTTGTAAAATAATTCTTTTAATTTGCAAAACAAACCTACTTCTTGGCTCAGTGAGGTCAGGGGGATTCAAAGAGAGGGGTCTTATACAAAGGTTTATCATCCAGATCTATGAACTTGTCATAAAAATATATAAATACGGGCTTTCATTGGGCATCCCAGACTAGGCACTGACTTAGTTGGAGTACTGAATTGAAGTCACTTAACAGGTTTGACCTGGTAAAGGTGTACCCCATTATACCATTTAAGGGGAGTGTGGTTTGTGGGGGTGTCCCCCGCATCCTTTACATTATTGTGGTGGCAAAACCACAGCATTTTTGCCATGATATTTTGTATCAACTGCCATTTTTGCCGCGATTTTAAGACCTGGAACCTGTGAAAGGCAAGATAGCTCAGCACCTACATGCTTGCAAGCTGATAACGGACACTGAACTATTTGTGTAGTAGGCAGGTAATTCAAACCTGCACTTTCTGCTTCCATTTACATTACCCTGCAGCCCTCCTCTTTCATTAAGCAGAGCTAGCAAAACTGCTCCAAATGAAAGCAATTGAGATAATCCTTCTGCCAGATTCATCAGAGATATTCTACTCCTGTTTCGTTCAGTCTCCTGGAAGGACAAGAAGGATTTTCATAATGGAATAGTTCTTACTGAATTAAAGAGTCAAGATGTATATGTTGGACAGGATAACATCTACTCCGCAGGAGAAGAAATGGTTATATGCACTTTATTTTTGGGTTACGCCTATCTTCCTATGGCCTCCCTAGCATCGAATTCTGAGTTTCCACCAGCGCCAGCCTTTACAGTTCAATGTGCGTTATTTATTACATTTTTAAAGCACGCAGGGCGGTCCTGAGGCATCGTGACGCTGTTACATAGGGCTTACTTTGTTACAGAAGAGAAGACAACAGAAGGATAACAGACAGTGCAAAACTTACAGGATTCTATTGACATTTACAAGATAACCGACTTAAGTCCTAGTGAATCTGGGTTACAGGGGAAACACTGAAGCTCGTGTTGTGTATATTTTGGAGTGGGTATTTAGGTGAAAAGCTTGGTTTTCAGTGATTTGCGGAAGGCTGCATGGGAGGTTGCATTTCTGAGTGTTGTGGGCAGGGCATTCCAGTTTTTTGGTGCTAGAAAGAGGAAGCTAGAGACTCCAGCTTTGGCTCTTTTAAAGGTAGCGACAATGAGCTGTTTGGAATGGTGGGATTGTTTCGGTCTAAGAGATGTGGCTCTGACTATTTTTTTAAGAGATACAGAGGGGCTGTGAGTGCAAGGCACTTGTGTGTAATTGCTAGGGTTTTAAAAAGTATGCGCTCTCTAACGGGGAGCCAGTGGGGCATCCCTTCTTGCCTAGGAGATGTTCCCTTTTTGGAATGCTTAGCGCCGCTCTGAGCGCATTGTTTTGGGTGATTTGTAGTCTGAGGTTTTTGGCTGACGTGCCCACAAGCAAGACATTACAGTAGTCCAATTTGGCCCCAATGGTAGCTCTGGCTATAGTGAGGTCGTTTTTGGACGACAGGTAGGGTTAGACAGCATTAATGATTTTGGTGGTGAGTGCTGCCAAGCAGGCAATGGCGCTCACTTGGTGCATCATGGAAAGAGAGGAGTCGATGTAGACTCCTATGGTTTTAACGGCTGGTGAGACAATGATTAAGGTATTCTCTGTGTTGAAGGAGCTGTATTGAGTGTCCAGCTTATTGAGAATTTCCTTGGGGCCTACCAGAAGGATTTCTGGTAGGCCCCGTTGATACATAGTCCATTAGCCACCATCCAAGCCTGGATGGAGGCATATATTTTGCACAGTGTAGCTGCGTCCTGTTTGTAGGAGCCAGTGAGTGGGAGGAGGACTTGTGTATCGTCAGCGTAGTTTGTGTAGGCGTTGCTGCTTTTATCCAGGTCATTGAAGAGAGGTAGGGTGAAAATACTATACAATGTGGGTGAGGTGCAGGAGCCACGTGGGGCTCCGCATTGGATGGTGGTTGGTGGGGAGCAGGCTAGGTCAGAGAAAACTCTCATGAGTCTTCCTTAAAGGAAGGAGATGATCCAGGATGTGGCTTCAGGGGAGAATTGCTCTGCATTCTCGAGTTGTCTGCAGGGGGTCTTGTGGTCAACAAGATCAAGTGCTGCAGACAGATCGAGGAGCAGGAGCAGCGCCGGCTAGCCCTCATCCATTATTTCCCCTAATTGGTTCTTCAGTCCAATAGTGCAGACTCTGTTCCGTGTCCTGGGCGGAATCCAGATTGCCTCTTTCCAAGGATATTGTTCACTTCGAGGAAGTGTTGGATTTGTAAGTAGGCAGTTTTTTCCAGAATTTTTAACAGAAATGGAACCGTAGTGATGGGTCTATAGTTGTTGGGTGATTCTGGGTCCAGGGAGTGTGTTTTTTTTCAGGACGGGGCAAACCCATGCCTCTTTTAGGCAGAAAGGGATGATGCCCGAGGCGAACGGTGCATTAATAAAAGCTGTCAGAAATGTGGTTAGTGTGTCTGCGCAATCTTTTATAAGATTGGCTGGGCAGATATCCCTGTTTCAGTTGGAAGGTTTGGTTGGTTTGTTTGATGATGGCAAGTACTTGGCTCTCTGTCACTACCCTAAAGGAGAAGGATGTTATGTCTTTGGTGTCAAGGTTAGTCATAGGTGAAGTGGACACATTGGCTATAGGCAGGGCATTATAGTGGGATTTAATATTTTCCTGCAGGAGATCTATTTTTTTGAGTATGGCATTTTGCACACTGGTGCACCCAGCTTTGGCTTTCACGAGTTCTTTTATGGAAGTGGCTGGTATGACCAAGTCCTTAAAAATGGCAAAAAGCTCTTTAGATTCCGATTTGGCATTTGAGATTCTGGCATTAAAGGCTGTTGATTTGGCTAGTGTGATGGCTTTTTTGTGTTGGGCGACAAGTAGTTTGTAAGCCTCTAGCGTGGAGTTTTGTAGGTCAGCTTGCCATTTGGAGAGCGCAGTGCGCTTAAGGGAGCGTTGTTCTTGGAGATGTGTAGTGAACCACGAATTTGTGTGTTTTTTCCTTTTTGCTTTCTTGCCCACTAGAGGGGCAATGGCATCTATTGCTGTTTTAATTGTGGTGTTATAGAGTTCTATCAGCACCAGGGGGTCATTGGAGAACGGAGGCTTGAGGGCTGGAACCTCCAGAAACTGGAGGATCCTGTCCCTGGTGAGGTTATGTGAGCATCTAGCTAATGCTGCTGGGGCGAGTGAGTTAGGTTTGGAGGTTTCGGTAATGGCCGGATGGAGAAATGAATCAGGTGGTGGTCTGTCCAAGGGCAGGGAGTGTTAGAGGTGATGTCTGTTGCACAGTTATGGTCCGCTACCCGGTCCAGAATACGTCCTTTAGAGTGGGTAGGGTCCACTCCAAATTTTGGATAAGGCATTTGTTCTGCCTTATCTCTGCACCCAGGAATATTCCCATGATGATGGGAGGGGGGGAGTGGGGGAGGGAGTTATCGCTGCCAGGCATGGATATGCTTACCTAGACACCAGGCTCATCCATACTTTGGACTCTGAAACCATTTCCTCTTTCCATCTGAGGACACAGGATTTCTTTTGTTTTTTTACACCCACTAGGCGTATTGGTCAACTTTTGGAGGCCCATTTTTTTACTCCAACAAAACACCTATAATACATCTAGTAAGTATGTGTAGGTAGGGCATTCCTAGACAGTAGCGTATCCAAGACCTTTTTCCATCTACTTGCACATTTGCAAAGTGTTGCACATTCCCGTGTTCCTCTCTCCGTGCACTGGGGCTAATGACTTTCTGTGCCCTTGTTTAGCCCTTTGCCAGGTATGCAGGAAAGGCAACCCCATTTGGTAGAGAGGTGGCATAATGAAAGGCAGCACACTGAACACTCGGCAATCTCGCGGTATGTGCAAAAAAAGACAGAGCTGCATTTGTGGATGAGCAATTCCATCCTGGCTGGGCAATACACTTTATTGTACCAGACCCCATGATCTCCATGTCCAGGGACTGTTTCCTCCTTAGGTGAAGGGAAGCACAATTGGCAATCTTCAGGTTCACACCGTCTGATGTATTGTCGATGGTTTCATATGAGAATGCTGTAATTCAATGCAATATATTTGTCACTAAGAGCGTCCAGAAAAGGCTTCACATCCTTCATTTGAACAGACTAGATGCCTTTCCTCTGGTGACTCTTATTGCAAACGTAGCACACAAATTGAGACACACCAAGGAACAACACCTGATCCTCGTACTCTTTCCAGTTTCCTATCACAGTTTACTTGGCCCTCCTGCAGATTGCTTGTCCCCTACCTTTATCCATTTTACTGAGCCACAATCATCTATCTTTAGAACAGGGGTTAATTCTTCCCCTGTGCTCGCACTCGGTCCTTCGCAGTTTCCTACCTAGGTTTTGGCAGCTTGCGGCTGTCATCAAAAATGTAGTTTTTAAATACAGCAAGGAGGAGAGTGAGGTAGGCGAGAAAAGGTGAGAGTGTAGTAAGGTACAGACACAGGGAGGTGGGAGAGTGATAGAGTGTGAGAGGTGCAAGTAGGGGCAGAGGATAGAGGAGAGAGGAGAGGAGGGTGGACAGGAGAGACGAGTTGGAGGGTTGAGAGAAGAGCAGTATAGGAGACCAGTTAGGTAAAGGGGAAGGAGGGTAAGACGTAGGTATACAGAGATAGTAAGGAAGTTGAGGATGGTGGGAGAGAAGAGTGGGCGTGGAGGGTGGTTTTGGAGTCGGTCATCAAAAGGAGGAAGGATTGGATTTACCAGTAACTGTGAGACCCTTAGAAATTCCCAGAGGGATTGATGTACAGAAGGTTATAACCTTTAGGCCTCTCATTAGCACCAGGACAGTTACAGACTGTAGGGGTTAGCTGGCAATAGTGTTTCACAATATGACTCACTTGAGGCAATACTGAGGGACCACCTTAGACTGGCCACCCCACCTGACTCAAAAGTAGTCTGACTTATTTTTAATAAAATCTTAAAACATATTACTTGGTCACATAGTTATTAAACAAAACTGTGGCAAGTGGAGTCATTGTGAGATTGTTTCGGGCCTATTACAAAGGCAAACCACATTTCAAAATATGTAAGGTGGTAAGAGTGACCAAGACAGCCAAACTCCCTACCAGAGTTACACCACTAGTAGCAGAATGTGAACTATATAGTGACAAGGAAGTCACTGTTGAAGGCAGTCCTAAAAGTCACCATACCTGAACTAACATATGTCCGGTTTCCACCCAAATCTGGGCTTGCACATAAGAACTCCCTTGCTGCGGCAGCAGGAATAATTGATGGTTAGTACCAGGTAGATGTGAAAGTCGTGCTGTTTAACATGGGCAATAATACCTATTCTATCAGGCCAGGCCAAGCCGTTTCCCAGCACATTTGTGAAAGGCTCCTTGTCCCCCAACTGGAAGAAGTGGAATACCTAGAAGATACCAAAAGGGAGAGGGTAGGTGTTGCAGGGTGAAATGAAATATCTGATACTCTGGTAAGGGAAATGAACTTCTTTACTAAGTTCCAGTGACAAGGTATATACATCAGGTAAATCCAAGGGTAAGTAAGTAAGAAGGTACACAGGAGACATCCACCGGCCTCCTCCCTCACAGGCTGCTTCACTCCAACTGACCTTCATGGAGTTTACAGGGGCACTCGCACCACAACATTCCATCTGGCATTCTCTCGGGCAAGCATTCATGCAGGACCAAGGCAGGGAACACAAGACACAACAGTAGGCTTCGTAGAGATGAATGGAGTAGGACAAGCTGACCAGCGGTGGTGAAAGAAGACATTAAAAACAACACTTTGTAGACAGGAGGGAGCTGCTTTACGGGAACGAGATAAACCGCTACCAACTTCTGGTTCCCAAGCAGTTTTGGAGGTGGTTGTAGAACTGGCAAATTCACACCTTATGAACAGACACGGAGAAGGCGCAAAAGATTGTCCTCAGCTGGTTCTGTTGGCCTGGTGTCAGAGGTTAAGAAGCGTTGTGCCCTATTCCTGCTCTGCCAGAAAACCTCTCAGGTGGATGTGTCAAAGGTCCAGCTCCAACCTCTTCCCATTATTGAGATACCCTTAGTCTGAATTGGCATGGGCATAGTGGGGCCACTGGAGCCATGCTGTGCTGGAAACAAGTACATATTAGCAATCACAATTTATGCCAACCTTTACCCAGAGGCGTTCCCCTGAGGAAGCAATACTACTAAAGCCATGCTGAAAGTGTTGAATCCTGTTCTTCACGCGGGTGGGGTTTTCCAACGAAATTCTGATGGATCAGGGGAATGGTTTAATGTGCTCATGTATGAAGTGTAAAAACTGATGAACATAAAAAGGCGTTGTATATACATCAATTCACCATCCTTTAATGTACAGATTGTTGACACGTTTTAATCAGATATTAAAAGAATCTGCTGAAAAAGCTAGTAGATAAAGATGCAAAGAGCTGGGACCATATCTCCTACCGTGGGCTCTCTTCGCAGTCTGGGAGACCCCTCAGGCTTCCATTGGTTTCTCCCTGTTTCAGCTGTTTTACAGCCAGAATCCCTAAAACATACTGCACATGATGTGGGAAGAATAGGAAAACACACACACCACCCACACCAGTGATCATCTTCTGGTCCAACATACCCGAGAACATGTGGAAACGGTCTGAAGCCTAGTAAGGTTCACATGCAAATTGTCCAAGATTGACAGGAGAAATACTACCACAAAAATGCACGACTAAGGATTTTAAGGGTTGGAGACAAGGTCATGGTGCTCCTCCCCAAAATAAATTGTTGGACCGTTTGCATTGCTCCTATGTGGTGACTCGAGCAGTGTCTACCTAATATATAAAATCTAACAGACTGACCGGAGGAAGCCATCTCAGTTATATCAACAAGCTGAAAGCCTGGAAAGAAGACTGCAACTTCTCCTGACCCTTTATGAGAACAACACACGAGAGACCTGATACTCATGCAAGTCATCGGAGTGACAATCCAACCAGGGCAATGAACCCAAGCACATGAGGATCTAGTAAACTCTGCTTCCCTGGTGTTTTTTCAGAAATACCTGAGAGTCATCAGGTTTTTCCACAATATCTACACACGATCAGGGTGAGTTATCAGACTGAAACCTTATTGCTTGACAAAAGCCAGGAAAGTGGTTGAGATGCAAGAATTGAAGAAAATGTTTGCCTCTAGAGTGATTGATAGTGAGTGGACTTCACCAATAGTGCTCATACCCAAGCCAGATCACAGCTGGAGATTTTGTATTAATTTCTGCCATCTCATCGAGATTTATGAATGTGGTGCCTACCTCATGCCTCAAATTGATGAACCGGTAGAAACATTGGATAAAAAAAAGTTCATTTCAACCCTTGATTTGATGAAAGGGCAGAGTTCGAAATTGAAATTTGATGAGGAGGAGCTAACAGCTCCTGGGTGTCGGGCATCACCCTGTAGGCAGGAGCTAATGCAGGGGAACCACAAGCTACCAGTGATGCTCCTTTAACTTTTAGTCCATTTTGTATGAACCATTGTCTTTAAATGTGTATTAGATGGGTTCTAATTTTTCTTTATTAACATTGTCAACTACTCCAAGTTAATGTCGCATATACAGGTTTGGAAGGCACCAGTTGGCCCTCTGAGCCAAAAGTAGCTCCTCGTAGCTGTTGGTTTCAAGCTAACCAAGCTCTACTATACTGGAAGCAGGAGCTAAATAGCTCCCAGCTCCCCTCAATTTCGAACCTTTAAGGGTATTGACAAGTGCCATTGGATCCAGGGCCAAGGAGAAAAAGGCCATTTCCATAGCAGATTCAATTCAATTTCTTGCCCTTTGGTTTCCATGGCGCCCCAGCTACCTTCCAAAGGCTCATGGATACAGTATTGAAGCCATGTTGTGCTTTTTCAGGGGCCTACTTGAATGATATTGTATCCACAGTGAGACCTGGGAAGGATTCCAAAGCATTTTTATACCATTTGTACCCGCCTGCAACAGGCCGGTTTAACAGCAAACCCAACCAAATGTCACCTTGCCACAAAACTCCATAAAATATCTAGACTTCCAAGTTGGCAATGTTATCTGCTATCCCATGAAACTAAGATGCAATCAGCAGGAAATGTTTGTAGGCTACAAACCAAGAAGAACATTTGAACTTTCCTGGAAGGCGCTATAATAGCAATGGACACTAGAGGGAAGTGAATCCCCAGTGAAAAACACATTCACAAAACTGTAATCTGAAATTGTTTTTTTTTTGTTGTTAGGATTTTTATTCAGCGCTGGCCCTACCCAAAGGTCTTGGAGTGTCTTGCAAGGTTTAAAGGTTAAAAAAGTGTGGGTTGGAATCCCAAGTTACAACATGTGTTCAGGATTGGATAGAAAGATTAGGATAGACACGTGGTAGCAGGGGAAGATGGAGGGACTCAGTTATGTGTGAGGCAGCCAGTATGTTTTGAGGTTCTTTCTGAAAGTAGCGATGGAGGGTGCAGTGTTGATGTGAAGAGGCAGGGGGTTCCATGCCCTTGGTGCCCAGTGGGTACATGCTTGATTTTATGTGCATATTAGTTTGTAGAGTGAAATGTGTAGCAGATGCTGGCTTGCTTGTCTGGTGTTTGTGTGGATGATGGGTTTGAGTTTGTTGAACGGTTCGATGGGGTTTAGTGGTGGATGGCTTTAAAAACAATGCAGATTCCTTTGAAGGCAACTCTTTGGGGGTACAGGAAGCCAGTGGAGCTGGACGAGAGCTGGGATGATGTCTGAATGTTTGGATGGGTAGGTGGATTCTGACTGCTGTGTTTTGTGTGGCTTACAGGGGGCAAGGCTGCTGCTGGGGAGTGAGGAGAGCATTGCCTTAGTCCAGCTTTGAAAGAACCTGTGGTAGGACTGCATTGCGGAAGTCATCAGGATGAGGGATGTGTGTGATCTTCCGTAGTTGTAGATTGGATTGGATGCTATATGGTGTGTGAATAAAAGGTGGAGTTAATGCTGAAGCCAAGGGATTTGACAGCTGTGGAGTGTGATGTGTGGGGCATCTGTGGTGATTTCTTTGAACCCTGCAGTGAATTTGGGTATGTGTCTTGGGGGCAGATGAGTAGGTATTTCGTTTTGGAAGGGTTGACCGTGAGGAATTGTGTGGCCATCCAGGTGGTGGTGATGTACAGACCGCTTTTGAGGATGTGAGGTTCTGAAGGGGATGAGATTTGAAGTATATTTCGACTTGAAGCGGTCGATTTTTCTGCACCAATCAGGCCGAGGAGTACGAAGAGGTTTATTCCATCTTTGTGGGATCAGGCAGTGTTAGACAGAATTGCATGCATTACCCTCTGGGACCACCACATACTATTAGGGCTACAGGTGTAAGCCAAACCAAACTTTGGTATAAGTCCGTACCACACTGTTTTTGGCAGCGAGCTGAGCAGCCAGGTTTATTTTAAGAGTGAATGTGAGCAGTACAAGAGGTTAAACACAGGTCTTTCAATCACAGTGGTTCAAGTAGACAGTTATAATCCAGGTTTCTTGGTAAAACACTTATTAATTTATTACACAATCATTTAGAAAACCTTCACTAGAAGGAGGCAACTTAATATTATACACAACACACTTCAGTACTGAACCAATAAGTTTCTGAACAAGTTAGGCTCCCATGAAGTAGGTGCAAAATGGCACTTCAGTTACTTTCAATGGTAGTAAAAGGCAAAAGTTAAGTAGAATAGATCATAAGTACATTCTTAGGCATTGCAAATAGTTTCAGTTCACAAGAGGACTCAATTCAGTTCAATAGGCATAGGCCAAAGTCAATGGACTAGTGTCTTGGATAGGAAAGATCAGTTCTTTTAGTAAACTGTAAAGTCTTTGCAAAAGTTCTCAGAAGTAGTTTAGACGAAAAAGAATCCTATGTTGGGTCACCAGCTGATTAGGCCTGCAAGTTGGAAAAGTTACACAAACTTTCACCGCGAAAGTGGCGTTCTCTCAATCGGGTTGTCACAGTACCTTAATATGAAGAACAAAATGCAGCTGCATATCTCACTGTTCCTGAGCCTCAGTTGTGGGGACAAGAGGGAGGACGTCGGTGGACTCCTGCACTGCATGGGATCATCAGAAAATACTGACAAGATGGAGTCACTTCAGTTCCAGTAGCTGTAATTCAAGCACACAAGCTGGTGTCCCTCTCCGTGGTTAATCCTAACCAGCCTTGAGAATGGTATGAGGTGGCTTACAAGTTGATTGGTCCCACCAACTCAAAGGAAGAAGTCGTCTTTGAAGGGGCTTCTCTGTGGAGATGAACTTGGCAATTCAGACTTGCAGCAGGGCTTCACCAGGCAAACCAACGGTCCAGGAGTTGCAGCAGCCGTCTTCTTCCAGCTCTTCTTCAGTTCTTTGATTCCAGTGGTCGACTCTGCTTTCCAGTTCAAGAGACTCGCCTTTTAAACAGTTCTCTCTCTTTCATTCCAGCCTAGCTGTCACTCACCCAGCAGGGTGGCTGTCCTTGCCAGACAGTCAGCCGGCCAATCATGACAGAGTGCATTTGGGTCTCCTAGGAGACTAAGCACAGGTAGTTTCAGGCACTTCCCTCACTTCCTGCCCACCCCAGACACTCAGACGCCAGAGGCGGTCTTCAGTCCTGAAGACCGCCAAAGACACACAAACAAAGGGACCAAACCTGGTTTGGCGCGCAGAGACAAACTCTAGAAGGACCTTTCCAAAATGAAACTTCGAAAAAAGAACGGGACCTGTTTAAACAAAGGGGCTTAAGGCGCCGTCTTGAAAAACATGGCGCCTGTGATTTTTAGCTACCGGTGTTCACGGTCTGGAAAAATCATGGTAGTTTGTTGTAAAACCTCTGCCACCAGCCTTTTCAATAGGAAATGGTAGCATTTGACTGCTTAATGAGTTTTTAGACACAGGGGATACAATGTGACCCCATCCAGCACTCCATTGTAAGATGGTGTGTGCTGGGTCTAGGAATTTGGAAAGACTAGTAAAGTCAATTTCACTTTACATTCTCGGGCAAACAGTAGTTCATCCCAGAGAAGGTATTTAAACCTTTGGGAAGTCTAAAAGACATCCCTGCGTCACTGCACTGAAGGTGCTGTGTAACACACATGAAAAGATGATACCTATGGAGTTGTCTAAATCTCCATAACCAAAGAACGCAAGGGTAAAACACACATCAAAATACATGAGAGAGTGGGAAAAAAGGCTCACTCTTTCCAGGTAAAAAAATAGTTATTACCGGAACTGATCGGGGAGAATTGACCGTATGACCGAATTTAAAAGGTCCTTATTGACCTTGTGTGTGTGTGTGCGTGTGTGCGTATATATGTATATATATATATATATATATATTGATTGAGACAAAAAGAGGAAAGAATGAACCGCACTCTCCGCGGTCAATTGAAAGACCATGGTCAAAGAAAAAATAGCACGGCTCACAACACAGTATGGGTCTGAAGTTATTTAATGTTACCAGAAACACAAAAAAACAAAAGTACAAAATACGGCTGAAAAGCAGTGGCAATAACAGAGGCAGGACGCCCTTGAGCACGACCCGCACACAACGCGTTTTGCACTCAACTGAGTGCTTGATCACGTGAAGAGAAGAAGGACTGGAGAACCTTAATAGTTTGGCAAGTGCAGTCCTTTTGCTGTTTCAATGGAGCTCGATGGGTGCCTGGACAAATGGAAAGAGTGGCGGCCATGATGGAATGGAAAGGCAAAAATAGGCAGTACTGTGAGCCAAGTGGTGCTACAGTAATTAAAGCACTATAAGCACGTATATGCAAAAATAACCATGACGCATACTCTGTTGCACGCATTCCATGCCAGGCGGACCCACGGTTCCATATTGCCCCCAATGTAGTTTACAATATTAATAAAAGGTGGTAAATCATAATATAAAGACACAGTTGAATGAGTAATATAACCACCTACAATAAAAAAGCCCATCTATTAAATCAGATGGTAATATAGCAACCGTCTTACGGCCACACAAGAAAACAAATGACATATCTGGATCATCATAAAATACAGGTATAGATTTCAAATACCTGTAAAATAAGATAAAGTGCATGTTCAGGCAGTTATAGCAGCAAATTAATGTGCACGAATGCGAGACCAAAGTGACAATAGCAATATATGTACAAGATGCAATTTGCAACATTCGGGCGAATGAAATAAAGTGCAAGTGCACGTAGTAGTAGCAGCATAATGGAGCGCAAGTGCGCAAAACCAAGGTTGCAACATAGAAATCTATAAAAGCGCATGATACAACATTATGGTCCCATTAAAAGATGAAATAAAGTGCAAGTGCATAGCAGCATAATAATGTGCAAATATGCCGGGCCATGATAACAGAATCAATAATAGCAAAAATTGCGAAGTATCAGCATCATTAAAAGAAGGTATAGCAGCCTCAAAATGTGCAAACTTGCAAGAGCCAGAATGGCAGCATTTGACATATATAAAATGACACGGTCCATAGCTAGCCAGAGAAGAGGAGATGATATGAAAGATACCAGTAGTCATAGATAAAACATGGGCTAGGAAAGTATGGAATAGCTAATATTGACAGAAAGTAGGAACAGTTATTAATACTAATGACAGCTGTGAAACTACATGAAAAAGAAGGTGGAGCTGCAAGAATAGGAAAAGCAAAAGGACGACAAAAAATATTAAAATAACAAAAACAATAAAGAGCTCGAGTCCCATCCAATCGTGCTGCAGCAGATAAAAAAGTTAGACAGACAAAAGTCTGAAAAATAAAAACACTGATGAAGTAAGATGTAAAGTAATGCAGACAGACCAAGGATACAATATATGGAGAGAAGATGCCAACGGAAAACACCTGAACCAAAAGAAAATCAAGATGCATCAACGAGAAAAAGAACATCACAGAAATTAACCATATCAACCAGACTTAAGTCCCCAAAAATGTATAAAGCTCCTCATCAAGATTATGTCCATTGGGAAACTTGGTATCGAAGTCCAGAATAAAACGTGTTTCCAATTGTCTTAATTTTAAAACACGGTCTCCACCCCTGGGATGAATGGGAATGTGTGCCACTGCAAAGAACGTAAGCAAATTTGAGTCGTTCTCATGTTCCTGCCAAAAGTGTTTAGCCATGGGGTACGCGGCATCTAAATTTTTAATAGCCCTGAGATGCTGGAGAATCCTGAGTTTGAGCTTGCAGGTAGTGCTCCCAACGTACCACTTCATGCAGGGAGACGAGCGGACATAGACAACAAACGTAGTCTCACAATTGATGGAATAATTAATGATTTGGTTACATTTGGTGACCGGATGCAAAAAAGATTTGCAGGAAGTGGCATAGGCACATGATTTGCATTTAGTACATTTCATAAAGCCAATGGGGGAGATGGCCAGCCAATTGGAAAGGGAAGGACGTTTATCAATAGGTGACAAAAAGATGGAAACTAGCTTGTCTCTGAGCGATGGCACTCTTTTATACGTGATGGTGGGACGTTTGGAAAGTAAGGGGCATAGATCTTTGTCCAACATCAAAACACGCCAATGTCTTTCAATGATTCTGCGGACATTGTGGGAGGCATTATCAAAAGAGACAATGAGTCTAGGTTTATCATGCGATTTGGTACCATACAATAGTTTATCCCTACAGAGTCCTCGAGCTTTAGCATAGGCCATTTCGATATTTCTTTTGGTATAGCCTTGTTGCAAGAAATCAGTAGCCGCTCGAGCACAGTGATGGTCAAACGATGCCAAGTCAGTGCAATTCCTGCGGTAGCGGATAAATTCACTCTACGGAATGCTTCTTTTACATGCCACAGGATGACAGCTAGTGGCATGCAGAGGTAAGCCAGTATTGGAGGGTTTTTTATGCAGAACTGTGTGAAAGCCGGATATATCTAGGGTTACCACCACATCAAGATAAATCACCTCGGTGGTGCTGTGGCATTCTGTGAAACTTAAATTCACCACATTAGTATTGAAACTTCTCACAAACAGTTGCCAGTCAATTTCGTTACCCTTCCAAATTACAAATACATCATCGATGTAGCGCCACCAGGTAACAATTTGGGTAGGAAAACTGGACGCAAGTAAATCACGTAAGAATGTAGCCTCTCACCATCCCATTGTAAGATTGGCATACGATGGGGCAAAAGTACTGCCCATAGCAGTTCCCCTGACTTGCCGGTAAAATGTACCATCAAACAGAAAAACATTATTGGTGAGGCAAAAGAACAACATCTCCAAAATCATAGAGCTGTGACCATGATAATTCAATGAACGTGTCTCCATAAAGAATTGACAAGCTCGCATTCCCACTTGATGATCAATGGATGTATACAGGGATACAACATTGAGGGTAGCCAAAAGAAGACCCTCTTCCCAGGGAGTGTCAGTAATGTGTTGCAAGAAATCCCTTGCGTGCAAAGCGGAAACAAAAGGAAACAAAGTCTCATCAATAAATTAGGCCAAGTGCTCAAGAAGGGAACCACATAGTGTGACAATGGGTCTCCCGGGTGGGTGGGTAAGAGATTTATGTGTCTTTGGTAAGAAATAAATGGTAGGAACGGTGTGGCAAGAGGGAACAAGGAATTTAACAAGATCCTCTTCTATATCTATATATTCAGTGAAAAAACTCTGTTAAAGGGACGTTATGGCTCCAAGTAAAACCGAAAAACCCCTGAAATTCGCCAGTTATGGTAAGCTAAGCAACCATAACTCGCGCCACCACCGTGCACTGCTAAGACTAACACCCAGGCCATCAAAGACGACATCACAAATGTCATTGATGACATCACTGATGACATCACATGTGCATTTACTTTTCATGAAATGTCTGTACAAGGGATTCTTATTATAATGTTGAGAAAAAAGTGTCAAGGATCATTGGAATAAATATCATGTGCTATTTAGTGCATTAAGCAATGCATTGATATAAATAGCATTCTATTATGAAGTTCTATCCAGTATACTAAGCTACTCATGCAGAAACATAGGCATTGTGTGCAGCATACATGATGAAGATAAAATATTCATTATGTTGAATAATGAAATGATAACTGCTATCTTATTAGAGTTTTGCGTACTGTGAAATATGTAATAAGTAGCTAATAAAACCCACGTATTACATAATTGCATTATTACAGACAAAACACAAAGAGACAAGAACACATACAAATATGGGTATATACAGGGAAAGTGATCTAAGCAAAAAAGCAGAGGTAGTAGCAGAAACAATTCATAACCTAACTGATTATCTTTATGCAAATAAATGATTGCTCTGTTTCAAATCTGCTATTTACCCTATGTATATGTATCACATGATGTGACTGGACCTTAAGGAAAGTATTGTGAGTACAATGTATACAAATATGAGCATAAACAGGGAAAGTACAGTAATAAAATAACAGATCGATCAGAAAGTGCTGATAACTCTACTGATTATCTTCATGCACAGAAAGGATTGCTGTCTTTCAAGCTTGTGTCTTCCCCTATGTATATGTTTCATATGCTATGACTGGACGCTAAGGGAATTACTGTAAGAACATACTTGAAGGATAAGTCTACAAATATAGTACGTGTACAATTTTTAGTTCCTGACTGTTACTGAAGAAAACCATGTGGCCTAGATATGTCAGTAAAGGAAAAAAGAGGGACCCAGACATGTGATGTCATCAGTGATGTCATCAATGACATTTGTGATGTCATCTTTGATGTCCTGGGCGTTAGTCTTAGCAGTGCACGGTGGTGGCGCGAGTTATGGTTGCTTAGCTTACCATAACTGGCGAATTTCAGGGGGTTTTCGGTTTTACTTGGAACCATAACGTCCCTTTAACAAAGTTTTTTTCACTGAATTTCATAGGTTTTTAGTAGCACAACTTAACAATGATAACTTTGACTTTATGTACATGTAATATGGAACATACTGAACCAATTCTACTGAATTTGATGTCCAAACTTTTTTGATGTCCGCGAACATGTTCGGACAACAGTACCACTACCTAAAAACTCTGGGGGGGTATGTTTAATTGTTATATCATAACATAGGAACATTTAACAAATTCACAAAGCAGCACACATACACATTATATGTAGTAATACATAAGAAATGCAACCCATATATGTAACACACTAACCATTCATTTAAATACAATATGTTCTAAAATGGAATATACCAAAAGAAGATAAATTGGCTTCCAACATAATTGCCTCACAAACACTCCACAACTAAGAGCAAGACCAGTCCTACAGAGTACTCAGAACATATCTTACCCGAAATAGTAAGTGTACTTCATTTTACTCATATATGTATAAACTTTCTGTATTAGATAAAAAAAATATATTATCTTTTTTATTTTCTTACAGAAATATCTAGTACTCTGGAATGGCTAGAGGAGCATTTCCCACATGAGGAAATGTCAGAAGATAGTGAAACTAATGGTAGACACTTTACAATATAAACCATTTAATTATTATTATTTTATATACATTTACCATATATATATTTTTTGTACAGAGCATACTAAAATAGAAAATACCTCTGAAGAAACTGTTACAGATTACACTCTTGACAGCATAAAAGAAAAAAATGGATTTATTGACCAATTTTAATAATTTGAATACCTTTGTTGAGGATCATTTTAAAACAAAAACCTCATACCATTGTCCCACATGTACTTGTCCCCCATCACCATATCCCAGTCAATTATCCCCAAACCCTCTCCATAACCCAAAATGTTTTGATGAGACTTCCATCCCTTCTTCACCTGATACCAATCATGTTGAAACCCCTAACTCTCCTGTTTTTGATTCTGGTTCTGCCTCACCGTCTCTGTCATAAATTGTTAATATATGTTAAATAAAGTTACATTTTTATATTTTGTTGTAATTAGTTTCAGTTTAAAAAAAAAAAACAATTTAGGTGTCCGCGGACAGCACGGTTGTTCTGAAATGTTCGTAAATAAACAAAAATGGAGGTGTCCTGAAGAACACTATACCTGTCCATACTGTTCGCTAGCAAGTTGAAACGGTTCTAAGAACACACGCAGTCTTCTGAAATGTTCATAAATAAACGAAAATGGAGGTGTCCTGAAGAACACTATACCTGTCCGTACTGTTTGCTAGCAAGTTGAAACTGTTCTAAGAACACAAGTGGTGTCCTGAAATGTTAGTAAATAAACGAAAATGGAGGTGTCCTGAAGAACAGTATACTTGTCCGTACTGTTCGTTAGCAAGTTGAAACTGTTCTAAGAACACACGCGGTGTTCTGAAATGTTCGTAAATAAACGAAAATGGAGGTGTCCTGAGGACGCTATGTCTGTCCGTATTGTTCGCAGGAAGTTAAACTGTTCTAAGAAGAAACGACTGTCCGTAACTGTTCGTTTGACCTGTGACGCACTGTGACGCACTTTTAATTAGTTCAGGACCCGAACAGTGTCCTTTGAACATCAACGCGCATGTGCAAACCAATGTCCATGCATTTGGTGTCCTGCGGAAAGCCGCTTCCTTCGCGAACATGTTCGCGAAGCGATCATATGACCGCGCCCATCGCGTGTTCTGAATGCGGACACTGTTCGTGTCCCCAAACAATTTAAAAGTGCATTTTCAAGTAATACACAATATTTCTCAATAAAAACTCACCATAGCACAAGTCCCACATACTAATCCTGAGTTTCTACATACTTTTTGAACCTTTTTTTGTGTTTGATCTGCCCGCGGACAGCATGCATGTCCGCGAACCGCGTACAAGCACCCCTATAAAAGACCACGCCCTAGAGCTTATTCTCATTGTGTTTCTGGCTATTCTTCAGAGCACAGCTATTTTTCCTGCAACTTGCAGATTATACCATCATCGAGATGGCAACCATGGCTGCACTACTGCCACCTGGTGCTGCACCTGCTTCAGCACCATCCCCACCCCCACCCCCGCCACCATCACCACCACCTCCCCAAGGACCTGAAGAGGGGAACAGGAGTGAGGATGCAGATGAGGAAGAAGAGGATGACGAGAATGAGGTAGTGGCAATCCCTACTACCCGCACTCTGCATGAGTCTTGGGTGTGGCGGTTATTTACCATTCGTGGGAATGGTCCTAAGGCTCGTGCGAACCGAGTCACCTGCAATGAGTGCAAAATGGTACTCAGTCGCGGGAGGCATGGTTCGTATAGCTTTGGGACCACTACCATGAAGCGACACCTCAAGTCATTCCATACTGGGGCCGTTCGCAAGGTTGTACCTTGCGAGGAGCATAGTAGGTTGATTTCCTCTACTTCATCCTCCGTTTCTGATACTGTCACCACAAGGACCACTCCTGTGGGGCATCGTCTTCCTCAAGCTGCCTCACAGGCCATACACAATGCTGATGACCCTTACCTTTTCGAGGGTCACAGTTGTGTGTATGTACTGCGACGCAGTACTCTGCAGGGGGGAGCGACTTTGCAGTGCTTTTGAGACTATCATCTCAGAGCACGAGAAGACCTGCTCACTACCCAAATAAAACCCACTCTACATCTTCCTCTCTCAGCTCGCCCTTTCTTATTCCTGTGTTTGGTGTCCCCCCTCTCCCCTCCTTCCCCTCCTCTCCTAGAGTGTTGTGTATAAAAAACCAAAAAAAATATAAAATAACAAAAATCAAAAAAAATAAGGCTCTTTTCAGAGCCGCCTTTCACAGTTAAAAAATAGAAGTGAAAATAAATGAAGCAGGGCCCTTTGTATTTTTTAGAAGTTTGCGGACATCTAAAATTTTGGGGTGCTACCCTATCATAACCATTGCAATTTTCTCTGGGAGGAAGAGATGGCTCTGAAAAGAGCCTTTGGGAGGTGTTTGTGTTTCAAAAATTATAAATACTCAACACCTACTTCAAAATGGATGCTGTAATTCTAAAAAAGGTCGCAATGCATTTTGCATGTTTCTTAGAAAAATCTGATTGCCAGCATAAGTTAGAGGTACTCCATCTATGCGAAAAATGTATGCACTACGAACCATAATATTTTCATTGTGAAAAGAGGACATGTCAAAATCTCTTAGAAAGGCACAAACAGCCTTATTGACATTGTGCCTTGCTTTCTCCATTTGTGGACCAAATGAAGAAGAACGAAGCCACATTTGTCTCTGCGCAATCCGTGAAAAAATGACTTGAGAATTTGGAAACATGTCCATGACCTTCCCAAGTCCTTCTTTCATTGCAAATTGCAAAGGAATTCCAGACACATGTCCTAAACTGTTCCCTCCACAATGAATTATAATTATACCTGGATGTTGCTCTGTCTCCAAAGTAGCACAGAGAGGTAACAAGTCCAACCACTTCATTCCACGTACTCCATGCCAGTGTACTTACACATGTGGGAATCCAAGATCTACAGCTACTCCACAGGTTTCTGCATGCACCTTCAACCAATGTATCTTCGAGTCTCCCAAAATCCAAATAATCTGTTTTCTGAAACACACAGCCATAGCTATCTGTTCTTCTCTCAGCAAAAAGAGTATCTGAGAAACTCTCTCCTTGCACAACACACCCACTAAACTTTCCTAACCAATCCCTTTCTGTGCTCATTCTCATTTGCATGACTTCCCAACCCAAAAATCCCCGGATGTAACACCCGATGTCCGCGAACTACCGCCATGTCCGCGACATATCGTAACATGGACAGCCCTTCTACCATTTCCACTTCACTCTCTGTGCCTTTCCCTCATTGGATGTAGCTAAGAAGTCACATGACCATCCACCAATCACATTCAAGACCTCTACATCTAACGGCATCATCATAGATCAGCACTGAAAATGTACTGTGAATCTCTCCGAGTACAAATTTCATATCATTGGCAAGCACCATCTACAAGAAATACTGTACAAGTCTCCAAGATTTCTACTTGCAGCTCCATGCATATCCATATGCATGAACACAAACTACAGGTATGCATATTTTCTGTACAGTACATGAACCCATTTTCTAACTGACTTTTAGCTTGTATAATCTGTAAAATGAATCTGTCTTTTTTCAATCTCCTAAAATCAACTGTCACTTACAAACCTTTATACTATTTAATTTCTTTATACACACACACACTCAAATCATGTTAAACTAACATTTTTGAAATAAAATATATAAACTACATATAGTCAAACAAAATTGCATGCACACTCTATGTTCAAATCTCAAACAATAATACTTGGACAATTACATGTTTTTTTGTAATTTCTTTATTTATTTAATTACTTACATTTATATAGGACAAGCAGCCCATGACATTGAGGCACTATTACTTGGAAGAGCTTAGTAACAAGAATAGTGGTATTCAGTGGTACATTATGAATTTCACAAGGCATAGTAAAGATATTTAGTTTGCTACAGTTAGTCATTGCAATACAATTTATTCATTAAGAACATATGATATGTATTCAACTGGTGCAACGTATCTTATGTAAACAAGATAGTTTTAATGGTTTTGAGGAAGGTGCTGAGGATTTCAATTAAAAAAATCAATGTCTAAATTATATACAAACAAAATGACTAATTTGTTTCTTTTACAATTGCAGTGAAGACCATTCTCCTGAAAAGAAGCAGCTGAATTTGAAGTACAAAGAACTAAGAAGTAACCTGCTCATTGTAGAAAAAAAGTTAGTAGAATATCACCATAATATTTGTATTATTACTCAAACACACTGTAAGGTTAATTCATGCTATTTCTGTGCACAAAAATAGAGATTCTGCACCATTCTGTCCAAAAATCCCCATGTCTTAAACAGTGATTTACAGCCAGAATGGCCCACAAATTCCTATTTTCAACACACAAATTACCCAAATCAGACGCTAGAATTTAGATGTTATAGAACAAACAACTGTTTTAATTGTATAGCATTGATATACTATTTATATTTCTCCACACCACTAGCTTACTTTTTTCTGTCATCTGAAACCCAGTTTAGTAACACATTAGTTCAAGAACCCCCATCCCTACTAGTTGTAGTTCCCAATGTACAATCACACACCATTACATACATCTTTATCATCTTACTAAAACACTCATGCACACAGCACACATACATTGCAGAACACCCCAACCCATACCTTCTTTATTTTTTTCAACAGACCCTAAAGAATGCCTACCAAAAATCAAGTCCGTAGAAAGCAACGCAGAAGTAGAGCAAATGAAAATAAGTGTCCAACATAAGCATCCATCTCTAGCAGAATTTGTAAAAAAAAGTTGAAACCAAACAGCTAATAGTCATTTAGTGAAACAATAGAAGTTTCAAGTACAAAAACGTTGCCTCCTCTATCAAAATGTAAAACAAACCAAAAAACAATGAACAGAAATTCAACTATCACTACAGATAAAACTGCTTCTTTAAATCTTGATATAGTGCAAAGTAAGCATACCAAGAAAAGTATTTTAGCCAAAATGTTCCGTCACAAAGTCCTTCAAAAGCTTATAAAAACAGGAGAGAAACCAGGTTCAATGCTTAAAACCCATCATAGGAAATTAATCTTAGAAGCGTGGATAGACAGTGCAATTCTTCTCAAAAGAAAGTTATTTATTTTAGTGTTAAACAAAATGAAACCACTAACAAAACTAATAACTAAATTACAAAAAAGACTTCTCAATAAACTAAATGTCAACAGAAAGAACTTCTTAAGTATCTGCGGAGGTGAATGGAGTCACACTACGAGCACAGAACCATACTTTAATGAAGAAGCGTACAAACAAAAGCAAACAAATACAGTTGCCATACATAGCAGTGGTCGAGGTTATGAAAAAGTTAATACCATAATGGAACAAGAAGTACTCCTTACAAAAATATGCCCTGAAAACTTAAAATTACCCCTCCATTCAACTGAATCAGAACGTCTAGTGTACAAATGGCCATGCACGTCAATGTGTAACATTCCCAAACAATTTTTCAAGTCTTTACGCCAATTCCTCAATCAATATGTGAAAAGAAAAAACAAAATCAAAATTAAACTACTGCAAAATATGGATACCTGTCCAGTATGCAAGTACACAGGACTACAAGGACATTCATTGGCCTGCATTATAGGACCTACTTGCAAAACCACCTTCCATGATATCAAAAGGATATCAACAAATCATTCAACTATAGGAAATCTAGTTTATAAACTGTACTATGCTAAAAGTCCTGCTTTAGCACTAGCCAATTTAAGTAACATTCTTCTACATGGTACAGCAAAAGACCTACTAGAAGAAATCGACTATATCGAGAAAAGATATTTTGGAAGTGAAACCCACTTAAAAAATGAAATAGCTGTAAACCAAATTAGTAACAATTCTACACATGGCAACCTTTTACTATACACATACAAAAAAGAAATACTAAAATTTAAAAGTACATCAGCTGAAGTACCAAACCATGTGTGTGTATGTTGCCGCAGAACTTTTTATAAAAGTAACAGAAAAACTGTAGACCTATCATACAAAATAGAAGACAATGAAGATTCTAAATGGTTTCAATTAGCTCTCTACCTTATAGAAGAAAACAAATATGAAATAACTGACACCGTTATACTTTGCAGTTACTGCACTACAAAACTTGACAACAACCAAACTCCTTCACGTGCTATCACAAATAATTTGGAATTATACCCACTACCAAAACCCCTTCAACAACTTAGTTTATATGAGAGCATCATAATTCAAACAGTGCACCCATTTCAAGCAATAATACGCCTTCAACCAAAAACTGCAAAATTACCTCCCTCTGAATTAGTGAAAGGTATTTGTGGAAAAGTAGTGTATTTACCACTAGACCTAAATGAAAATGTGCACACTCTAGGAGTGCAACGTCCAATGCAACAATCTTTAATTATCTTGGTAAATGGAGTACCTACAAAAGACAAAAAAATTTGTCAACAGCTGGTAGATTTACATAAAGTTAGAGAATCCTTGCAATATCTTAAAGAGAATAATGAATATTACAAAGAAATTAATACTGAATTAAACTTGAAGGATACAACTGAAATAATTCAAGAGACACAAGAAGCTGGTCAATTTTAGCTCCTAGATCCTGCTACAATATCAAACACTTTAGACCATTATACAATTCATCCATTGCACTCTAATGACACCATAGAAGATGCACTGGAAACATACCAAATGTGTCAAACAAAAGGATCACCAATCAGCATATGGGAAAAAAGTATAGAAGCACGTGCTTTTCCTCTACTGTTTCCTACTGGCAAAGGAGGAAGGTACCATGATAGACCTATTCAAATATCAGCATCAGAATACCGCTCATTACAAATGTATTCTGAAGATCCCAGATTCTGACAAAATGTGGAATACATATTCCACCTACTCTTTGAAAGTGAACTAGCAACTTTGTTACTGAGTTGCACACATATTAAAATCAGGATCACACTTTCAAAATATGACAGCTACACAATTATTACAAAAAGTTCAACAAAAAGATGAGGTTTTACAATCAAATATTACAAATCTATTAGCAAATATGCGTGGTACTAAAGAGTACTGGTTTCGACGTCATGGAGATGTACGTTGTATGATCAGAAACCTTGGCCCACCCACTTGGTTTGTTACTTTAAGTTGTGCAGAATATGCATGGGAAGATGTACATGATTTCCTCTGCATATCAAACAAAAACAAACATAGATATACTAACACCTGGAGAACTTTGTTCTCTGGATCCTGTTAATGTTTCAAGATATTTTCACCATCGCTTCATTGCTATGCTACATTTTAATTGTAATAAAACTGTTCCTCCCCTTGGAGAAGTGCAACACTTCTTTTTAAGAAAAGAATACCAAGCCAGAAGAGCACCACATATCCACATGCTTTTAAAGATGCTCCTAAATTTGGTCAAGACAGTGATGCCGCTGTTTTACAGTTTATTGAAAAATATGTCACTTGTGAAATTCCATCAGAATCCACAAATAGTGATCTTCATGCACCAATTTTACAATGTCAAAGACACAAATGTGGCAAATATTGTCGTCGCAAATACAAAAACAAAGGGAAATACTACATCAAATGTCGATTTGGTTTCCCTAGACCAGTTACAAATACAGGACAAGTGAACAACCTCATGTCTTCAGTTAGACATAGTGTTAAAGGTAAATCACCTAAAAATACATATTACATAAAAAGAAAAGAAGAAGAAAAATATATCAATGATTACAATGCAATCATTGCCCACTTATGGAATGCAAACATAGATCTGCAGTACATTGCAGACAATTCTACTGCAGTTGCACGATATGTCACAGCATACTTAACCAAAGCAGAAAAGACAGAGCTGCAAGACCTCTGGAATGACCTGTCATCAGATAAAACAGTGTCTCAGAAATTATACAGCTTGGGCATAAAAATGCTGTCCTATAGAGAATGTGGATCCTATGAAGTAGCTGATCATTTAACAGGTACTGCATTGTATGGTAAATCTGAAAATATAGTATAGCCAAGTCTTGGTCCAGCTAAATCTAGAATACGAGTTCTAAAATCATACGAAGATATAGAAACAATAGCCAAACATGATCCCAACAGCCAAGACATTTAAAAAAACAATTTATTGGACACATACTACCCAAACAGGAGTACCACTTTGGAAACCATGTGTCTATACCACATAGCCCAAAACTACACATACAAAAATAATATGAAACCTGATGAAAAATAACAGTAAATACAGAGTGACAAACTGTGAAGGCAGCTTAGTAAAACTCACCAAACCAAATTTAATTAATCATATCAAATTGTCATTAAAGACTCCTCAACATAAAGAAGTATATTACATGTCCCTGCTACAACTCTTTAAACCATGGAGAAAAGAAGAAGAAATACTAGATAACTATGACTCATATGAAGACGCTTTCAAAGCAAATGAAAGCACTATAACTGATGTAAACTTTACACAGTACAAAACAATGTTGCACAATGAACAGCAACACGAAGAAGAACTCCAGGCCCAACTAGATAAGGACACTCCTGACAGTAGTCAACCTTCTGTAACAGGAAGCCAAGAACCACTGGAAGAACCACTAATAACAAATGAGGCAGAATTAGCTATGATAGAAGTAGAAAACAGTATCAGTATGAAGATAAAGAAGACTTAACTATACTACAATCAAAACTAAACAATGAGCAACGTAGCATTTTTGAAGAAGTAACAAAAGAAATTGCACATGGTGTACAACATGAAAACAAAGAATGCACCTGCCAAAATTACAAACCTATACTATTGTACGTCAGTGGTGAAGCTGGTTCTGGCAAAACATTCCTAATCAAAATCATCAGTAAGTTCCTTCAACAACTGACAAACCACAAACTGTCAGCTGTTGTCACTGCCCCCACAGGTTTAGCTGCCTACAACATAGGTGGTGTCACTTAACACTGATTACTACACCTGCCAGTAGAACACCAAAACAAATTAGACTATTACATGCGTTCTACAGAAGCTGCAATGGAACTACGCAGAGTATTGAAACAAATGAAAATGCTACTAATAGATGAAGTGAGCATGGTGTCCAACCTAATGTTGGCTTTGATTCACCTCAGATTACAAGAAGTACTCGAAACAAACTATGAAGAGCTCTTTGCAGGAAAACACATTATTGTTTTCGGAGATCTTCTTCAATTGACACCAGTAAAAGGTGAGCCTATTTTTAAAACATTAGGACACAAACTCTGCAGTAGAACTGTTGGCAGCATTGGAAATGTCAACCTTTCGCAACATTTCCAATACAGAGAATTAACAGAAAACATGCGGCAATCTGCAAATCTCACTTATGCCAACATCTTAAAAAGTATCAGAGTTGGTATACTTTCTAAAGAAGCAGAAGCAATATTGAAAACCCGGCACATTCATGCACTTTATGGTGATAATGCATATGCTACAGATGTTATGGAACTATTAGCCCACAAAAATGTCAATTGTATGCCTTAATGCCAACTCTTGCAAGCTGTTTCAAATTCAATGAAATAATGTTAAGTAAAGAAATGCAACCAATAATGGAAATTAGCGCCACAGACAAACTAGATGTACGTGGTATGACACTACCCATGTGTGACCAAGCCACAACAAGACTAAATAGTTTAGAAAAATGAATCTCAAACACAGCAGGCTTGGAAAAGGTATTAAAATTATCCTTAAATTGCAGAGTAATGCTTAAACGTAACCTTGACGTGGACCAAGGACTAGTTAATGGAGCACTGGGTACAGTTGTTGGCTTTCAAACATACCCACATGACAAAAAAATTCAGTTTGTCAATATTCTCTTTGACAAACTTTCAGAAGTAAAAAGTATAGGACGCTCTACAGCTCAATTCCTTCTCTTCAAAGACATGTATGTACGCAGAGAACAATTATCGCTAACTCTTGCATACGCAGTCACCATTCATAAACCACAAGGTCTTACCCTAGACAAAGCAATGATAGACATTGGTAACACAGCCTTTAAAGAAGGCATGAGCTACGTAGCACTATCACGCTTATGTACACTTGACGGTCTATTTCTAGTCAACTTTGATGCAAGTAAAGTAAACGCTGATATTCCTTGCATTTTAGAATACAATAGACTTCGCTCACTATACACCCCCCATCTAAACACATATTCTGTACCACAAAAAGTAAAACGTTGTAAAAGAAAACTAAATCAAACAGAAATGCAACAAACATCATCAAGTACCAAAAACATAAAAGAACCCATTAGGGAAAGTAAACCAAGTACTTCATCAAAGAAGGAAGACAAACTAAAAAAAAATCAATCCGATACAGAACTAGAAAATTTTACAATATCCAAACAAATAAATAATATGTTACTGCTCCAAAAAACTGCAACAAGCCAAAGTATAAAGCATTAGCCAGAAATAACAAGTGAACACTGAAAACAAACAAACAAATAAACTGTAGCATAACAGAAAATGTTTTTTTTTTAAAAATCCAACATGGATTTTTTTTTTCTCCCACAGACCCAATGATTTTAGCAACAAACACAGAAACTGAGCAAATTGCACAGTACTCTGGTTTGTAATCTACTAAATATGAGGGAAAAAAAATGTTGATTATACAATGGAATAAGTCATTACAAAATACTAATACTAACATGCTTTTTTCTTTTATCACAGAAATGAAAAAGAAATACATGTACTCCAGTTGCTAAACCAAACAGTAAGTATATTATAATAAGTACAACCATCGCAGCATATCACACCCATAGTGGCTTATAACTTTGTTCCTTATAAATTTGTTTTTGACCCAAATGCTGCAGTGGTTGTGGCCAGGGCATAGAGTCTTGGGTGCATGGCCAAATGGCCATGCACCCAAGACTCTATGCCCTGGCCACAACCACTGCAGCATATCACACCCATAGAGTCAAACATTTCAACTATGGCCTGTGGAAACTTTTAATGTCCGTGGACATAATGAGTGTTCTAAGAACACATTCAACTTGCCATCGAACAATACGGACAGCGTCCTCAGGACACCCCCATTTTGTTTATTTACGAACATTTCAGGACACCGCGAGTGTTCTTAGAACACATTCAACTTCCCATCGAACAATACGGACAGCGTCCTCAGGACACCCCCATTTTTTTATTTGCTAACATTTCATGACACCGCGAGTGTTCTTAGAACACATTCAACTTGCCAGCGAACAATACGGACAGCATCTTCAGGACACCCCCTACGAACATTTCAGGACACCACGAATGTTCTTAGAACACATTCAACTTGCCAGAGAACAATAAGGACAGCGTCCTCAGGACACCCCCATTTTGTTTATTTACGAACATTTCAGAACACCGTGAGTGTTCTTAGAACACATTCAACTTCTCATCGAACAATACGGACAGCGTCCTCAGGACACCCCCATTTTGTTTATTTACGAACATTTCAGGACACCACGAGTGTTCTTGGAACACATTCAACTTGCCAGAGAACAATACGGACAGCGTCTTCAGGACACCCCCTACGAACATTTCAGGACACCACGAGTGTTCTTGGATCACTTTCAACTTGACAACAAACAATACGGACAGCGTCCCCAGAACATCCCCATTTTGTTTATTTGCGAACATTTCAGGACACCACGAGTGTTCTCAGAACACATTCAATTCCCATCGAACAATACAGACAGCGTCCTCAGGACACCCCCATTTTGTTTATTTACGGACATTTCAGAACAGCCGTGTTGTCCGCAGACAAATCGTACACAACAAGCGTCTACCACATAAAAAAACACAACATTTAACCTATCTCATACTCTCCCACCCTCCCCAAACACTCTTACACACTCTACTAAATACAAATTTTAAACCAAGTTTCACCGTGCTGTCCGCGAATCCAAGATGGCGGGCGCTACCGAAAATCTGACGCGCTTCACGCTCCACGCCGTCCAATCAGCGAACACGTCGCATGTCCGCGGACATCACGCAAGCCGATTGGCCAATCGGGACACTGTCCGCGGAGCGAACAGGGAAGTGTGTCCGCGGACCGAACACAGATATCATTAATTTTTTATGACCTACTTTTTGGTCATTTAAAAAAAAAACTACTGGACGGATTTTCACCAAATCTGCAAAAGCATGTTTTTGGGACCAAGCCGCTACTCCTGGTCCAAATTTGGTGAAAATCCGTCCAGCGGTTCGGGCTGTAGGCCGAGCAAAGTTTTTCCCCATTCAGTCTATGGGAAAAAAAAGTTTTGGGGCCCCGCCCTATAACTTTGCCCCCCCTGGACGAATCCTCACCAAACTTTGCAAAAAAATTCAGAGTGGGCCATATACTTTTTTTGCAAAGTTATAAACCGGCCAAAAAGTGCTCTTCCTATGGAAACAGCAAGGTAACCATAACTACACAGCCACTACCGTGGCTGTGTAATATATACATATACATATATGGTTGGGTTTGGGGAAATAATTAGTTAATTTTTTTGGATAGGGGTTGCGGGGGGGGGGGGGTTCCCCTGCATATATGTCCAAATTGACCTTTTACATTTGGTCAATTCTCCCACGGGAAAGTCTCCCGCGAGCAGTTAGGGCACGATCAATTTGTATACAACCAAAAAATCAAGTCCTCAAAATCCAACAAAGTTGCTGGTGGTCTCTGGTGGTGGAAGGGAATTAGCACATTTTTGAGAATTCTCCCTAACAGGAGGTGTCGACTATTTCGAGGACTGAGATAATTTGGTGGCACTTGCTCATGGCCTCCAAGATGCCAATGGTTTGGACACATCTCCAGAACGTGAGATGCAACAAAAAAAGCTCTACACTCACTCTGTCATGTTTAGGGCATTAGTGGAGAAGGTGGTTGACATCCTCAGGCTCAAGTCATCCGCCACTCCCCGTCAAGTGTATGACCTTACGGATGAGGGCCCGACTATTGAGCACAACATGCCCTTCAATCAGGCATGACCCTTTGACTTCCATCTGGTGAAATCCATGCACTTCACCCCTGTGACTACCAAAGCCAGAGGGAAGTACAGGCCGGCTAGAGGGGACCCTTCCTTCCTCTCAACACACGCTTCACCGGAAGGGCTAGTAGTTCAGGCTGCCACTATATCCTCCAGGCCTGTGGCATCCACGTCTAATCTCCCTACAGACAGGGAAGGGAAAAGAATGGACGCTTTGGCCAAAAGGTTTTTACCTCGGGCAGCATGGCTCTCAAAGCCACAGACGTAGCTTGCTGTTTCGTAAAAATTTTACTACGGTTTGTGAAAGGCTGTTGAGCATGCGGCAGAATACGTCCTGGAAGGTCCTATGTGGGATGAATGTATACAGCTCGTGGAGGATGGGATGGAAACTGCCAAGCAGTCCTTGCGAACAGGTTTTAGGCTCACCTGGTATCTGCGGAGGGTTGCAGCCCTCCAGGGTGTGAGATCGTTCTGGTCCGATTTCGCCCTCTGCGCTTATGTGGTGACTGGTGGTAATAGTGATGCTGCTCAGGACTGCTCCTGCGTGGAGAATAGGGGGCATGAGTATGCCAGCTTGTGCACCTGATCCCCTTCTCCCAAACCGTGGTACCCGTGGGATGCGTTGTCCCTGGAAAACTCACCTGTTGATGAGTTTTGGCGAGCACTCCGTCCTGCTGCTTCTGGCAGGGGCGCTTGTACGATCTGGACCGAGTTCCTTCACTGGCCCCTTGTACGTGGTAGTCCAGTCCTGCTGCGAACAAGCCACTATACTTCAGGTAAGTGTTCCTGTTTGCCTTTGTCTTTCCTCGTCTGTTTTTGTTGTATTGTAAAGTTTGTTGTCTTGTATTGCTGTCCGTTCCACTTTTGATGTTTGATGTTTGACACTTTTGATGTTTGATGTTTGCTGATGTTTGAATGGATAGTCTGTAACAAAATATACAATAGTTCACATTCAAGAATAACAATAATACTTTTGTCCTAAACACTCCTAGATGTGATCAACATTGTTTGATACCTTATCCAACTGTATGTTTGAGACTTGGATTTGAACTGTTTTACTTTTCCTTTATACTTTGTAATGTGTTTGAATACCTCGTGATATATAAAATATATGTGTTGTGCACCTGGAGTGTGAAGGTTCTTGGTAGCTCTTGAGCAGACTATATCAGGTGGACATCTTTCCATTTAAATACATAGCTTATTTCTGCTATGAACACATATGAGTACTAGATTACCCTGTTTTGTTGAAGAGTTTCACGCATACCATTGTGAGGGTGTCTTCCGATTGCTGTGAGATCCCTTATCACGATTGGCTATTAAAACACATAGGGGATTCTATCCCATTAGGAGTGCAACACAGGGTTATCGGTTGGTAACACCCGATGTATGTTTGATGCACATTTATACCTTCTCATGATGAAGAAAATGGAACTCTAACAGAAGCCATAGGTATGCTGACGAAACTATAGAATCAAATGATTGACGAAACCGACAAAGTAGACGATGACAGTTGGTTTGGATCACTGTTTTCATGGGTTCCACAATGGATGGCAGACACATTCAAATTCCCAGGGGCCCTGCTGATGATGATATTGCTCAGATTTTGTGTTATCAAGATAATAATCTCTCAATGACAGAAAACTGCGAAAAAAAGCCATAGGGATGAATATCATGTTTGATGTCGAGTCAGAATGGAAACCCAAAGACCTGACTGATGAAGAAATAAGAGACTTTGTGAAAGCTAGCATTCATGCACCAGAAGGAACAAAGTTTCGTATCCAAGGAGACACAGAAATTATGTGGGGAAATGGATTTATTGCAGCTCAAAAGGACAATGTCAACTAATGACATGCAACAAAGATGAACACATGAGAACCGCAGGAAGCTTGAAGGGAGAAATAAAAATATGGACCCCAAAGAGGCATTTCTACAGACCTTCATGTGTGAACCAAGAAGATGAATGGGGATGAAGACAGAGGATGCAGAAAAGGTGGATACAAAGGGAAAAGTGAAAGTGGTTGATGAATTGCCCAGAGTAGGGAGTGTAGAGGACGCCTCAAATATGGCCTGCCTTCCAACCAACCATTTTAAAGTTCCAGGAACGATCAAGCTGAGATATGTGACGTATGATGAGCAAATAAACCAGCATATAGCTGCAGTAGGACTCTGCCCGGTACCTATCAGACAGACAGTACCTATTGAAGTACCTACTCTTAAGAAACCTTGGACAGTAAGGTACCCATTGAGAAAACTGTATAGACAACTGAGACAGAATGACAATGGTCAAAATGTAATGCCTGACAAAGCCACGAAAGTCCTAAAAGAGGATGAAGGGTGACATCACAAGAACTCGGACTGACTCGCAGATAAAAGAAAATGATGACCTGTGAATGACGAAAAGAGACGAAACACCAAGGATAAGCGGCATCATGTGTTTAAGTAAAAGGACGATGTCAAGTATAAGAATCTTATGCCATAAGAGCCATGAAGATATGTAACCAGTTTACACGTGTACATATGCTTGGAAACGCAAGAAAGCTGAGGAAATATTGTGGCGTGCTATGCTTAGTAGGAAATTAGATGCGGCAAGCACCACATATATATATATATATCTACCTCAAAAGGAACACTTTATATGACTTATATTTCCACTTTGCAAAATGGCAGAACCAACGGCAAGTTACCAGAGGCCCCAGGAGAGAAGGCCCTCAAACACAGGAATCAAAAGCCAAAGAAAGAAACGAAACTCAGATGTATGAGACGCGTGCTGTGGGATATTTTGACCCATTCCAATGTGCCCCACTACATCACTTTACTGCAATGGTGAAGGAAACAGCCCAAAATGACCACGCTCGCTCCTGGGCGCAATAACATCTTGAAACTGTGTTTTGTAATAACCAGAAAATGGCTGCAACGCCCTGCCAACTCCATTTCAGGTGGGGTAAAACAAGAGTAATCACTGCAGGAATGTGCCAGTGGGCTCTACCACAGTCAACATGGAGCAAAAATGAATGAAACAGCATAATTGTGTTGAAAACCGAAAATGTCTTTTAAAATGTTAGCTTTTCAACCTCAAAACGTGCTGTTTTGGCACTAGATCCATTCATTTCTACTGAATCATTGAGATTAAAAGGGCCTTGCAATGCCCAGGATCATCCAGTGTGGCTCAAAGGAACCAGACCTCATTTGAGTGACAGCTACTGACAAATGTGTCCTTGAGAAATCAACCAGGGACTGTGTTTTCATTTTTCACGCCAACGTGACTATTTTCTTTGCAACAAGTATCAGGAAACAACTGTTCAGAGAAAAACTACAAACAAAGGCTTGATACATTTATCCATGCTGCAAACAACTCCAGCACTCAAGGGAAGAACTAATGCTGAATAAAATGTGTATTTGCTGCAGAGGAAAACTGGCTTTCTTTAAAAGAAATATGTTAAATGTGCTTTTGCCTGAATGGGAAGCAAAATCGCCTGTTGCAAAGTATATTCTCGTGTAAAGGCTTAATTCTTTAAGAATCTTAAAGGATTGCTAATGTTAAAAATTCACCTATAAACTGTTTCATTTTATATGTTTAAATGAAAGATTTAAAAAGGTGAAACTTAGAGCTAAACCCACTGACAGTTCTTAGCATGAGAAAGGTTGACACCTCCACTGCTGGCAGGAAAGGCTAATTGCTGCTGGATGGCCTTGCATACTCATGGCAAAGGGACTTCATAAAACATTTGTCTCTGCCCCAGGCGAAGACAATAGCAGGCTTGGACACTCACGCTTCCAGGGGAGGGGCAGGAAGCTCCACTCTCCAGGGAGAGGCCCCTATTCAACTGGAAAGGATTTGACAGTTGCTTACACTTGGGAAGAAAGAAAAAAAACTGACATGTGACTTTTGGGTTTAAAATGCTCATTTTGCCACTGAACTTCAAGACATTTAACTTGGCAGCCAGAATGAGAAAAGATATGAGAAATGCATACATGTACATTGGAATTTATGCTATTCATTTGAAAACTTAGTAGAATTTCTTACTGCGTAAAGGACAAAATGTTACAAAGAATGACCAATGGCGCCAAAACTATTAATATTGCAAACCTAACGTTATGTACACATGTCCTACGGGTAATTGCACATATATGTACAAAATTGGGAAATGTTAGGCCAAACCTTTCATAGTTAAAATTGCCAAAATTCAACAGAAAGACTGAACCAGGTCCCACCGACTTGGGAGTTGGATTGGAATGTGACCCACGAAAAATGTAATTTATGTATCTGATTTTCTTAAAGGGCATAATTACATAAATATGTATTTGTAGAAAAGTTAGATTTTGGTCCCAATAGTTATGGGAGGTTTCCAGATCATATCATAAACCATGACATCCATTTCTGTCATTCAACCAGCAAAAGGCAAGGCAGAAACCCTGTGCCTTTCACCAATCATAGCATTGTGGGTGTGGGTTGTAAGTCTGCCCCTACCATAAACCTTAGTGATGTCATTTGGCATGATAAATAAGGGAACCTCACAGCACACAAACAGACTGATTCCTGACTTCATCCTGATTTCCGCATGACACCCTGTTCCTGAATTCTCCATCTTTGCTCCCGATTACAGATTTCTTTGCAAAGCCACGGCCTATGCATTGCTGAACTCCTTTTTCAGCTAGGCCCAAATTCTGAAGCAATCCCAAAACTTAAGGGAAGCAATTTGATCCAGTTTGGCTTGCTACCACTAAATGCTTGCCTGCTCCAAACTTGCCATCCCACTGATCTCCGGTCTCCAGTAACCAACGCAGTCCAATCTGAGGTGCCAGTCCAGGTGACCAGAACCGCCCGCTGTCCCAATTCCACCAGATGTACCCTGTTCGTTGTTAGACCCAACCCGTGTGATGACCGGAAGCCTTGACAGTCCAAAATCTTAAAATAAAGTTGACTGTGTGTATAAATAGGAATCATAATAAGCCATAGCATATCTTGCTGTTTCCTATCCCAATCTATAAACCATCCTGTCTTTACCATAAGAACCTGTAATATTGTCAGAACCATTCTTGCAACCCTGTCTGTGATTCCTAGTGTTAGCGCCAACTTTCTATTCATTTTGTTTTCCTAGACCTTAAGCCATTAGTGATTTTGATTAAATAAAGTAATTCCCATAAAGAAAACAGGGTACCCGCTATGTGAAGGATTACAAGCGGCCGTGTAAATGTGGAGATTCACGGGTAGCATTCTCTTTTTCTTAGCCATTAAATCTAGTTTAAATAACATTACCCTGTCATTTTAAAACCGATTTTCTGTTTTTCTCTGCTCTATTTTTCTAAAAACATCTCTCATTCAACTTTGCATAACTTCCTCAATTAAATAGCTAGAGACTTCATTTTAACTCTGACTTAAACATAAGACATGTAGCTACATCCCGACATAAGAACCGCATCCCAAAATAGTATATTTCACCTGTTTTTCTTAAAAACTGTTTAGTGAATTTTAGGCGGGAATTCAGAATTCTGCAAAGTTTTACACGTGTGCTTATCAATTTCAAGTATTTCCAAACTTCCATTAAGATTCAAAGTGTTTACTTTTGCTTAACTTATCGCTCATGTTTGTTGGCATCTTTCCCATGTTGCTCCCATAGAGATGTATATTGATTTAGGGATTTTTGCCCACTTTTCATTGTTTTGGCTCAGCCATTTTCGAATGTCATTTTAAAAGTGTGAGATTTCCAAACCATTTTTCTCTATTGTTTGGTGAGGGAAGGTTATCTTTAAATTCTGTTGACTGTTCTTTATTCCTGAATACCTACTGCTCCCTTACATCTGTGCAAAATTGCTTATTTGTGAGTTGAGAAATGTGCAGGGGGAAATCTTAACTCAAGTGCTATCTTCCAACAAGCCCAAACTGTTCTTTTCTCTGTGTTTTATATTTTGTGTTGCTAGAAGTGAATTCAACTGCATTACCTACTTTCTATTTGTATTGTCACCACATTGGTGATTGCTCCCCCATATATTAACATATGTTTGATTTGAATTTTAAATAAATAAATACATATTACCTTTACCAACCATCCCGATTCCTGGTCCATTGTGACCTGGGGGTATTTGGAGGAGGGGTGTGATATGAGTGGTATATCACTCAGAATATTGAACCTATAGACACAATAAAGTAAGTATTTAATTTGCGCACTGCATGCTAGGCTGGGACCAGGGTGCATTGCATGATTGAAATCCTTAACAGTGCAAAGAAACCAAGGTCATCTTAGCTGACACAGGCTAAGATGACTCACGGTGCCTAAAACACGTGACCTGTCAAGCAAGAAGAGTTGGGGCCTTCACACCTATGTGCAGCCTTGAGCCATGCACAGATATACAAGTTCTCCCAGACAGAGAGGCAGCATTGAGGCCTACAAATTAGAAACTAATTGACACATGGCCAGTGGGTCAGTGATGGATGGTTGGTGGTACTGGTTGGTGGGAGGCTACGGGAGCTGACAGGCACCCTGCTCCTGGCTGACCATTCTGCATGCTGCTAAGCAAAGTGGAAAAGTACAAGGTGACGTGGTATCAACCCAATCACAATGTACCAAGTAATCTAGGATCCTATAGTCCATAGAACCAATGAGACGTTGTACTTTTAGTGACGTCCACAGTAGTCATTCTGAAAGAAGAGCTTAGATGCCCCACCTGACACTAGTTATCCAATCATTTTACTCCACTATCATATACAGAAATAGTGCCTATAGTAAAGTTACCTTCCTATAACCAATAGAATTGCATGCAACATTTTTAGCGTCTCACGTCAGCGATGACAAGTTTTTAGTATAAAAGATGTGATTCTTGTGAAGTCCATCGGAGTTGAAGCGAGAAGGAAGATCGAGCAACTGCTGATATTCATAACTCCCCGTTTTTTGTACTTGTCATTAAACAGACTCCCTTTGCCAAACCATTGAGTTGTCATTATTGATTTGATGCTTGAGTACTAATCTGCATCCCCATCCATCTCACAGGTGCTGCTATTCCATCTTAAAGTGCTGTTTGGGAAAACCCCAGTCCTATGGGCCGGCTGGGGTCCCTGCTGCACACTTTTATCCCACAATGACCTAGAAACCCCTTGTCAGGAGGTGCCCTGAACCAGTCAAATAAGGATGGTATGCTAGCCTTGTAGACCCAAGTAAGTCACCATCATCCACCACCCCACTAATGAAATCAACTGTTCATTGAGTGAAAGGCAGATTTACGTATATCATTTCTTTATCCAGGGTTATGTATTGTGCTGCAAGCAAATAATGCTTCAGACCACACTGACTGGAAGGAGGTGAAAGGGAACAGGAAAAGTAGGGGTTGAAAGGGGCAGGGGAATCAGTGCAGGCCCAAATGAAGACATTTGCAAAACTCAGGTACATTAAATACAGCCTCATGGGCAGTGCCTCCAAGCCACAAACGCACATTATGATTATCAACACTTAAATGTATGCATGTTTATTGATGACAGTGCCCTTGACAAGGGAGACTTCTTCACAGCAGCTCCTAAACTGTGGAATACTCTTCCACATGAATTCAGTCTATTAAAAGAATGTATGCTTATTTGTTTAGAGGTTTGCTGTTAGACCTGTCACATTCGCGCTGGAGACTTCAAATTGTAAAGAGAAACCTCTCCATAATAAAGCTTGCAAAATTTGAATTTGTGATTATTCAAAGTTGTTTGTTGAGATTTAGCCGACACATGTTTGACCCACCAGATATAGTGACAGGCCTCCCCCACATGACCATGAGAAGGTATCACCAAATTAACCACATCCTTCCTGCCTTGAAAATGACCTGTAAGGTTGAAACACGTGTCAGCTAAATACCATACACATTTGAATAATCACAAATTCACATTCCGCAAACTTTTTTAAGGAGAAGGTTTTGTTTTGCAATTTGTAGTGTCCAGCACAAATGTGACAGGTCTAACACCAAACCTCTAATTATTAACCAGAGACAGTGAGGCACTGTCCCTAATAGACTGCATCCACACGCAGCAGGACATTAAACAATTTCACCAATAAGCACAGGGGTCCCGCTGTTCTACGGTTCCCAATCACCAATCCAATATGCTTATTTGTTGTTTGTTGCTGTGTGCGCTCTGATGCCCATGGGCTTGCTTATCTTGGTTCTATATAAATTAATAAAGAAAGAATTGAGTATGCTTCAGTCATTCTAGATTTTGTTCATGATAGCAGTCTGGTATAGTCTTCATCACAGAGACCTGGTTCATAGATGAACCTGGTTCAGAGAGGACTGTGAAGCCTTTTTTATACTATGGTCTCATCCAATTATGACATCAAATGGATGAATAGAGATGAACTACATAGAGGTGGTATTCCCTTAATATTCAAGTCATCTTTCAACATCACAGTCCTCACCATCATGGGATAATTGCTCTGATCTGATGTGTGTTAAATGAGAACTAGTCCAATATTCACATTCTCCTCTCTTAATGACTCACTAGAACCAGATAAATATTTACTTAAGGTATTGAACCTGTTTATGAGTTTGACTGTGTTAGAATGTAAGCATTTTATAATTTTAGGAGATTTATGGATACATTGTCAGGATAGATATGAGGCAGGTCAGCTAATGATTGCCTTACCTGATCTGTCCTATCTTTCTAATATGCTAACCAATATTAGATACAATTGCCTTGATCAGGTGTTTCATAGGGATTTATTAATAGTTGAGGAAAATATTGTTTAGGTACTCTGGTCGGAGCATTTCATTAGGCTCTTTAGACTTGAAATTCTAAGGACTTCAAAGAAAATTACCACTGATCAGGGACTGCTCTGTAGTGAATATTTTGATCAGCTTTCAATTTCCTTTCGACAGCCCTGCGATTTATTGCCCTCCTTCAGGAATGTAGGATTAGAAAACATCCAGCTATGTGGTATGCTTTTCAATTAAAAAATACCAAAACTGTAATTAACAAAGGAGAAAGATGTTGGAAAAAAGAATAAAACTGAGGATCATCTCAAGCACTCCTGACAAAGGATGAGAAAACTATTTTTGAATTAAAAAGTTATCATACAGAATGAGGCAAATAATGCTGCAAATATCCTGAGGAAGTTTATTTTTAAACAATTCTGTTTTTTTCTGAAAATGACATAAGATCCAATGTCATCCTCCAAATGGGAGGAGTTATGTAAATTCCTGGAAGCCTTTTCTTATTTCAATGGTGCTCTATGTACAAAATAATGTCAAAATCCAGAAAACAGGAATGGGATCTGCAAACCAATTCTTCTCATCTCATACCTCTAGTACTCCATTATTTCTACCATGCATTACTTCATATTTTCACACCGATGCACAACTGGACATTCTTCTGTGGTTTAAAAAAATATGCCCTACATATCGGGTGGAAGATGCTTTTTCATCATTGTCAGCTAAAACCCAGGCAAAATCTATTGTTCATTTTGTCAATAAATCATTGGAGGATGGTCTTGTTCCGGATCCGCTTAAAAGCAACCACGCCACTTCTTAAGAATCCCTCAGTGGATGGTAGATCCCACTTTCTTTATGTTATGATAGGCCTGTACCTGGGAGCCATGGGTCGAGAAGGCATTGGAAGAGGTGGTGACGGCTCAACTACAATGAAATAAACCAAACTAAGGATCACCTCTGGTGTCTCTCAGGGTTCTCCACATTTACCCTTTCTTTTTAACATATATGCACAGACTTTGCTGTGGATTTTTACAAAATGTGCAATGATGTTGATGACCCACAGACTTTCTTTAAAGTCTAGACCCCTGAGGTAGAGTTTGATGTCCTTATCAATTGCTTGGCTGAAGTAGAGCGCTGGATGTTACACAAGAGGCTCTACTTGAATCCAGGGAAAACAGATGTTATTCTCTTTGACCCTAAACAGAATCTTCATAAAGCCAAACAACTGTATATAGCACCTGCCCTATGTGTTGCCCTATGTTTGATATTGTGCCACAAGCTGCCACATCTGTTTAGGGCCTTGTAAAACTACTGTGAAGAAGAAGAGTGAGCGAGTAATAGCAATCACTCAGTGGTTAGTAACAAGCAATACTGTGACAAGGAGAAATGAGCAACTAATGGAGAGTGCTCAACTGGAAGAGAAAAAGGACTAGAATCCTCTGCTGGGATGGACCCAGCAATGGATTATAAACAGGAAGAAGACCGCTGTCAGAGAGAGCTGAAACCCAGAAGTTTCAAATCAGCAGTATCGTGGAAGCTGACTGAGACAGTGAGATCCTGCGCAGGGAAGAAACAACCAGCTGGTGTGCACAATAATCACCAAGAGAGAGACCGTCATGAGTGGTGGCATAACCCATGAGAGGTGGTCTGAGCAGTCTGGCAACATTGCAGAGACTGTGGTAATGCTGGCCTTGCAGAGCCACGCACAAGAAGCAGAGAAAGTAAGAGGGAGAGCAGAAGTCATCCTGACCAAACAAAGACTAGTCCCTATCCAACATGCAGGCCCAGTGATGCCAACCCGTGGGTAAAAAAGGTAACTGGGATGGCGCAAGACCCAGGAGGGAACATTGGTGTAACGGGTACCAGCATCAGAGAGAGTGAGACTCATCCTACTTGTCCCAGTGATACGAGGAAGAGCAGAGAGAGTGAGACTTATTACAGGACTTACCCTACTCATCCCAGTGACACCAAAGAGAACCAAAACAGTGAGAATACTTACAGGAATCATCTCAGTAATACACCAAGTGTTCAAGAAGATGAGAATACGTTTTGGGTCTATGATGCTTGCACCAAAGAGAAAATCAGTAAACCAGAAAAGGAGAATCCTGCTATAGCATATCTTACCTACGAGGAGCTAAAGAACCATAGGAATACGAAGAACATGAATAACGTACAGAGGAATTATATTTCCCCAGATATAACAGACAAAGAGAGACTTTCAGAGACACATGGTATGGTAATGTTTATTTGTAAAGTGCCTATACACAAGGCAAGTGTTTTAAAGCGCACAAGGAGGGAGGGAACAGGGGAAAAAAACAACAGTCATTCAGAGCCCTTGAACTTCTGAAGAATGCACGTCTACACATGCAGAGTGAGTGCATATAATACAGTTGACAGTGTGGTAGCAGCAAATAGGTCTGACGACGATTCTGCAGTTTGTCCAAGTGCATTGAGACGACACCATGCAAGGAGTGGGGATAGGGAAGATAGAGAGATGATCTTCAAAGCATGGTACGTTCAGATCATGCAAGTGCACAGATGGTACAGGAGAGGGGAAGGGGTGGGGGTAGAACAAGTGCTGTAGGGGTGGGGTTGAGGTCCAAGTGCACCCAGTGAATCAGAAACTGGTAAGTGCTGGGAGATGCCACTCTCATGGGTCATTGACCAAGTGCAGTAGCGATGAGGTAAGTGCAGGCCCAGATGAAAGTGCAGGAAGACTTGCAAACGTACCATGGACCTCTGGGCCTCTGAGGTACAGCTGTTGACCAGTCAGCAAGCTGTGATGAAAAGGAGGGAGAGAGGATAGAGGGGAGAGAGAGGTTAGCAGGTTAGAGGAAGAGAGAAGGAAGAGGAGAAAATAAATGTTTTAAGGAGTTTCTGGAATTTAAGGCGATCGGGCTAAAGACGGAGCGTGGCAGGGAGGCCATTCCAGAGGGAGGCACCTGCTCAGGATAAAGATCTCCCTCCAAATCTCTGCTTGGAGAACCTGCTCACTCGCAGAAGGTTGGAGGTAAATGAGCAGAGGGCTCGTGAAGGACAGTGTTTAGGTAGGCATTGTTGGAGATAGGACTCAGGCCACAGAAAGCCATGTGGACAATGCAGAGGGGCTTGAACTTGATCCTTGCAGCCACGGGGAGCCAGTGGATGGATTTCAGCACCAGAGAGATGCAGTCCCTGGGCTTGAGGCCAACGATAAGTCTTGCAGTTCTGTTCTGGATGAGTTGCAGTGGGCGCAAAGCAGAGGCAGGGAGGTTGAGAAAGAGGCTATTGCAGTAGTGCAGTAGCAGTAGTACTCTCAAGGCTGGGAGTAGTCCAGCCTTGAGAGAACCAGGGCTCTAGAGACAGTGAGCCGCTGGGGGAAGGTGAGAACAACAGAAGAGAAATTCAAAGGCCAAGAACGCTGAGGAGGAGATGTAAAGAGAAAAGGGAACCAAAGACTTTGAAATGCTCCCTAAAGGAACAAGCTAATACAAGAGATAACCAACAACTATCTAAGAATTATATACTAAGGCTGTGGAAGCCTATGCAGGAGAAGGAAGTCATTCTCCTGGGCTTTAGTTGTTTTGTCTTAGTGGTAGGGTTGGTGCAGCTTAGTTTCGTATGAAGGACAGTCTGTTTACTTTGGGCTTCACAACCAACAACGAGCACCATAGTTAGTTTTGTTAGGCAGGGAAATCCACAGATTAAACATAGTAAGGCCTTTTTACTTATTATTCCAAAAAAAACATTTAAAAGAATGCCAACAACTGGTCTGTCTCCTTCTTCTGACCTATCACAACACACACACACACAATACACCATTCAGATACACATTGAACACAGTAACTGCAGCCCAGGGTGATGAGGCTAGACAAAGGCAGGATTATGTAAACTAATTCCCATAAGCACCCAGCCTCATCCTAAGAGGATTCCTGCCTCACGCCATTACCTTCAAGGCCCTGGCAGGACTCTGGAACCTGTATGTAAAACACTTTTAATCAGGGTGAGAGATCCTCAGACAGCTGTCAGGTTTTGAAGCTATTTTATTTTGTCTTCAAAACGATTTTGAACAGATGAATATATTTAAACGTTTACACATTTAAACATAAGCACGAAAGTTTATTTGGACAGCCATTTATTTTCAGAGGGAAATACCGGTAAGTATCGTCCTCATTGTTTGTTGAGGAGCTGTTTCCACAGTGGTGCACAAGTATGCAATACAAGTGAATAGTGACATAGGATTGAACAAGGTGCGACCCAGGACTGTGGTAGGTCCGGGGGTGCTATACACAAAAGGTGTACACAACACTATCTACAAGAACATATATACAGGGGTTGTGCCACAAGACATCGACACGGAAGTGTTTCGGCCAGACTGGGCTGGGTAAGAGCCCGAGGTGGTAGTGGCCTTCATCAGGATGGTTGCTTGATAGCGGTGCTGTCCGTACAGGTATCTGTGGGGAAAGGGATAGCTGTCAGGATCTCAGGACGTTATTGGTTCATTTAGATATAAATCAATTAGGGCTGACTGGTGCCTGTAATACACTGGAGGTGTATTTAAAATGGAACAGTTTACCGTCTGCACTGGTGCAGCGGGGACGCTGTGCTGGGAGTCCTGTTATGGGTGCTGGACTCTTGGACCTTCAAGAAGGTCAGAGTGGGGCATCTGCTCTTAAAAAGACATGGGGCCTCATTACGAGGTGGGCGGTAAGGGATTACCGGCAAAGGTAAGGGACCGGTGCCGGTAATCCCTTACCGCCCTACTACGAGGTCCCTTAGCAGGTCCCTTCCTTAACGCCTGGTTTTACCAGGCATTATGCAAGGGACCCGTTAAGGGACTTCAGAGCTAATAACGGTACCACAATTTGTGGTACCATTATTAGCACCTTCCCGCTTCCCATTGAGCCCTATGGGGGCTGAAATGGGAATGGGGAATGGCTTTTTCAATGGGGACTTACCGGTCCCGCAAAGGTCAGAATAGACCGGTAAGTCCCCATTGAACGGGACCGGACACGGTACCGGTATTAGAGGTAGTCATGATGCTAATAGAGCCAGGACTACCTCCAACCTCATAATGAGGCCCATGGTTCAGATCACACCCTCAATGAAATGTGCCCACTTTTCCTTCCCGCTTTCCTATCTATGGAACCTAGCCGTTAGGGGCTCAGGAGAGTGAATAGGGGGGCTTTGCATGCTGTGTAGTCTTGGACATGGGTTCTACATGCCTTGGCTCACCATGAGACAGTGGAAGGTTCAGAAGCCTGGCCCCGTCTAAGCCATAGACAGGGTTAGTGTTGTTAAGAACTTTGCACACAAGCCCAGGGTTTCGGTAACCATGACATAATTAAATAAGGAAACCAAAATATTTGTGTTTTCTTTTGCTCACCTTTCAGAGAGCTGTTGTCAGATGTCTATCTTATAACCGCTGCCAAATGTTGTTGGGGGCCCTAGGGAAGTAAAAAGGTGCTACCACCTGTGTTTTCTTGGTTATGGCTTCAACATGCCCCAGCTCACCATGCAGCGAGCAGATTCCAAACATACCCCTGGCGCACCCATCTCTCCTTTCAGCACTGCGCCCCATAGAATACAGGTGAGTCCTATGATGAATTTGTTCCAATTGTACGCATAGCTCTTCCATCTTTTCCTTCCCATGCCTTCCTGAGCACTTCATCTATCCCTTGCCTTCATCACAAGTATCTACTTTGAATTTGCTCCCCTTTCCACTACTGAATTTTCTGTCATACTCGTCCTTTGCTTTGATGCCTACTATGGCAGAAGGTGCTATACAAATACATGATAACATAACGTTCAGATGCATACATGCACATGCACAGTCACACCAGTGATAAATACATTCATACAAGCAGTCACACATCTATACAGCTTTTATTAATCATTCACACAACACCCACTAGAACACTTACAAAGACACACACATGCAGGGCCTGATTGCAAGCTCCAAGTAAAATAAGAAAAGGGTCATTCTGTGACGGAATGACAGTTTTCTTATTTGCTCTAAATTTTGATCTATATAACTAAGCACAAAATAATGAGCAAATAAGAAATGTCTTTCCATCACAGAACGACACCTTTCTTATTTTACACAGAGCTCAGAATCAGGTCCTGTATACACATTCACACTATTCACACAATGCAGGCATACACCTTCTTTCAATCACTCACAGGGGACCCACCAGAACACAGAGACACATTCATGAAAAACATTTGTAGCATTCACACAAGCAGTTACGCACTCATACATCTTCATTCAAAACGGCACACACCAAAACACATGCTCGCACAGATACGCTGTCACTCTGACACATAGGCTTTTTTTTCACATTTAAAAGCGTAGTAGGGCTGCAGCAGGAATCTTCTCTTGGGCTTCCCTGTGCATACATACGTCATCACTTTGGGGGGGGAAGTGGGTCAGGAGGCACTTTGGCCTCCCCTCGTGCCTATTATATCAGGCAGAGGGCAGGGTCAGCATTCTGACTCTGCCCCTGGCCTGAGAAAGACAGGCAGAGGGAGGGGTTAAAGGCCCTTCAGGATGCCTCAACTGCCGTATTTTCAGTGCCCTAAAAGGATCTTGTAGGGCCAGAAGGGCGTGATGTCACCCGGGGTCAACCTAATGCCTTTCACAGAGCTCTACATGAGTGAAGAAGGCATGGGTGTTTACTTCCCATTCCTCACCCATGTAAAGGGACACCACAAGTCTTTGCAAAGAATTGAAATGTTTTTAGATTCTTTGCAACAGCTATGTTCTTTTAAAAAATATATTTTATTTCATTTTACAAATAATGACAATGCGAAGTGAATATATACGAAGTGAATATATACCAGTGAAAGAAGAGTGGGGAATAATCTGGTACATTGTCCATGCAAGTCATTAAGGGCCTAATTCACAGATCGTTTTCCTATGGGATTGCACCATTATAAAATGCTTCTGTGCATCAGACCCTAATGTCAGAAGTATCACCTATATACGTAAGTAAATGCGTCAGGAATGTTTTCTCTCGCATTTCGCAAATTCAAACTATATAACTAGTCCCCATGAAAGGGTTTTGTGGAAGTCTTCATCAAATCTTAATATTTGTTTTTTTAAACAATTAAAGCTCTATATAACCATGTATGTTTTCTTAACAAACTTCCTGCCGGCATTAGCAAAAGACAACATCATATATAGCAACTCCACAGAGCTGTGAAGTCAGGAATTTTGTAGAAATCCCCAGGTCCAATAAAACATTTATTTTTGTTTTAGGTTATGTTCCCTGGTCTGTGTGTTATGGGTGCATGTGTACTTGTTCTAACAGATGGACTTGTAGTTTTGCACGACATGTCCAGGGGGCTTCTTAAACTATCAAGCCAATGTTAGTTTCAAAGTCCTTGTTTCAACAATTTCCCGTAGACGAAACGGGCAGTTTATGGCAGCTAAGCATGTTGCTAGATCTTGAGTGAAATTCAAGATTTAATATAAATGTACAGTGACAAGGTCCCCATCCCGATTACGGGGATCGTTGAGGAGGTGGCTTAAGGGGCCCGTTGAAACCTTGGAGTCATTGGATGTTTGGCCTGAAGGCTTCATAGGAACGATCCTCTGACAGGGCCAGCCACATTTTCTCAAACACCAGCCCTCACAAGGGTCTACACCTGCCCACCCCACTGAAGTATCAAGCCAAGCGACACCCTGCCTCTGACCAGGACCGCTTTCATGATGTATGTGCTAGTGGAAAGGCTTCCTATTCCAAATGGAGTCTAAAGGGAAACTTATCCAGACCCAAATGTCCCAGATAGAAGGGAAAGTTTGTCCCTTTAATGGAGAACCTTTCTGTGTCTCCAAAGAAAGCCATGCGTGCAGCTCTATGGTTTCTAGTTCTCCCAACAATACGAAGGGACTCTCTTGGAATGTCAGCGAGACACATTTACTTCATGGATACACAGCTTTCTAGCACTGACAATCAACTTTTATAATTACTGGATTCCAAAGATGTGGTGGCTGGTCCTGGTCTATATCAAAGGGTAGATGAGGGGATGGCCCTGCCAAGGGACATAAACTTTGCCACCTGTCTCCTCACCTCACAGTCTGGGTGTGATGAGGTGATGTAAGTGCCCCTGTCTGGTGGTGTCAAATATGTGGAAAGAGTATCTGTAGGGACCCCCAGCCCCTCAAAGGAGTGTATCTGTGAGTTAATTCTCAGCATCATGGGCTGCCGGCAGGGGGTAGTCAGGTTCATTTTGATGTGGTGAATGTTTGACCTGGCCAATTAACTAGAATTTATGGAATCAGAGTTTGTGCATGGCGTGACCCGACACAGCAGGAGTCCATCTACTTCCTCCACTTTCCCCCTCGGACAGTTCAAATTTTTACTCTCTCACTTGGACAATGCATATCTCTTTTTCTCTATCCCCTTTGCTCCCTCTGTCTCTCTCTCTCCTACTCTGCCACACTTCCCTCGCTGTGGCCCAGGTAGATGATGTACATTATGTAACATGGATCAGGGAATTCGAGAATAAGGTTGCCTTGGGACATCCACGATTACTGTAAGTGCAGCTCTAGGGATTCTGGGAGGAGAGAGAGAGAGAGAGAGAGAGAGAGAGAGAGAGAGAGAGAGAGAGAGAGAGAGAGAGAGAGAGAGAGAGAGAGAGAGAGAGAGAGAGAGAGAGAGAGAGAGAGAGAGAGAGAGAGAGAGAGAGAGAGAGAGAGAGAGAGAGAGAGAGAGAGAGAGAGAGAGAGAGAGAGAGAGAGAGAGAGAGAGAGAGAGAGAGAGAGAGAGAGAGAGAGAGAGAGAGAGATATATATATATATATATATATATATATATATCCATTTGGTATGAACATTTCACCCCAAATGTCCCTTTTCTTTGTATGTTCATTGACGGATAGAGAGTAGTATGAGACTTTGCACAGGTTCTATGCCTGCTGGACCCCTGCGACAATTGCCTGTCTGGACAACGCATGGTCAGTGAAACAACTCAATTGTTTGGCATTCGCTTGGAGATGGGGCAAGAATGATTAATCTTCTGCCTCTGAAATATGTCCCAGTGTCTCCACCAAACCTGGGGGGCACATAATGTCCTCTGGTCAAAAGCAAACCCTACTCACATAGCACACACAGCCGCAGACTAACGGTCCTCTTCTTTTTTCCAAAGTGTGGCACTCACCTGGTGGGGCAGACACACCAAAACTCCAGTGAACAACATTTTCTAAATGTGTTTTTTCTTCTTTATTCTATTAAGTGAACATTACATACGTTCTGTATGTTTTAGTCAACATTCATTCCAGTTACCAAAAAAGAATGGCATTTACTGTGTACTTTTGAAGTGCTGCACCTTTATTATATGTACATTGTCAAATAATTTCGCATACATCTGTGAACATTTCCAACATACTCTTATGTACATGATTTGGAGTACAAAACTAACTCACAATTTGGTAAATAATACATACACGTTGTTCTGGTTAACATTCAGAAGCCTATGGACACATTCAATAGCTGTAAAATATACAACTTAGACCATAATAACAGACAGTGTGGTACAAGCAATGATAGCATAACCAACTAACTGATAAACATTTTTCAGATGCAATATTCTATATTAAATGAACATGTGAAAATAGTACTATGTAACATTAATAATATTTTATGAGACAGGAAATGTGTTTTCTTTTTCATACTACAATCAGTTTGCTGTAGTATAAAAAATGTACAGCTGCATTCAGGTGATAATGTCACGAATTACATGGCATCCTTTTAGATTGTAATTGTAAATCAATGCTCGTCACACTTAATGCAAGAGAATCACTGCAATGTATACAGCAGTGTGTCTATTATGGGAGAATGGACTCCATTTTCACTGAATGTCAAGACAAGTTGGAAATGGTGAGCAGTGTGGAGCATGGGTTCCTTTTACATGCTATAGGTCACAGAAACCCATAGCAAATTTGGTGGTAAATCAGTAGTAAATCTTCTGAATTACAACCAAAATCCTTTACCGTCACCACCACTCGATCCTGTGGCATTACTACAGATTTAGAAGTTGTGCTATGGTGGTGTAAGTCCTCAGTTTTGGAGTCCATAGGGAGAGTTAGTGGATTTAGCAGGAATGGTAATTCTGCATGGAATATTCAGATGAATATTGGAAGAAAAGTGGAGGATTTGCCTCATGCTTTTTGCTGGAGATGAGTCCTCCCTTTAACTTTCACACTCGGAATTCAGCAGTGCATTAAATGTGGAGGTAATTCTAAAGAATGTGGCACTAAAGGAATTACTGCTGCATTTTTACTGCACTGTCAAACTCTTAATGAGACCCAATGATCCCAATAAATCTGTGACAACACCAAATCGACCGCTTATTTGAGAGTGGATGAGGAACAATAAATAAGCTGAAGAGGAGAGTGGTTCTACTGTGATGCATGTTTCATGTGTGAATACTGTACACTAAGAGGTACCTCTAAATATATAAAGTATGACAATGGATTCTGGAAATAAGAGAAACAACGTGTAAAAACATGAACTGACACATCAACAGAGGAGCTACATGTCATTGGACAGATCCAGATGTCAGTCTGATGGCTTGGTTTCCTAACTCCAAAATTAATGTAACCCTTTACATACCAGTGCTAACATAATATTTTCACAGTTCAAGAAGCATTATTGCATTTTGGAAATCTTAATGATGTGTCTACACAAATATACAGACATTGGCCCTCATTACGAGTCTGGCGGGAGCCGTGCCGGTAAAACCGGCAGACTGCCACCAGACTCGCGATTATTTATCGCCGCCTGACTTCCCAGAAACACTGGCCCATTACAGACCCAGCAGTCTGGTAAGCCAGGCGCCAGTAATTGTTAGTCCCCATTCCCATTTGAGTCCCATAGGACTGTATGAGAATGGGGACCATGGAAGCACCGGCACCGTTAGTAACGGTTCCGGTGCTTCCATGAAAGTCTTTGGGCGGGTGCCGTTCCACCCACCACGGCTGACCTAGCGGGCGGAAAGGTAACCCACCCGTAGACTTGTACTTTGCCGGTCCAGAAACAACCGTGCAGGTAAGCTTACCAGCACTGTTGTTTCCGGACCGGCAAATTTGTAATGAGGCCCATTGTTTTCTACTATTTCCGACCAAACACTTGCACTGTCAAACGTATGGAAAGAAAAATCAAATTGATGTCCCCATGTATTCTAAAATGGTGTGCTGCAGATAGCTACTGAGTCATGGACTACAGGAAAATTTGGCACGTAAACTGAGGTGAACCAAAGTGGGTATCTACCCTAAATACGAGTGTGCGAGTTCTGGAGCAGAGTACATTTCAATATGGAATGTTTAATACAGGACGTGACTACGATAACATTTGTTTGAGTTTTTTGCCAAATTGACTTCAAACATGGTTTTCGTTGTTTTCCAAGACAATATGTAATTAGCAGCTGTGTCGAGTGTTGAGGCACGCTGGACTCTCAAAATACATCAGAAGGGTATATATGGCAACATCGTGTAGAATCTTCCACCAGTTGTTCTTGTGCAAGGTTTCATCATTTTATTTGGCTTGGGGCTGTACACACATACACAAACACAGACACACGTAAACACACACACAGTTGTGAAAAAAATATTGGATAGAAATCTCTTCATATTTTGGCTGCATTACGCCAATCCTATCCTGATAGAATGTAACCTTTCCTTTTCAAATTAGTATCCTGTTGACATAAACGATGCTGATGGGTTTGTGTTGTTAATACATCACATTTATTCCTGAAACAAAATGGAAGACCAATTTTTGTGTTTACATTTAGATTAGAGAGTTATAGCATTAAAGGGAATTGGTGTACTAAAAAACTGCACAAGATAAATATTTAATAAACACGAACAGTGCCTGATATTAACATTGATAAATGTACAAGGATGGAAGTTTAAATAAATTACTTTACATTGAGCGATACTTGAAGACGCATATGTTCCAAATGTCTGCGTTTAAATGAATTTGCCTTAAATAAACAACCTGCTTTGCTCTTTCTTCCTGTAACCGAATCGAGCACCACATCCTCATGAAATATGTAAAACAAGATTTTTAAGCCTTGGGTGACATTCTGGTATATCACATTAATGTTCTCCTTTTGTAAAAATCCAATATCAATCCAGAATAGTTTTTTGTCTTTGAAAAGTGCATTAGCCGATAAACAGGTCAACAACAGTTCCATAGAGACCAGCTGTATGGATCAAATCTTTGTTTCTTTCATTTCAGCTTTTAATGATTTGAAAGAGTCCTTTATTCGGATTATCTCTGTGGCACACATGTGGCCAAAAGCTCGGCTGTACCATTCGGTGGTTCTTCCTCTGTAAAACAGCAAGAATAAGTCAATACCCCATAACTGTGCATAGAAAAAAATAGGGCACACAAATATTTCTTTATGCAATAATTTTTCACATGATTAGAACACACATATTCATGATATCATTTGAATACTTTCTTAGTTAAAACTGAATAACCATAGGAAGATTAATGCATTTACCCCAAGTATTTGGGAAGCATGTGCTTTTTTCCAACTGATTTCTAAAATAGAGAAAAGCAATTGATTATTCCAAATCTTTCGAGTAAGGCCTTAAAACAATTGTTTCCAAAACTTTAGGTGTTTTAAGAGTTCGGATTTATTTAGATGAGAGTATGATTTGCTGTGTGAGTGTTGTGCTCATCCAAACATCATGGATTTGTTTGCTAAATGCAAACGAGTACACTTCAGAAAGGCCTTGTAGGCGAGGCAAGCAGTTCTAATAGTTGGCTTTGTCTCCAATGACAGTCTTTGCAATTTTTCCTGGACTGATATTTCATGTTTATAATTACAGACACCTGCAAGCAGGTGTGCAACAACCTAGTGTGGGTACAGGATTGAACGTGTCCATTCTCGATTTGGCAAGTTGTGCATTTTCCTCGGCCAGTCATATTCCTGGATCACTATTTTTACGTATGACTGGGGATATTACCTTTCAGTTTTCTAGTAAATAGATTTGAATTTGGGCTGCCTTTTATCGTTTTCCTAATTTTGTGGTGCTGATAGAGATGGGGTCTATTTACGGGTGACCTTGCTTAAATTTGTATTATTGTGGGGTCATCTTTTCCAGGTTCCCAGAAAAGAGATTGATTCTGAAGTTTATATGCGCCTGGAGAGGTGCCATATCCCGATACATTCTATGCTTGGAACCTGAGTCTCCTTCAGCACAAAAGGAGTGGACTGGCAGCTAAATTAGAGACTGCCTTGTTGCTGCTCATTGGCACAATGAAGTCAGGCAGGCACTGCGCTTTTTTTTGTTATTAAGAAAAGGTTCTTCTCTGTGCTACAGCTCCACTCTTCTGGACTTTTCAATGTTCACAGTTTTTGCATAGACAATGTGGCCTGCACAATTTCTAGCAGAAGCAGGAATTGGTTTTAAACACCCCTTTACTCCTCACGAGAAGACAATTGAATAGAGCTAGTTTATCACTTTGAATGCTGCTGTACAAAAAATGCTACTCAGACATTTCATTGATGTTTATTATGTGTGTTCAGCTAACTATGTGCAGTGACACTCCTTTTGTTAGTTACCAGGTCGAATCTTTGCATGCTAGTGAGTGATTTTGTTTGCCCTCAAGAGTGCATGGTAAGAAGGTACAGTGACTTGATCCTAAGAATGTACGTGAAATAAGTACTTGAAAATCAATGCAAGGGATACGAAACATTTAACAAATCTATACTATTCTAATTAGCAGTATACATGAGTGTGTGTGTTCGAGCACACTCGCACATCTGGAAACCTGTGAATGCAATTAGGTCACAAACCACACCTTCAAAGTCGGGTTCTAAGACTCCAACTTTGTAGTAGGACCCATAGGATCAGACAAGGGCAAAAGAAAACAACCCGCCAGGAAGCAAACTCTGAGAAAGACCTAGTTGTTAATTTATCTGATATTACACTTTCTAAATATGAATTACAAATGATACAAAAAGGTTTATCCTTGATACAACGTATAACACTACCGTATTGAAAGAACAGATAGATTGAGTATCATCATTTTATATGTAAGATACATTTAATAGTATTATTTGCAGCTAATGAAGTTAGACTGATTGATGAAGAAGAGGTGTACAGTTATAAGCAATTTAAACATAAAATCACTTTTACTCGATGGTTAAAAACAAAGCCCAGGTTTTTGAACAACTGGTTTGTAAAGATTTGAAAACAATGAATTACAAACCAAATCACTATTCAAATTTGGGTAGAAACAAGATAAAGATTCTAAAAGATCTGGTTCAAAATGAAAATCTCACAAGTAAACCAGCAGATACAAGTGGGGCTGTTGTTGTGATGAATACTCGTTATCATTTGTAAGAATGTTATTGAGGATTGGGTGATGCAAATACAATAGTCCAACCTCCAACCTGGTTGAATTAATTAGGGGCGTTTTGGAAAGTGTGGGGGGGGGGAAAAGGTTAATGGAGTTTACCCACGGCAAATTAAATTTGTCTAACTTTACCTCGTGACATCTATTAAGTAGGTATTACCTAAAATACATTAAAGTATGATTAATCCTCCAGTACATTCGATTGTAGCTCTAACAGCCGTCTAGAGCCTCTTGCACAATATATTGATCAGCTTGTACAACCACTGATACAAGGCACCAAAACATATTTAAACGACACCAGTGAGCTTTTTTTAAGACGTTTACTGAGTTATCTTTTGACACCCTGAAATAGTTTTACTCTTCATGTAGTAAGTCTTTTCACTTCAATTCCTCAAGAAGGTACACCAGCTATGAAATAGTTCTTACTGTGCCCTGCGAACATTGGAGCAGAAGTGTGTTTAGATTTCAAGAATATTACCTACAGAACACTTGGACCTGGGTGGGGGCAACAATGGCTCCCACTTATCCAGATGTATTCATGAGCCATTTCGCTACACAACATATTTTTGAGAATTCATTCTTTAAACCACATTTACAACTTTAAAAAAAACATTATATTGATGAGCTTATATATAATGCTTGATAAAATTAAGTTCACTTGGAACATAGAGTAAAATTTAATATACCCTTTAGATGCACAAGTGACATATCAAGTTGAGGAGATTATCATATCTTTATATACAAAGTCCTCTTACTGCAATAATCTTTGCATGCTAAAGATTTACGTAATTCAAATACCCTGAAGCATCTTCCTTTCAGTCAGTTACTATGGTTAAAATGCATTATATCTGATCGAAATGAGTTAAGAGAGAAAAATGTAATACTATTGGAGAAATTAAAATCTAGAGATTATGATGAACATACTCTGAATTGAGTTCATTTTCTAAATAAACTCTCATAATTTGGTTCGTGTAAATACCTATTCAATGCAATTCTTGCACATTAAAGATTATTCAAAACAGATTAACGTTTTGGAATATGACACAAATACATCAGACTTGTTTACCGATATTCCTACTTTTGTATATAGGTCCCATCAATCGATTGAGAATATTTTATGAGGGATGAATGTGATAAACCCTTGATTCCAAAGACTACAAAAATTGGGAAATGTCCTTATTACTGATTTCAGCCTTGCAACAATATCTTGAGAGGCGATACGATAACCCCGTCCGTATACTGGTTAAAGTATTAAATGTATGATTCCATGAATGTCATTTATGGTTTGAAATGTTGAAGTGGTATTGCTTATGCCGGTTTAACAACAAGGAAAGTCAGAACAGGATGGACTGAACACAAATCCCATATTGATACGGGGAATCCAAAATCACCAGTGGCACTACATTTCAGTGAGTGTGAATGTGCTGTGGCACAGTTACAATGTGTAGCACTCCTGAGAATAGGTGGAAACATTCAACTGGTGTTACAACAGCATGAAATTCATTGCCACAATAAACCACCGGGGAAACAGATCCATAGTGGAGATAACATGGAGTGGCAAAACCTGAAATGACACCACGCTGGCAAACCTCACTAAGGTGACATGGGGATTTGCCAGCCCAACTACCTTGAAGGTACAAGTCCAAGACAACTAATTACACTCAGATGTTGTGGAAGGTTGTAAAGCAAAACCATCTTGAGTGGAACTGGCCCACACTGCTAAGCACACTCGGCTAACATCTTTGAGGTTGATAGTGCAGTGCAAAGAAGCTGAAGCGATGTGCCCCAGGAATCTGTTTTTCTATTTGAATATTTTTTTTATTTTTTTTTTTTAAATCAGACTTAAAGTTGTCAAATGCCTAATCCAGCTGGTGGGATATTTAAAAGGTAGTGCTGGTAACTGAGGGATGTGAAGGAGAGAGCAGTTGTGTGGAAGCAAGACCCTGAGCAGTTCAGAAAAGCTGAAAAGTGGAGAGGAATGCAGAGCAAGCGCAGCAGAAAGGAAGGTGTAACGCGGGCCTGCACGAGAGACCTCTAGAGAGGAAAGCTGTTGCTTCCTTCTTGACCAGAGGAGCATCTGGGAGGCCAGGTGAGAGCCAGAGGAGAAACGCCAAATGAACCGCAGCAGAGGCAAATGGCGGTGTCACAGAGGCAGTGAGGTGCATCGGCTATGCCGGCGGGCAAGAGAGAAGCTGTCCACGAAGCAGCGTGAGGACCGACAGGACAGAGAACGCTTCCCAGAGACACAAGTGCTGCAGACCCTCACGCCGGAAATGCAAAGCAACAAAGGTGAGTCTGCCCAGGAGTGCTGGGAGCCCAGGGGCATACCAACATGGGTTATAAGGGGATATTTGCTATATATGACAAGCAGATAAAGGAAAGACTAAATGCGTGAAATCCCTCATTTAAATCAATTTGGGGAAACTAAATTTATTTATTTTATTTATATAGCGCAAACCAGGCCCTGAGGCAACCGGGCGCATATCTTGGCAGAAGGTTACAGGTAGAACATATCATCACATTGGTATCAACAGATTGCGAACAACATATACAATATATACAATATAAAGATATACAGATTATACAATTGACGTTACCAAATACAGTTGACGTTACAAAACAGGGCAACAAGCGGCACAAAGGTGCCAGGGCAGAGCAAAGCTAAGTCGCAGCTAGCCCGACAGGGTCAGAGGGCAGTTGTTAATGAGAAGTAACTAGCCAGAGCTAGTATAGGAAGAATAGGTACAACAATTCAGCAATGAACTGTGATAAAACCAGAGAAAGTATTAATACCAGTGAAGTGAATTGGCTATAAACTGACATGAAAGCAATGCTTATAAGCAAAGCCAAATAAGCAAGCATCAGTGTATGATTGGGATGAACATTGTCAAGAGTCAAGTGAACATTGCCAAGAGTCAGGCAGATTTTATTGCACATTACTGAGAGAAATGAATGGTTGAGAAAAATAAACCTGTATGCAAGAGAAACCTGGCCAAAGGGCATCAGAGGTTGTAATCAGAAGGCCTGAAACAGTGAATACATTTCCTAGAAGGAGAGTGTACTGGGAAGCTTATGTTTGTCATTGCAAGTGAAAGCTACTATATCAGTGAATGGTCATAAAAGAAGAAAGAATAAAGCTTCAAAGGCAAGTGAAAGGAATAAGTTAAGAACTATTGTGAAGCTTGAACTGTGGCAAAATACATATGAAGCAGGTTTGTCGGTTGCGTGACCTGTAATGGGTGTACCGGCAGAGGGGCTGAGCCTTGGGGAAGGAGAAGGGGATACATCTCCAATGAAAATTCAGTGCTAATAAGTTAACTCCTCCTGATTTCAATATTTCAAAGATGTGGCTTAGAGGTTAAACTGTGGCTGCACAGGCCAGAGAGGGGGAGATATTCAAGGAAGAACTTGCCTAAAAATGATCTGGGTGAAATACTGAAAAAATGTGGCAGAATTTAACCTTGCCAGGAGAGCTGCTTGAATCATCTGGGAGAGAATTGCCTGATACCATCTGGGTTGAATGACTAAAGATTGCTGCAGGGTTATTTTTACCTTGGAGACAGCCTGAAGCTGACTGGGCCGTATGACTAGGGAGAGCCAAATAGAGGGATGGATGCTGGTGGTTATCTTTGACAGAGGTGCCAGACAAGATTCCTGTGCTTCCCCAAAAGGGGAGCCCCGCTGACATTCATGAGCACCAAAAACCGAGATTTTCAATATAAGTAGCTTTTCCAACAGAACTCAGTGTGTGGGCAATCTGTTTGCCTTAACATTTTTACACGTAATAGTGGGTGGTGAGCAAACTGAGTAGACCCTTAGCATATTTTACTGAATTATAATGTGATTAACTCCCATATAGATTGCCACAGGGGGTGCTTGGGAGAGCTCTAAATCTCTGCCCTCTTTCCTAGCAGTATTTTAAGTTAGGTTTAATTGGGTACACTTATTTTTCCTGTCAACCCCAGACTTCCCTAAAGGAAAGGGGTGCCCTTGCTCAAGAATGAAATTCCTAACTGTCACCACTGCCCAGAACTGGCCTTTAAGCAGTGGGGTGCTGAAGGTAACTGATGCCTGTTTTTTTAGTGCTGGTTAGAGAAGTGCTGTGTTAAATGAAACCAAGAGTAACCCTGAATTGAAAATTGCACACTCTTTCCTGAGAGTGAGTAAGTGACCCTGATAGAGAAAGATGCTGTATTGCTTTGGGGATGAAAAAGGAGAAATGGTTCCATCAATCAAAAGTAGTATCAAAGTCAGTGTGATGTAGAAACTGCTAGCATTTTCAAGTGGGCAGGGAAATTAAACATACCTAGTGAGGCATGTGAAATTGCTTTGAAAACCAAAGTGGTGCATTTGATTTAAAGCTTAACCTTATCAAAGAATGCTAATGCTCATTATCTAGTAATGTTCCAAGGTATTATTTAATGTTGACATAAAACTAGTTCCTGGGACAAGAGGGTGGAACTGTTTATTTAGCCTGTGCCCCATGGGCAACAGTGAAATTCGACAGTTATGTTCCTAAAAGTAAATGATTGTATTGAAGCTTTGTTTTGTGCCACAGAGAAGGTGACATGTTTAATCAGTTGGTGCAAATATTCCTTGAACCTATTATTTAAATACATATAGATCCTCCCTGTGGAAATTAAGATGCAATTACCTTTGAGCACAATTTGTAAAGTGTTTAAAGCCAAATGTATAATTGGGTATTGAGACATGTATAGTCATATTTTAATTTTTTAACATTTTGTAAATGTTTTTTTTATTTTTTAAATAATTAATGTTCTTCTTTTATTTTTCCTTTTCATTTGCTTGACCACTGAGATGTAAATGATATGCGATGCATTGTTGAATTTGTTCTTATTTTTGAAAAGTTGATTTATTCAGCTGTATCAAAATAAAAAACAAAAAATTAAAAATAAATACATATATATTCTTTCTGTGCCCCGTCTTGGCCCTTATTTCATTGTTGGCACAGAGCTAAGTGGATCTGTATGAATCATAGATAGGGCTAGCTTGAACTAGATAAATGATCTATTGTCTGGCACCTTAATTGGAGTGTGGGGGACTCCCTGTGTTAGGGCTGGTCTCTCCATATATTGTAACATACAGCCTAAATGTTCTCTAAATGTTCTATAATGCTAATGTATTCAGCGATGCTATATTTGGTAGCTTCTGATTTTGATTCTGTTTCATACTGCTGCTCTTAGTTATTATCTTTGTATAAATAATATAGTCTTTGCTTAAGGTACTGCAAGTCTTTCCATTGACAAAACCGGTGTAATGGCATTAAGCACAGTAGAGCAGAAACACATGATTTGACAAAGATAGCACGTTCCATTTTGTTTGTTTGAAAACATAATATAGTGCTTATTGATAATGGAGAAAAACACCCACTGTGGTTTACAAAGCAATTTGTGAGTAAAATAAATGCATTGAGTATCTAAGTAAGGTCTCAGGATGTCTGTGATTGGGTCTGTATTTCCCCAGAATATTTTCACATACTAAACATACCTCGTGTCTATCCTGCAGACATGAGTCAGTTTTGTCTTCTGTGGTCCAATGTTTTCTATGAGGTGTTCGCATAAAAGTACATTCCCCACAATGCCACTTGTTGAGGCGCCTTCGCTGTGAATAGAGGTAGCGGCCAGCACACACGTCCCACTCTGCGGGTCCGTCCTCCACGTCCTAAAAAAGGCAAACAGAAATATAGATTGGGCAGATATCGTGGGAAAAATAAAATGTCTTTATTTAGATATATTATTTAGATATATCCTCATTTATATATTTTCATGAAGCGTACAAAAATATGATGTGAGAATGTAAACATAATGCATTGGATACCACGAGGTGTAGTGAGTTCCACATCATTGTAGTGACGCGTATACCTGGTGTAAGATGTTTGGCTTAACTTATACCTGGTGTAAGATATTTGGCTTAATTTATACCTGGTATAAGTGTTTGGCTTAATTTATACCTGGTGTAAGATGTTTGGCTTAATTTATACCTGGTGTAAGATGTTTGGCTTAACTTATACCTGGTGTAAGATGTTTGGCTTAACTTATACCTGGTGTAAGATGTTTGGCTTAATTTATACCTAGTGTAAGTGTTTGGCTTAATTTATACCTGGTGTAAGATGTTTGGCTTAATTTATACCTGGTGTAAGATGTTTGGCTTAACTTATACCTATTGTAAGATGTGTGGCTTAATTTATACCTAGTGTAAGTGTTTGGCTTAATTTATACCTGGTGTAAGATGTTTGGCTTAATGTATACCTGGTATAAGTGTTTGGCTTAATTTATACCTGGTGTAAGATGTTTGGCTTAATTTATACCTGGTGTAAGTGTTTGGCTTAATTTATACCTGGTGTAAGATGTTTGGCTTAATTTATACCTGGTGTAAGATGTTTGGCTTAACTTATACCTGGTGTAAGATGTTTGGCTTAATTTATACCTAGTGTAAGTGTTTGGCTTAATTTATACCTGGTGTAAGTGTTTGGCTTAATGTATACCTGGTGTAAGTGTTTGGCTTAATTCATACCTAGTGTAAGTGTTTGGCTTAATTTATACCTGGTGTAAGATGTTTGGCTTAATTTATACCTGGTATAAGTGTTTGGCTTAATTTATACCTGGTGTAAGATGTTTGGCTTAATTTATACCTGGTGTAAGTGTTTGGCTTAATTTATACCTGGTGTAAGATGTTTGGCTTAATTTATACCTGGTGTAAGATGTTTGGCTTAACTTATACCTGGTGTAAGATGTTTGGCTTAATTTATACCTAGTGTAAGTGTTTGGCTTAATTTATACCTGGTGTAAGTGTTTGGCTTAATTCATACCTGGTGTAAGTGTTTGGCTTAACTTATACCTGGTGTAAGATGTTTGGCTTAATTTATACCTGGTGTAAGATGTTTGGCTTAACTTATACCTGGTGTAAGATGTTTGGCTTAATTTATACCTAGTGTAAGTGTTTGGCTTAATTTATACCTGGTGTAAGTGTTTGGCTTATTCATACCTGGTGTAAGTGTTTGGCATAATTTATACCTGGTGTAAGTGTTTGGCTTAACTACTCCTGCCTATCTGCAAGATGTTTTACTGTGTATTTGTACAAGACGATCGGGTACATTTCCCACAATTAAACAGGATAGTAATCATGCACAACTTGTAAGCCACCATAATATCTTACAATGGCACCACAGCAGCCCAGTGCACATGTCAGGTAATGATTGGTGTGCGAGTAGATGCTGTAAAGTTCTGAACTAACTGAAGTCTTGTCACCAACCCAGACAGAGGCCCAGCTAGGCAGGTGGCCCGATAATTCATGCATGGATCACCGGTCCATTACGGTGGAATTCATAAGCAGATGCCACCTCTGCATTCTCTCCAGTGAGTAAGCACAGCTGATAGACATTTTGAAATGTATCTAGACCTTATTGAATCCTGCCTCCAGGAATGTATTCTTTCTGCATTCACTGGATCTTGGCGGTTACCTCAACAAGGTCCTGATTGATAAAGGGACCCAGAATGACACTGCCACTCACAACTTGACAACCTCCAGTTCCCCTCTCTCACTCCTCCTGCGTAGCTTCCTCCAGGACCAAAGCACAAAGTGGTACTCTCAGACAACTCAAAGTGTGCTAAACAAGGCCCTTTTTGCCACTAGCATAAGCATTCTCCTTTGTGAAGTTCCACAACGCTTGCTCCTCCACTTTAATATCTTGTATATGCTCCGCCCTCACAGAGTTGCTAATGGATCACAGTCTCATTGCAACCATACACCAGTGATTCAAAGATCTACCTGGGCTTCTGTGGGCCACAAGTGCATTTTATAGACCTGCTCAATGCCAAGACGGGCTTCGAAGAATAACTTGTATTCTGCAGGTCCTTCCATGCACTTCCCCCCCTTTTCCCTTTTCCATGCACTTGCACGTTCTAAATGTCACTGGGCCTAGTAAGATCGTTGTTTTTGTCCTCCCTTGTTCCACTCCCTTTGCTTGGTCGCACTCTGAAACACTTGTGTAGGAGCACGATATAAATAAAATATATCATATCATATCCTCTGCTCTGCCATATGCATCAACAGTCTGGCCTTATATCCATGTGGTGACAGATATTCAGTAGTGCAAGAACACATGCTTTGGAACCGGCTCTCCTAGCATTTCCTCTCACTTTACAAAGGAATGATATCAGTCCATGTTCCACAACCCTCATCTAGCTGCAGCCCACCTAGAGAGAATTCAGTGTATGGTGAGGGCACCGTTAACAATGCAAAAGACATGATTACAATGTACCAAAGCATTTAGAAACCCAAAGAAGAATTTTCCTTACCTTAAAACCACATAGTCCCTTGGAGGCAAAGGGGCGAGGCTTTCAGTCGAGTACTGGTAGATTTCAGTCTCGTCGTCCAATGTCTCGATTATTTTCTCCTGCAGCAGACGCGGATCCCAGCTGCGATGCTCCTTCAGAATGTGCTGCAGAATCTCCTTTGGTGTGGCTTCTATTTCCGTGGCTGATTTCCACAGTCGAACTGGATAGCGGTCATCTTCCACCTGAACAGGAAATACAGATCGCCTTTTAGTTTTCAAGTGAAGCATCCCACTTCATGCAATCTAGGCCTCCGAATTCTAGTGGTAGAACATACTCAGGTTTCCAGCTTTATTTAGGATAGTTCTCAAGAGAGTGTGGCATGCGTGAGAGGATACTGCTTGAACATAAAGTGAGAACTCAACGCAGAATAAAGGGCAAGTTGTCTGAGATATTCCAGTGGGACTTCATGTTCCTATAATAGCACACTTCAAACACACTGTAAACAATAAAAGGTGATTGTTGTTAATCTTTCAGTCAAGCCTAACCCCATTCCTCTAGGGGGGTGTGTATGTTCTCACATTTAGGCTGTTTATGACATTACAGAGTGGATCCAACCAAATGCAAACCAGCCTAATGGCTGTCCTCACGCAGTCAGTCAGTAGTAGTGCAGTCCAAACTGCTGGTTAGAGTTCCCTTGGCACAGGCTACTGCAGAAACGTTTCAGCCTGTTGGCCTTTGTCAGTGAGGTGCGGAATGACGAGCAAGAGACTTGCATCTTGGCAACCCTCTCCCACGTAATGAGACTCACTGTAAACACAAAAAAGCGATGGGTGGAAAGCCTTGAACCAACTATAATCACTGGAAATTCCAACGGGAACATTACCAGTCCATCAATGTTTTGCGTGTCTGTGCCAATAAACTCAGCCACATCACAGCCATAGAACATGCAACAAGCGCAAGTCACTTTTGAAGGACTGAAAAGAAGCTGATGAAGGTGGCTAAACAGCATGAACAGTCCAAAATATATTTACATTAAAATAAACAGTGGCTTAGCCTATGGGACGGTGCTCAGTATGATACATAACTCTGCCTTTCCTATTGCAAAAAAGGTAATTTAAGCAGGCTCTTAGGGAGAGGATATGTGACAGACCATTGTTTTGGGTACCTTTAGGCATAAGAATCTGTCCACACCATGGATTACATTTTCAGATTGTTGTGCCAGAGCACCGAGGACTACGTTTTCAATACTCTTCCTGATCAAGGGTGTTGCTGGGTCTGGAAAAGATCTGGGGCTATGCTATTGTCAGGTCTGTCGGGACTCGGGGTCAGCTAGCCTTTTAGTTGTAACCCCTGAGATTCTGTCCAGGGCTTCAACAAAAAGACCCTGAGCTAAGGCCCTCTAAGCCCCCCCCTAGCAACGCCTGTGGCCGCAAAATCTGCAGCGAGTTCAAGAACATCCATCTACAAGTCACATGATAGGACACTGACTCATGCGCTTAGGCCATGAAACTGGAGTTGCTGTTTCTGAAACGACGACCTTCTAAGTCACTGCATCTGTGTCTCATATCAAAATACATGAGTACGTTCATTTACCAACAGTGTATCTGATATGCTGCAATGACATGTTAATGAGATGATCACCTCCAGTATATCCCAAATAGTATTTTTTTGTATTACAATCATGTTCGTTTTGGCACTCACCTTTTTGTATGCAAGTTCAACATGTTCAAAGTTTGAACATGTCGTCCAGCTTCTGAACTTCTCCTTTGCATCTCGCAGCAGGTTCTGCATTGAGTTTTCCAGAGAAATCAAAATGCTGGAGTACGTCGGCGATGGGCCCACCATTGGCAGAGCGTCGCTCTGGTGGTTCTGATCATGTAGGGCGGTGTAGCAGGGATCAATGCAATAGTCTGGGGTCTGCATCAAAGGAAGGAAGGCACATTAAACCTCATGGCTTAATTAGTGTGTGAAATGTACGCGACACAAGTGGAAAAGCATTGAGCTAGATATTCATCTGAGTAGAGCATGACCGATTGGGAAAGTCCACTTCCTGTCTATGATGGTCAAGTGGAGACCCCCCCCCAGTTTCTTAACTGAAATAAATCAAATGATTTGATAAAACAATGCAGGGGTGAACAGTGTACTTCCTTTTTTAGCTTAAAATCTGGAAAGGGTGAGCCAGATGTCTTCGGGACAACACAATTAACACAAATAAGCATAGTACAGTTTTACCCTTAAGTGAGTGGAATGGTTCCATGTGTTAAAATCGCGGCAAAAATGGCTGTGGACACAAAATATTGCGGCAAAAAGGCTGTGGTTTTGCTGCCACAATCCATGTAAAGGATGCGGCGGACACCCCCGCAACACCTGGACCCATTATACCATTTAAAAGGAGAGGGGGACACCCCCGCAACCCCGGCTCCCCTTAAATGGTGTAATGGGGTACACCTACACAAACATGAAACTGACATCGTTCATGATTGACTGCCAGTGGTAAATTAAAAAAAAAACAATCCAATGGTGTATGAACTAAACACTGACATTATTAACCCAAATAAAAGGAGAGAGTTGCCCACATGGTCATAAATCATGAAACTTTTTTGGCCAAGTCAGTTTCCCTCGTCGTTATCCTTTTTTCTATATTTAATTGGCTGTTATGAACAGAATGTATTAACTTGAGGCAAGAATCACAGCCTTTTATTTTCTTAATATTTTGCAAATGACAGATATATGCCAGTGCATGTTGCATATTGATCTAACGAGTGAATGGCACATCATTGGGATGCTGCTCTCATGGGGTGACCCCAGCTCTTAATCGAACGCAGGAGGTCCACATTGGAGAAGAACTAAGGCAGAAACTGGTGTTTTTATTTTAGTTAATGGGGTATACCGGTGCCGCCCCTTTATCGGAAGCCCTCTTTATAGGATACTGTCTATCACCCACCAGTCGTGTTTGGCAACTGGGAATCTGACCTCGCCTTTATGGAGGAAACCCCCAAATGTTTTCAGACTAGAATCTTGTAGGAAAGACTGGTCCATCTTTCAGATTTTCCTCACTCTGCAAATCAACAAAGCCTGACAAAAGCACTCAGTTAAACTATTCTACAAATGGGATGCTTATGCTGGCTTCCCCAGACAGGGTAACATTGGTTGAAGTTTTCTCTTAGTATTTAAGGGTCCTCGTTGTCGATTATACCTCAATTTAAGAAATCACATTTTTATACAGACGGGAGTACTTTTAAACCTTTTCCCAACCTGGTCTCTGGGAACATGCCCATTTGACCGTGGTGCTTGCTTTCCTGTTGATCCTTAGGCTTAGATGCTTGATATCACCGACGGTGAAGGATGGGGCACCAATGCCTTGAATGAAGACGTGGCCGTTCTGGTCCACCAATCTGTGGACCGTGCTGAGAGGCAAGGGCTAAGTGAGTTACTGGGGAAGGAAAGGAAGAAGGGGGGAGAGTGTCGTGGGCGTGCAGTGGATGGCCACAGCATGAGGTAGAAGGTAGGGTTCTGAGGTTGTTGCATCCGAGTGCTCTACTATACAACAGAGGGAAGTTGCAGGTTGTAAGAGGGCATGAAGGAATATCCTGGGAAATAGTAGGAAGGGATACCCAGAGAATTAGAGATGGTAGGTTCCAAATGGGAGAACTGGGGTCAAAGAAAATTGATAGTGGAATTGTGGGTTACTAATGGCAGGCGGGCTTAAGGTTTTCATTAGGATGCTTGGAATGAGTTCCTCTGAAGAAAAAGGGGTGACATCTGTAGCTGACATGCCTGCAAGAGAAGAAAGGCGAGGAAATAAAGAAGGATGTAAAGTTACAATGTATGTGTCTGGCTAAGCCTCTAGGTGCACATTAAGCCTAGGCCACAGTGAACTGGGCAGTGGAGTGAGTGGGGGAGTTCAAACTACTCCATGGGAACATCAGATGTAGGGAGGGGTTCAAGCAGAAAGAGATGGAACTGGCATCAACATACTGTATATATGCTAGCTTGTATCGCAAAATGTTCCTTGGGGGGGGAATGTTGTGCCGATGGAGTGCGTTGAAATGACCAGGAAGTTGTAAACTTCTGTGGTTTCCCTGGTTGTGGGGTCGGTCGATGGCATAGGGAGCTAGATTCCAATAGATGGCTTGATGTACATGGATTCACAGTGGATATGCGCCCACCATGCCAGTGGTTCATGCACTCATTCAATCACATCCCACCCAACAAAGGGCACAGAGGTAATTGCCGGGCAAACGGGCTATTGCAGGTGTTTGCCGTGCACTTAACAGAGGAAAGTGCACCACAGGGCACAGTGTTAGAGACCAGGGGGAAACAGTGGAGTTGGTGGGAGATCTGGGCAGCAGTAAGTGGCTTCCGGGAAAAGGCTTGTGCACTAGATTGGACAGGTCATAGTGCTGGCTGAATCAGTGCCTGAACAGGAAGGGGCCAGTCATGCTCCAAGTGGGTTTTTTAGGAGTGGATGTGGACCCAGTGCATGAGGCCGCACAGAGCTAGGTGGGCATTCAACTTCTCATCAATATGGGTCCATCAGGGAACAGTGGGCAGTAAACTGCTGTAGGAGGTGAATGGGGAGGCAATGGTGGGACCAATTACACTGGCACTCCTGCCAAAGATGATGTTTTACTTGCTGGACATAATGCCCAAGAAATAGAATGAAGAGACTGGCTTGATTCACCATTTGTAGTGGCTAGAAAGAGGAGGGGGTGGGATCACTGCATTAGAAGAGGTTGGTTATGTAATCAAGTATGGACCGGGTGCTGGAGGAACTGTGACATTGGGGCAGAGATGGGAAAATGAGTCCTTGATGCCCGCGCCTCTCAAGAAGGTCTGTCTGTTGGGCATGCAGTGTGAAGGACAGATATACGTGGACAAAGCAGTCCCGATGGGTTGCCTGGTGGCGTGTGTGGTTTTTCAGTGTTTCGTCACCTTTTTGTAATGGCATTCATGCAGTGGTTAGGGTTGGAGAAGGGACTGTACCATCTTGAGGATTTCCTGCTAGTTCGAAGGAGGCAGAAGAGAGGTGAAAGGAAAAGTTGGCTGGAGGTTTTTCCAAGAGCTGGCAGGGCACGTGGGCGTTCAGCCGGAACCAGAAACGACGGATGGACTTTTGGTGATGTTGATTTTTCCAGGAAAAAAATTGGATTTGGTGGTGATGGAATGAAGGCTGCTTGTTGATTTGCTGACAGAAGTGTGCTGTTTTTTGGAAGAGGTAGGTCTCTACATGGCGTTCATGTTTAAAGATGAACTACCTTCACATAATTATAATTCTTTTGACTTTTGCTTCCCAACTGAAGCTATAATGTAGGCCTTCCTCAGTGCACTGTGTAAATGTGCATACGTTCCCCATCAGGGTCACCGTCACGGTCTAACCGTCCCGGTGAGGCCCCTGATAAAGTGCTGCAGAGGGTAGGAGGGTTGAGTAGAGCCTTAGGTCTGTTTTCTTTATCGACTGTTTAAGCTTAAACATGTCTATCATGGGGTTTTAGATTGGCGTTCAACTGATGCAAGCAAAACCAGAATTTGAAATTTCTTCCCTGGTCTCGCTGCATATGCAGATGCCTTGTTCTGTTACTTTGAATAAACACAACTTTTCTTAGGATGTCTCTGTGTTTTGGAACTGAGCATGCGCACAGCCATCCGTACCCTGAAACCTAATTGAATCTCTACGCAGAGAACCTTGGACCCCAGTGGAGTGACTGATAGTGCAGCAATTATATCCTCACATTCTAATTGTGTAGCTGTATGAATCAATATATATATGGTTAAATGTTGCAAAGATACTACTGTTAGGATGAATGTTGCGAAAAAATAGAATGAGCGCCATGCCTAGTATGTGTTACGTACTTAGTGATTCAAGCACATAACCCTTTAATCAGAGATATATTTGTCAAATATAACGACCTGTGGTCATTTGTATGTTCCCAACATGCACTTTGATTTCATGCAAAGTAGGCTGGAACCCTCAATTGATCGGTTTATCCAATTCCCCTTTCTCGTAGAGGTATTTGGAAAGGCTACAATAGGACTGCACCAAATGGTACAATTTAAATGGTTACTCTAGGGTGTGATAATGCGCATTGTTCAATAAGACAAGTGTACTAGAAGTTCATCATTAGAAATAAACATTGTAGAATGTTAAACAGAGCCATTGACCAAGTTAGTACAATGACATCATTTCTTTGCGATTTCTTTTATAGTTGCTTTTGCAAAAAAAACACCTCTCTCCCCTTCAAAACATTTGTCTTTTTTGTTTGATTGCCTGCTGTCAGCAACGGCAAGGGCGGCTCCAGTAAATGGATGGCAGAGAGAGGAGGAGAGATATCGGCGTTTGAGACGCTGGGAGTCAATAGTTTATTTGGAATGCATTTCGGTCCACTGCTTTCTCCATTCCTCAGTGGAGAAGCAGTGAAAATGGCGTAAATGTGTTTTAGCTTGAACAAGTTACAAGTGCTTTGTCGTCCGAAAGACCAATAAAGGCATTCTGCAGAATCCGCCTGCGTGAGAGACTGAGGTTCCCGCAGGCCAGCAATGGAATGTGCCAAAGACACCCATAAAACGGCAGAACAAAGGCACCGCCCTTCGGGGCTGCGGAAGGAGACGCGTCTCTGCACCAATGGCGCTTGTGGAAGCACTGGAGGACACAGGGTAACGAGGCCATAAAAACGATGCGCTGACAACTGGGTCAGCCATGTTCAGCACAGCTCAGGAAAGTGTTGAACCGCATCCAGGGAAGAATGAATCAGAAGCAACACAGGAATCTGTGACTCTGGAAAACAGCTGCAAGAGGGTTTTTATTCAGGTTGGAACGCTGAAACATTATGGGGCTCAGTTGGGGGCGGGGGAACAAGTATTAATTGCACCGAGTTGAACACCTGAGTAAGTACTTCTGAGCAATTACATCCCTTCCATGGGCCTCATTACGACCCAGGCGCTAATGGGTTAACGGCGCCGTTAACCTATTAGCGCCTAATTACGAGGTCCCTTTGCGGGACCCAGACCTTGGGCCTCATTACAACTCAGGCGGTAAGGGGTTTACGGCGCCGTAAACAGCGCCGACCCTTACCGCCTGAGTACAAGGTCCCTTAGCGCCATGGCGGATTTAACACCTGCTTTTAGCAGGTGTTAAAATCCATGGCGCTAAGGGACCATGGAGTTAATTACGCCACCGTAATTTACGGTGGCGTAATTAACGCCTTCCCCACTCCCACTCCCGTAACTTACCGCCTGGGTCGTAATGAGGCCCCTTAACTGCTGGTTGTACCAGCTGATAAAGTAGGGACCCACAAAGGGACCTTGGTGCTAAGTGGCACCGTACTTAGCGCCTTCCCCATTCCCATTGAGCCCTATGGGGCAAAAATAGGAATGAGGAAGGGCCATGGCGGCATGGGGAATTACCGCCCCGCCAACCTCGGAATGGGGTGGTAATTCCCCATTCCGCCATGGCGGACACCGGCATGGACCATGATGCTAATAGCACCATGGTCCGCCGCCTGGGTCGTAATGAGGCCCCATGTAGTTTTTTGTCATTTGTTCTACGATGTGCAATAAAATGTGTTACAGTTGGCAAAGCAGGTTAACACTTTTATTTTGCACTTCGAAGTGCAAAAAGTGTAAGTGCGTCCCACAATTTATACTTGCGAGAGTCATTTACAATGAATTTCTATGGAATGTAGCTGGTAAAAAAAAGCAGATTCCAGGGGAATCCTATGCATTAACGCCAGCATGAAAATGCACGGTTTCCACTTCGAAGTGCAGTTGAGGCACATTGCATGGAAGGGACCAATGTGCACCCAAGTGCATAGAGTGGAAGTTCCCTCAGAGCAAGTTACACTTTTTTACAAAATGGCCCCATTAATTGATTATGATAGTGAAGGGCAGGCTGCAGACTTAATATAATCCATGGTACTGCAACAGATGGGGAAGCAGGGGGAGACATTAACTTTATGGTGCTTAGTTGCGCCTAAACCCTATTACCTGAATTCACCAAGAAATCCATTTGTGTGTGAAAAGTGTGGGAGGTGCCAATTGTACACGCATGGTGATACACAACTGATCCCACATACAGCACACACAATTTGTATCTTCCATGCTTTTCATCTGCAAATGGCCCAGATTCTCAAACAAACACGAAGAAGTCCTAGCAAGTAAAAAGGGTAATTTGTTTCCATACATGTCAAACTTTGGTGAAAGTATTTAAAACTTGACAGTTGTTCTTGCAGATTTGCTGATGTCTCAGAACGGACTTACGCAAGGCTAGAATCATTGCGTTGTGAATTGGGTTGCACCATGCTGAGCCCCTCATTTGAACTGCACAGCTACTGCTAATCCTTCACACACTTATTTTCCATATGCAAATATGGTATACCTTGAGTTACAGCCTCCCTCCACTACAGCTCTCGTCTCATGCTTGACTGGTATGACCACCTGGCTGTGCCTTTCAACATCCCGCACACCACCCCAATCAAGCACTCCCAGCTGAAACCCATCAGAAAAACTTTCTTGAACTTCCCAGTGGAAGCCCTTATGGAAGACCTGACCAAACTCCACCTTACATGGACCAAACCCCCCTCCCCCCACAAAAAAAATGAACTGCGACTCTCTACTAGAAGCATTCAATGCCATCTTCTCAGCCTCCATTGACCAACACCTGTCTCTGAAACATTGCACCTACAAACCAAAACCGTTAGCACTTTGGTACACGCAAGAACTCAACCTCAGCAAAAGAGTCATCAGAAAACAAGAGAAAACCTGATGGCGGTTCTGGACCGCATCCGACCTCGTGCTCCTCAAGGAACTTTGAACAATCCGTCGACAACTAATCAACACAGTCAAGGATTCCTACTATCAGAACACCATAGCAGAAGTCAACAACAAAAGCAGAGCCCTCTTCAAAGCCTTCAAGCACTGCGTCAACAAGCTACCCAACCCTGCCATACATCCAAAAATCCACCACCATCAACACCTTCTTCATCAACAATATCACCCAGATTCACCAGCACATAAGACATCAGCTCTGCATCCACAGACCCAACTCACATCTCTCCATGCAAAATCTCCACACCCTGGACAACATTCAAGACACACTCTGTTAGAAACTCTGGCCACCTTCAAAGCCACATCATATACAGACAACATCCTCCAGCATCCATCCTCAAGACCCTCCCCCCAGAAGCACTACTTCCCTACCTGAAGATCAACAGCTCCCTAATTAAAGGCACCTTCCCATCGACCATAAAGACAGGACACATCCATCGTCTACTAAAGAAACCCACCCTGGATCCCGACAACCTAGGTAACTATCGCCCCATCACCCACCTCCCCTTGCTAGGTAAGATCATCAAGAAAGCGGTAGTTGTGCAACTGGAGCAACACATTGACACCAACAATCTCCTCCAAACCTACCAATATGTGTTCAGACCCAGATGCAGCACGGAAACTGCTACCATACAGGTCGCCGACGACGCCCTCAACATTCTTGACGATGGCCACACCTGCCTCCTGGTTCTACTCCACCTCTCAGCCACTTTTGACACAGTAGACCACCAGGCACTCACAGCCACCCTACATCTTGGAATGGGGATCAGCATCCTTGTCCTACGCTGGTTGCAGTCCTCTCTTACCAAATGCCAGCAGTTTGTTCAGATGGACTTTTCTAGATCTCCAATGCTACCCGTCACCTGTGGAGTCCCATAGGGTTGTAGCCTCTCTCCAGTGATCTTTTTTTAAATTTTTTATAATCTTTCTTTGAAACTTAGGCAGACATATCACATTGCGCCATAGATGACACTTTTACAATCACAAATAAACACAATGGCCAATAGTAACTGTCCATCCTCAATGACATAGGTCCTTAAATATTGAGCATTACCATAGATAGTCCAAATCGCTCACCTCTGTGATATCCCCTCAACCTGCCATGGTTCATGAGAGGTAGTACCGGAATGGCCCCCACATGTCCTTTGGTCTACATATAGGCACAACCATTGCAATATATCCCTCTTCCTTCTCATTGGCATACACCAATTCCTTAAGACATTCTGTACATATGGGTGCTGCTTTGGATTTCCATTATTTCATTATGCATGTCTTGGTAATGATACAGCTCACATTAAACAATATGGGAATAAGCACAGAGATCTTACCTATATGGGAGGAGAGAGAACCGGGGCTATCTGTACCATATCATGCTGGACATCTGCCACCTCCGCCAAAAACATGCTATCAGCGGGCAGTCCCAGAACATGTGAAAGGTGTCCACTCCCGCTCTCCTACACTGGCATGCATCACTGACATTCAGTGTAAATCTAGAAATGCACTTCAGTGTATAATGTAACTGGTTCAAAGTCTTAAACTGAATCAGTCTAAACCTGACAGTGAATAAGACGTCCCGTGTCAGTGAACACCATCTACCCCATTGCTCATCCCATAGCTCAGTGGCCAGATCCCACTCCCATTTCTTCTGTGCCTTGTTCACTAATGATTGTTTAGCCCAGCTCAATCTATATAACCTTGAGATCAGCCTCCTGGCATCCCTACTCGACACTACCACCTCAATACACTCCTGGGTGTTCGGCTCCTGTCGGAACGATGGCCATCTGCGGCGGACCGCAGCCTGCACCCTGAAGTATTGTATTATCTTAATGGGGCTTATACACAACTGACACAAACTCCTCGAGTGTCACAAACCTCCTACCTGGAAATAAATCCTGTAACACCATCTGGTGCTCAGAATCCCAGGACCTCTGAATGTCAGGGGATCCAGAGGGGGGGGTAGAATAGAAGAATTCCTCAGGGACACTGTTGCATTATATGGAGCTACTATACCCAATCTCTTAAATAGCTGAGATCACACAGTCACCGTCCTGTGGACCGGGTCATATGTACAAGAATTCATGTGTAGATCACAAAAGATGATTGATCTCAAATCTGTTGGCGCTGCACTGTAGCACTCCAGTGCTCAGTGTACCGGCCCCAGAGCTGGTGAATAACAGTGATCCACGTATTGCGCTTGCGCAACAATATAATACAACTCAAAGTCAGGTGCCGCGAGACCCCCCTGCATATAGGGATCCACCAGAACCTCCCAACTCATTCGGGCCACCCCCGCCCCCCAAATGAATTCAATAGCCAAGGACCGAAGTTTAGTAAAAAATAAATCGCCCAGAGCAGATGGGGGCGGTACTAAATTAATACAACTTATGGACCATCACCATATTTAGCAAAGACAATCTCCCATGTTGAGAGATAGGTAATATATCCCACAGCTGCAATTTAATGCCCAGGGTATTTAAATACACCTTGTGATTGTCCACATATAGCCAACGGTGCGAGCGGGACACCAAGATGCCCAGATAGTTAAACCCAGTGGGACTCACCTAAACCCCAGCAAGTCTCCTGGCTGTGGCATATTACCCATAACTGGAAATAACTCAGATTTTGTCGCATTCATTTTATAACCAGAGAAATGCATAAATGTATAGACTTCCGCCATCAAAGGACCCAGATTCCGCTCTGGGTCTCGGACATAGAATAGTGTGTTTCATCAGTGTATAATGAAATGACCTAAGGTGGACCTGCTGTCCTGATTCCTCTATGTCCATGCCTGTCTCTCATCAGCCATGCAAAGGGCTCTATAGTTAGGTGCAAGAAGCAAGGGAGACAAGGGGCACCCCTGCCGTGTCCCATGTCCCAACCAATACTGCCGTGATAACGTGCCATTAGTGCAAACCCTGGATTGGCATACAACAGCCTCACACAACTAATAAAATAACCCCCGAACCACAAATGCTGCAACACTCCAAAGAAGAATTTTCAAGACACTAAATCGAAGGCTTTTTCGACATTCATGGAAGCCACCACCGCCCTGGCCTTTGGATTTATTTGAGATATATATCACAAAAAGTCATCGTACATTGAGCGCAGTGGACCGGTCTAGAATAAAGTCAGACTGATCCGGATGTACTAGCAATGACCTATATGGCATCAAATGAGGAGACAAAACCCTCGCAAACACCTTTGCATCTACATTAATAAATGACAGCGGCCTATACAAGGCCATTTCATGTGGTGGTCTACCCAGCTTCAACAATACCGAAATTATAGTATTATATATTGGTAGTTGGCCAGACTCTAACTATGCCTCGCATAAAGTCAGAAGTCTCGATGCCAGCATTGACCTGAGCTCCTTATACAGTTGGATTCAGACCCTATCAGATCCTGGGGCCTTCCTTGATACCAATGACACTATTGTGTCAGCTATTTCTTCCACTGTAACAGGTTCATCAAGGGTCGCCTATGCTTCTTCTGGCAATCCTGGGAGGGCAATATCCCAAATGCACTGATCCAATTCCCATCTGAACATGTATCAGTATTTGCACATATGTCTGTTAGTATTCATGAAACTCCCTGTATATACCCTCGGTTGAGGTTAACGTATCCCTGGCCCACCCCCTCATTCCGGCTTTGTACTGTGACCCTCTTTCGCCATGATTGACACCAGCCAGGAAGCGTCCCAGCCTATCTGCCTCCCCATACCTACACACCCGAAGCCAGCCTTGCCATGCACTGAACCTTCTTATCTGTCAATTCCCGAAACTTCAACAGGTTCCCTTTTATCAACCCTAGCAGTGCCCTATCATTGGATATGCCATAGTTATTTCCAAGCTGTCTTAGCTGTGTTTCCACCTCCCGCAACTCTCTGCGAACCTCTCTCAATACCTCCATGCTCGTAGTCATCCTTTCCCCCCACAACCATAATTTAAACATCTCCCATACTGTAGCATATTGAGACACTGATCCCTTGTTCCTTTAAAGAAATCCTTCAACCTTCTCCTGTAAAAGAATAGCAGACCAGCATCAAACAATACCATAGGAGACATCCTCAATAATGGTTGAGGCACAACGGGACAGTCCCATACTACCGATAACTCCACGGGCGAGTGATCAGAGAGCGTCCTCAGGTGGATCTTACAATCCCTCACTCTCGGCACCCACCATGTCGACAGCAAGCATTACTCCATCCTGGACTGCACGTAATGAACTGACGAGTAATATGTGTACTCAGCTACCCCCAGATTTTATTTTCTCCAGACATCCACTAGGCCCAGCTGGGACATAAACTGTCAGAAAGTAAGGCGCAGCCCCAGACAGTCTTCGATGCGTAATTCTCCAGCGGTCCAGCACACAGTCCAGAACGGTGCCCTTCCAACACAACTGGGACATGGGCCTCCCTCATATGGATCTCAGAGATATCAACATAGAATTCAGGGTCATCGCCATCTAGGCTATATGTATTAACCAATCTCAGCCTTGTACCAGACAAGTTCCCCAAACTATCACATATCACCCCTGAGGATCTAAGCAGCTTTTATCTACTTGGAAGCATAGTGACCGATGCACTAAGGGGAGCACTCCCCTCGCTTGTGATGAATACTCTATAATATCGTTGCTGGCCCCACTTAGGTGCAAACCCTTTAACCAATGGCCCCTGCGTGTGAGTTTCCTGGAGCATCACAATCTTGGTTCGGTGGCGGTCTAAGTAGGCCAGGCCCTTCCGTGCCTTAGCAGGGTTATTGCGGCTATGGACATTCCACGATATCAATGTTATAGTCTCACCCATTGAATTCTATCAGACACATAAATAATGGACATTATGCCACATCAGCCCAAATGGGTTATTACATTGTCGTACTCATCCAGTAACAGGTCTGCCAGCTTTTGAAACATAACAACCCCACCCAATCCCACCCAATCCTACCCCATCACCCCAACCAACAGTCCCGTCCCTCATCATCTGCCCCAACCTGATGATGCTCCCATAGCAACTGAGGAAATCTTCTGGGGTGCTTGGCAAACCGCGGCGTCACTTGTAGGGTGGCAGCTCGCCCTGGCCAAGCACTTCATCTTCTATGTGCACCAACGTCCAATTATGCTACCATTTGGTCATACAGAATGGCAATATTTCCATCACTCTCCCCCGATCGCCGGTGCGACAGCCAGATCAAACCAGTACTTCTGTTGTTAGGGCGGTCCCTCCGCAGCAAAGGTATTAATGCTTCAATGTAGGCAGTGGCATGAGCCAGAGTCTCAAAGAAGTGTGCCCGGGCACCATGCTTTATCCCCAATTTAGCCAGAAACATAAGGGCATACAGGATTTGTCCGGCTTACACTAGTCGCTTGACTGGGTCATAGGATCTCGCTAGTGCCTGAACCCCAGCCATGAAGTCAGGATAAATGTGATTGTTGCTGGCCTCATATCGGAGTGTGCCCTGCGCTCGTGACAATTTTAAGACCTGATCTCTGTCCCTATAACTAAGCAGCGTAGCTATGATGGGACGTGGGGGAGCCATTGGCTTTGAAATGGGTGCCAATGCGCGGTGGGCTCGCACCACCAAGAACTGCGCCGAGAACTGGTCTGCTCCAAGCAACTGTTTCCAGAGCAGCGCAACTAATGGCTCCATGGGCTCCTTGATTGCCTACTCTGGCACTCCCACTATTCGCACATTATTTTATTTATTTATTGTTTGCTTGTTAGGCGCTTATACAATAAGAATATACTGTTTTAAAGCACCCACAGGGCACGGAGGGAGAGAGGGAATACATTAGAACAGTTGCAATACAAAATTTAAGAGCAGAGGGGAAAAGAGGGAGGGGACGAACATACTATGCCTTGTGAGTATTCAGAACGTGCAAGTGCAAAAAGGGAGGAGGGAAGAAAGGGTAAGTGCTGTGGAGTCTTAGCCTGTGTGAGAGCCATGGACGAAGTGCTAGGAATGTTGTGTGGCATGGCATGGGCCACGGGAGGTCGAAGTCGGAGTCTCTTAAGTGGAGTGAGTGCAGAGGCAAGAGCTGTGGAAAGACAGGAGCTGGGAGGAATTGGTGTGGGAGGTCAAGGCCCTGAAGATGCAAAAGTGCGAAGGGCACCGATTCAGCAACTGTGGGATTAGCAGAGGAGAGTAGGAGGGAAGGAGGATGAAAGGAGGAAAGTCTTAAGGAGCTTCCGGGAACTTTGAGAAGATCCTGCTCAAGAAGCATGGGGAGGAGGAGGCTGTTCCAGAGCAGGGAGCCCACAGAGGAGAGTGTGCGACCACCTGCCCTCTGTTATTATTGCGACGAGAACACGATTTGAAGTTGTTGCATTTAACCCAAACTGCAGCCATCTCGGCCTTTAGCCCGTTGATGGCGAGGTCATTTGTCCCTCCCTGTCCTTCACCTCGCCTATCTTTGACTCTGCCTCCGTGATATGGCTGCTCTCTTTCTAGTTTGAACTTCAGGGAGCTAATGTTTGCCACTATGTCGTCCAGTATGATGTTCACTGACATAAAGCCACTCAGCATCGCTGCCAATAATTGAACTTCCCAGGAGCCCTCCTTTGTGACACAGTGGGCACCATCACCCTCAAACCCCTCCGTCCCATGGGGCCTTGTGGGGGGTGTTTGTGTACGTATTAATGGGTCCTTTTTCTTCCCTGCCCCTTTTATCATCATGCAACAATAAGCACTGGACCCTTTACTCAGGTTGTTCCACCCAATGTGTGCCACCCCCGATAATGTGCCCCACCACCTCACAGACCAGGTTTGCCTCCACCAATCAAATTGTGGTGCCGACTGCCACCAATACCCAGGTAGCTCCACAAGACATAAGAATCCGGCCCTGCAGTTAGGGGGAACACTAGTTATGCCAGACCCCCTGTACAGCACCCAACCCGCTCCACCAGATGTATGCTGCCCTCGGCAATGTATTCCTTTACTGCACAAATCAACTCCGTCACCACCGACCAAGGCCTGGCTCACGAGCAGTCACCTGTGGCAAAGTTAACTCACTAGGCATAGGAATCGGGTCCCGTGAACAGGAGGACCAACCCCAATGCTAGACCCCTAATGTAATCCAGTACTAAAGGTCAGATGGGGCAGGGCACAGGGGCCACCTACTCCTGCAATTGATCCTCCACTCAATCTCTGCAGGGCAGGCACCAGATGGCCCATGAGCCCCAATCCAGGAACCACACAGTTAGAGGAGCAGTGAAGGTCTTAGTGGGACGGTCGGTTCAGGCCCACCCGCCAGCGGGGCCCCAAGGGGCATAAATAGCACCAGATCTCAGCTGGACAAAAAACAAAAATAAAAACTGGGTCACCCAGCAATCACCTACACTGTTCCATCCGGGTGCAAGGGATTGTACTCCCATATCTTTGTGTCCCAATTCTTTCAGTGAAAGTGTCCAGCAGTGCCAGTGTCCCACAGTTCGCCGCTCCTACTAGCTGCTCACAGCACCGCACCCCGACGTGGGGCTGCAGTCAGTACCCAGGACCCACCAATGCCCAGGCCATTGAGCACTTCCTCAGTCCAGCTGCCAGCTGCACAAATATGGAGGGCATGCTCCCCATGTACTCACCGCCCTGCAGTGCACTTCGCTCACCAGTTGTAGCTTCACCCACGCCTGAGGCCCCACCCCGCAGTAGGCAAGAAGGCCCGACCCGGGACATTGCGGATGGCAGAAGAGCCGCAGGAAGACAAGGCCGGGATGTCTCCAATAATGCAGCGCTCGGTGCTGAATCTCCCTGGCCCCCGCGGCCTTTGATGCTCGCCACCACCAAGTATCTCCAGCAGCCCCTCATTCTCAGCGCTAGCCCATAGGCCCGCAGCTCATGGGGCACAGCGCTGCTCCAGAGTTGCGACTGCACCTTCTTCCCTCAATTTTCCACGGCCATACGTTCAGGTCCACCAGCTGCCGGACTCTCCTGGGTCCTGGTCTCCAGGAGCAGCACACCTTCCACCATTATGCCGCACCCTTGGGGGTCATGCTAGTTGGCACACAGCAGGATTTATGTGGAAAAAGGATTCTTCCACCATCTTGCTGCAGCTGAGCAGCGCCCCCATCCTCTCCCCAGTGATCTTCAATCTATACATGGAGCTGCTGGGAGCCCTTCTAGCCACACACAACATCCACCAATACGCCGATGACACACAGCTATACCTCAAGATCTACTCCATCAAGGACAGCCAGAGGCTCAAAACCTTCCCCCTCGTTGCTCCAGTAGTGTATTTCCAGTGCATACTTAAAACTCAACACCTCCAAGACCAAATTCCTACTCCTCACCATCAACAGCAAACACCCATACACACAGACCTGGCTATCACCCATGAACCCTGTGGGTTCATTTCTTCACTGCAATGTGAGCAGGGGTTGCAGAGGTGGGCCCTGCTCCCGTCTCAATGAAGTTAGAAATAAATAAATAAGGAAAAGCGGACCCTACAGCACCGGTTCCATACACGCAAGTCAAGGGAACCGGCATCGCAGAGGAATGCTGGAGACAGCGGCACAAAAGGAGGTGTGCGGCCCACAGGTAAGTAAGTGGGTGGGGGCAAGGGGATAGTCTGAAATGTTCAGGGAGAGAAAACCAAGAGTTATTTTCGGTAAAATAACTTTCGGTCTTTTCTCCCTCAAAAATGTCAGCTTCATGAAAATCACGGTAAACCCCACTGTTCAAGCACTGGTCCTATCCCAACTGGATGGGGGAAATGCCTTCCTCCAAGGCCTCCCATCATCCTCCATTGTGCTCCTGAGAAGTAACTTATATTCAGCCGCACGCCTCATCAAGGGTCTACGCAGATATGAGCACATAACTCCAGACCTCATTGACCTTCACTGGTTCGCACTGCATGCACAAATCAACTTCAAGTCCTGCTGAATCATCTATAAGGCAGTCTCCCTCAAGTCACCCAGCTACCTCACAGAGAAACTCAGCATCCCTGGCAGAGAGCGCACCACCAAAAGCCAGGACATGTGCAGACTTGAATTCCGCTGATGCAAAAAGGAAAGGACCAGGAAACAAGCCTTCTCTGCCTACGCCTGGTGACTATGGAACCCCCTCCCTGTCAGCATCAGGCTCGCCCCCAGGCTCCTACAATTCAGAAAAGAATTAAAGACCCACCTCTTCAAGGAGTCTCTCCTCCTCAACACCTAGGCCATTACGTTGCCCCCGGGTTACCTGACTCACTAGATGCTGTCCGCCCCTCCCCACCACCCTGTACAGCTGCACCTCTCCTCTGTATGCTACGCCCCGCTGTATATCTGTCCTGTTACCTCTGTAAAGCACTCAATTATGCATCTGTACTGTTGCATGCCTCTGTACAGCGCTCCGTTGTATATCTGTATTGTTGTATACCTCTGTAAATTGCTTTATTGCTTCTCAAAGCTATGTCTGCACTGAATAAGTGCCATAATTATAATAATAATAATAATAATAATAATAATAATAATAATAATAATAATGTGTGCCACGTGCAATTTGCAAATTTTTCCTACTTCAAATGCATCTACATCCAAAAATTGTTGGGGCCTATGCATTTGGGAGGACTCTATTTCAATCATATTTGCTTTGTGGGTAAAAAGATTCCCTGAACTGTCAAAGCACATATTTTGCCTTTCCCCCCAAGAAGAGATGCTGTTGGCAGACAATCTACATTCCCAATAATGGCCTGGGTGAACATCTGCGCATGTACGGAAATTAAATGCTTTACTTATCAGTTTTGTATTAGAAGCATACCTGGAAGAGTCTTGTGCACTCGGCTATCATATGTGCCAGTCCTTGGGTAGCAGCAAGATTTTCACTCAAGTCTCTTTGATCTGGTTTTCCAAGGCTGTACTTCCGCTGACTAGACCTGCATAAAAGTAACATACAGAAAGACTGGTTAATAGAGAGGCCCCACAAGACTGCGTTCTTCGACAAAACAGCTTGCTCTATCAGTAATGGAAGCTGCCATCAACTCACTTGCTCCATAGTAGGGCTACAGAGCTGTACAACTGCTTAGGCCACTTGTTAGCCTCACAAGCTCACTACGGAGGGCGTACAGGAAGTTGCTACGGAAAGTATCTCTATCCAGCCGAGTAGTAGGCAGGACAAATACTAGCAGTTTTGTGCTGGAGAGAGGCAAGTTCTTAGGTGTGCTCAGTGCTTAAAGTGGGCCGGGGCCTGCCGGGGCCGGGCCCCGGCAGTCTCCAAAAAGTGGGGCTGAGCCGGGGCCCTGCCGGGGCCCCGTCCCACCGCCCGCAACATTGGCAGGATGCATTATCCCGTCGCGGCCGCAGCCGCGGCGTGAGATGCATGCGCCTGCCATGAAGTCAGGCGATCTGACAAAAGTGGCAGCCAACCACAGCGACGCTGTGACTGGCTGCCACTTCTGTCAGTCATAGTAACTGCATCTGGTGACCGCTCGCGCGAGAGGTCACCAGAGGCGGTTACTGTCCCTTTGTTTCCCCAGGTCGCCGAGGCGTCTTTAACCCTCGGCGAACCTGGGGATTCCTCGACATATTTCGAGGTTTATAAAAGATGGCTTTGAAAGTACACATTTCAAGCCATCTTTTATAAAGCTTTGCCGACGGACAATTTTGTCCGTAGTCAAAGCTTTATAAAAGACGGCTTGAATGGTGTACTTTCAAAGCCATCTTTTATAAACCCGAAATGTTTAAAAAAGATGGTCTGAAAACTAGGCAAACCGTAGGGTATGCACACATATATATATATAAATGTGATATATTTGTGTGCGTACCTTACTATGGTGTGTGTACTGTGCAAGCCATCTTTTCTAAACATAGAAATATGTTACATATTTCTATGTTTAGAAAAGATGGCTTGCACAGTACACACACCATAGTAAGGTACGCACACAAATATATCACATTTATATATATTTGTGTGTATACCCTACGATTTGCGTACTTTTTAGGCCACGCCCCTCCCACAAGCCACGCCCCCAAATGAGGGCCCCCCCTCGATTTCTTACCCCACTTAAAGCCCTGGGTGTGCTCATGTTCAATGTGGGGAGAATGTAAAGGTCTTGATATCAAAGAGTTCTGTGTGAGTCTCTGGAAGGCTCTCAGATGGGTCTGCACGTAGGTGTAGGGCCAGTCGAAAGTGTACATGAAACTTATTGTTGAGAGAGTCTTTAATAAAGGGGTAATTCAACTTTTAAGAAAAAGATTAATTGGGGTTTAAAAATACATAAATGATAGATCTAAAGCACATATGTAGGATGAGAAAGACTCAGGGGAGCGGATACTGTTAGCACTCCAAATTCACTCAAGTACAGGAAGCCACCCCTTGTGCCTCAGGGGAAAGGGTGACACAGGAAGAGATACAATGAAGAGAAAGAAGGAAGAAATAGAAGAATTTGGGTGAGGTGGGGGTAAGCGTCGGGTATGATATGATATGATATGGCTTTTATAACGTGCCTATACACAAGTAGGTAATTCATCGTGTTCATGAACAGGACCGAAAAGATGAGTCTAAAGGGCACTCCAGAACTAAAAAGATGTCTGATTCTTCATTTAAAGGAATTAATGTATAAACAATTGAATCCCACCAAAGATATCACAAGGCCCTGGTAGGTCAACTTACAGAAACCATGATTCTGTGCTTATCTTGGATGTCGATCTCTAGCCTTCCTGGGCCTGAGCATGCTGGGATGGTGGGGCTCAGCAATAGTTAGATCAAAGGGCTCATAAAGGGTCTTCATTTAATTGTTAGCCTGATTAATGAGCTTAAGATTAATCTTTTATTCAAACACCCCCCCCCCCCAACCCTCCACAACTCCCAACAGCTAAGAATGTCAATGATAACATCTAGCCTTAAGTGGACCTTTCAAAGTTCTTCAGAGGGAAATGCAGTGTCACTTCTGACATTAACCAATAACTACTACCAGGTCAAGGACGATTGTTTGGAAATAAGAAAATGGCATGGACATAGGAAACTGTGGCAAACACGTTTGGATTACACCATCTCATTGTAAACACTATCTAATTGCTCATCCTTGGGTCTATCTCTGTGGCAGACCATGCTTCTTTTTTTTGTTTTGGTGTTTATTTGACATTTGTATGGTGCCTATACACAAGTGTTTTCAGGTGCCACATGACAAGATGGGGGAGGGGCGAGGGACATGGGAACCATAAAAGTAGAACAACAACAAAACGGTTATATTGGACTTGTGACAAGCGTACCGTGCAAGTGCATGAAAAGGTGGTAAGTGCAGAGGGCGAAGGGGTAGAGGGAGAAGTGCAGGAATGGGGTGGCTCAAGGGTGGGGTGGGCAAGTGCTGGGTGGGCGAAGCCGGCAAGTGCCAGGGCAAGAGGGGGAAGGGAGGATGAGTGTGGTGGACACGGAGGACCAGGTTGGGCAAGTCGGGGACAGAGAGCCAGAGGGCAAGTGCTGGCAAAGTATGCTGAGGGAACTGGTAGGGGGTGGTCTGGCCCCTGTATGACTCTGAAGGGAGCGGGCCCCAGTCACAGCAGCAGAGGGAGATTTACCGCGGGAGGGGGAGAGGGAATGAAGAGGAGAAAAGGAAAGTCTTGAGAAGTTTCTAGAATTTAAGAAGATCCGGCTCAAGTCTGAGAGGTGCAGGGGGGCAGGGAGGTCGATCCAGAGGGAGGAACAAGCCGAGGAAAGGGAGCTAACTCCCACTTTCTGCTTGGAGAAACGTTTGACCTGCAGTGAGTTGGAGCCAGAGGACCGAAGGACTCTGGCCGGGAGGTATTTAGGGAGGGAATGCTGGATGTAGAGAGGTCCTAGGCCCCAGACAGCATTGGGATGATGCAACAGGTCTTCAATGTTTTCCTTGCGGTCACCAGGAGCCAGTGGAGAGATTTTATGGCTGGAGCGATACGATCCCTGGGCTTGAGGCCAAGGATAAGCCTTGCAGTCCTATTCTGAATTAGTTGAAGGGGGCAAAGGGAGGAAGGAGGCAGATTGAGGAAGTGGCTGTTGCAGTAGTCCAACCTAGAGAGAACCAGGGCTCGGGAGACGTTGAGCTTCTGGGGGAAGGTGAGGAAAAGTTGAATGCCCCTGAGGAGGTGCAGCTGAAAGTTGGACTTCTTGGCAAGGTCTGTGATGCATGTAGAGAAAGAGAGAGAGGAGTCAAAGATGATCCCCATGTTTTTTGCCTCACAAGCGGGTGAGGGGAGGGGACCCAAGGAGTCTGGACAGAGACTTGGGGGGGAAACAAGGAGCAGCCATCCCAATGAGAAGGATCTCCATCTTACTGGCATTAAGGAAGAGATCATTGGCAGAGCACCATGCCTCAATAGCAGTCAGGTATGAGGGAGGAGGCGGAGGAGGTAGAGGATGGCAGCTTGAAAGAGAGATGTGTATCATCTGCATAACACTGGAAATGAGGGATGAAGGTGGAGACCAGGTGGGCCAGAGGGGCCAGAAGGGCCAGAAGGGCCAGGTCGATGTTGAAGAGCCATGGTGATAGGATGGAGCCCTGAGGAATGCCATAGGTCGAGAGTTAGGTGGAGGTGAAAAAAGGGCCCATTTGCACTTGGGATGGTCTGTTTGAAAGGAAGGAGGTAAGCCACACTCGTGTCCTGTCCGTGATGCCATAGGTATCATGGAGACGGTTTATGAAGATGGAGTGGTTGACTGTGTCGAAAGAAAGATCGAAGAGGATCAGAACAGAGGGAGTGTTTCTTTTCACTGTCAGCCCCCAATTTCTATTCCAACTTTACGCATCCTCTTCCCAAGCTTTCCCTGACCCCATTCTCCACCAACTCCCCTGCCCCATAGTACAGTGAATTTGCCTGAAGTAGGTATTGAGTGAATACCAGAAATCTCCATAAATGCATTCAATCAATTAAATTCAATGGCAATAAGCCTGCATTTAGTCTCATAATTAAGACATAGCTGTCATCATTTTATATTTGAATTTCTGATTGGCACAAGTGATGTAGCAAAGATTTGAAGCAAGAAGCTCCCCTTCCTGTATGGATCCCTCGCTGGACTGAGATGTTAATACAAAAGGAAGCGTATGGCAGGGGGAATGGCTCCCTTCACACGCAAGCCCCTTTGCCATGCTATATTCAGTTATGCCGTGGTAATATCCACTGGGGCCAGCGGGCACTTTACGTGTTGGGAGCTTGTGGTCTATGACTATTTTTTAGGGAGTCACAGAGTAATAAGGGTCTTCAATTTTTTCCAAGAGGCAAGTAAATTGGATTATTTGTGAAGTTATTCTGCCAATTTGTTTTTGCTGGCTGGGAAGATGCAAGTTGAGTGCCGGGCAACCGTCACAGCAGATGGTTTCCCTCCCCCTCTGACTTAGCGTAAGAATGAACTCTCTTTATGCCTGAAGATTTTAAAGGGACTGTGCAGGCAGCGGTTTGCCAGTCACAAATCGTGAATTCTCACCCAACATCATTGGCTGGTGGGGTGTCCAGCCTTGGCAGACTCATGTCTCACTTTACAATAGTCAAAAGGAATAGAGTGACCGGGTGACTCCAGGCCACTGGAAAACCATGTTTCCAGTCCTGGGCTTTCATTTAATACACTGGTGCATTCTGGGAATTGGTTAACTTTACCTGAATAGCTAGTCTTGAACAAATGACAAACAATGACGTTTTGAATGAAAATTCAGGGCGGGAGTCATGGAGTCACAGGTCACACAAACAATGCGTTTTATGGCCAATAGTTTCTCAATCAGAGGCACATGTTCAAATGATTACATCAAATGAAAGTGTCTGGCTACTGTAGTACCTTAAAAAATAAGGTGTGCCAGCTGAGACTGCACCTGGAATTCTCTAGCACATGATTTGCGGGCTGGCAATCTCTTCCCCCTGCACAAAGAGCGGGAATCCTTGGGGACATTCTGTGCTTCCCACACTCCATTATGCACTGTACTTTGATGCTTCAGAGATGAAGAGTTGTACAAGATAGGTGTTTTAATTAAAAATGCGTCACATTCAAGCCCTTAATGGCCTTGGCTAGAGCAGGAGCGTTATTCACGGTTTGACCATTTCTTATTAATGTTGTCGCAGACGATTCAATCTCCACTGTAACTTCGCCTGCAAGTCTATTCTTTTGCACTTAAATAAAGGGTTCCGGGGCAATCGTCATATGCACTGCTCCAAGCAGTTGTATGTGCGGAATGAATAGGTGCCAACATACCCCTACGGCCTTATTGTGGTGCAGGCTGGTTGCATTGAGACCAGTGTTTAGGACCACCTATGCGTTGCCTTGGAAAGGTCTTTGGACAGAGGGTCTGGCTCCTAATAATCTGTCAAACTGTAGTTATCGTCTGCTAGAGTTGAACACCAGGCGGCATGCAGGGATCACAAATGACTGTTTCCAGGGAGGGGCAGTGGACTGGAAACAAGATGGTGCTGGGCTGGCAAAAGCAGGCCAGGGAAGGCTCCAGCTTGGTTGGTGAGGGTGGTGGGTTTGTGGTGGGTTGGGGAGCAGGGCAAGCTGGTGGTGCAGATCCATCAGGGAGCTAGGCTAAGAGGTGTTACATGGCATTAGGGTGGGCTGTATCAAAGGGTTTGGGAGGTAGGGAAGCTGGTTCCCTCCAGGGAAACAGCTCCCGGCTCCGGCAGCTGCTCCTTCTTGGTCCTTCTCCAACCATTGTAACGGGTTTTCCCCTTCCTGCAGCTGCACCTTATCCTTTAGGCAGTCGACAGCCTGGAGAGCGGAGACCTGTCCACTGCTCTTGGCCCTGAAGGTGCTACATGGCCCCCCATGCTATGGGGGCATTGGTTCCTTCTGGAGAACACCAGGTAAGTGCAAGTAAAAGACTTAGACATGCGCACTCTTAATAATCCTTTTCTTAAACAATCCATGTTATCAGTGCCTTTATGTTTGTCCTCTGTTGATGTTGATGTTCCTTGTTTCCCTGCCGGGGTCCTTTATCTATGGAACCTTCTGGCTAGCAGGGTCCTAATTGGGGCAGTGGTTACACACACACCTACACATTTGATCACACTTACCAACATTTGCTAAGGCTCGATTTTGCAATGTCTTTTTTTGCCCAGGTGAATTTTGCAAAGGCTCTGGTCACCTGAGAGCACCCATGCCTTCTCCAAGTTTGGTTCTGAGCTGGCGTCCTTCAATGCGATCATGAATTTTACAAAAATCAGTGGATAATCATGCTACGCCAGCACCTCAACTCCAAACTGCCCATCTAGGGAACACACAAAGTGTAAAGCAGCAGGCATTCCCTGTGCCAGAAAGGGTAAATAGGGTAGGACCAAAATCGGTAAATGCCCACTCAGCAGTGCTGTGTGGCAGGGCTTTAAGTGGGGAAGGGCTAGCCACGACGCAGCCATGGCAGTCTCCAAATATTGGCCATGAGCCAGGGCTCTTTGAACTGACTTTCCCGACCAGATCTCTTCCTTGCAATAATGTGAATTGAAAGCTGAGTGACAATACTGCTCTTCACCAGTTCATGTCACTATGAGCAAGGTTTATAATTACAACATCAGTAAAATACATTTTGAATGAGGTTGTTTTCAAACAGATTTGGTCATTGCAACACATATTGTCTCATTCCAGTGATGCAAGTTAGGCATAAAAATCACAGATTTCTTTCAAAGCATCTATGGGATGGCACGGTGCAGTGACCTATTTTGATTTGAAGTTTTATTTTGTAATTGAATATATTTATTTTGGTCAATATTTATAAGCACATTTATTCTATCTGATATATTTTTGAAAGTGGAACTTACTCTCTTTCATTGCACGTATGTAAACTCTATTGGGTCTGTTAGGTCACTCTTAATTACGTAGACCCCACCTCTTTTAGAGGCTTTGGGATTTGAAGGTGCACCAGGCCTCTTTTAGGCCCCAACACCAAAGATTTGCCTCAAGGTGCGCTAGATCTCCCCCTCAATTTCCTACCCCTCTTAAACCACTGCTGTGTTGCTATTTACAGATGTTAATGTCACTGCATGGGCCCAACTACACTATTCCAGGCCTCACTTGTTAGATAATCCTAGCTAGGCATCTGCCCTCGTGCTACGCCTCTACCCTTGTGCTGGCAGCCTCTGTGCCATCCGCTCGCAGTATGATCTACTCGGCATTCGAACAAGGATATTAAAATGGCTGCTTCTAAGGCTCTGTTGCTACGCATGCAGTGTTTAAGGACGTCTTATCCCTTGAGATAGAACAACCATTTCTATGACATCACTGGTGCGCTTTTCCACTGACGCTATCTGCAAACATTCCAACCCAATAACTTTTGCGGCACCCCGCGCGCTGGACGATAACAGCCCTTGGCTTGACTCCTTGGTGCCAAGGCTCGGAGATAGACTTCAAAGCAGCGGCAATGGCTAACTCCAAATGCGAACGACTCACAACTATTTATCTGCATCTGGGGATCAAAGCGGGCGCCCGAAAAGAAAACAAGAGATAAATAGCGCAAAAAAGAACGACTTTCTCTTATTATGACTCGTTCATGCTCTGATGCAGAACTGAAATCATTCAAAAGACTGTGCACAGCAACAGGGCGGCCGAGCAGGCGCGCTGTCATGACTTCATTCTGGTTGATGAGTTTCTGCTGGAAAGCCATCGCTCTCTGTCAGGCCGGGCGCCATGACAGTGCAGAGCGAGAGGCTGGCGCGCTGCGTTTGCTTGAGCCTCCATGCCAAGTACTTGCAGTAGACAGAGCGCAGTGCGTGTGCATAATGTTGTGACATGCATGCCTGCACGCCGGTGGCGCCTTGTAAGTATGCCCCATCTTGTTATGGTGTAGTGGCTTGGCGACCTGTTGTAAAATGTACAACGCGCCTGTGATGGGAAATGAATGCAAACATTCTCTCACGACTACCCCTTCTGTATTACTAACCAACAGTGAAACGTACCTAACAACCCACAAATCTCTCTCTGCACGGAAAATTATAGATTGAAATGTCCATGCAATTACCCCTTGTATCAGGGGAGCCGATTTATGAATTTCCCGGTTGGGGGGGCCCAATTACAGGAAGTAACATCACTGGCAGTTATATGACTGCAAATTTGCATGTAGTAGTCGCCAACTTGGTGCAACGACGCGCGCTGAGGGCACGGGTGTTGGCGCGCGCAGCGCAGAACAGTGGAAACATTGGCTCGCATGCACTGCATATACTAAAGTCAAGAAAGAAGGAGATTTAAGCCTTCGAGTTGCATTCCAGTAAGACATCATTGCCCCTACTCCACCGCTCTATAATCGTTCAGCAACACAACTAGGATGGGAGAATGAAATGCTTGCTAAACGGAAGGTACAGCTGCAAGGTGGAGTACCACCACCACCACCAAAAAAAGGTTCCCAATTCAAGGGAAACGAGAAGTAAAGACGTTTCCTGATTAAAAACTACCAAGCAAGACGTGTGTGGTGCCATGGTTCAGTAAAACATCAACAAATCAAACTTACAATAGTGCTGCTCTAGATTGGCCAGCCACAAGTGACATTTGCTCAGATGTTACCTCTGGGTAACCAGATAGAGTTAGGGATGTAGCTTAATCTTAGACCTTTCAGTGGACAGATCAGATGTGCTGCTGAAGTATAATGCAATCCTGGCTGAAGTATAATGCAATCCTGGCTGAAGTATAATGCAATCAAGTGTGGTTTCAGACTTGGGGGGGGGGCGAAGAGTGTTAACTGCTTTTAACATTGTAGTTCAACAGAAATTCTGGTAAAGTAGTGTACAATGTTAAAAAGCAGTTACCCAGGCTTACCCTGCACCCAGGTGATGTTTGGGACTGATGGAAGCACTCGCATCTAAATGTTGTAGCCATGGTTGTCTCCATGTTTTTAAAACTCCCACTTTCCGGGTTTTCAACATTCATTTGAAACACCCCTTATTCAAAAAATGAAGGAGTCAGTAAAAAAAAAAAGTATACCCCACTTATGCTTAATAACGTCTTACCTTCCAAGAAACCTTCAGTCAAAATTCACCCACTGCAATGTTCCTAAATTCTGATTGCAGAGTAGTGTCTGACGGAACCTCAATCAGCTCTTCCTGGGCATCAAATGGAAGATGCACCACCTCCTCTGCCAGAAAAGTCTGCATCACCCAGTCATTAATGCTAGCATTTTCTTCCCTTCAGGGAAGTATTCATCAAAGCTGGACCTTAATGTTGCTAGGTGGCTTGCCCAGCTCCAACTGTTCTTTTGCAAAGGTCTAGCTTCCTCTTGCAGGCAAATACTTTTTTATTCATTCTTTCCTCTGTGTTCCCATGTCCACAGGAATGCCCCCAAAGGTGGGATTGGGAGTTTCTAGGGTGGTGAGTTCTAGTGGTCTTACTTTCCTTTATAAAATACACAAATCACATAGTATGTCAACCAGACAATGTATCATTGTGTACAGCTTAAAGGGGGCCACCTGACCCAAAGCAGCACACCAGGAGATGTATTTTGGAACAATCAACATTGTAAACACACCTCTAGTTTAGATTGTAAAGAGTGCTTGTGCTGCAATTACAAGCACCCAGTTAATAAAGTCCAGACTTAAAACACTTGATCAGCATTCAGTGAGTAAAATAACCTTGTAAAAATAAAATGCAGCTTTGCATAAAATTACAGAGAATTTTGGGATTATCCGGCACTGGCAAGCGGGCTCTGCTGTTGCTGTGGGAGAAGTGAGACTTGCAATGGCGACAAATTTAAGGTTAATAGCTGCTGTTTATCACAAGATGGCAGGCTAGCACAGATCTTAACCACCGAATGCCCACTGAACAGCTATAAACCCATCTATGTCAGCAAGAGGCTGATGTAGAGGAACCAGTGTTAGAAAGCAATGAGGTAATTATATTGTACCATATCCCGTGGGAGGTGATGCCCCCCAAGACTCAGTGAAGGTCCCTTGTGTCAAAAGGTTGAAAAGTCCTGCCGTCTCAGTCCCCACAGTCCTAACTTCTCCCCCGCTTAGAGTGGAAGCAGTCTGCGGCACACAGCTTGTAATGCAAATCGCACATTTTAAGCGTCAGGACAAAAAACAGAGAACTGAATACATTGCTGAGGTAAATGAGTTCTGACTGGCAACACAAGGTAATACCATATAGAGCCACATTATCGCACCGCCCAACTATGTGTTTGAGGGCAAAGGTGGAGGAAAATCCTTCAGCAAGAAGCTGGAGGTATTTCCTCCACCATACCGCCCAAAATAGAACAATTTGGGTTATTACCACCAGCAAAATTACTACCAGCAGTTATACCACTGAAATCCACCATGGAATCCTATGGACTCCAATTGATGGGGACTAACACTGCCTACCACCACTTGTAATCCGGCAGTAATACCGCCAGACCAAGTGGCAGTAATGATAGTACAGTTTGGTGGTATCTCGGCAGATTTACAGGCCACACAGAGACATCACCCCTCTCCATGTTGTCTTTTATTGTAAAGTGGATTACCAGGTTTCAGACCTGTAAGATACCCCTGTCTCCTCAGGTGACTCAGACCCCCACCATTCCATCCTACATAAACTTGATGCCCCCAGGCTGTTCTTCTAGTCTACTTTTATTCTACCCATGTAGATCCAGGAACGTCATACTCCTGTTACTTTCATGGATTATTTTACTTTCTGTTCCTTAAAGCCAGGGGTCTTAAACATGTGGCTCTCCAGATGTTTTGGACTATGACTCCTATGATCCATCACCATTGACTATGCTGGCTGGGGCTGATGAGCATTGTAGTCCAACACATCTGCAGAGCTAAAGGTTGCAGAACCCCGTGTCCAAGCAGGGGCCTGGAACTCCATACTGCCACAAGCACCTTATCATTTGACTCTGGCTCTGGAGTTGGGACAGGTTGGCAGGTTAGCTGCTGGCAACCTTTCAGGTGGCAAGCGTAAACCCATGAAGAGGGAGCAGAGATGTGTAGTTCGTCTTTGCCCCCCTGATTCTCTGATTTGTCAGAGCTACATTTTCAAAGCCTCTCTGAATGGAGCATGAGTGCATTCATCTCTAAATTGAATCACACAATTAGTGTTTTGTCTGTGTATTTTTTGGTTGTTATAAAACAGCACCCAAGGTTGGTGGCTCTCAGGGGGTAGGGAGCCTGGGATGCTCCAAGGACAACGAACTGGCAGCCAGGGGGTTTTAGTAATGCGCTACTTTTGTAAACAAAATGAGCCCCCAAAAAATCTTTTTTTGTGACTGCACCAGTAAATCATCAAGAATCGATGACTGTGAGAGAGGCTGCTGGAGAGCGATTCCCCCTGATTTGTATGGTACAGTAACACAGATAGGAGAAAGAGGTTGGTTGGCTCGCGACTTACATCTACCTGTTCAGTAGCACACCTGCGAGTGGGTAGTTGAACTGGCTTTGGGGTCCCCATTTCTCTGTGATAGCATACTCTTGAGGGCATACTTTTTTAATGAACATTTAATTGCAACTGCATGTGTATACCAAGTGCTTAATTTGTAAAACAGTAGGTGCCTGTGCCCAAATATGTTCTAGCACTTCTGTGACACTTGGCCAGTTCCACACCACTGCTGCCACCACCCATAGTGTGACAGAGGCCGGGCCTTTGTGGGGCGTCACTCAGGCTCCAAGAGCCTATTCATGAAGACAAAAAAAGCACACACCTTCTTTTGCCGTGATGACCATCATCAAGGCAAAAGGTGTGCACTTTTTCTTTTGTCTTCATAAATAGGCTCCTAATGGAGCCTGAGCCTGAGTGACGCCCCACAAAGGCCCGGCCTCTGTCACACTATGGGTGGTGGCAGCAGTGGTGTGGAACTGGCCAAGTGTCACAGAAGTGCTAGAACATATTTGGGCACAGGCAATGGAGCCTGATCCCTCACAAAGGCCCGGCCCCTAAGCATGTGTGGCAGGGGCCGTGGATCGGGCTGCTGCTTGTTAATGAAGCAACAGCCCGACCCTTTGGTCATTTATCCTTTTTTTTTTTTCAAACTGTGGATGCGCGCCCCCATGGGCATGAGGCTGCGGCCCACCAGAGGGGCGCGTCCCACAGTTTGAATACTGCTGCGCCTAAGCCCTCCCCTCCAGGACCATACAGCAATGAGTCCTAGAGTGGAGGGCTTAATCGCACATTTTCGCGATTAAAACCGGCTGGAGAGAAGTGATTCGATTCAGTATCGATGGAAAGGGCCATCGATGCTGCATCACTTCTCTCCGGCCCGGGGGGGGGGGGAGCTCAGCCCCGCCCGGGGGGAGGGGGGAGCTCAGCCCCGACTTCATTTTGCCGGGGGGGAGTCCCCCGTACTCGGCGCCCCTGCCTTGTATCAGTACTCTCTTATAGCAAGTAAATCTTATGAGAAATCCTAAATGGGCTTAACATATTGGGGCTGGGAAGTAGTTCTGAGATTTTCCCACCAATCAATGCAGTGCAGTCAACTAAAAAAGAGAGCATGGTGAGTTCTTTACCAGCTCTTTTCTGTGCACTTTCAAGCCTGCTACACAACATTCTCATCTGGACTCCCAAAAAGCCACCCTACACGCACACTACTATGAAAGAAATCCCAGTGTCAGCCTATGGAATGCTCTATGGACACGACGAATATTCTTCCACATATTGCAACAGTGCACTTTTAAGCCCTGCATGAGTGTGCCTCTGCCGTTCTTGCCTAAATTAATCACTTAGGCACAGTGATGTATTTACTAGGATCACATACTTTGGTCAAGTGGAGGAGCTCGGATTTTGCATCAGATTTTTTAGTTCCATAAATTGTAATTCAGGCATTGGACTAGGGGGGTCATCACGCATATGGTGGTGCAGTAAAAATGTCGCAGTAAAGAAATTACTTTCAGCACCCCGCCATAATACACGTTTGGAGGTACCAGCACTTAGGCAGAGATATTCTCTTTACCTTCAAGGACTGGGGAAAGTACCGCAGTTGGACTTCCCTGCAATTTTATTTATTTATTTTAAGAAACTGTATTTATAGTGCAAATTGGTTAATTAAAACCATTTACACTTAACATATAGGCATTTATAAAAGAATAAAGAGCAACATCGGACAATAGGGCTGTACATCACAGCTCCCAGGCAAGAAACTGTACTTGGTTAGCCAGACGGCAGCTTATACATGACAGCTATGGTCCCAACTGGCATCTTCAGACCAGACTGAATTCACTAAATCATAGAAATGGGCCAACATTCCATCCACTACCTCCCCAAAGCTATGCCCTTGTTCCTAAATAATTTAAGAAACCAATTTTGCAGTCCTCATTCATCAGTTTACTTTCTGTAAGGAAGGCATGGTATCAGTAGAGACACAAGTGATCACAGTTCAATGGCGTTTATTGAACTTTCAAATGAGTTGGTCTAACGCCTATCTTATTCTAAATCTAAAGGTAGGAGCAAGCTACAACCATAAAATAATAATAACACAGTCCTAGTAGAGTCTTGTCAAAAAAAGGGCCTCTACTAATAAACCTATTGCCAATCCTTACTTCTAAATACACATAGTGTGAGAAACAATGTTATGCAAGAGAAAAGTGTTCAAGAAATGATATGTCAGGATATTTGAGATGTTGGCTCCCCTTCCCCACGTTGTCAGCACAAGATAAGGCGGCACATTCGAACTTAGCAGACACTCTGTCTTCTCTGGCACGAGGATGCAGTTCAAAACCTCAGCATCAGGGCCTTCTGTGCCAAAGTCTCTTTGCCATTCAAAGTCTCTTATTTTAGAAGGCCAGGATTTCATATGGACAAATTCTCTGGTGATTAATTGCTCACCCCGGGTCGCCCTCAGCCAGGCGCAGAGCCACTTCTCTCAGAATTTTCACATGCACAATTTCTCCGGTGATTTACTGTTCACCCCGGGTCCCCCTCCACTGGGCTCAGACCCACTTTAACACAATGTTCTTAATTGATCTCCCTCAATTGGGCTCTGATCATTTTATTTAATTTTCCTTCAATATCATCTATCGAAGACTTTCGATTGTGCACAGAATTTTGTTTGACCTGCCGCAAGACCACTTTGATTCACAAAATCTTTCTCTTTACAATTCTTTACTTTCACTTCCACAACCTTTCAGCTGTATATCTTATAGAGACCTTCGATTGAGCATGCATGCAGTTCTGGACCAATCTGTCAATGATATTGTATTCTTTCAAAGTTCAAACATTCATCAGCAGTTCAACTTTACTTGTGTCTTTTATCACATGCATTTTACCAATGTTCGTTCCAGTGCTTGTTTTACAATGTTGCTGCTTCCAAACTTGGCTTCAACACAGACCGGTCTTGTATCGGTCTCCCCAACTCAACGGCTTAGTTGATTTCTCTGTCGCTACTTTGTTCTTGGAGCCAAGGACTTTACCAAGGCGGATGCTTCTTCTCCCCGAGGCAGTTAGTCACGTAGGAGGAGAGCGGGTATCTCCGACACACAATGCAGGATTCTCCAAACTTGTCTCCGGTCCTTAAGCTGTTCAATCTCGGGGTCTCTTGATCATAACAGTTTCTTTCCAGAAAGGTAAAGAGAATTTCCTTCCTTGCAAACCTCTTGTAGTTTCCCTTCTTTCGTCCCTCATTCAGCTCCCGCCTCGGAACTGATGTTTCCTCGTGTGCTGTGCCTCACTCAGATTGTGCTTTCGTGCTCTGCCTTTTATCCGTGTGGGGAAGCTTAATAGAAGTCAGGTGTGAGAGTTAGTCAGCAATTGCCTGACCCACCTGACCATTGTTTTGGGACACCTCATGTATACTGCTCGGGTGTTAGTCTGTTTTCTCCCAGAGCAGGCTGTACGCATGAATGTGTTAGTGTAGGAATGGGGTTAGAGTTTTTATGTATCCTACCTAGTAGTGTGGGGTAAAGGTGTTGCAGTGAAGGGGATGCTGCGTCTCGCCATCTGGTGTCCCACTCCCCAAAGACCCCTGACCCAGATGATCCTCCCGCACTGGTCCACGCCCAGGAACTGGATCCAAAAGCGATGGCTGTGTCCTCGCCACCTGGATGACCGATCCCTGGGGACTAGTGGGTGTGACACCTTTTGGTTTCTCACATTGCACAGTGAGAAGTGTTTGTCTTTTGCCTCGCCTGCAAGGACCACGCTTTGCTGACATATCCAAGTTTCCTCAATCTCCCTGCAGAGCTGAATCCAACATTCAATCTTTCCTGAGGCAGCCACAATAGGTGACCAAGCCACTTTCCCCTCACAACTGGTTGCCTTTCCCCAACTCTGCCGCTCCCCCATGACCCGTTGCTGGCCTTATGGACACTTTGGCTGCCCACTGAGATATCATGGAAGACATGCTTCTGTCAGCCGATCAATTCCTGTCATTCTTTAGAAAACTGCCATAGAAAAGTAGCCAAAGTATCGTATACTTTTCTGTAGAAGTTGTATTTCCAACCTCGTGTCAGGGTTGAGTTGGCTCCCCTACACCCACACTTTCTTTACTCTATTTCATTTTTTAACTGATTTTGTGCATAATGTATGCACATACACTACTTTGCTCAACATTGTATAGTCTTAAGCAAACTCTCAGATGGGTCTTCCACGAGGTTGGCTCATTTATCCTCAATGAGACCAAACGTGTCCACGTTGTTCCAATTCCACAACCTTGCCTTCTAACAGTGAGAAGATTAGGTGATAGACAATCCTGCTCTTCCTCAACAAGCGTTAACCGGGTTTTGCGTTATGATACACATTCTAACATTTGTATTTCTCCCTTTCTACCTTCCTTCTTTTGCCAACATAGCCATCATTTTTTGTTTTGGCTGGCTGGTGCTGGAGTCATGAATTGCTAACTGTTATGAACATGGCAGAGGGCTGAGGGAATCAAAAGAACCAAGTAACTGCATGCCAAACATTCCATACTAAGGGTATTCTTGCATGTGCAAATGCAGGCGTTACAGACACATACACACTATACAGAGTATACAGGGCATACGCCTCAAAGTAGCGAGAACATGGGGTACCCTTTTAGCATAAATTCTGAAGATGTGCTGCCGCTGTGAAAGCATTTCCCCCTGAGCCTCGCAGTGCTTGATGTAGGATCTCAGTAGATGGTGGCAACAGCTGGGAATATTGGAATGACTGTAAAATGACTGATGCGCAGTCAAAACCGTTGACCTTTGTACTGCCTTTTGCCTCCTATCCACTCTCTCTCAAGCTTGCCTGACTAAAGAAAAAGGCTGAGGGTGGGAGTTGTTATTCTGTTATAACCTAATGTGTTATGAGAGGGCGGCTATGAGAACATCTGTTTTATGGGATGTTACATCCTGTAGCATAACGTTATTTTGGATGAATTAAGGAACACATAAGTGAGCTATGTTGAAAGTGCTGGTTGAAATTTGAGACCCTGGATTGATTTTGCAAGAATTTTATTCCTGGTATGTACTGCACACTGAACATTCCCAGAGGTCTTTTCAGTGGACCATTTACATGCCTATCATTCAACATGCATTTCCTGGGTTGACATCAGATCCTAGTCCCGAGAGTCCCCATCAGTGACGCAATGTACTCTTTTACAGGATAGCTCTGTGGGTGGATTGAACTCTGCAGCGATGTGTGCGAGTGTGTAATCAGTAAGTCAAATGTTTGAATCACAGGAGATATGATTAAAAGATCATTTTTCTGAGATAAATAGAATCTGTACCATTGAGTTTGGCTTAAAAAAAATCTGCATTGTAAGCAACAAGAGACAAAAGTTGTGTGTGTGTGTGTGCTTAATCTTCCTACAGTTAAGTAAGTAATAAAACCCGATCCAGTGGGCCGGATTGGGTGGTAACAGCCCAGGAGCCAAAGTAAAGGGCCAAGTCCAGCGATGGCCTTACCAATGGGCCCGGCGCTATTAACCACCCGTTCTGGCCTGCTGGATCGGGTGTATTGCTATTAGCACCCCAGGTTTTAAATCCGGAAACCCATGGTGCTAAGAGCAATGTATTTTGTTTCAACTAACAAGGTGCTTCACAACGTCCCGTTCACTGAAACAAAATACGTACTTAAGATGGCCACCATGGATCTGGAAGGCGAACTCCATATGGAGTCACTCTTCCATTTCCATAGCAGCTCAGGAGGCTGGAGCCAGGTTGTGCACCGCAGCTGCTGAAAGAAATCAGGTAAATAGGGGTGGGAGGCAACCGGAGACCCAAGTGGAAGGGAGGGGAGGGTGGGTAAAAGGGCAGGGCAGAGGAAGCAGCCATCATGTTGCTTGGAACGCGGGTTTGGATCGTGGGATTCAGACCATGACCCAAGCAACCTGATTGGTTGGCTCCTCTGCCCCGGGTGCTAATGTCCAATACTGCTATGCACGTTTCTGGGATAGGTCTTATGCTGCTTTCATTCGTCTTCAAAGTGCTCAGGGGCAGGAGGAGAGAGAGTGGTACATACATAAGGAAATCAGAAAACAGAAAGAGGAAGCAACATCATGCTATTGTTTGTTGCTTGCTTGTATAGAGCCTATGCCAATTTATGGCCACTTCAAAGAACTCATGGGGAAAATGGTAGCAGGGAAGAAGGAGTGAGGGATGTCAGGAGAAGGATGACAGCAACTTGACATCTTATGTTGACTGAAGTGATTTAGGGTGTAATACATGCCTTTGAATAAGATGCCTTAAGGCTACTATCAAGTAAAGATGGGCAAAAAATGGGACAGGAGTAAACAGAAAAAGAAGTAGGATAGGCAAGGAGGAAACATAATATCATGTCCTGTAGGCCTAAGTAACTAATAGGGGTCACAAGTGCTATAATATATTATGTCTCCAGGCTGGGCTAGAATGCATGTTCTCCAATGAAGCTGGAAAGTAGAAGAGGCAACAGGAGGGTATGCCATGTTGATCGGAGAGACCTAATGGTTCAATAAGAGATGGTGCCATAAAAGTGATAGCCTCTAATAGGCTACGGTCGCTTTAAAGCACTGAAGGGGAAAATCAGCCATGGTGTGGAGAAGAAGAAGTCACGGAAGGAAATCGGAGAGTGAAGAAGGCACTGTGATGTCGTTATGGTGGCTGCTTGTATAGTGCTTATGAACCCTAAGGCTTCTTAAAACACTTCCCAACCCCTACTAAGAAAAGTAACTTCACAAAGGCTAGCACTACTGTAGAGTTTGATCAAGAAAAAGAAACTAGGTTGTCAAAAGAGAATTACTTAAAAAGGCATGTTAAAGCTTTAGTCGCGTGGGAATGATGATGCGGTTACACCGAAGTACCTGGAGGATGAGGAACTTTCTCTCCTCAGTGTATTGAGGTGAAAGAGAGACGGGGCCAGACAAACGGCGATGTTGGTGGGAGTCATTTGATTTTCTTCTGCACATGCAACTACATCCCGGAGGAAGACGAGGAGGGTCATTAAAGCCTCACGGTTTTCATCAGGCAGCAGGAGGATGGCCGCCTGGACTGCATAGAATTGTTGGTCTTTGGGCATATCTGGAAAAAAAAACATTTAAAAAAAACCTTCAGACATTTAACACTTTTTAAAATGAGTGGTTAAGCCAAAGAAAACTAAAACTTGCATCTGAATTAGATGTTTGAGCAATAGCTTCTGGATGTAACTGCAGGAGCGCACACACAGGAATGACTTAATAGGGCATTATGTATAACTAGAATCACATGCCTGTACACCAAGATAGGCAATTCTAACAAAGGCGGCAAAGAAGTCAAACAAGAGGACCAGAGTGTCTACCCACTACCAAACTGTTATCAAAGGCAGGCAAAAGGCAGCCCTGCATAGTAATTTACTCAATCCAAATTGAGAGAGGTGTCCACAGTCCTGAGCTTTTCAAAAGAAGCAGAAGGCAAACCGCGTGCTGCATTACATACACTGGTAGATGTGCAGGAAGGATTCACACAGCTTGGTAGTGAATATGGGCTCTGGAAGATCCCGGAAATACTGTTTGACCATATCCGCCACATCGAACGCCGACTGTCCTTCATAGCTGACGTCGTTTGGATCAAGCTCGTTCATTTCCCGTAGGGACTGGATCCGAGATTTGACTCCAGACTTTCGGAAAATTCCAACCTTTGAGGAAACAAAGTTAAAAAAGTAAATGCATATGAGACAAAGGAAAACAAATCTCGCTTATGTAAATCGTCAAAGAAGCTGGTGATGGGCCCATTGAGCACATAGAAAGTGGTACAAATTATAGAAGTTGCGTGTGTTCCCACCAATAAAGTTGCTGTGTCAAAATATGCAAATATTTTAATTCCATGATTCTTACAATGACAATTCAATGTCAGGCAAAACAGTTTCAACAACATAGACACAATGACATTGCATTTGTAAATTAATTTGCGTAACTCAGTGAAGGTATTGATTCCCCTACACCCCCGCCCCCCACTCCCTCACCCCCGCTTGGTGAATGGTACAGCCTGCATTTGTGTAACCAAAAGTTCTTATGGGTCATTAATGTGTAGACTGCATGCGAGGTGGGCCAGCACAGAACCCTGATGCACTCCACACACCACCTGAATTTCCTTAGTACACTCAGCACCAGGGACACATCTTATATAAGCTGCTGTTTCCGAACGAAACAACCTTAATATTCTTAATAACGTCTCTAGAATGGACATACCCCCCAGATATCCCAGGAAGTCGGACTATCGATCAGATCCTATTGCAATGAGAAGTCCGCAAAAGCCATATGTAATGGCATTCCATACCAGCCATATTGTTTAGCTGCCATTAGGGACACATTGAAGGCTTGCTTGATTGTCCTTAACTCCTATGTAAAACCTCATTGGCTGTCCACAAGCTTATTGTTCTTGTACCCAGGTTAACAGTGCAGCATGTACCTGCCTGCCAAATAATGTGGCTGTTGCATCCAAGGGGTGGGGGCAGGTGAGAGGACTTTGGCAACGCCCTATCACAAGTGTTATGCCAGTTTAATGGCAGTCAGCCATCAACTACTCCAAATGAAACTTGCCATTCAATAATAGGGCCAGATTGTCACATTGCTTTTAAAAAGAGCAAATAGAACTGAATCTTGTTGCCCAAACGGGCATGCTACATTCTGAGGGATTAAGTGTACTTGGCATGTCTCCGAGCTCTGATAGCAGATGCCTAACCTCTACTAACCAGTCCTGTTTGCTCCTGATTAGTACGAAAACATCTTTAACATGTTTCCCTACTCAGGACTGCTTTTACAAGAAGATAATTGTCGATGCTTAACTATGGTGACACCACAGTGTCACCATAGTTAAGCACCAGGAATTTAACAACATTATGCTCACCACACTGGATAAAATTGCCCCTGTCTAACTTAGACCTAGCAAACCAATAGCCCATTTAAACAAATGGTTCACTCCACAACTTAAAGACCTTCTCACCTTAAAGAATAAAAGTGAAACTAATTGGAGACTTTGCCCCTCTAGTGAGAACAAAGCAAAATTAACCTCACTTTCCTCACACTACAAGAAGGAAATTTGCCGGGCAAAACGTAATTCCTACAACGAGCGTATTGCTAACTCGAGCATGAAAGAACTCTTTTCTATACTCAAAGAACTAGAGTCCCCAATTGCTATACCTGATGTCTGTACCAAGGACAAAACCTGGTGTACAGACATCCAACATGCCTTAGCTAATAAAATTAATACACTCCAGAATAAAATTCAACAAAAAAAAGAAGTACTGAATTTACAGCATTCGCCCTACACCCTCTTGCCCCACGATTCACCATCGGCACACAATACTACCTTCCATTTTTCTAAAATGTCTATCCTGGAGGTAAAAAAATTATCCTATAACTGAAGTCTTTGAACTGCAAAGGCGATATTTGCCCAGCTCAATTAATAAAAGATGCTGCCAGAGAACTCTCCCCATTCATAACTAAACTGATAAATGCCTCATTTGCCACAGGTACCATACCTGCCAACCTCAAACAATCTTGGGTGCAAACCCTCCTCAGGAAACAGACACTAGATCCTCTTATTGCCACCAACTACCGGCCCATCACCACGGTCCCATTTCTACTAAAAATATTGGATAAAGCCACATACATCCAAATTCAAAAACGCCTGGAACTGCACAAACTTTTAGGCAATAGACAATCTGGTTTCCATCCACTACATGGAACAGAGACAGCCTTAATTGACCTAAAGTCCCAAACAGACGAGCAGAGAGACAAAGGAAGGACAGTACTCCTGCTCCTACTTGATCTTTCTGCCGCATTTGATTTGGTCAATCACAAGGTCTTATGCCGGCACCTTGACTCTGCAGCCCACTTCTCCACTGGTGCCATCAAATGGATTGAGTCCTTCCTGAGTGAGAGAACCATGAGAGTCTTCTCCCCCTCGTCAGCTGCCGACCCAATACCCATCCTATGCGGTGTTCCCCAAGGGTCTTGCGTCTCGCCTACCCTCTACAATATCTTCACTAAGCCACTGTTCGACGATCTGGACCAGCTGGGTATCACCTACACTAACTATGCAGATGATACTCAGATTCTCCTCCCACTTTCTGGGGATTACACATGGATGGCCACTCATGGCCTGTGTTTGAACGATGATAAGACTGAACTTACAATTCTGGGTTTGCAGGCTAACATTAAAAAACTAGGCCAAGAATTCTCATTTAATATTGACGGGAACACCATCAAAGTCTCCAAGGAACTAAAAACCCTTGGATTCTACCTGGCCTCTACACTGTCCTTCGATAAACAGGTCAAATCCTTCACCTATGCCACGGCTTACACCTGCAAGCTACTTAGAGCTGGTAAGCCGTTCCTCTCCGACAATAGTTGCCTGATCCTGGCTAGAGCTCTAATACTCTCTAGAATTGACTATTGTAATGCCCTATACAGTGGTGCCAATAAATCTACCATCCAAAAGCTCCAAACACTATAGAAAATGCGCTAAGAGCAGCCCTAGGCATAAACAAGAAAACCCACATCTCTTCCCTGAAACGCCAACATAAATGGTTATCCACATCCAACAAAATACAACTAAAAACGCTTTCCTTGACCTACAAAGCCCTTAATATTGCAGCCCCCAGTTACCTTATAAACTCCAGAGAAGAACCTCTCGCAGACCTACCAGAACTGGGAATGCTAACTGTCTGACTACACCCAAATATAAGCTTACCACTATTGGGGGCAATAGCTTTACTGTAAAGGCAGCTAAATTCTGGAACTCACTGCCTCAGGAGCTGAGAGCGGACCAACCTTACCTACATTTCAGGAAAAACGTAATAAAACACATCATTGCTACTGACCCTTAGTCTCCCATTACCCACTGGGGACCTGTCCACTTCCAAAGAGACTTGGTCATCCTGTATTAATAGTGTACTACTGCGCTAACTCTGAAGACCTTGCGATCTACTTGGAAGCCTAAGTGCTTTACGAAGGGCCCCACCTTTGCACGCATATCTTTTTGTACAGTGCCTATTGTTTATTTATGTAACTACATTGGCTACTCTTTGTCTTCGCCCTATTTTGTACATTGTATATATCCTGTAATCATGCAAAACTGTATGTTTTGTAACCTTGTAAATACTGTATCCTTTGTATATTCGTAACTTTTGTAAGCTTTGCATTTCCATATTGTTGCGCCCTTTTACTCACGAGTCTGGTGCGCCTAACAAATGAATAAACAAACAAACCACCAGAATGGGACACCAGTAGGACCTGCATTCATCCTAAAAAAGTCACACTTGTCCCCATTGCAAATGGAGGGGCTGATCCCAAAATGGTACCTTGCAAGAGTCATATCACCAGTGCTGTCCACAACGAATAGAAACAAAAATGCAAACATTTTGAAGCATATTTCAAAGAAAAACCCACTTGTTTTCATAGTTCAGAGTGCAAAGGTGGTAAGCTTGGCAGACAGTTTAGTGAAAAAAGTGGGTCTTTCAATTTAGGTAGCAGCGATCAGAGAAATACGTTTCTACATTAAACAGTGGCCAGCCTCAATGATCAAGCAGATGAAATGGAACCTGTGCTGACTCGATTTCCTCCGTCCTGTATTTGCAGAGCTCTAATTCCTTAGCTTTTGTGAAAAGGAATGTCCTTTCTTGTGAGAAGAATTGCTTTAAAGCTGCTATGTTTTGAACATTATTTGGCAAATGGGAATGAGGAGTATCATTGATGTATGTGGCCTGTAGATCCTCTTTTCACTTCCTGTTTGATGATTAAATAGGGTTGGGCTAGTCGAGGATGCCAGTTTTGTACCTGCCACATACTTAATTTCACTTTCATGATTTCTTTCACCGAGCAGATAGACAAAAGCATCAAGTCTCCAGAGGAAAGCTTGCAGGCCATGTCCTCCCCAACTACTGCCTATATGCGGGGAGAAGGAATTGTTTGCAACTACACAGGATTCCCACGATAATTACCACTGCTACTATAATCGTGATTTCTATCTAGGAATAAGAGCAAGTGACGGAACGCTGTTACCTTCCATGTCACCCAGTCCTTGGGCCTCTGCTACATATCAGGTAAAGCAGAGGGAGAGTTTCTTTAGTGCAAAGGAAATCTGTGATTCAGATTTCTGTATCATTGGACCAAATTTCATGACCACTCCCTACCCGTAGGTGATCCTGTACATTAGGAATGGCAGCTGTTCTTCAAACACTAGTGAGGGAATGAATGCACATTTTAATAAAAGGGAGAGCAAAGCGTCAGCGAGGTACCCCAGGAGCGGCCCTCCTCTGTGTGATGTGTGTCATTGACCACACAAATGGCTCTATTACTATTTGTACATTGTTTATTTACTTGTATTTATTTATTTGTCACACACCGCAACCCAAAGACATCAGGACACATATACATTTACGACAAAACAAAACAGTTCAAGAACCCAGAATAACACAGAGTTTATCGGTTAGTTAAACAGGAGTGTTTTTAACCTTTTTATGAAAAGTCAGAAGGCACTTCTCTGTCCGTAGGTTGTCCGGCAGTTCATTCCAGGCATGTGAGCCCTGAACAATGAAGGAACGACCTTTCCCTCTTGCTCTCTTAAATCTTAACGCTGATGGGTATCTGAGGATCTAGTTGATCTACCCAACTCTTGCAGTTAAAGTCTTTCCTTGAGGTAGACAGCGGATGATCCATACATGCATTTATGTGTCAAAGTAAGGGTCTTAAAGAGAATGCTTGAGGCCACCGGTAACCAAGGGATATCTCTCCTTGCCAGAGTGATGTGGTCCCTTTTGGCAACATTCTTAATGATGCGTACAGCATCATTTTGTGATGTTTGAAATGTATGGATGTTGTTTTTGTTAGCTCCATTCATGAGCATGTTGCAATAGTCAAGCCGGGGCATTATAATGGCCCTCACTAGAATTTCGCAGTTTTTACTTGTGACCTAAGGTTTCACAAGCCCCACCAACCTTAGGTGTTACTGGGATTTGAACGCTATTCACCTATGCATCGAACCCTAGTGAGTAGTCTAATACTACGCCCACGGTTTTAACTTTCTCTTGTACCGAAATATAATAGCCATCAATTAAAAAATTAACAAAATATGGGTCCAATTTTGTTTTGGATTGAGAAGATCCAAATATTAACAGCTTGGTTTTACTGCTGTTCAAGAAAAGGGTGTTAGTTGTCATCCAGATGTTTACTAACCTGTAGATATCTTGGATTACTTTGGAGTCTTTCTATCATCGGCGTAATTAGAGAATATTATCCCCATCTTAACCAGGATACTACATAAATGGCAGAGGTAGATATGCAAAAGTGCTGGAGACAGGCAAGTGCCCTGAGGAAATCCACAGTTGCATGTTTCATAGGGGGAGAAAGCCTGTCCCCAGCATACCCTACACCTCCAGTTAGAAAGGAAAGCTTTGATCCATTCAGTAGTTGCAGGTGAGCATTGCCCTACCAATGATAGGGCAGCCAGAAGCTGTTTTTGATCCAAAAGGTCAAAAACTGCTGAAAGATCCAGCAGCATCAAGAGACCCGTTGGATTGTCTTAATTGCAAGATTTCAGCAAACTCCAAGTGATCCTGTATCTGCATGGTGGCCACTTTGTCTATGATTTTTAAGAGAAATGGGACATTTGTGATAGTCTGAAATTATTGACATCTTTGGGGATCTAATCCTGCTTTTATTAGTAGTGGGATGACAGCTACTTTCTTGATGCACTCTGGGATTGCTCTATGAAAAAAGGTACCATTGGTGAAGCGTGTTAAGAAAGGAGCGAAAATGCAGATATTGTTTAGAATAATTTTGAATGCAATAATATCAACAGGGCAGTGGGAGTGATGCATTTTCCTTGAAGGCTTTTCTATATCGTATAGTTGATTAAAGTCTTCTGTTTGCTGTTATGACACCTGCAATAGCTCTGTGTCCACCAAAAGACTCATAATTATGATTGTCAAGTCAATTACAAGCATGTGCTGTTATGGGATTCATAATCCATAAATCAGAATGTCCTTATAAAATCAATAAAAAGGAAACGTATATGTCTCAGCATAACCAACGCGGTTCTTGGTCCAGTCTCCTACGAGGCTCTTGGCCGCATCATAATGTAGTACTCACACTTTAACCAGTGGTCAAAATGTACAAAATGTAGAAGTGGAACTATGTTCCCTGCTGGCCTGTTATCGCTCCACTCAAACCCCATCGCCACATCCCCTCCCAGGTGCAACGCAAACCTCCACACAAACACACCTGCTGTTTCAGGGAATGCTCAATGCACTGAAGTGCAAGTTTCTACTTCTTCAGTTTTACTTTGAAACAGAACCATTCTGGAACGTTTTTTTTTAAAACAAAATAAAACTATAGGAACAGTAAAACGTTTTATTTTAAAGAAGAGGAGCACCACTCGCACCCACTTAATCCACTGACTACAACTGCCTGTTATTTTCAAAAATGCTCTTTTGCTATTTGCAGAAACTAGTGTACAATTGGAAAAAATAACTGCATGATTCCGTTTTGCTATCCTTACAGATGTGGACCCACTGCTTTAATTGGGAAATGACTGCACTGCTAATGAAACTGACTTCATAATGTCATCGGTTTTCTTTCAGTGACGCTTAACTATCTCTGCATAATATGGGGAATGTCTTGCTAATTTCAGGACAAAGGAACTTGCAGGTAATTTGGCTAAAACAGACGGCAACATTTTTGTGTTGTATTGTGCACGTTGTCCTAATAATATGAATAAAGTTAGGGTGCACGCTGAACTTTTTGCAAAAACCATGATAATGGAATAACAGAAGTGATAATGCCATGATAGCGGAATTGATAATGCCATGAATACGGAAATGTGGCTTCTCGGAAGCTCCAGGAAAATCACTGTTTTAAAAATTGTAATGGACTTGATGTTTACTTTGCAGGAACCAACACGTCTGTCTTTGTCGCGTCTATAATTCCACAATGACCATGTCCTAATAATAATAATAATTTTGCATTTATATAGCTCAACGAACCCTCAGGTATCTGAGCGCTGCTTATTATTACCCATGGTGTGTGGTGCTCATTTATCGACCTCAGAAGGATGAAAGGCTGAGTTTGGCCCTGCCGGGATTCGAATCTGCATTAGCAAGCTCTGCTTGGATGTCAAAGCGAGCGCTCTACTCGCTGTGCCCACTTGACCGGCTATGATGACAAGGGGCTATTCTGTGACTAGCATGATACATTAAGGGGAGTGCTTTAAACCTAAACCTCTGGGCAATAAGTAATAGATGAGGGGGTGTGATGATTCCCGCAGAGTCATCACTGATTCCCTGACCAAAATCGTCTCCCATATGGCCAGGGGATGGGAAGCCGCTACTTAATCCTGACCATGGCATTATGAGGGAGAATCATGTGGGAGGAGATGGCTGTCGGGGGAAGGTGGTGACCCCATAGAAGAGATACAGTATTCTTCCCTTTCTGGGAACACCTCATAATTCCTAAGTTCTTGATGGCATGTTGTCACTATACAAATCCCTCCATTGTAAAACCCTAAAACCCCTTCCTGCAAAACACTCTAGGCAGAATACCATGAATTCCTCATATACACATACCTAACATCTCCTGTCTCTGATGTTTTTCTTCTAAACAAAAATCCTAAACAATATTATTTTAAATGTCCCAGAAATCCTATGGACTCCCACAAAGCCTCAAGTACCGAGACGAGGAAAAAGGAGTTCATGTGGATTGAAAGAAACACCAAGCTAAACATGCAGACTAATTGTTGTAATGAAGTCCCCATGTGCAGGGCATTTACAAATGTTGTCCGTATTCAGAGACCCAGAGAAGAAGGAAGCAGAACAGAGACATAAGGCAGCAGCACAGGAGCAAACTATGCTGGAGAAGGCAGGCACTTCCAAACTGCCGCTCGCAAGCATTACCTACCGGAGTGGTGCGAAGCCAAAAGAAACACTGCAGGCACCGTGGGAGAGCTACTGGCTCCGCGGACATGCCGAGAAGTAGCAGTCTTACCGGGGGTGAATGCAGAACTGGCAGGAGAGCTGGGAGAAGGTCTGCAGTGTGACAATAGCCACTTCAGAGAGGAAACTTCACTGCAGCAATGTGCCAGGTGTCGGGGACGCTGCAGACATCAGTGAGTCTGCCCAGAGCCATTGCGGACCCCAGAGTATACCGACAGGCATGTGAGCAATTAAGAAACAGTTTTTTTAAACATACCAAGTAAAATACAAAACAAGATTTGGACAAGTCTCCATATATGAAATGTCAATATGGGTAAAGGTGGATCAAGTATTGCCACAAGCAAATGAATACTAATGAAGTTAAAAGCCAGAACTTGAACACCTCTCCATATGTGAGATATCAATGTGGAGAAATTTAGATACAGTGAAGTAAAACAACTGTGCTATTTTAAAATACATTGAACTCAAAGATGTCCTGGTGAAAGAAGCTCATCAGGCACTGGGACTTTGGGGGGAATATAACTGGCAGAGAAACATAGCAGGGGATCTGCAAGACCCCAGAAGGGGATTGCTGGCAGGGGAGTACACAAGGCAATCCATTTGAAAGATATGGAAGAATAGGACAACGTATCAAGACACCTGGCAGGGGAGTATACCAAGGGATCTAAGAACCAGATGAAAGGAAGCCCTGGCAGTCAAAACACCAGGCAAGTTAAAGTTGAATAAGCATGTTATAATTGTGGTAAGATACCTGGCAGGAGAGTCTACCAGGGAATTCTATGAACATACAAAAAGATTCCTGGCAGGGGAGTATACCAGGAAGTCCACTATAGTCATAGAAAGAAACGTATTTACTTTTGCAAAACACATGGTAAACCAAGTATACCAAAGCCTAATAAAATAGGCAAGTGGAAGTTGTGAAATTGAATAAAGACTGTTTTCCTTTTCAATATCTAAATAACTGGTGGAAGGCTATAAGCAAAGAACTAAAGAGCTGATGCGACGATTTCTGATGGAGAAGTACATCAGGTGGTCCAATAAGATATGAAAGAGGTTAAAAGAGACACTTTTGCCATCCTTAAGAGGCTGCTGTTTGAAAGAAACATTGTTGCCATCCTTAAGAAAAACTTGTTTGAAAAAGACACTGTTGTCATCCTATGTGAGGTATCCAGGGAAAGGGAAGGGAACCACCCTCTGGATTCAAGTATTTTCTCCTTTGAATAGACTATTTCTGTTAGATGTATCTACTTACTTTAATTGTGAACAATTTTTGCCAAACATAAGTCAGAGACCTTTTCCTTACACTTTTAGTTGTTGCTTTACAGTGTGAGGGCCAGAGTAGTATGTTTTGGAGACAAGCGCAGTGTATCTGCTTTGATGACAAGGCACAGACTGATCTTTAGTTTTAGTTTTCTAGGTAGGTAAACTCTCTTTAGGATAGGGACAGAGGCCTTCATCCAACCTTTGTACTTTAATAAAGATGTCTGATCATGAGAACATTACAACTTTGCACCTGCCTCTCATTTCAGACCCCTCACAGGTGCTACCGGAGCAGGATAAACAGTCACAAAGCCTGATGTATACAAAAAAGTAGTCCAACTATTTGTGATCAAAGAGAAAACATTTTTTTAAGGACAAACAATGTGCTGATGAAAGCCTCAAGAAAACCCTTGGAATGTGTGTGTGATGAACAGGCGGCTACCGTAAAAGTTCCATATCTATTCAGCATGCACAGAATATGAGGAACTCAGGCCTAGTGCTAATGTTTCAAACAATGCAGGTATAATTCCCAGATAAAGACAATTCCCACACAATCTGACCCCGGCACATTGTGGGTTCATACCTGGTCAAGGAAGTGAATTCGCAAGTACTCCAGAGCTCTGAGTATACCCTTTGGAATGGGGCAGCCTGTTCTCTGGACGTTCAGCAGAAAAGGAACACCAAATACATATTTGTCCTTATAGTCGGGTGCTTTTATTTTTCGGATAAACTTTGGAACAGTCCTAAAAAAGAAACAATTTATTAGCCCAAACAATCTTTGTAAGTTTAAACAATATTACACTGTAACCTACTATCGTCAATGCTTGTGGTACATGAACAGTGGTAATTTATGTGCCAGGTTTCTATCATTCAACCAATCCGAGTGTTGAATTAGGTCTCCACTTGGTTTAATAGCAAGCCTACCCAATGATCTTTCCCACAACAATTCTATGAGCATCCCCTTCTTGCCTAATACATTCTGCCACTTGTCCAGACTGTTATCTCCTGCTACAACAATATTTACCTATTCATGGAGTTGCCGATTGTGGATCCCTGGCACCTGAAGTCGGACCCATCTCATGCATGCAAGCCCTGCTAGTAAGGCGTCACTTTTGTATTCATGAGGCGTCACTGTGTACCTCTGGCACCTGCAGTCATCCCTCCTCCTGCATGGAAGCTTGGCTAGGGAATCATAAGGCAACATGTATATATGCATTGAGGGACTGACTGTGCATCCCTGCCACCTGCAGCAGGTCCCTCTTACTGCAAGCAAGCAATGATATGATTGGTTATTTATAACGCGCTTAATACTCAGAGGTTTGTAAGTGCGGACCCGGGTATCAAACCTTTGTTGCTCAGTGTCGTCTTGCTTCCAAGGCGAGCACGCTGCTCCTGTGCTATCCTCCCGAGATGCTAGTGAATTATAAGGCAACACTTAGGTAACTATGGAGGGGCCGACTGTGGATCCATAGTGCTTGAAGTCAGTCCCTCCATGCATGCAAGCCCTGCTAGTGAATTATAAGCTATCACTTTTGTATGCATGAGGGGACGCTGCCAACTGTGGATCCATGGCAACTGCGGATCCATGGCAAATGCAGTCATTCCCATCTCAATCATAAGGCAACAGGTATATATGCATCGTGGGATTGACTGTGAATCCCTGACGCCTGCAGCCATTCCATCGTCCTGCACGCAAGCTATATTAGCAAATTATAAGTCACAGTAATGTATTCACAGATGGGCTGACTGTGTCTCCCTAGCACCTCCAGCCAGTCCCACTTTCCACATGCAAGCCCCGCTAGTGACTCATAGGACCTGCATGCAGAAGGTCAGGGGGAGGAATCCATGGCACACTTTGGTCCACACACCCAGCTCCTACATCTCTCTTATGAATTGAGCCCGCTGGGATTTTGTCAGCGTTTTTTTAGTTTGATCATTAAGGGCAGGAACATTTCAGGTACATGGCATGCGTTTTTGACACGATGCATCTCTCACAAAGATTTCAAAACATTCATTTGAAGGCAAATTGTTGTTAAAATCTATCTCATACTTAGGAAAATTAAATGCCTCCTTCTAGTAATTGACATGCTGAAATATCTCACTGAGATTTGTAAAGGAGTACTGTTGTCTAGGTAAAAGGTAGTGTGAGGTTGGCCCATGGTGATTCCGTGAAGTTTTGAAGAGGTCAGCGTATGTCATGGATGTTAGAAATTTCCCCCATCCCTTTTGACATCACTCAATCTTACACATAGGGCCAGGGTTGTAACATGGTTCTATTTATGTGCAAGCCACTTTCACAGTAAGTTGATGCATGTCAGCTGTTTTTCACTTTTAAGGACTGCAACTTAATTGATTATTATTGGCTGAAGAGGAGAGCTCAAGAACTACTGGCTCCTTTTGGGATCAGGATAATGCAATGTTCCATTTTTTTGGTGAGCCCGGTTGAGCCGACCCAATCTTTCACCCCCCTCTACCCCCCCCCCAACACAGGTTAATGGTAATGATTAGTGGCATTGATTATTGCAGTGCTTACAAGGTGGAGGAATCCAACAGGACGCCCTACGCAAACCATCAAATTATTGTTAAGGATTGCCGATCTGTTGTGATAGAGAACAATCATTGATTGCAGCACACTAACGCATCCTTTGGAGGTGCTGTTGTGCAGTCATGAACATTAACTTGTGGATACATTTGGGGTTCCAATAAGTTGGGGAAATGTTGGATTGCCCCAAGTATTCTGTGATCTCTAGGGTTTCTCCATCATACTGCAGTGTAGCTTGAAACACAGGGAGTAGATCAAATGATTATCCCCATCTGTATGAAAGTATACACTTCTCTGCCACATTATATTAATTTAGTTATTTAGGATATTTGTTTAGTGAGAAGAGCATGTTGCTTTTTGTCGACTGCAAATTCTAGGCAATCATTTGTGTTGGATAGTGGGCCTGTTTTCATTCTCATCTGCCATAAGATTCCCTAGAGACACATGACTCGTTAGTAGAAAGCAGGCTGCACCTTGAGACACTTATACACATATACATATCTCTTTGTGTTCAAAGTTTTTTTAAGGCATAGCAGTTAAGAGAAAACAAATCAACTACTGGCACTTTTAGGGTAGATTATGAACACACTGTCCTATTACCAGTTCCATCCTTGCTTGCTGGAGGGGGAGTATTTGTCCATCAAAGCAGTGAGCTTTAGCAAAGCCAGCTTCTGTATTCGGTTGAGGTGGGCGGCCGACTGGCTGTCGATCTGCGTCAAAATATTTTCCAAATATGTACATTGTCCCTCAGACCAGTTTTGCCTGTTAGATGTGGAACACATACATAATTATTCACTGCCAATAACATTATTTTTTCTACAGAGACGTGACTGTGCTACTTACATGGTTTCAGAGGTGGCGATCTTAACATACTTCTTTCGAATTCATTGCCTTTACAAATATTTACTAGGAATAGCCTCTTAGCCTTAAATAGACTATTTCTCATTAGCAGACAGTGAGGCTTAAACCTTAGAGAAGCATCCTAGATCACGTTAATATGTTGTCACATTTATGGAGCAAGACATGATATTTTTGGGAATAGAGTTTTGCTTAGTATGCCCACATATCAAAGGCAGAACTAAAACTGACCTGCTGGAAAGTGGTTTTGATGAGTCTGATCCTGAAATGGTTATAAAGGGTAAAGGTGGTGAACCACCATCATTATTATTCCCACAATTATTGTCTGTGTCGTTAATTGGAATTCTCCTAGACTGTTTTGCCAAATGTTTTTTTATTTTAAGATGAATGTCTTTTGGAGAAGATGGAGATGGTGACGTTGAATCATTGGCAAAGTCGGAGTCCCCTTCGTCAGAGAACTTCTCTGTCCATTGGTTGACTAATTTCCGGAGTCCATTCACATGCTCCATAACATTGTCCAGTTCTGAAAAAACATCGTCATCATCATCATCGTCATCGTCATCCTCATCATTTCCATCATCATCCTCATCGTCTCTGCCACCATCTTCTCCTGTTGACTCGATAGCATTAAAATGCAGTGGGATGCTCGGAACATTGTCATATATGCTCAACCGATTATCCAACAAAGAAAGAGGACTTGGAGGTGCCTCCGGATCCTTACTACTGGACGATCGCACCCGGTTCCGTCTGCACCCATGAAAACTTCCAGTCCTCCAGTTAACAGAAGTGTTGTCAATCGGAGATAAAATACTGTTTGTAAGTGCTTTGGGAAAAGTCCCAGGCTTATGCCCATGGGGTATTTGAAACATCTGATTCCCGTGCAGATTTATTTCGTTCTTGAGGTTTTGTTCAGATACATCATTCCAAATGGAGAGCTTAGCAGGGTCAAAGTCTTCTGCGTATATACCTGCTCTTTTAGTGTGGCTTCTGACCCTGATGACGGGGCTTGGAGTGCTCACCGTACTACTGTTCTCCGATGGACTGCTGCTGCTGCAGGTTGGGGGGGAATAGGAAAAATGTTGTTTAACCTGACCATCAGCCAGATCAGAAATGTTTACACAATTAAGGTTCCTCAATTTGTCCTCGTTTAGTCCATCAAGCAGCACAGGACAACTTATAATAGGCTTGCCTTTTAAATGGCTACCCCTCTTTACAGTGGAGCTCTTTAAGCGCAACTTCTCCATTTTCCTAAGGAGGCTTTTGCCCTTTTTAATTGGAGTCTTAGCCAAATGTTTTTCTTCACTTATGATATTCAGGATCTCACTGGGAGAAGGGGAGCAGCTGAAGGTGGAGTCTGGGGAGGCCAGCTTGCTTGAGGAGCATCTTGAGGAGCTCCTGCTGGTCTCTAGGTCATCAAGCGTTTTTGGGAAGTTGGCACTGTAGCTATCTCCACTACTGGAACTGTGAAGCGAAGACACGTCATGCTTTTCTCGGCAGTCGGAGAATGAGATATCCTCTTGGTCAACACTCTTGTACCTCGGGCTGTCTGGCAGTGACACACTGGAGCCTTCCTCTAGAGTAAATCCTTCCAAAGTCTCCAGCCTTGACCATCTTTGGCTGTGCCGTTCATATGCCCATTTATTGCTTATAGCGCAAGGCTCATCCTCTTCCGATTCATCACTCTGCAAAAGAAGGAGAAACACTGTAAAAATGCTCTACTAAAATGCAGGTACCTTCAGTTAAGTGCAACTCCACCAGCCTATGAACATTGCCATACCCATGCTAGAAACATTTAAAATCAAATATAGCAGAGCAAATTTTGGCATAGCTTAACTGCCGGTCATGATGAAAACTGACAACTCAGTTGTACAAGTTTGGTGCAAACTCCCTCTTGTCTTGCAGGGATCTGCATTGGCAAATTCTGAAAAAACAAAGCACATACGGCATATAGATGGGTGCCGGATTCTTCGCTTCCTTGTTCTCAACATATTTCCAAGCCAGAAGTATGCCATTTTTTAACTTGGGTCCTTCCTTTCATCTATCTTCCTCTCTACCTGTGGTGTTCCCCAGGGGTCTAACCTCTTGCCCTGGCTTTTCAACCAATAACTGGCAACTCTCGCCCACTGCATTGCAATTTTCTGCTCAAATTTCCAGTGCTACGCTGACGACACTCGACTCATTTTCAGGCTGCCCTCTGCCACCTCCTCTCCTTCTCTCATCTCTGATTGACTAACTGCCATTCAAGATTGGTGTGCCGCCAATAATCTTGGTCTGAATGCCAGCAAGACAGAGATCCCCCTCATCGGCACAGCTTCACCATCCTTTCCCCTCACTCTCTGGCCGGCCTCCCTTGGCCCTCCTCCTACCCCCACCTGCGAGGCTAAGAACCTCGGGGTCATCTTTGACTCCACCCTTTCCTTCTCCGCCCACATCTGAGGTCTCTAAAAAGTCAAATTTCCGACTGCACCTCCTCAGAGGTACTCTGACTTTCCTCCCCTTCCCCCAGAAGCTCATGGTATGTCAAGCTCTGTTTCTCTCTAGCTTGAACTATTGTAACAGCCTCTATCTAAATCTACCTGCCTCTACTGTCCGCCCTCTGCAACTAATCCAGAACAGGACTGCGAGATTTGTCCTTGGCCTCAAGCCCTGGGATCATATCTCTCCAGCTCTGAAATCTCTCCACTGGCTCCCAGTGGATGCAAGGATTAAATTCAAAACCCTCTTCATTGTCCACAAGGCTTTCTGGGGCCTGGGTCCAAAATACCTTCAGCTATCCCTCTGCAAATACCTCCCCTCTCGAGCTCTTCGCTCCTCTACCTCCAACTCACTCGGGGTCAGTCATTTTTTCTAAGAAACAAGCTGGGGGTAGATCTCTGTCTTCAGCTGGGGCCTCCCTCTGGAACAGTCTCCCTGCCACTCTAAAATTTGAGGAGAACCATCTCCGGTTCCGGAAGCACCTCAAGACCTTCCTCTTTTCTTCTGCCTTCGCTCCCCCTCTCCCCTGCTGATCTGTTCTCTTGGCACCGTGCACCTGGCCACACTCTGTCTTTTGGGCCCAGGTACCTGCTCATCCTGCCACCCTCCCGCACTGCCTCCGGGCCATCCCTTGCACTGGGGTCTGTATCTGTACCCATACAGCCCCCCCTTTTTCTTCCTGCACTTATCAGACCTACCCTTTCTGCTGCCTTAAACCTAGCACTTGCACATTGCTGGCTGCATTACCACTGTTAGTTGCCTTTATTATTTATTTATTGTTATTTATCTGTTTCTCCTGTGCTTCGCACTTTCCAACTCTCTCCCCTTCTATGCACTTTTCCCCTCCCCCCTCTCTCATGCACTTGCGCGTTCTCAATGTCACTGGGCCTAGTAAGATCGCTGCTTTGTTCTCCCCTGTTCCTCTCCCTTGCCTTGTTGCACTCTGAAACACTTGTGTACGAGCGCGATAGAAATAAAATGTCAATAAAATAAAAAAACAAGTGTAGTCTTACGCACTAGTACATTGACTTATGGGGGAGGGGCAATACAGGAAGGAAGGCTGGATTAGAGCAGTGAAATAAGACCGTGCAAAATGCTTAACGTTACTCTTGCAGTTTGATGCGAAGGTAGGCCACCTAGAGACCTTCTCCGCACCAACATGAAATGTTCTATACACACCTGTGCCTTGGACAGCTTAACACTGACTTTTAAAATAGGGCCCACACCACGTGGTTATTAATTGTGCCCATAAGCAGAGGACTACCTAAAATGGAGGACCATCTTCTGTTTGTAGGTGGGTCTACTGAAAGCTAATGCTGATTAACATCTTTTTTGTTTTCACTGAGTGTTACGATGGTCAAACAAGTCCTACACTGTCTGAATAAACTTCTACTACATTCAGCATTGAGACCCGCGATCAGCTGAGCTACAAATGCCCTTGAAGGGGTGCATTGGCTCTGGTGTTATTTTTTTTACTGCACTCCATCCATTTGATCTGAAGTATTTCTTTCCAAACTCACTGCTGTGCCTCAAAGCAAACTGGAATTTCTATTTCACACACAATTATTAGAATAAAAAAAAGGAACTCTGCCCAACCCCCAACACTTAGGGCATGCTAATTTAGTTTTTCAGTCTAATTCTGAAATAGTAGGTGTGTTTCAGAAATGGGAAGTTTATTTCTTACATAAAGAAACAAAAGTCTTACCAACATTTTAAAAATGAAGTTGAAAGCTCAAACACTTCCTCGAATATAGTGTAAATACTGCAGAAATGACTGAAATGAACACATTCTTACTCCTCACTTGTATTCCAAGGTAATGGAAGAGTATCCGTGGAATTCTGAATTGCTGGAAATTGGGGATTTCCATGAAAGGAAATTGACAGTGAGATTTTCATCCTCTGCCTATTGAAGACAGATTATGCTACTTGCGGCTCTTTACCTTCCAGGTCTGAATCAAAGAATTCGATCATCATTTAGCGCTGGGAGTAGGAGTAGAGCAGTTTAGGCACCAGCTTGGAATGGGTGGATTTACCATTGTGATGAGGCACAATCACAGGTGTTCTGTTCTAGTGAAAAGCAATGAGGTCATTCATACTCTGAGGTATGTCTCTGGTACAAGAGCTGCAGTATATGGAGCAAATGTTTGTATCTCGGCCTGAGAGGCTAACATCTATAATTGCGGAGAGGAATGGACTTCACGAGAGGCTAACATCTATGATTTCAGAGAGTAATGGACTTCACGAGAGGCTATCATCTATGATTGTGGAGAGGAATGGACTTCACGAGAGGCTAACATCTATGATTGCGGAGAGGAATGGACTTCACGAGAGGCTATCATCTATGATTGTGGAGAGGAATGGACTTCACGAGAGGCTAACATCTATGATTGCGGAGAGGAATGGACTTCACAAGAGGCTAACATCTTTGATTGCGGAGAAGAATGGACTTTGTTTTCTACTAAACGAACACCAGCTGATGCTTCAGTATGTTTAAGCAAGTAGTAGACTTGCCAGATGACATCGTTTCTTCCATTTGTACATAAAGGTTTTGCCTCCAATCCAAAAAAGGGTGGGCGAGAGATAAATCCCTAAAAGGAGGGAAAGGGGTCGCCATCCCCTTTAACTCAGTATAAAGTGTCCATGGGCCCTTAGATGGAGGTTAAACCCCTGTACATGTAATTGGGAAAATAGCTGGTGAGTGAAGGGTGTTAATTTACATTTCATTTATAGGGGACGGCCACCCCCTTTCCCTCCTTTTAGGGATTTGTCTCTCGCCCATCCTTTTTTGGATTGAAGAAAAAACCTTTATTATCATTAAAACATCTCTTCTTGGGATCCGGAGTGTTATTTTAAGGTGGTGATTCTGGACTTGCGGTAGGATTTATGGATGAATCCCGATTATCCTTCTCGTTATGCCACCTTCAGCATGAGGCGGTTTGAACTTTCTGTCACGGCGCACTTACAAGATTTTAACTTAATACCTCCATTCTTCCACCCAAGTGATTCTGTCGAGGGTGGACCTAAAGGGTTTTCACGTGATGCCTTTCATTTCTGGGCATCTTTGTGATTAACACGGAATGGAAACAGATCCACTAAGTGTACATTTTTACTCTGTGCTAGGAGTTAAAGAATAATATGATGGCCTAAAGACAAAGGTAGAAAAGGAAGCCAACCTGTATCCAAATACTGAAAGTAATGACTGTGGATGAAGCAAGATAGCTCCAACCGTTTCTCAAAACAAATAGTTTGAGACACAGAAATTAGTTGCAACAGATATGTGCCTGACTGCCTCAGCCATAAGGGCTTTCATGGTCAGCGGTTGCTTTATACAACCGTAAAAAAAACAATCTCAGAAAATTGAGGACCAGTTTGTGAAAGATACAGGTACGTGTCAACCACGTGCTCATATCTTCTGTCTAGAAATTTACACCGGACATACCTCCTGCCTGGCATTTCCTCTGAGAGAGATTTTTGCCAGTGAAATTTTCTTGGCCAGTTTTCTGCTAGCCCTGACATTCTGGTACTACAATTGGAATTTTCATAATGTTTAGGTGGACAAATTGTGAGAGGGTACACTATTCAAGAAAGAGACAGACTGACTACCCCTCTCTAGAAATCCTTTCTGTACAACAGGGTAAGGCAATGCGGGTCTTCCTTGTTAATGAGTAGAGAGGTCACCTGGGTAGATTTGATTTTAATCAAAAAGTTTTTATTGCAAAACAAAATTCTCTTTAATTATTTTTCATAAAAACATTTTAGAACATTTAACGTTTGATCCTTTGATCATCATTCACCACTTTCATTCAACATAGACTACTACAAACATGGGGTAGATCGAATTTGTTATTCTTCAAGCATAACAATCAGTGAATTATGCATATAAGACATAGGAAAATTGCATTGAGTTCCCCTTTGAGGTCGAAATATGTTTCGGCCCTTGGATGTGTACCACTCTTGTCTGGGGTGATCACTTGTGCAAATATAGGGCCATCTTCAGGACATAGATTATTTTTGCTGGAAGATCAATTTCATTCCCCAATGGTAGATTTAATGATCTACAGAAATACATAAAATAAACAATATTGTGAGTCAGTGTGATGAGGTAGGTTTATGGTCAGAGGATCCTCCCCTTGTCAAATTGCACACAAATCTGTTAATCTTTACAAAGACTGTAAAATAGGCTCATACTGCCACTCGTGCCTCAATAGACACTTCACGTGTGGGCATCATAACACTAGCCTTTATTAGATATATCTCACTACTAAATATACCGTTCAGTGATGCTGCCCCTATGAGCATCCTCTGTGCCTCACTCGGCTCCAACCCAGCGAGTCTCATACAAAATTTACGGTACCCGCACTACATACTTCCTATTACCTATAATACGGTAACAGTACGTGGAACATCCTGGTGTATAATTTCTCAAACCAGGCAAATCACTATATTAAACGGGCTTATATATACAACTATGCCCTCATTAACATACTCATAGAGCCAAACTCTAAAAGTAAAATGGTGTTAAACACGTTCTCTTTACGAAATAAGTCACGTGACTACATGAGGATAGTCACGTGACACTAAATAAGGAAGCCCCACACAGTCAGTCCGACATAGCACGGAACGGCTGAACAGCAGAATTCACTCCTGCAACTACGAGCAGTAAGGTAAGCCCTACATATAGCCGTATTTCTATCATGCAACATTTAACACCAGCACTATGTTCCACAGTGTCAATGTAAAGAATACACTGTGGGTACAAAACTAATAAGGAAGGGGGAAACGAAAAACATTTTACCCTTATATTAACAGATATTACAACAGAATTACTTCTGAAGTGCCGCCCCAAATCATCGGATTTCCATATCGGCTCTATTACGACCTCCAATTAAGGATACATCCATATTACAAACAAACATTGGAACACTTACAAGTTCTCTATTTTTCTATTCTTTCAGAAAACTGCATACTGGATGCCCAAATAAAATTCCCAGTATACAAACTCAGACGTCCTAAGTCACATTATATGGACAACAAGTGGGTGAAGTGGTTGATTCTTTTAGTATACTATATGAGTCATCACCTTTAAAACCAGTTGGGTAGCACAAGCTCTTTTTTAAATATATTTTCTGTTTCATGTATTTCTGTAGATCATTAAATCTACCATTGGGGAATGAAACTGATCTTCCAGCAAAAATAATCTATGTCCTGAAGATGGCCCTATATTTGCACAAGCGATCACCCTGTACAAGGGTGGTACACATCCAAGGGCCGAAACATATGTCAACCTCAAAGGGGAACTCAGTGCAATTTTCCTATGTCTTATATGCATAATTCACTGATTGTTATGCTTGAAGAATAACAAATTCGATTTACCCCATGTTTGTAGTAGTCTATGTTGAATGAAAGTGGTGAATGATGATCAAAGGATCAAACGTTAAATGTTCTTTAATATGTTTTTATGAAAACAATTCAATAGAATTTTGTTTTGGAATAAAAACTGTTGGCTTAAAATCCAAATCTACCCAGGTGACCTCTCTACTCATTAACAAGGTAGACCCGCATTGCCTTACCCTGTTGTACATAAAGGATTTCTAGAGAGGGGTAGTCAGTCTGTCTCTTTCTTGAATACAGTGTACACTCTCCCTCCAAAACAGACTTAACCCCCGTTAACAAAAAATTTGGGAGTACTCAATTCTATATTTCCAAATTGTGAGAGGTACAATCTGGGGTGGTGGAAGGAAGAATATAGTCTGAGCTCAATGGGAACTGTCAGGGTAATCTCTTTAACGCAAAATTAGCACAATACAAATTGTACACGTACCCGCTTCCGGTGACGACTTATTTCCACCTTCATTGTGGCACACTTGTTCAATGCATTCAACCGCCTGGAGAAAAAACAAAACATAGTTATAACTAACAGGTCATGCATGCTTGGTTCATCCCACTGGAAGAAGCTGAATCTAACAACAAAAGATTCAAAAACTCACTCAAATTCTGGCCTATGTACCTGAAGACCGAAAACCCTCGTGCCTGACTGACAGCCTAGTACACACTGCGTCCTGCATATAGTTTCTACCAAGCCCCTCCCCCACCATTGCACATGCACTTACCGTTCAACACCTAGCAGTACTTGATACAGTCTCAGCACTTACCCCTGGTCCTTCTGTTAACTGCGAATTTGCCTCTACTGGCCGGTTATCTGACTTGTCCCTAACTCTATGGGATTAATTGTTGTTCTGTATGACGATGTTCCCTGTACACCTTCTGGCCACGTAATTTAGAGGCTCCCTGTGAGTTCCGGTGGACCAGATATCAGTAAGCTAACAGCGCTTAGCCCTCCCGGGAGCCCAACCAGAGTCACTCAAAGGAGCTACCTATGAGCACAGTATCCCCCCTGGAGCCTGTAACCAAACCCTATTTAAATATTGTAATCCTGGTATGCATTAACATTGTATGACCTTGTGATCAGGTGTCATGCCACAGAAAAGAGTGGCCAAACAACCTCACTCGACCCCTGTTCACTAACTGTTCTGCCTTCATGACACCCATTTTCCAGGTCTGGGATCTAATTTAACATATACATAAATGCATTATGGGAGGTGCAGGCTTGGTTAACAACTGACCAAATTGTAGGTAGACACCTGAGCAATGATTTGCAGAAGAAAATCCCAGTTCAGAGAAAGTGGTTTCCAGGTTGCATGCTGTCTTTTGACTTCCATTTATCAAACAATACGTATCCACTGCGTGTTGACACTGCAGAAGCCACGTATCCCTCGGACGAGTCTGTTACTTTTTAATGTTAGTTAGTTAAATCTTACTTTAGCCACTTTGTCTGTTTTTGGAAGACAGGTCAATTACTTTTTGTGGACTGATTTGGCAGAGGCTCTACGTTTGTTAGTGATGTGTGCAATTGCTGGGACATCATGAACACAGGTACCGGGGCAACAAATGAGACTTTCAATGTCTGACATCAAAGCAATTCAAAAGGTGGATTCAAGAAGATGCTAAAGCGCCGCCTGTGAGTTCAGGAAGGGTCATCCCCACACAATAGCCCTCTAAGGGCCTGATTCTGATGTTGACGCAGTGAGCTTGCTAAAGAGCATGAATCACTACACCAAATCAGGACGCCCAGGCTCCAACACTATTCTCAAGTGGGGCCTGGGCGTCCTCGTAGTGCACGACAGTGCATCGCCTTCATTGTTTCTGGCGGCAACTGACACAATGGAAATTCTCAGCAGCACTTTCCTTAAATAACGTCATAATCTTTTTTTTAACGAAAGTGCTGCCGAGAGAACACTTTAAATAACGACATATTCGTTATTCACATGCTTTAAAAAGATGTGTCAGCTGTATGCCAATATTCACAATTGCTCACATATTATCTTACAAATTACCCACCCCCCCATCGCAACCCCCAATCATTAATCTTTGCCCACCCACCTGCACTGCGACCGGCTTACTGTGGCACTCCTCCACAATACCGGCACCAAAATGGTACAGTATATGTGCGCCACTTTAATGCACATTATAAAGTGGAGGACTGCCACAAGAATACCTGTCTGAAATGGCAGGTAACATATGTGGTGGTTGCTAGGTTGGTTTCCAACCCATACTAGCAACCGCCACATATATTCCGAAAGTGGGACATTCACATCGACCTCGGAAGAATGCGCCACCTTCAGAATAGGTCTTAAATACCGAAAAGGTTGTTAGCGCTTTTTCCGACCTTTTCGGTACTTAAAACCCACATGAGATTCGGACCCTAAGTGTTCTGCAGACCCCTCTGCCACTCACCCGACACCAAGGAGTGTGTTAATGTGTACCAATCTAAAAACTGGTGCATGGCTTAAAAATTCAGTGCGTATTTATGTATGTCAGTCAAGCTTCTACTTGGTCCTCTTTTTATGCCTCCACACCGTAACCCCACAACCAGGCTCACCAACTCATATCTTTCAGTTGCACTATGCAAAAGCACTCTGAGTAGCTGCGGCCCCCACTACTTGTTTGGATTCTGTCTGCTTCCACTGGTACAAATACAGAAAAATACAATCTTTCACTCGTGCAAAGTTTTCGTCCCCATTGGAAGATCCCAGCCTCTGAATGTGTGCGCAGGTGTCGCACTTAGAACATTACATGCAACTATCTACTCTAAATGCATCAGGCAGCTACTTTGAGTGTAAATGCTAATGTTGGCCTAATTGTTAAAGACTCGCAGAAGCTCTGCTGAAATGATGTAGTGTTCATCCCCCGTCCACCTCCTCCACACACAAACACACGGGTGTCCAGTTAAAGTTACGAAATCAAAAGGATCGAATGCCAAAGGTGAGAGTGCATTCGACCGAAAACAAAAGGATCACATTTTTTTTTTAAATGTATATATATTTTTTTTATTTAGTATAGGTAAAAAAAAGGTGTTTTTACACCAAAAAACAGGGGTTTGGGGGTTTGGGGGGGCCCAAAAAAAAAAAAAATCTGATCCTTTTTTTCGGTCGAATTGACTCGACCCTTTTGTCATTCGACCTTTTTGAGTCGAAACTTTAACCTATAACCAAACACACACGCGCGCGCACGCACACACGCGCGCGCACACACACACATGCACGCGCACCTACAGCCATTACAAAACAGAACACATATTTTGTGTTTTCATCTGTCACAGCACCTCAGTCAGTTCAGTTAAAAGGCTGTACTGAAAGAAAGATCTGAAAAACTTTGTCAACAGACCATACCTAAACAATGGGCATATCCCATTTTCCAGATGCCTTGCACATTCCTGTGTGCGGGTTAAGCTTGATCATTGTATGACAGGTCCTCCAACAGACCTGCTCGCGGTTGATACAGATGTGCTGTGGGGTCAGTGCATGGACCGGTGTGACCTAGGAGACGGCATGGTTCTGTGCTGGAAAGGTGAGATTGAACTCCACCCAGGGGTCCTCCTTTGACGAAATGAGGCCTAGCAAGAGGCGAGGTCCAGCCCATCCGACTATGGGATTAAGGGCCTAATTCATGGAACGTTTACCGCGGTGTATAGTGACATTGTATTACCAACAAACACGTTGAACCGGGCCTGATTCACAGCGCGGTGCAATGTGTATTTTTTGCGTAGAAAAGTCACGTTGCCCTGAAAAAGTACTCTTTGCACCATGCTAAATGGTCGTAGTTCACAAAGAAGTGCCATACATTCATCCACCTAATTCACAAAGAATTACGGCGTTAGGCTCTGCAAAAATACACTTTGCACTGCTCTGTGAATTAGGCCCGGTTCAACGTGTTTGTTGGCAGTGCAAAGTCACTTTGCACCGCGTAAAACATTGCATGAATTAGGCCCAAAGAATCTTTTGTAGCCGCACTTCTGGTGGAAATTAGGTACTGAATTAGGTGGCGCGCATCACATTTCACACCTGGTCAATGAGTTCTCCACTGAAATTCAGGGTACCAGATTTCACACCGGGTAAGATTTGTTAAACGACTTTTGTGTTATGTCACTATGCTTTTGTTGTGACGTATTCTGCCCTCGGTTGTAGAAACCAGAGCTCAGTCTGCTGCAAAGGAGAGCAAGAGTGAAGTAAAAACAAGGAAACGCAGGGAAGGAGTTTACAGACACAGGGAGGGAGTGAGGGAGGTGCTTTGTATTCCTTCACAATCACTTCTCTTGCTGGGCCTTAATTCATTTATCTATAAACATTAGGAGTGCTTAGAAACAAGCCAACTGGCAGCTGTGACGCTATGCGGAGGAAATGGCATTTGTGCAGACGCAACAAACAATGGCACTGCCGCTGGCACCAAGAACACCTATATTTAAATTGCAATTCAAGATTGAGAGCGAGCTAAAAATCAGGGGTCGGTAGAGGGTCTGGGCTGCAGCCTTGGGGCAGAGAACTCTCTAGCAAACTGAGCTGGAAGTGACGTGTCCCTCCTGATAAGGGGTTGCTTAATTAGAAAAGGTGAAATGCTTCTCATGAGCTCTTTCAGAAATATTTGAACATGCACATTATTTGCTTGCGTTCACACTAATGAACTATTGTGTTTACCATCGTTATTTCAAAACCAGAATGAAGTGCTTATTGAAAACATGTTTGTAAATCAGGCCCAGTGCTTCTTTGCTCCAGAAGACGCCAGTATCATCAGCTATGCTTAGAATCACAGTACTTGTTACAGGCATTTGGAAATATGATAGGATAGGTTATTTATAACGCAGACCTGGGGATCGAACCTGTGTTGCTCCATGTCGTCTTGCTTCCAAGGCGAGCACCTTGCCCCTGAGCTATCCTCCCGAGACGAGACGATATAGGTTTTTTAACACTGACATGAAGGGAATGTAGGGAGTACACTCATTTTTTAGAACATTACATTGAAATCTAGTCATTAGAATGATTTGATAAAATGAATACATAAGAATAATATATTTTCTTTTAAAGAACCGAGCGATTGGAATGTGCATAGACCTAACTTGAATGTCTTTTAGTCGATTTGGGACCGCACATTAATTGCATTTAACACACCTTTCAAAATAGCTTTGACTTCCTCTTATTTCAGACATAGCAAAGTGAACCACAACTGTTAGGCCACTCTTTTACTTCCATGTGCCCCATGCCCTTTCCAGTGGCCTAGCTGCTTGCTATTCCGAGGCTGCTCCAGACACAGATATTGTTTCAAGGTTCATTGAGGCCCCCCTCACTTTCTTATCCCATTTAAAGCCGCGGTATCTGGGGGGCAGGCACGTGGCAATTCATTATTTTTGTGACAGACTGTTTGAGTAATACCCAAGGGGGATTTTTTGGATAAAAGTTGATGTGGTTCAGTAACAATGGTCACAACTACTAGCCGCATGGTGAAGTAACTCATCAAACTGGCCCACATTGGCCCAAAAAGTGGCCCACTTTAACCAAAACGAACTGGCCCAGACTAGCATTTAGCGGTTTGGTTTCGGGCCTTGCCCCGTTACCCTATAGGCCAGTCCGAGCCTGGGGGCAGGTGAGGGAGATAGGAAGAAGATTACTATGCTGAGAGTGGCCGGAGGCAGAGCGACAGGGGTTCGACATATTACTAACACATCTCCCCGTCCTAACACTTCCGGGTGCGTCCAGGCACTCTGCTGCTTCTGAAAAGTAAACATCATCAGGAAGAGAATGACGGCAGAGTGAGCACAGTGCACCACGGTGGTCTAGTGCATCCGGGGTGTGCATCAGTGCGCTCGCCAAGGGCCTTCCCCTCAATACCATCCCCGCTCAGTGTCATGTTCTCTTATCAAGACTACCAGGCCCACTGGAACCGCCCCAATGTCCTACCAAATTTCCACTAACTGTGGCCCCACAGTCAGAACCCTTTCGGTCTCTTGCTTTGCCAGATTGTATCCCGACACTGCCTGGCATTTCATTCCCTCTGCTAGTTCCCCCACACCACCTCCCCCAGCCACAAACACTACTGGCAATGGGCAGTTTACTATTTGACTTTAAGTAAATGTCAACACTGACCGGCACTGGTAATCATTCATTTACTGTGATTGCATACAGCCCACCCAGTAAAAAGGTCAGGTTACGGTTAATTTATAGGGCCCTTAAACCCACGGAGAAACACAAGAACACACTTAAAAAAACTGGCTTAAAAAAACCTGAAACGTGACAGATCAGTGTCTCGAAAAGGTTCACACCCACAAAGCAAAACCAGCTTCAGGTGCAGGAAGCAACCTTTTTGCTCCCCACATGGTTTGTACTACAATTCCCAGTAGGCTGGCCAGCAAAGAAAATGGTGAGAGATCATCAAAATTGTAGTTTAAAAAATCCGGGGAACCAGTCTGCAGGCAACAGTAGTACAATCAGTGCTTGAAGTGGGATGCTAAATCGAGGGAGCTCTCGTTAGGGGGTGCGGCCGTGGAGGCCACACCCTCTAACGAGAGCACACTCATCTAAGGGGGGGGCTGGTAAAAGAAGGAGAGCTGGGGCACACAGTCATTATTAATTTTGGTGTGCCCAGCCCCTCCCTTTAAAGAAAAGGGGGAGGCCTAGGTGCACCAAATGTGTGACACCAGTGTGACTTAGCTCTCACACGCAGCAGGCAGCCCTTTCATTCAAGGATCCAAATGGTTAAAGTGTTGCCTGCTGAACCTCGCAGGCAACCCTTTAACCACAGATTCCTTGAGTGAAAGGTCTGCCTGCTGCATGGTGTTTCTGTACTAAGAGACAGGAGGAGGGCTGGAGTGGCAGTCTCTCCTTTTGTTTCTAAGTTAAGAGTCATCATGCAGCAGGAAACCTTTTAACCTCCCTGAACTTTCCCCAGGAGAACGACTTTGCGTGCCCCCTCGTGCATGAGGCACCTGTGCACGATCCGCATATTCATGGAATCTTACCCGCAAAGTAACCCTATGCGCAAGTTGCTGCCAGAACATCCCAGACACACCCACCTGCAAAGCAAATGTAGCCACTAATACCCATCTACCTATCTATGCATAACGTCCCCCACAACCAAGTCAACACCCCGGCAACACTGCGCGGTGTCCCCCATAACTGTACACAGCACCCCGACGATATACATACCATTTTCTGTAACTCAGGTAAAACTCATGTCAATCTGAATGCGAAACCCCGTAAACCGTTTGTGCACCCCGCTACACTGCGTACACACACCCTTAAGTTAGATCAGGAACCTATATGCAATCCCACCTCTGCGAGGTGAATCCAATACGCAAGTGGCTGTATGCCTGCCTTCGGGTGGTGGATAGATCAAGAGCTTTGCGTGGGCGTTTCCCCAATGAGAGCTTGCACGGTCAGATCCATGAATACGCTTGCATGGGTGTATTTGTGGGCATGCGATGGAATGCCTGTGGGCCGTCCTTGTAACGCCCACTTTTCACCTTGTTCTTCCTCATTTTGAGTGTTTTGCCCACTACTATGGTCTCTGCGCAGGCCACGTCCACGGTCTGCGTGGGCGACTCTTGCAAGGCGCTCGGCCACTTGCACAGATGTGCCGAGCCTGCACGAAGTCCCTGCAAAGTACGGAAAAGTATAGAAAAGTCCTACGCAGTCGATTCCATGAATCAGCGTAGAAGGTTTTGCGTGCGGTTTGGCACGCAAAATCCCGATCTCCCACGCAATTAATTCAATGAATCAGGGCCTAAGCCTTATCCACCTGTAAGGAAAGACAGGCCGGAGTAACCTCATTCTCCCTTAAAGAGGCAGAGATGTGGGTTCACTGCCCTCATATCGGAAAGCATGCAGAACGGTGAAAGTGAATTGAGACTGGAGCACTCGTGGAAGTGCTCAAACGTCGGAGCCGTATTCAGGTTATCAACATCTGCTTCTGCTCCTGGACAGCAAGCAGGATTATTACAAAAACACCAAACTCTTTGACGTATCCCAGGCCAGCATGGAAAAGCAGATTCATATTTCAAGCTAGCAAAGCGTCAGCTAGGAATGCAGCTGGAACGCTGCAGATCCCAGGGAAAGCCGGCCCAGATATTCAAAATTGATGTGGTCGCCTTGTTCTTTCTCATAGTCCAGATGTAATCCCATTGTGCTCCACTCTTTTTCATTATTTTATTTGCATAGTAAATTATATGTGTATTTTATTTTCATTCGCTGTACTCATTTGGTGGCTCCCTGCACTTCAATGTTCTCTGCATCCTCAGGTTGATGAACCACCCCCAAGTCACTTGGATGACTAGTCACTTTGCCCCCATCCCTTTTTATCTTCCTATGTACCCACTGATCCTAGGCTGTGTGTGTAGTTATGCCCCTTAGCAGTGGGTGCAATTGTTTATTGATGTCATGGTCGTTGGAGTCATTTGGGTCTGCGTGAGATGCATACTTGAGTTCTATTCATATTTTGTATGAGTATTTATTTAAGAACAAGGTGAGATTTCAAACACAAATGTCTTACAAAATAGGCAGGAAACAGAGAGCAGAGACAGTCCTAGGATAAGCTCCCCTAACATGAGAACTTTGTTGGATTGAATGAGGTATCCCGGGTAATGAATGAGTACATTCAGGAGCATAAGCCAGAGAAAGGGGCCGGGGGCATAGCAGTATTTTTATCATTGAGAGGTACAGGCCACTATTCATATTGTTATGAGTAGCATCGAGTAGGCCCGAGGGCATTATACAGAAGAGGTGCCTCTCTCGTGTAAGGGGTCCTGTTGGACATCCAGGAATGGTGTTAGGATGCTGGTGCCTGTGAGTGAATGACAGGTCAGAGAATGTTGCATCTTTCATTATAACATGAACTATTTTTAAGGCTGCATTTTGAAGGCTGAGGTTTTTTTTCAGTCCGGCTTGCCTGTCAGGATTAGTCAGGCGAGTACAAAGGCAGCGAATATGGCAAGGGAAATGTGCACTAAATTACACAATGAAAGGCTTCGAATTAAACTACGTGCACACAGGAACAACGACTCATGTATGCTAGAACCCAGGAGTGCAAATAGAGTGTGACAACAAAACCAATATATGAAAAGGGATGTGGGGTAAGCACCTGACCGCGAGGAAAGTCGGCAAGCGCCTTACCCCCAATTGCTGTTACAGGTACTGACAGCGCTAAACCCACGTGGAGGGCAAGCAATGACAGGATCTGTGAACTAACACTCTTGATGGTATTAAATAAGGGAACTAAAGAACTGTACTCACGAGGACGAGATAAACTTCTTGAATGTCAGCTAGCCCACGAATCCTGTTGATGAAACTGGGACCCAGAAAGGCTATAACAGCAATGGGAGGAAAACTAAATACCTAAGTTGGAATAGTGTTTACAAATTAGTGAGGAAAACATAAGCATTCACACAGGAGCTAGCTACAACCACACACCACACCTAATAATCAAATGGGAAATAAATGCAGAAGTGCAATGGAAAACATGGAATGGATCCCAATAGAAAGTAAGGATCAGGAGCAGGGAAAAACGAAATAACCAATGCAAACTTCCCCCTACCCCTCCAAGGGAAAGACAGGATGCTAATCTAAGAGGAAGGCTAAGGCATACGGGTTTACAGCAGCAAAGGACAGAGTCAAAGAAATATAGAACACAGACAAACTGGGCTGCATCTAAAAGGAGAAAGCACTGAGAAATGCTGCCTGCAAACATAGGAAGACAAAAAGGGAATCAAGGGAGCAGAAATCAATTAGAGCATGAATCCGAAATTCAGGGCGGAGGAACAAGAAAACAGGAACTAGGAACTAGGTACAAAGGCAAGGAACAAGGAACAAGGGACTAGTCACAACAGGAACACTGCAAACGATGACCAGCGCTGGACTGAAGTAAGACTGAGGCTTTTAAAGCTGCTTAACGAGCACACGCTTCAGGTGTGCTGATTGCTGCACCTGCAGCCACAGCTGTTACCTATCCTCCACCCAACCTTGTCCTGCAAGGGTGGAGGTGGAGGTGGAGCTGTGGGCCAGGCATTCTGGGAAGCATAGTCATTTGGTTAAAGAAGCATGCTGGCTGCCAAAAACCTGGAATGGATCCGGAAGGGAAGTAGCTTGGAAAATAGGGATTTAGCGCTCCCAATTCATCACAGCACTGTAGCATAAGGTTCGGAGGAAAGGTCCAGTAGGGAATAAACCCCAAATCATGCCCCCAAGTGGTGGGAATGGGAGCGAAGGGAGCGAGTCGTGACAGTATACCCCCTCCTACGGCCGTCTTCGGGTGCCCGCCACCCGCACGAGACATCTTCTTTCCATGATGGGAGTGCTTTTTCTTTGGAGGTGGCACTGATGGAAATGGTGGCCTGTGGGCAAAGGCAGATGGACTTCCATGATAGGAGTGCTTTGTCTTTGGAGGTGGTACTGATGGAAACGGTGGCTTCTGGTGAGGAAGAGACTCATGGTTCGAAGAAAGGCATGAAGGACTTGCAGGACCTGAAGCAGAGTTGGAAGGTCCAGGAAGCTCAGTCACTGGGAGTGGACCCTTATAAGTCTTTGAGGAGGGAGGCAGGCTGGTGCAACATGCCTTAGACAATGGTAGAAGCCCTGTTAGCCTTTCTGCCGAGAGTGGACATGCGGGAGGTGAGGAAATTGCTGGCTTCAGGAAAGGTTTATGTTCAGCCATTAGAGAAGGTGGCGGCTGAGGTAGAGGTTCAGATTTTCTTCTGTCATCCATCTGGGAAAAGGCTTGTGGTTGAAAGTGACTAAGGTTTGACTGCACATGTTCTACGCCTTGGAGACCTGAAAGTCCAATGGGTTGTACAAGGCTGGTACTCCTGGTGACAGTCGTGTAACCACCTTGTTGCACGTGGGATACAACAGCAGGGACGTTTGGCATACTGATAGGAGTGATAGACACAGTACTTGGTATTTCAGGCACACTCACAGAAGGAGCAATAACAGACACATTTTGAACTGCTGCAGTCATTCCCTTCCTTTGGCTACTAGCACCCAACTGGTGCTTCTTGGCGGAATTCTGTTGCACAAGTCCTGTAGGTAATACGCCGGTCTGCACCACCCCCTGTGCACACCCAGGTGAGTGGTTCTGACTCACCACTTGGTCCAGCTTGATGACTCTGAAGCGGGAGCTGGCAAAAGTCTCAAACTCTGATGCTGCATTTTTAGGAGGCTCTGATGCTAAAGTGAAGCAGTTGGGAGAATCGTCTTGTGGAAAAGGCAGGCATTCTGGTGCTCCTCCTGAAGCAAAAGAAAGGCAGGCTAGACGTTCATCGACTGTAAATGGTTGGGATTCAGGAGGAATCGCTGGAGCAGAAGAAAATACAGCAGAATCTGATGGTGTAGACAGGTATACCTCTGATATTGGCAGCGAGGCTATGCAGGATACAGGCGTCTCATGAACTGAAGGCAAATACTCAGTATACTCCGGGACTGAAGACATGCACTTTTGATGGACTACCGGAGGCTCTAAAGCTGAAGGATGATCTGCAGGATGAGTCACTGTAGCTGAAGACAGGCAGGCCAGGGGAAACCTTGAGGCTGAAGGCATGCAAGCTGAAGCAATCTCGGTTGCTGGATACAAACATGTCCAGGTCTTTGGGACTGGCTCTTGAGTAAATGGCAGACATGGCAGCGGCTCATTGGTTGAAGACACGTGTGCCAAAGATGACTGCAGGGCTGTGGATTGGATCATAGAAGAGTCAATGGTTGTAGGAGGACAGACAGAAGTCTCAGAAGTTGACAGACACATTGGTGGCTCAGGAATGGAGGGCACCTTTAGGGCAGTAGACTCCTTGGCACCAGTAACCAAAGACTGAGCTGTACCCTTGCAGTCCCTTTCTTTAGTGGGTGACACAGAGTCTCTTTCTTTGTAGAAGTCAAAATCAACCAGTGGAATCACCATAGTAAAGTCTCTGTTAATCAGGATTTCGTCAATTGTCCATTCCTCTGTTTTAGCTTCTGAAAGAGGCAGATTAACAATCAACAGTTCAGGAATCGCCTGCTGGTTTTTTGGTTCTGTATACTGTGGAATGAGTCCATCAGAACATGAAATCTGTACGGTCTCTGACTGTTCGTATTGATCAGAATTGGCAGAAGGAAGAGTGAACCCAGAGGTAACATCGTTTTCCACATCAGCTTTAACATCTACTTCAGTCTCAGCAGCTGTATCAAGAGCAGGGCCTAAGCCTACTGTAGTGACTGAATCTGTGTATGCCACCATTGTGGATTGTGTTTGGAAATCAGAAGCTTGTATGTGTGCTAGCTCAGAATTATGACAAACTGCTACACAGGAAATTTTAGGTAAAGGAGTGGCTTGTAAATCTTCAGCTAACTGCAATCCCTGACAAACAGCAGAACAATTGTTAGAAACTGTGCCCAGATTAAGCGCGGTGCTAGACGAAAGACCTTCACTCCCAATAGATCTAACATATTGACAAATATCATGGTTTACCAAAGTCTCTGCACTCAGGGGCTGAGGTGTATTCAGTAAAGAGTGCAAGGTTTTATTCTCCTCTTGTAAAGAAATGAATTCTTGTCTTAACTCCTCAAGCTTAGCTCTTAGCATGCCCTGCATTAACTGTACATCACTATCAGTAGGCACAGGGGGAGGCATAGTGGCATCAGGGCTGGATCCTGCACTAGCAATTTGGATGTGCACCGATTGTACATTGTCCTCTACTGCTTGCAGGTTCTGTGATTTATAGTTTCTCTTACCAACTTGGTCTGTGTTTCCCTTAAGCAAACTATTGACATTAGACCTCTTGGCATTAGGGACTACAGTATGTACCTGTGCAAAGGAGTATGCTTTATACTGAGGGTAGAAAACAGAAGTTATGCAAGGAACCCCTCCATTCTTTATGTTTGTACCATGAAACTGTTCTATCTGAGGTGAAGCACAACTGGAATCATGGGGTTCAACAACAGAGGTACTCTTGTATAATAAGTCTAACAGTGTGTTGTTTTCTGCGGCTAAGGCTTGCGCTGACATAGAATCGGGATCAAAACAAAAGATAGAACTAGGATCAGGCAATGTAGGATGTGCCATCCTATGGGAAAAATACTTTGCACGTAAATGCCCATTCGTGACAAGGAGTTCATTTAAGTCAGGACTAGTGATTTGATTGTCACAGGTAAATGTAGGGGAAGCTTTCTGTACAAACTTGTTAGAGGCCTTGCTGCCTTTCTTTCTTAAACTTGCCATATTCAATGGGAATTTTGGGCTGGTCATTCTGTCAGGATTAGTCAGGCGAGTACAAAGGCAGCGAATATGGCAAGGGAAATGTGCACTAAATTACACAATGAAAGGCTTCGAATTAAACTACGTGCACACAGGAACAACGACTCATGTATGCTAGAACCCAGGAGTGCAAATAGAGTGTGACAACAAAACCAATATATGAAAAGGGATGTGGGGTAAGCACCTGACCGCGAGGAAAGTCGGCAAGCGCCTTACCCCCAATTGCTGTTACAGGTACTGACAGCGCTAAACCCACGTGGAGGGCAAGCAATGACAGGATCTGTGAACTAACACTCTTGATGGTATTAAATAAGGGAACTAAAGAACTGTACTCACGAGGACGAGATAAACTTCTTGAATGTCAGCTAGCCCACGAATCCTGTTGATGAAACTGGGACCCAGAAAGGCTATAACAGCAATGGGAGGAAAACTAAATACCTAAGTTGGAATAGTGTTTACAAATTAGTGAGGAAAACATAAGCATTCACACAGGAGCTAGCTACAACCACACACCACACCTAATAATCAAATGGGAAATAAATGCAGAAGTGCAATGGAAAACATGGAATGGATCCCAATAGAAAGTAAGGATCAGGAGCAGGGAAAAACGAAATAACCAATGCAAACTTCCCCCTACCCCTCCAAGGGAAAGACAGGATGCTAATCTAAGAGGAAGGCTAAGGCATACGGGTTTACAGCAGCAAAGGACAGAGTCAAAGAAATATAGAACACAGACAAACTGGGCTGCATCTAAAAGGAGAAAGCACTGAGAAATGCTGCCTGCAAACATAGGAAGACAAAAAGGGAATCAAGGGAGCAGAAATCAATTAGAGCATGAATCCGAAATTCAGGGCGGAGGAACAAGAAAACAGGAACTAGGAACTAGGTACAAAGGCAAGGAACAAGGAACAAGGGACTAGTCACAACAGGAACACTGCAAACGATGACCAGCGCTGGACTGAAGTAAGACTGAGGCTTTTAAAGCTGCTTAACGAGCACACGCTTCAGGTGTGCTGATTGCTGCACCTGCAGCCACAGCTGTTACCTATCCTCCACCCAACCTTGTCCTGCAAGGGTGGAGGTGGAGGTGGAGCTGTGGGCCAGGCATTCTGGGAAGCATAGTCATTTGGTTAAAGAAGCATGCTGGCTGCCAAAAACCTGGAATGGATCCGGAAGGGAAGTAGCTTGGAAAATAGGGATTTAGCGCTCCCAATTCATCACAGCACTGTAGCATAAGGTTCGGAGGAAAGGTCCAGTAGGGAATAAACCCCAAATCATGCCCCCAAGTGGTGGGAATGGGAGCGAAGGGAGCGAGTCGTGACATTGCCATCTGTACTCTGCTTACTGAGTGAAGGCTGCATGCTTTGCTGGCCACCCCTGGGCTATTAGAGGAAAGCTCCATTGGAGTGGCTGTCAGTGGCACTGCCCAGGAGTCGTGTTCAGAGCCCACACCTGTTGAGTGTTTAGATGAATCTCCAGTGGGAGAAACTCGCCTATGGGCACGTCCCCACCCCAATGTAGTGCCTTGGCATTATCCAGGTCACTATTTTCACCTTGAATGTCCTTACTCACCATGATTAGATTATTAAAATGCACCATTAACAGTCCTTTCAAATTGACAGAAAGTGAAGAAAGACAATTTTCATAATTCGTCAAAAAACGTGCATGTACATCCTGCCCCTTTAAGGCCCTTTGGGGCTGGACCGCAATGGCTGTGGATGAACATCATAACATGGGGGGCTGGGAGGGACTCTGGTGGCGATCAACTGCCAGACTCACTTTCTGTTATTGTCAAAACCATCACAAGAAAAGCCTTGAAAAAAGACAGACAAGTCCAACCAACAGGGAGTCCATCAAGAAAAAACACCACCACGTTAAGACCAAGTCAACTCTATTGCAAACCGTTGCAAAGTACAAATTACTCCCACCCACACCTGTGTTTTCTGGTGCGGGTGCCATGATCTTAATCATATCGTACCCCAAAGACAAAAACACATGGTTTTGAGATGTGAACGATAATGCCACCTACTCCGTCTACCCAAGAATTGGTCACTTGTTTGCCCGGCAGTTGACACTTATGAGGTCAAGATAAAGGACAAATATTGAGTACACTTTGCCAATTGGGTTAGGAGTTTATTTCCAACAATGTAGGATTAGTTTATATGTTTAGAAACCGTCTCCTAATGAAAATGACAGAATTGTGCACTGCACTATGTTTTGCACACATGTTGTACTGGAAGAATTGTTTTGTTTATGTCAACCACATTGTACATGTATGTAAGTTTTGAAAATTCGCCTTTTCTGTTTGTCTGGAACTAAATATTTGAGAAGAATGAAAAATGAACATACCAGCAAATTAATAAATGCTATTAAAGTTGCATTGGAGCTATTAATGTTTTTTGCATGAATAGATCGGCAAATTAAATATTGACTGTTGTGGATGAGAACAGGGCAGATTGATACTTGCTCGATAACCAGAAAATCTAAGAAACTATCAGAAAGGCTAGATGAATAGAAGTTAGGCAGAAAAATACGAGTGGCAGGACACCTCATGTTTCATATACCTACTTCCGTCTACCGCAGAACCACTTTTGGATACTTTTCCCACCTCACCATTTTGGAATTGGGCGGGTGTGCAGGGTACTCCAGGAGGATATTCTGGCCTAGTGGAGGTGTACATGGAGACTGGAGAATGCATGGCCCAACCCAATGCTCGGCTCAAGGAGGAGGTCAAAGTAGTGCATTTGATGGTGCAAGCAGTACAAAGGAAAGTAAGTAAAAAGAAGAGTGCATGTGTACAAAGCATTGACGCGTTGCCGGTTACCACTCTGGCAGTGAGGTTGTGGCCTGCAATCAGGAGTGATCTTGGCCTCAGAAGCCAGGCAAGGGGTAGCCATGAGTATATCCTAGCCTGGGAGCTTCATCAGAGGACGAGCGGAAGAAGACTCTGCATACTGCTACCAATGAGCTTGGGAGCAGTGGAAGGAATTGCGCTTCTTCATGTGCCTATGTTTACCACGGGCCCCACCCGGCCTGATCTGGGTATGGGAATGCTAAGCTGGTGGCAGCAACTCTGCTCTGAGATGGAGCACATTTGGGACAATGGCCCTCATTACGAGTTTGCAAATTCGCCTTGCCGGTGCCCGTGTCAGATATCCCGGTGTTACTGGGATATTACGGGTGCCAGCAACAGCGGTAAATTCCCATTCCATGAAGTCTGATAGGACTCCAGGGAATGTGCTGCCCCTATCACCGGCACCGCTAGTACCAATGCCGGTGATAGGGGCAATTCTCTGCCGGTGGGGCATGAACTCCCAGCAGGTCAGGCCTGCCGGGAGTTCACTGCCTCTACCGGCAGACTCGGAGTGAACCGGTCCAGAAGAAATTCCAGAGCCGGTAGTACTGGCAATATTCCCGGTATTTTTTCCTGACCGGGTCTCCCATAATGAGGGCCAATGACTGGAAATGATACAACTATCAATAGCAGCCAGTTATTGGGGCGAATCAGGAAATATGTCCACGAGTTCCTTGTTCTATTTTCGAGAAGTACTTCTGTTATGGCTTGGTGCCAAGTCACCACAATTTTGAAACAAGGGAATACGTGCATTTTTGGGATATAGTGTGCCATTTGCAGAACGATATTTGAGAGTGTGGGAGTATGCTAAACAGTATGTTGTGCCAGCGGAGGCCCTTGCTTTCAAGGCACCATGCATATGTGGCAGGGATTGTTTTCAAGATATGACAAGGGTATATAGGTGGTGCACAGTAGACTAATCTTAGTTAAACCATTTTACCCATCAATCGGTGTGTGGTGGATAAACTGACTGGCGAGGGTAGCAGGGGAAGAAAGATAAGGAGTCTGGGGGTGGGGGTGGAGGGCATTATAGGAGACAACCAATGGTTTATTAAGTGTATGTATACATAGGATTCTTGTATAGCGCTTAATAGAATCTTAAGGCTGCTTCAAATCCCTGGGGGGGGAGAGGAGAAATGGAAAGCATGAAGCGGAGTGGATATAGGCGATGGGGTGGGGGGCGACAGTTAAAAGAAACAGTGTCTGCCCATAACTTGGGGCTTCCACTGCTCGGTTCGGGTGCAAAGGGTGGGGAGGGCAGAACAGAAAGGTTCAAGGCAGGTATTTCCCTCCCTCGTCCCCCAACTGAGTCCATAGACAGTCCCTCCCCATTACAAGGCTCTCTCCCTAGAGCTATAGTGAGTAATAGGGGGCTATGCGCTGGGAGACTCTGGGGGTACAGCATTAGGCTCCAAGGGCGGAGCTTGCAGGATTAAAGTGTTCATGCATGTAGGGATTAAAAGTGTACATCTATCACCCTTGTTTTAAAGCGCCCCTCCTGCCGGATCAAATTCCTTTACAAAAATAAAGTATACCTTTCTCCAATAAAATTGTGCCAGTATGTCATTTGGAGATGTTGGCATGGTGGCAGTCCTGCAAAACGAATATAAAATGAAATGACTTATTTCCTCTTCGCTGACGTGTGTACCAGCTCTCGCCAGGGTCGTACGTCTTTAATGCGTACACACATACTGTTGAAATCATGGATACGGCACAGCGGTGTGGACTAGATTGCCAATGGAGATAGATACAGTATAAAATGTGGGTAACAGAAGGCCGGCAGAACAAGGGGCCACGTCGCTCTGCACGTGCAGTGCTTACCTGCAGAGGGACTCGAACGCATCCCGGTCCAGAAATTCGTGGTCATGTTTCACTGTGTCGATGTCTACGGGGAACTGCTGATCTGCAAGGCGAGACATGACATGCATCGTTTAGGATAGGAGTTATACCAGAATAGACCCTGCGTTTCTATATTCTCAGGGACACCATTATAGCCAGGTGCAGCCCTCTGTCTCCCCATGCAACCCCCCAACCCCCATCCGTCCACCCTCCCCCCTTTCCATTCCACGACCCCACGTGGCTTCCTTATGGGAAGGACCGCATTGCAGATGGCCTCATGTGCGGGTTGTGTGTTAGAAAAGACAACACAGCTACATTTCGAGCTACGGGAAGTGGTATTTGGGTGTATTTACAGAGTGCGCCCCAAGCACAAGTAGCTATGCTGTGAGTGGGCGGTAGGGGTGGGCATTCATCAGGCAGCTGGGGCGCCACTGGAAGGTGAGCCGGGAGTTTTGCTGTTGCCATAGTAACCTGTGTTGCCTTAATAGTCTTTCTTCAATGGGCCCACATGGCCTGCTGCTGACTATAGGTGCGTGGAATGCTCAGCGAAGGTTTGTCCAGGAGTTGTAGCCATCATAACAACGAAAACTGTTGTCCAGTAGGTGATATTTTTCGAAAGTATTATTGGAGAGCACACCGAAAATAAATGTAATGTTTAGGACTATTACGGAAGGCATTATGAGCAGTTCAACTAAAAAAGTAACCATGCAGGAGCACATAAATCGACACCATGTACGCCTCGTAAGGAAACCGATCACAACCTGGTCTGGCATATTTGCCCAAATAAGGTAGTTAGTCATATCATGTTCATTTAGAAAGACCTGTATGGATAGGAATGTCCATTATATGTATGTACCAGGGTTGGATGTTTTCAGCCACTGCTATATGTGTCGTGGCTTGCTTAGGACCCTTCAGCACCAGTCTCTTTCGCACAATGTTCAGTTTTGGCTGTTGCATGCTGGGAAACCTCCATTTCTGCTTCCATGATGCAGTACAAGGATTCTGCCTTTCTTAAGATGTTCACCTTTGGCTATTTTATGCCTCAGAACCTTCATTCCGGATTCCACGGTCTAGTGGAACGGTTCTCTCTTTCTCACAATGTTCAGTTGTGGATGTTGCATGCTGGGAAACCTTCAATCCAGCTTCCATGATGCAGTGGAAATGTTCTCTTTCTCACAATGTTCTGTTTTGGCTTTTGCATGCTTGGGAACATTCATTCCAGGTCCCATAATGCAGTGCAAAGTTTGTCCCTTTCTCACAATGTTCTGTTTTGGACGTTGCATGCTTGGAGACCTCCATTCCCCATTCCATGATGAGTTGAAATATTCTCTCTTTCTCACAATGTTCCGTGTTGGCTGTTGCATGGTTGGGAACCTTCATTTCAGGTTCCATGATGCAGTGCAAAGGTTGTCTCTTTCTCACAATGTTCAGTTTTGGATGTTGCATGTTTTCGGGACCTCCATTCCAAGTTCCATGATGCAGTGCAAAGATTATCGCTTTCTCACAATGCTCTCTTTTGGATGGTGCATGCTTGGGAACCTTTATTTTAGGTTCCATGATGCAATTCAATGAGTCTCTCTCTTTCTCGCAATGTTCTGTTTTGCCTGTTCTATGCTTGGGATCCTCCATTCCAGGTCCCATGATGCAGTGCGTCTATCTCACAATGTTACATTTTGGCTGTTGCATGCTGGGAACCTCTATTCCTGGATCCATGATGCAGTGCAAGGATTCTCCCGCTCTTAAAATGTTCACCTTTGTCTATAACACTCCTCACAACCTTCATTCCAGGTTCCATGATGCACTGCAAATGTTTTCTATTTCTCACAATGTTCTGTTCTGTGTGTTCTATGCTTGGGAGCCTCCATTCCAGGTTCCATGATGCAGTGCGTCTATCTCACAATGTTACATTTTGGCTGTTGCATGCTGGGAACCTCTATTCCTGGATCTATGATGCAGTGCAAGGATTCTCCCGCTCTTAAAATGTTCACCTTTGTCTATTACACTCCTCACAACCTTCATTCCAGGTTCCATGATGCAGTACATTGATTCTTGCGTTCTTACAATGCTCGGTTTTGGTGGTTGTGCACTTTGGCTCCTCACCTCTACGCCCCATGATGCAGCTCAAGGGTTGACGCTCTTTCACAATTATCCCTTTATGATATTGAACACCTGGGAACCTTCCCTTCTGTATCGAGGATGCTTTGCAATGCTCTTTCTCTCTCACAATATTCATTTTTGATTGTTGCACTCTTGGGAAGATTCACTCAAGGTTCCAGGATGCAATGCAAGGTTTCTCTCTCACGAAGTGCTCAGTTTTGGTGGTTGTGTACTCGGGAACCTGCACGCCATGTTCCAGAATGCAGCGCCAGGACTGTCTTTCACACAGTGATTTATTTCAGAGGTTGATCACCCAGAAACTGACACAGCAGGATCCATGGTTCAGCCCAATCGTTGGCGGCACAATGAACTATCAACGCCGAGTCCACTGTCCAGCACGGAGCGTCTCTCTCGCACAGTACTTTAATTTGTTTGGCAGGGACTCCTCCTTGCTTACTTGGACTTCTCCCTCCATTCTTACCCTCCGCCCTTGGGTTCTCTGAATCTCTCATGTCTACAGCAATGCCATGGTCCCAGATGCTCCTTCCTGGGTTGCCACGCACCAATGTGTTCTACTCTTTTTGAGGTTATTGTACTGCAAGGAGACTCCCTCTCTTGCTTGGTGATCGTCTTCTCCCCCTCCTTATTACCCCAGGGGTTTTGTCTTACTACCACTGCTTACAGCTTTAGTTTCTGACATCAGTGAATCCCTCGAGGGGTCTCCAGTGGCTTCTTCCATTGGCACCCTCATTTTTTTCACAGCTATCCACTGCGAGAGACCCCTTTCTGGCTCTTAGCATGTACCGTTCATCAGAGTCTCCTTATGCTCAGCAGGAGTCTTTGCTATGAGGTCATCCAGTGACTTTTGATTATGCCACAGAGCTGTTGATCTGCTCGCATGAGAGACCAAGTCAAAGGCAGACTTCTAGAGTTTCTGTTTGGTGTTGTGTGATGGAGACACTTAACAACACTTGGACGTTTTTGAATTAAAGCAAGTGGTTCTTGACTAAACAAGTTCTGCATCAACTGGTCCAGACATAATTGAGATGACTAAATATTATAATTTTATTGTGTATGAATGTTTTTTTTATACAATTGATCACTTTTTGTGATATGACATGGTTCTTAAAAGATTGTGGATATTTGGCAAACTGCAATGTATGTGATGCAGGGTGGAAAAAATGCATCACATGTAGTTCATTCTTAAATCGGCTCATTAGGGTAGTTCTGAGAAGCCAAAGTAAAACAGGCATTGACAACGCCAATAGATCTAATGCTGCAAACGTAGTGGGTAAGATTTATTTTCCTGTAGTGGCTTTATTAAAAAAAAAAAAAAAAAAAAGCACTGCTGCATTTGGATTTGCAGAAAATAAAATCTATATTTGCAAAGTAAGACCTAATGCCTTTGCCAATGCTTGCTGGCGCCATTAAAGGATTGGGAGACTCAAGGTTTCATATTCACGGCTCCCGATTCATCAGGGCCACGTTCATTAACCACATAAACCATTACATCCATGGACATTTGTAATAACAACAATGAGCACATGTTTCCGGTGTTTTAATCGCAGCAATTTTTACTGCGACTATTTTCACTGTGGTATTTACACTGCTGCCGTTTAAAAAAAATAATAATTAATGGGGGTGCCTCCTAAACCCCCATCCAACCCACCATCACCACCCCCCCAAAATCCCCACACAAACACACAAAACATATTTGTCGGTAAAATAGCCATGGCAAAAATGTCCACGATTAAGACACAGTAACCATGAAAACATGAAACACAATGTAATGCAGCACAACGGTGGAGAATACATCAATGCAAGGAGCAGCATTCAAACAAAGAAGCGCTTCAAAGCAACATCATCACATCTCTGCCCAACTTAAACACTTCCACTTGATTATAAAAAAGGGCTGCCACATAACAGAGCTTTCACCATGATGCAGTTGTTCATCAACACAGAGCAGCTGTCACAGACCAGAATCCCTCTAATATCCACTGCCACAGTCTGTCAGGGAGCTTACGCTTTCTCTAGCCAGACCCAAAACACCCACCACAAAACACATGGATGGTCAACTTGAACAAGATATTTATGCACAGAAGTCCTATGGATTATATTCCCCACAACTGTCAACCTGCCACATACCTTCAAACAGCTGAGCATATTGTGGGAATCCAGCCGCTCTGAGCCAGTCACAGGCTTCCTTGGCTTCAATTTCTAGTAAAGAGAAGACAGATAAAATGATTATTTACTGTGACTGACAAAACCTTAAGACAACAAATAATTAATTAGTAATGAAAGTATTTCTGTCTATCGCATCGCACAATCATGCAGAGTTAGTTTGGAAGCATTGAAATAGCTAAGGCATGGTACCAAAACATACAGGTATTTCTATAGGCCAGGTGATTTCTATTTATGTCTTGTAAAACTTAAAGGGTTTGACACTTGGAGGAGCTGACTGCCTCAACTCGCAGGTCCGCCACAGAATCGGCATGGTGAGATGTGTGGGAGCAGTGGTGGGAGGCCAAAGGGTCGCCACCGCTGCTCTCGTAGATCTTTCTCAATGAGGCCCAGTGACTCAATGCCCCGTCAGGCTGCCAGCTATAGAACAGACTATCCCTGCCTAGACAGGGACGTCATTTCACCAAAATGCCAGGGGTAGTGGAAGTGACATCACACGACCCTTGACCTCTGATGACACCACAGGAAGTGATGTCATTTACCCCACCCCGAAGTGACTTAATGGGAAGCGAGGGAACACGACCATTCACCCCTTGACAAAACAGGAAGTGGCATCACATATCATTGTTTCTAAGTATACAAATATGGTTACAATATCACTGTAAAGTGATGTACATTTCATACAAGAATGGATCACCATATGTATCGTTAACATCAGTGCGTATAGGCCAATATTACCAAATTACTGTGAATGCATGCAGACGTCCAAGGCCAAACAATAATGGTGTTATTATATAGCACTTTTTATAGAACAAATATACATACAATATCACCCAACCTGTGTTGGTACTCACTTATCAACCTCAGCAGCATGAAAGGCTAAGTTGACCTTGCCGGGAGTCGAACCTGCAAGCAGATCACACACACATTGCAGCAGTGAGCGCTCAACCCACTGACCTATCTTACTTGCTTTAGCTATCAGAAAACCAGCCACTCCAGAAACAAAGAGCCACATGTTGCTGGTCTAAGCCCAGCACCCTCCATTGTTTATTTATTTATTTTTTTAAAGGTGTTTTTTTAGGGGTAGCAAGGGTGGAGACCTAAGGGGTCGCAGTTGTGACCCCTAAATGACGTTGGTGGCCCTAGAGGGACCTTTGTGACCCCAAAATAGAATTCATATTCACAAAAGTATCACATGACCTTGAACACTGCAACTTAGTGTATGTTCAGAAACAACAGCTACCCCCTGAGAACATTCATCCCCAGTAAATGTAAAAGGAGTGAAGGGTCTGGCTACCATGCATTGCACCAAACTGCTGAGTCCTCCTCTGGCATGCAGGCTCGGTAACTTACCCAATGCAAGTCACGCATGGCATCACACGGGCTGGCCCTAGCCGGCATGGCAATGGGGTTGGCTACTTTTATGCTCACCCATGCAAAGTACAGAAACACTTCTTACCATGGGTACCGGCCGGCTTTTGATTTTTGGTAAATGGGGAAAAAAATGTATTGTGCACATAATGAATGCTTAACCCCAATTGTACAAAGGTATCTTGATTTGCAGCAAAAAGTTGAAAACGCTTGGCTGTTAAAGCGTGTGATTCGTGTTCAGGGTGTCTACAGGAGCACACTGGTACATTGGTTTGTAGCACAGCAGGTGTTAGTATCAAGAAAGCGCAGAGGCGGCCCCGCCAGCATTCTGGCACACATGAACAGGTTGCAGAGGCCTTCTGGAGATCTGCATACATGTGCACCCGGCCCCTGGGAAGAGCCCCGGTGGTTAGAAGAGGTAAAGGTTTTACCTTCAGCCGCAGAGCAGTCATCGACATGTCTACATGCACAGTATCTGCTCAATATGAAAACCCTACAGCCCACCAAAGCTAATAACGCGGGCAAACCACTACCCACTTTCCTCCCATAAAATTCCAACTTCATAAATACTCTTGTTTATTAAAGAAATGTAGGACAATAGTTCTAAAGCTGTTTTAAGGTCAATCCTGCCATTTTTGCTCTTTCCATTTTGCATTCTAAATAACTGACTACAAGTACCAGAATGCAACATAAGAGCCAAAAAGCTAAGAATGTTTGATTAATGTACCCCTTACATTGGACAACACATATGTCCATAAACTCTCTCGATCATCTTACTAAGTTCAAGACTTAGACACACACCCAAAAAAGCCTTTGGAATAAATCCATCTGCTTGGTTCCAGCATTTGACATCACCCAAGAATTCAGAATCTCCACAAAGTCATAGCGACTTCCCTGCCCTGTTACTAAAGAGCAGTTGTCCCATTGCCCCAATGTACCCGATGCCCATGCTTCTGACACTCACATATGGTGCAGCCCAGTGGTCAAAGAAAGCGGGAGCTGCTGGGAGCGATGCTCCTCTACTTATTTTTTTTTTTAACTTTTACTGTTCCTATACTTTTATTTGAAAAAGAAAACGTTCTGGAATGGTTTAATTTTAAAATAAGTGTGTAGGAAGAAGTTGAAACTTGCACTTCAGTGCGCGGCACTGAACGTTCCCTTAAACAGCGGCGCATTTGTTTGGGGGTTTGGATTGCGCGTGGGAGGGGGCGTGGCGATGGGATTTGTGGGGTGCATGGAGAGGCCAGCAGGGAACATAGTTCCACTACTTGTTTTCGTACCATTCGACAACTGGTGCAGCCGAGAAATAGCTAAAGCGTCTGGGGACAACCCCCCTTTAAGAGCTCCGTGGGTTTATGCACAACTGCAAAACCTGCAAACAGAAAGTCACAGGTTCAAACGCATGCGGAGCCCTCTTGGTCTGTTGACTGTGTAAGGTTGATAAATGATTGGCAATACGTTGAGGAGCACCCCCGTCTTCAATTTACAGGCCCTGATTCACAGAAGCCTTTTATAATGGGGAACTCCCATTGAAAAATGCTCTGTGAATCAGACCCACAGAGTTTCAACTGTGGCATCAATGGTGATATCAATATTTATACACCCTTTAAAAAAAAAAAAAAAAAAAAAATTATATATATATTTATATATATATATATATATATATATCTGGGCTGCACTCGAACCCTGAGTTAAAGAAAGCACTTTCTGGTGTTTGATGACAGTGACAGTTTTTCAATGAACATCAGAGTTTTCACAGTGCTTGTTTTTCTTGGCATGCCGGTAGTTGTCGTTTTTCTGTTCCCATTGGAAGGGTAGGACTACATACATACACTAGGTAGAGATAGAAAGACTAGCGAGTTTCTCAGAAGCCATGGGACCATCTAGAATTCTTTAAGGCAGAGAGTCCAGGGCGCACTTCCCATGCAGCGAGGCGAGGCAGCTTTTTGTAAGAGGTCTTTGCAGCTGGGCCTGGCAATCCCCTGCTGCTGCGGCGCGCCCCTCCCACACGAGGCATGCGCACATGAGAACGCACTGTGGGACCCGGCCCTGGCGGGAAGAAGGCGAAGGACCCTGCAGGGGAGGACAGGCAGAAACTAACCAGAGCCCGCAGATTAATCGAGAAGCAGCGGATCCAGGCCCACGCCTGTCATGATTTAGCGGCCGCTCTGCGACATGTTAGCCATTGCGGGGCCCTTCCAATAGCGCTCTCCTGGCCAACCATCCCTCAGAGTTGGCAACTCACTCGCCCATGTCACAGCAGGCCGCAGATGTCCGGAATTAACTGCTCATTGGAAAGCAATTAATAAACCTCGGCGGACAACACGTTAACGTTCCCACAGGAGCGGGGTCGGAGGAGAGCTGCGCAGAATTACAGCGCGCCCGCCAGATGCCTCAAAAATGTAAACATAGCTCAGTCTCTGGAAAGATCACGCCCCGCCAAAAATGAAGGAATCAGAAACAGTGCCAAGAGCCTTCACACTGTCCAGCGCGCTGCACCCGAACTCACTGCAGGCGAGATGCCTTCCGGCTCGCGCTCCTCGGCCCCAAAGTGTCTCTCGCCTCGCCTTCACGCCCTACATGTCCCGCCGCCGCATCAGCGGATGGTTATTGAAAGGTCAGCCGAGCTCATCACGTGATCACCACTGCAGTAATGGAACCACTTTAGCTCTCCACACCAGTAACAGCCAATCATTACTCATGGAAGAATTCAACTCACAAGGCCTAAAAGACAACTTTCACCTACCAGGATGCCAGTGGGAGTGGGGTGAGGGTGGTACGCTGGCATCAGGTACTGCGCACAACCTATCACAAACATTATAAACAGCAGATGGGTCAACACTGAACATGGACCAACCACTACTTTGTCCAATTTCAAGTCCCTGGTAGGATCTGCAGCAGTTCCAAAAAGATATGATAGGTTATTTATAATGCGCTTAATACCCAGAGGTTTCTAAGCGCGGACCCTGGGATCGAACCTGTGGTGCTCCCCTGAGCTATCCTCCAGAGACTGCAGGTGCACAAACTGTATGGAGTAGCATGACCCAACCTATCAGTGCCACACAACCTGCACCAAACATTAAAATCTCTGACAGCTCACAAAACCTTGACGCAGCAGAGCATTTTAAATAACAAAAAAGACAAGCAACCAAACAATGGTCGCAAACAGGAATTTTCCATTTTTAAAATGGAAGGGGCTCAGAGACACCAGGGGCATAGGTTGTAACTAGAAGTGGACATTTCAGAATGCCCTGCCCGCATGAAGAAATACTAAATGTGCGGGGAAAGGGGCAACCAAACCTTCTTATTTGGCATTAATACAGGCAGGTGGGAGGTGCCAATCAAAGTAATGAACATTGCGAAATACCAGTGCGTTTTGTAAAATGGTGCGTGTCACCCACAGGCCATTCATGCAGAGTGAAACTTTCATATGCCAAATACTGTTAGTACTGCAAGTGCTGTGTGGATTTCCACAAGGAGCGTTAGACTGCAAGTCACAAGGCAGATTGCGGATTCTGTACGTAGACGTCAGTCGTTGGTGAATCGAATCAAGTGGCCCAGTGGCCAGTAACAGCACTGTAACGGGGAAACCGCACCCATCCAATGCGAAAGCGCTGTTGCAGTGAGTTTCCCGGCCAGTGGAGCAGAGAATCCAGTTGGAAGCCCTTTGAATAAAGCAAAACAGGTATTGATGCAAGGGCCCAAAACATCTATGGATTCAGAGCCCTTCCAGCATCTCGCCCAGAAATCTGAGATTAGGGAAGACATCTGCCGAACAGAATAAAACAGGCAGTGAACAAAATCAATCGTAGTCTGTGTGAAAGAACACATCCTCCAGAAATAGCTGGACACATCTGGCTTCCAACAGACATTCAGCCTGCAAAGCAGGCAGAAGCAACCGATCAGGTGGGAACCTTCACTCCAAAAGTTCAGGCGATTCACAAGGCATTATCAGAAAATCTTACGATTGCTGTCTCAGTCATAAAAGGTTTTTACTGACTAACGCTCATATTCTTGATTAATTTATTAAGCTACATTCAGCCGAGTGGCATTGTATATGCAACATTAAAAGTACAAACACATTTGCAACAAGTGTGATAAGTCACGGTTGCGGTCTAGTATACACTGAGATCATCACTATAAAAGCACCAGAAGGAATTTAACTCTGACGTCACATTGTGAAATAACATTGTGTACAGTATGAAACGTGACATATTTTAAAACTAAGACTGAACGAAAATAATAAAATGTAACAAGCCACGCCAAGTCATTCACTGTTTCGCGATGATAACGGGAAAGATTACTTTAGAAGGCTTGTAGGTCAGTAATCTCAGCACACTTACAATAAAATATTAGCAGGTAAAAAATCAAGTTATGATCACAACCGTTAATAAATGCAGTCCATATTAAAAAGCTGTTCTTACAATTAAAACCACTAAGATTTTAAATAACTACATCGTAACATCTGGAGACTCTCACAAGATGTTAATAGGTGTTCAATAGTTTCAATACCATCAGTACCACATAATCAACAAAATCTAGAGTTCTGTGGTATTCCAGATCGTGTCCCTTGAGTAATCAAGGCGTTGCTAATGTTATATTTTAATCTCATATACTGCCTAGCAACAGCACTGTTTGAATACACAGTTAAGTACGTGGGTTTAGATGATCGATCAATGATGTACTCCCAGAATACAGGTTCACAAACGTTGTTCTTTTCCAAATGCCTGGAGTTTAGATTTTAAACAAGACTTAATCTTATACGCCACTCCATTTGTTGTTCTACCACAGCATCCCACTTTCCATTTTGAGTGCATGGAAATCAACAGGCCAGGAGTCCCCATTGTCTCACAATTATCAATTTCACAAAATGCTTCAAGAAATGTTGCCATCATGGTATTATTCCCCAGTTTAAATAGATTGCCCCAAAACATATCCGTCTTCACAGTAAAGTCAGCCAATACGCCAGTAAGATCGAATTCTAAACACAAACACTCAATTGGGAGTGACTGTGGTAGAAAAGTCAACGTACTCAGTATTAATACTTCCTACCGCTTAATTTCTGTTCCATATTTGTGTCCCCACATCGCGATACCATAAAAAAGGATTGAAGTAATTTTAGTTTGGTATAGTAACAGAATTATCATGGTGGATATCCCCCATTGTTGGCCAATGAATTGACGAATAGTTCCAACTGCTCTGTTGCATTTGACCTTTGTTGCTTTGCCAGTGTGTTTCACATCTCAGGTCGCTTTGTACATGAATACTTAAGTATTTATATGCAGAAACATTGGCAAGATGTTGCCCCTTCTGGGTGCAGCTAACGGTTTGGTTTTTAGCCTGAGATGGAGAAAATGTCATAATTTTACTCTATTGCTTTCATAACGTACTTCACGCCAGCTCAATGTAAACACAATAAGTTAATGAAATATCTTGAACACCAATTTCAGTTTCCCCATATAATGTTTTTTTTTGTGTGCATTTTTCCATTGATGCATTTTGGTAGCTACTTTCCTTTCTACGTTTTGCTCTTGCTTTTTATCTGAAAACTAGATATGGAAACTCCAATAGCATAAAAGTAAATCAAACGAAGCAAGTGTCTGGAAACATGTCCAATGGGGAAGCTGGTTACTGTGCACATTAAAAACATTGGCCATAGTCATAGGCCAGCAGAAGAAAAGATTGCCAGGATGCTTCCATTTCCACTGGTCATTCTCATGCTCTGTCGTTACCTCCAAAATAATTAATTCAGTAGTAATAAGAAAGCTATAGGGAGAATGATAACCCAAGCAAGCCCAGAAATTAACACGCTTACTTCTTGTTTACTTCGGTTTATGAATGGTTTATGAATGTTATTACCTGGTGAAACAATTGTGCTTGTGTGGCTCATTCCATTGTAGGCCAAGTGTTGGTGGATCCTAGCTGCCTGCCAGGGAGGTTGTCCATGAAAATATCGCATAGAACATACAGAGACAGAAAATGCTGCCATTTTTTAATTTGTATTTTTGATTTGAAGTGGGGGGGGGCCCGCAGTCCCCCCCAACATTCCACAACCCCAATGTATCCCCTTAACCCTCTCCCCATCTATTAATTTGCTAAAAAGTCAAAAAAATAGAATAAAATAATTCAACATTTTCGGCCTTGGATTTTTTAAATTCAGATGTTTCTGGGGATACTGTCAGGGGAGGGCAAACTGCAATAGATGATGATGTTGCGGAGCAGTCAAGCCAGTTCTAAGGCTCTGCTAAGCCCAACTGTGCACTGCATTCAAGCGGTAGCAGAATCATTAAATATGCAAGCAAATAGCAGCGCCTAGATAGTTAATGATTCCGGATATCCCATGCATTGTGGCAGGAAGCCTATTGCATGCATGCACACAAACTGCGCAAAGCCCAGAACACTGCTTGGAGTAATGCATGGAGATTTCTAGGAGATTGGAATCTGTCAACGTGTGCAACCTGTTTCCAGTTATGCCGTATCAGATGAAATCTGGCTCAATAGCACGATTTCCATTAGGAAGGGCCAGGAGTTACAATGGAGGCCACCATCAAAATATAGCGTGAGTGCAGTGAAATATGCGTACACACCCCAAACCCGCAGACGTGCCTCAACCGTGCAGGAAATCTCAATATTTCCTTCAGGTTCAGCAGATCCTGTTCCGGATGCCCCCGAATGAGCTCAACCACCAGGAACGTCTAAGGTTGTTCTATTTTCTGGGTACATTTCATTTTCTGTGGAATAAGGCTGCCATGTTTTGGTTTGTAGCAGTGGTAGAACCTTGCAGGGCATGTCTAGTTTTAACACAAACTGTTCTTTATATGCTGGGCACGGGAGGAATGCAAACTTCTACTCTTTACTTCTGCAAAAGATGTCACCTTAGTGTTAATTGACCAGATGACGTCACCCTATAGATTACATTATGATTTATAATACTATTGAAAAAGAAACAGGCGCTTGCCTTCTTGCTCATGGGTAGTCTGGCACCTGTAAAACCCTATCTGGGTTCAAACATTCTTTTCTTCCTTAAATTCAATGTACTTTGCCAACTTGTGAACACTTGCTTCTAGAGAGGAAGGATCGAGGAAACACCCACGTCACATCATAATCCCCCACAGACGTGGCAGGGGGACAGGAATTCCTATCCTGGAGACATTGGAACATTTTCTAGTAAAGTAGAGAACACATTAAGAAAGATGCCCACAAAATATAGTAAGCAGGCAACTATGAGAATCAATGAGATTTTTTCGTGTTTGTTTTAAATGGTACAGGAAACCACCAGTTGTATCTGAATGCATCCAATTCCCAGGGAGCAGGGTGGAATTCTCGATTAACTAGACTGAGCCCGGGCAATAATCTAGTCATTGTAACTGATTGCTACTTGCAGCAATGCGATTTGGCCCCCACGCGTTTGCTGAGAGGCACCGCAGGAAATTGACTATATTACAAAAATCAATCAGATTAAAAAGAGTAGTCCTCCCACAGCCAACTCTTTCCACTGCCCACCCCTCCCCCGTGACCCAAAACATCGGTGGGAGACAGAACACCGTAAAGCCGTTTTCGCCTGTGCGCTGCTTCCGTTACTTGATTTCTTGAAAGAAAGTGTTGCAGCCGGTTTACCGACCACCACCGAATGCAAATGGGCTCATTAGCAATGGAATGAACCAACTGCCGGGGGTGGGCCAGGAAGGAAAGAATAACGCCAGGGATCAGCCCCAAATCACGCCCATTGAAAGTGGACACTTAAAGGGACGCTGAAAGTCCACCTGCAGCAAATTAAGCAAGGCAGAGCTGCTGTAATGTAAGCCTGGACAGCTTGCTCCAGTCAGGCAGAATTATTTTGTTCTCCGTAAACCTTGGGTGTTATGCTGTTCTATCAGCTGTGATGTACTCATTTGATACGATGGTCTTGAGTGGGTAGTGAAAGGTGACTACAATGGACCCAGTGTTGGTGTGAACTGGCAGTATTTGTTGAAATAAAATGTTCTTATCAGGGTGCAGTCATCTTCTTAATTCCAAGTGAAGCATGTGTTGCGACACAAATGCTCACCTATGGGTGTCAACTGCCAGTCATTTGCTGAATCTGCCCCACTGCATTCAAATCTCGTGGGGTGCTAATGCAAGCGACATGCCCAAAGCAGCAGTGTAGATGCCAGCTAACGCGCTAAAATGCACCCTCTCTGCACAGGATGGACACAGGAGACCGCCAGGCCTTCAGTGATGTCTGTCTGGTCCAGTCTTCAGAAAGAGATCAATTAAGATCACACATGAGGTGAGATGTTTGATCAGTGCTGAGCTTGCCCAGTTCATGGACAGTGAGCTGCAGCTAAGCCCAGCTCTTAAGATCTGTCCTTTCGTGTTGCTCACTTCTAATGACGATTGTGACGCATTGATTGAAGTGAGCGGGAACGGCCGGGAGCGGTGTTCCAATTCTTTTCCTCTATGCTCTACTATCATATTCACCTTTCTAAATAGAGGATTTGTCCATTCATGTCCCTGTGCGAGTGTAAAGTTGTAATGGGAACCTTAGTTATTAGTTACTTAGACTATTGCAATGTCCAGGCTGCACCACCTGATCACATGTTGCACAATGCTTCCGCCTACTCTCTTCTCTGCCAAGACCACAGTTCCAATACTTTTTTCGGTATACTTCTACCACTGTTGTGAGGGAATTAGCCGGGCCTTCGTGACATGATCGGGCACTTCATTCCTACCCGGGCATCCATCAAGACTACACCGGAAGCTGAAACTGACCCAAAAAAGCTTCTGGAAGCAGTTTTGGCAGCTGCAGTGTGCTTCAACCGCAAATCATAGAACACGCCAAGCGATATTAACTGCTTATAAAGTTGCAATCTCATTTTAAAGTTACTATCATTGTTTAAAAATAGATCCTATTAAGATGTAATTCCACTCGGACGTGTCTTTGAGTAAATGGGAGCAATAGTCCATTAAGGCTTGCCTTCTGAGGATACATTTGGTTAGGCATGATTGGCAGGGAATCTACACCAATCAGCAGAGGAAACATCACTTTTAGCTCAGGGTCTTCCTTTTCATGATATCTACACGCCTTACGCCCCTCCCAGGCTTCAGAAAGGCCGATGCCTCCAAATGACCAGCAGAGATGCTGCATTGTTAGTGACATGTCAAACTCACCTGATTTCCGCAAAGAGCTTTGTTCGCCTGCCTTGATGTGAGCACATTTACAGTGATGGCATCTTCCTGGATCTCCAGTAGACTGCCGAATGCTGTGCTGTATGCCAAAGGGGGCAGGTTGATGCTATTCAGTACCAGGAGCTGACCATCTCAGTACCGGGAGCTGGCTGACCATCTCAGTACCGGGAGCTGGCTGACCATCTCAGTAACGGGAGCCGAACATCACAGCCAGTGCTGGGAGCTGAACCATCTTGCAGTACCTGCAAGTCTTACTTTTTCAATGACACTGAAAAAGCAAGGATGTTTTATTTTACAGGAAACAGCACTGACAAATCTTATAACTGTAGCTCTTGTGAAACAAATGCAATTGAAGAGGGTGTGCTCTGTCCTGTAGGAAGACAATCACAGCATACCTTGTAGTAATTGGTGCAGAATAATGCAGATCTGGGTTAGTTGTGCCCACGGGGGCATACAGGCAGCGGTTCAGTAGGCCTATAAATTGGGTTCTTGAATATTGAAAAACGTGCATAAATGAAGTCTGAATATTGTCTTGTCAATTCATGTTCATCTTATGGGGCAAATCTTTGTAAAGATCAGGGTTCAATACTCAAGCATGTTCTTTTATGTTCCAAGACTGAGCGATGCCTGGCATTAGGACAGATGTTCTTCATATACTTTGAAACTGTAGCAAAAGTACACCCGCTGGAGACGTGTGAAGGTCGAGCAAAGATACCGCCGAGGGCAGCACGACCTTCCGCCAGGTAAGACTACACCAAGCTAAAGTGAAATCCATCACAAGTCAATGAGACCCAGCTACAAATATACATGCAAAATGAGCTTGTAAATCCTCCTTTGATTATTGGCTTCAGATTGTCCTTTTCATGTGCAGGACCACACCTGGATTTGGTGTTCTTTATCACTCATGCCGGTAAGGATTGGGGGTGGGTGATATTTTCAGAGGCAGAGCAGAAGTGTCAAATTCTACCCACCCACAATTCTACTCTTTATAGCCATCAGCAATTGTAAGGGGCTGTGATTGGCTCCTCCTACAGACTAGAATGCTAGAAATTCCAGCCAATCAACGTGGCCAAAGGAATAATTCTGGGCACCTAGGGAAGGTGAAGCTCATGGCAAGTTTGCTCATGTGATTGGCTTAAAGTTTGGCATAGTTAGATTGGCTAGAATGTTCGCTCTCACTTCTTGGGTAATTGTAATTGGTTATTTATAACACGCTTAATACCCAGAGGTTTCTAAGCATGGAGCCGGGGAAGGAATCTATGTTGCTCCTTGTCTTGCATCCAAGGCGTGCATGTTGCCACTGAGCTATCCTCCCGAGAAGATTGGAATGATTGACTGGAGGCAGAGGCGTCCTGTCTTGCGCAGTACGAATTGTGTCCCCAATTTGCTTTTGATATGGTTAACGAGATTTTAGGCCAAACCCAGCAAAAAGTGCATGGCAGTGGTTGACAGATGGGAATTCAAACCATCACAGGCTCACTCTGTGTAAATTCAATTCTTCAACAAAATGTATGTTTTGCCTTAACACCGAATTTTAGCACTTTATTGTTGGCTGCTGCACTTTAGATAACTAAGGTGTGCAGACTTGTAATATCAAAATGCGTGCGTTTTAAATGGGCACAGCTATGTCCTTGCGCTTCACAAAGTCTTCCAATGAAATCATGAAAATACAAGGACAAATCTTACTTTCAAGTAAATGACGAAGATGAGGGCCACACATATGGGGCGCACTGTGCACCAGTGGTTCCATGGCAGATTTTGCAAGCAGGGAATTTGGTACTGATCCCAGCTTAACTTCATAACACTGGTGCAATTCCGGGGTAAGCTCCCTATGGTTCACTTCCGTCATTTACCAAAAGTGGAAGCACTTCAAGCACCAATGCATGAAACAGTGTCAAACGGGGAAGTGCTTGCATTGCTGTTGCGCTCTGCAAGTCTCTTTCCGTACGCTACTTATAATTTGCTGGTTGAGGCATTGCACCTTCTGTTGGCATTATCTGAAGCAAGGTTACAGCAATACAAAGTAGCAGTGTGCTAGCAATGCATGGCTAGGCGTCAAAACTGTTGCGCCCCAGCATATAACCTTTCATTGTAAATTACACTCTGGACCATCCGAACATGATCAATCACTTGGTTATCAATGGGTGATCGCTGTATGTACCTCTCACCAAGACCACCTTCACGGCTACGGTGCGAGTCCAAATCATGCCCTTTTGAGCAAACTATGTAATTAATCTGTATTAAGCGCTTAATACCGGATAACAGTCTCCAAGCACGAGTCTGGGATTCAAACCTGTGTTGCTATGCATTGTTTTGCTTCCAAGACAAACACATTGCCCCTGAACTACCCTCCCGACCCAAAGTGAGCACATCCACCTTATGGCCCAAATGCCCGGGTGCATGGCAGTGAGCTTGCACCCTCCATAAAGCAACTATTCCCTCCTGGGTTTGTCTGTGAGCCTGACTGGGCTCATCGGCTCATGTCCAAGGACATCTTAAACAGTGTCCTTATAATGGTGCCTTTGCAAGGAAGGAATGGAGCACCCAGCGATCTGCCCAACCATCTGCCCGGGTGCTGTCAATATAGCTGCAGCCTTTGCGAATGCTCACTAGGTCATGACTGATCGCGGAGGACTGTAATCGCATATAGCACATGCCTCCAGTTTTATATTCAGAGCACTGACATCATTCTGCTGATAAGGGTATAGTTGGCTATATCAAGGCACAGCCGTCGACACTGATTAATGTTACATATGGTGCAAGTGAAACTGAGTTAACTGTACCAGCTGGATACTGCCCAGAGCTTCACACACTGGCCCTGTAAAACCGTTGCTCTGCTCTTAGCCATGTATGTAGCAAACAGACCTGGGAAGCTGTTCACGACTATATGGAGGACACCCTATGACAAAGGTAGTAACATGGATCATTTACAAAAGCAGACACAACAGACTGATTAGTATTTTAGCACTTGCTATTGAGGGCTTATGACGTACGATCCCAGAAACATAAAATAACGTGTACACGTGTGATGAAATGGCTACTACTCTACAGGAGTGTAGGGATGGTTAGTGGCTAAACTGCCTGCTCAGCCGCACACTTCTACTTAACCAGCAGTGATCCCAACCATAAAGGTAAAACAGACACAGCTCGATGGATATACCTCCTTCTCCTTTTTTGGTAACGCAGGCCGACAGCAGGCTGTACTCTCAGAACGGGTGGGACGTGACAAGAGTAGAAACCCAAACTTAAGTACAATCCCCCAAAATAAAAGAATGTGAGCTTAATAATTCTACAAAAAATATAGACATTTAATTGATCACTAAAAATTCAAATAGTATCTAGAAAGTACAAGCAACAACCTACCCCCATAAGAAAAAAGAGAAGATGCAGATAGTACTGTGTGATACTCTGGCAAATTGGGCAGGGGTTTACAGGCAAGCAATTGCAGCAATGTCACTGTTCAAAGGATATGTCTTTCAAGAAAAGTATTGGAAAACAGACTTATAAGTAGTGCTCCCACTTTTCAGTTTTTACTGATTTTTACACATACATTCAGACCAAAATCACTCTGTTCCCTTTCAGTGTTTTTTACTAAAACATTGAAGAATGTGAAACTTCATGTGTGTTGATTAGCTCTTCAGGTTGTCAATTATGCCTTGCAAGTTAATGGCTGTACAAAGTAACACACCAGAGAGGCTAGAAAAACAAAGATGCATTTCCCTTTGAAATTGTTTAAAGAACTACAGATATTTTTTATCATGTCAGCATATGTGGCAGCTGGTTTTTTAAAGGCGAAAATGGATCTTGGCTTGATGTGCAAGAAGCCAGTTGTCTGAGCATCCCTGTGCAAGCACTGTAGCACTACATTGTTAATTTGAATACATACAGAAAAGCACTTTTTGAAAATTATTTTATTAAGAGCAATTATCCATGTGGATAAACACAGATTAAATGACAAAAATAAATATGGACAAATACAGATGGACATGTTGAAGGAAAAGAAAAACATAAAACCAGGAGCCTTACTTATATGTCACTATGGTTTCAAAAGTGGAGCAGTGGGACAGGGCCTCTTGACAGTACCTTCTTCTTGGTCTTAGCTGGTTTGACAGTATTCAACTGGCCTTCTATGTGCTTTCCATGTGGTCAAAAAGGCGTTGAGGTGTGGCAAGCCATGTTAATCCAACTGTGATTTGGTGTGAAGTTGGATTCAAAGGGGCAAGTAAGCAGCTCGTAATTGTGAGATGTGAAAAGCAGCACGGCAGGTCATGTGTCAGCTCCAAGGACATTAAACATGGTTCAAAGCTGCGTGAACAAGACTCCGACTGCTCCTGGGCTTCCTGGTTCCTGGGAGTCTTGCCACGCTCTTCCAGTCTGGGGAGTTTGGTTGGCATCTGCAGGGGTTCCTTCACCTCCTGTGAGGAGCCTGGTTCCAGTGCAGCTGGCAGAGTGGCAGACCTTGCTTCACAGCAGTACACCATCACTATTCCCATGGAATGGTTAGGGGACATGGCTCTCCTCCGCCTTGGGTGCCTTCTATCTTCACCACACTGATGGAGGACTTTGGAATGAAATGCACTTGTAATAGATGGCCATTGCATTTTCTAGTCTTGAAAGTCCACGGACTAATCAAAGAATTAGTGGAAGACCCCTTCATTATAAAGGCAAATTGGCACTGTGATTTTTGTCAAAAGCATGTCAGCTTTATGGGGTGCAATACCTGCTTCTGTAACAAGTCACCCTTGCTTTATTACACCATACTAGAGTGCTTTGCCCTGCAGGAAATGCATGGGACAGGAAGGGAAAGAGCCCCAATCAAAAGGCAAGATAGCAGACCCTTTTCTCAGGTTGACCTTTGCCTCTCTGGCTATTCTAACTCTGTCCCTTTCCTGTGCCTGGTGACTTCAAAGGCCCTGTGCAGTGCAGCACCCCGGTGTGAAGCTGGCCTTTGTTATGCGAGTGCCCCTTAAATCAGGTTTTCCCACGGGATCTGCAGGTAAGAGCTCCTGTGCCTGCCGGGATGTATTACCATTACTTCCAGCGAATCAAAGGAAGGATGCATCTTCCTATTTTCTCACTTGCTGAAGTGGAGACAGTCAGGCAGCCATGAATACACACTGCCCACATATAGCTGGCCCAGCTCACAGAGCTGACACCTGCATGATATAGAATTAGCACTGCTTTTAAAATAATGTGTGCTCTTGTCAGAGTTGCATGAGTTCAAATGCCAACTCTGGTTGCAGTGACTTTGGGTTACAGCAGCTGTCAGCAATGCACATGTGTGATTAATTGCTATCTGGCAGGGATGTGAAAGCCATGGATTTTTTGATTTGTATTCAATAATAAAATTATGTGGGTAATTCCATCTCTGAAATGGAAATCTGCTAATCAGAGTCCCCTTTTATAAGCTGCCTGCCATAAGCATAGTGTGTACTTGTGCCTTGTTGCATCAGTATCCTGATTCGCAGCACCTGCTCTACCAGTGGAACATAGTAGGTTCAGAGGCCACAGGTGACCTCTAAACAGCTGCAGTGACACCCAAGTATCTGCAGTGCAGGGGCTGCATTTAAAATATGCACGTCTGTTACAAAAACTACATAACCCCAAAGATGTTGTCCTGGTGGCACATACAACTGCACATATAAGCTATACCTGAATTAGAGTATAGTGGCCTTCATCTTTCAGAGCTATCCTAGCCACATTAAATTGATTTGGAACATGTTTCAACCCTGGGCCCAGTTCAGCTGTGGAAGGAATATGTGCCTAGCCTTTGGGGGTTGCTTCTCTTTGTTCCTTTCTAAAGGGCAGGTAACACCCTTTTGCCCCCAGCACAGCCACTCCAAAGGACGCTTGCAGGAGAAAAGAAACCAAGAGACAAACCAATTCACAGAGTGCGGGCCTTACAGCAGGGAACTGCATTTCTAAAGACCTTTGATCCAATTGAGAGGGGAGGAGGCAGAGTTAGGATGAGTCAGAGAGGGGTCTGCACAGTTTTTGGAGTGTTCTTCCATCTTTCTCTTTCCAGTTCCCTCTACTTTCTCTGGTGCAAGACACTTCCGGTGTGACATCATAATGGTAAAGTTCACACATTTCAAGAGCAGGGATTGGACCACTAGAGCAGGTTAGCTTTAGTCCAATCACCTGGGGACTTTTGCCTATAAAAGAAGGAGGTCTCCCATTACTTCTTTGAATCATCTTGACTCATCTTGAACCATCCTGAAGAATTTGTTGGACCGAGCTGACAGAACAGTCCTTTTTATAGTCCTCCAGTTGTGTGGCGAAGGCAGCGTTTGCAAAGGCAGAAGAGAGATCTGCTTCCTAACCATTCCCAGCGACAATTGGGGGTGAACACTGCTGCTGGACCAGAGGTCTACTTCTCTGCCAGCCACCCTGTGCATAATACCTCACTGTGCTGCAGGTCCCCTGAAGGTGTGGGCCAGCCTTCCCTGTGTTTGGAAGCCTGAGGATGGACTGACATTGACCCTCGAGACCCGTGAGTGGGACTTGCAACACCTGGAAGCCAGAACCGCCAACATCTGTGTTGTCGATGACAACCTGCTCCAAATCGTGATTTATGTGCACCTCGTCGTCCAGTGACCCAGCAGGACCTGGGTTTTTACAGTGTTTTCTAGTTAGTACTGTACATTCAGCATCTAATTAAAGTATATATTCTTATAGTTTGGACTGGTATAGTTATAGTTCGTTGTTAGGGTTGCTACTGAACCACATTCACACCCCTGATAAGAGTATAGCCTTCCCTCGGCCCATATTAACACAAAAGTCAAAATAGGTATATCTCTTAACTGTGCCTGTTTTACCTTTATGATGGTGTTGGCTCTTGGTTTGTAGAAGTGGGAGCTGAGGGGACGTATAAGCCTCTACTCACCCTAGTACTCCTGCAGTGCAGAGATCAATTTTTCGCAGCATGTGACCTTTGAACTTGTTCTGTGCCACTGAAAAGCAGGTGCTGAAGTTGACAGGAGGCTGGTGTAGCAAACACCCATTCATGCACTATGCTTTTAGCATGGAGCTGTACCAAATGGGGGTCCGATTAGCAAACTCCCATTATAAAAACAGATTTACATGCATCAATTTACTATTTAATACAAATCAAAAAAGCCATGACTTTCACACTCTCACCAAGTGGCAATCCATCAAAACAAGCCAATGGTGTATATTTTGAGAAAAACTCAGAACCTAAGTTGACTCTTACAGGATTTAAACCCATAACCTGGAGAGCTCGGTAGTAGTGAGGTAGAGTATGCGGCTGTCTCAGCACACCGGCTGGAATGAGCAACAGCGTGGCTCTATGTCATAGTTGCAATGACTGGAAGTTTAATTAATGCATTTTGATGTATTTTAATTCGTGTTGTCATGTATGCTGTAAATGTAGTGATTTGTGAGACTTATTAAATTGCATTGTACCAAGCAAGATTAAGTAGAGGAACATTTTTGTTAATGTACGTTTTATACATGGCTTAGCTATATCTTCTGGTTGTCTGAACATACTGGACTCCCCCCCCCCAATGACTGCTTGCCCTTTCTTTTTATGTTATATGTTTATGTATATGTGAGCGCCTTGAGGGCTATGGGGGCGAAATGGCACTATACAAAAAACAATATATAGTATAATATAATAATTAAATCATGAAGGTGTGCTGACATATATATATATATATATATATTTGTTTTAATGGTGTGGCATAGTTGTACATAGGTTGACCTATCAGGCAACATATACCCACAACACACTACATAACATCCTAACCGACACCTGGCCCAGACTGGGAGCAGGAAGCAGCCTTGGGAATGCACAGGTTACCAGCCCTCGGTGGCTAGTCATTGGGGTAGACCACAGCGCAGGCTACTTTTTGAATGAATGACAAATGAAGGCATTTGGGCACACTTATAATGCATGAAGACACCGGGGCAGATTTAAAGTGCCACGTGCATGTGCTAAGTTCACTTGTACACTCCAACTAAACCTACTTCCAGCCAGTTTGCTACAAGCGACACAGCTCCAAACAATCCTGGGGGGCCCCAATGCCCATGGTATGAACCCACAGTTAAAGGGGGAGAGGGGAGATGAGTGTGGCATCACTGACAATGCCCTACCTAGAATAGTAGGGGTTCTGGGGCCCAGGCAGAGAACATATGGAGTCGGGCGTGATCCAATCAGCTGGTGGTGAGGCGAGTGCAACTGCGTGTCTCCGCCCCAACAGTATGTGGGGAGAAGGCAGAAGCATTGCCTCCCCCAGAGGACCTTTTTGGAAGCACTCACAGGGGTGTTGCTAAGATCCGGGGCTACGCTAATGTCGGGACTGTCGGGACTGGGGACTAGCTAGCCTTTTGGTTGTAGCCCCTAAGCTTCTATCCAGGGCTACAATCAGAAGACCCGGGGCTATAGCCTCCTCAGCCGCGCCCCTAGCACCGCCTCTGAGCACTGGTAAAGGAGGTGAGAGGTCAAACCAAATTCACTGTACACATCACGGCTATTATAGGAGGATTACAGGCTTTTAATCAATAACTTTGCCATTAAACCAGACACACGCTGCAAATATGAAGAGGCTTGAGTAAAGGTCTTCACCAAAAAAGATTTGCTTTCAAAGATTCAATTGCAATTGTGGGGGGAACGTCTGGGGGTTCCCTCCTTCCCATCAGTAATGTGCACACATGTAAATAGTCATGGTTTAAAATGGTGCAGGCATTTAGGCTGTAGCTCATTTCACAGGTCTCTCAATGTTCAAAGGTGAGGAAACAGAGGACCTGGGAGGAATCATGCTTAGTCCTGGATCACATAATGTGGGTGAACGGAGAAGTCGGGGCGAAAATGCTGGCCCCATCTCCTCTCCACGCTTAGTAATATATCACAAGACCACATACGCAACCCGCCTCCCTTTCTTGTATAGCTGATAGTGCATGAGAAGGACAGTTAAAGCTTTCCTTAAAAATTATTTTCTTACATTTCTTTCTTTGGGGATATAGTGCAATCCTGTCTGTGTTTTACTGAGAATACCGGCCCAAAGTCCAAACACAAACCTAGAACTCATAAACTGCGTGCCACTACATATTATGGCACATACATATATACCATGCCCCTATATAATGTGCTGCGTGACATTGTACCACTGACAGTGTACCACTACACATTATGGCAGATACCTGTATATCATGCCCCTATATAATGTGCTTTACACATTATGGCAGATACCCGTCTACCATGCAACTATATAATGTGCTGCGTGACCGTGTAGCACTACACATTATGGCAGATACCTGTATATCATGCCCCTATATAATGTGCTTTACACATTATGGCAGATACCCGTCTACCATGCAACTATATAATGTGCTGCGTGACCGTGTAGCACTACACATTATGGCAGATACCTGTATATCATGCCCCTATATAACGTGCTCCGTGACATTGTACCATTACACATTATGGCAGATACCTGTATATCATGCCCCTATATAATGTGCTTTGTGACCGTGTACCACTACACATTATGGCAGATACCCGTCTACCATGCAACTATATAATGTGCTGCGTGACAGTGTAGCACTACATATTATGGCAGATAGCTGTATGCATACTACTGTATAATGTACCGCGTGGAAATGTGCCACTACACATTATGCCAGATGTCTGTGTGCCACTACTTAATACACCATGTCCCCTTGAATGCTCTTATTACAGTATAAAATGACTCCTTCTTGCTACCCAGTATCAAGAGACCCCTTCATCTCTACACATCATACAAGAACACACTCTGTGCATATGCCACAATTCACAACACTAGCCACTCTAGTATACAGGTGATACCCTAGTAGGGTGCAACCCCGATTTACTATCCACTGCTGCTTCAAAGCTAGGTCTGTGCTTTATCAAAGAATGCATACATACTGACAAATGACACACTTGAAGTCACTACAATCTGACAACGGCCACACATCTAGCACCTGTAACACACAGCCCTTCTCCCAGGCCCACGAGACACACCCCCACCACTCGGTCTGCAAGAATCCCCAAACCGCGCATATCCGCGCATTCCAGGCAGCCCACGCTTAAGGCGATGCGCGCTATACGGATATCAAGCGGGGCGGCGTCTGGCATTGATCAGCCGCACAGATAGCGTCTTCACTGATCAGAATGCCATTGATCGTCCCCTGCTCCCCGTAAGAGGATGTGTTCGCGGGAAGCCGCCCATCAGATGGTTTATTGTGAATTGAAGGGGAGGGGGTAGGGACCCCACTCTGGGTGTGAGCCGGAAACGGGAAGCCCTTTGAAAGCCGGCAGCAGCAGTGAGGGCATGGAGCAGTCTACGTGCAGGCCTGCGCGTCCTTATCTGACATCTCTCCTCCGCGCAGGAGTGAGATTAGCCGGCTCCAGAGGCCGCCCTGCTCCAGCTGCGACACAGGCACCGCCGCCGATGCCGCGGACGGCCACTCATGTAGCAAAACCATACCTGGAATGTCAGAGGCGGCCAATCAACCGCCCGTTCCGAAAAAAAAGGATGCCTAGGATAGGTGCAGACACGTCCTCGGAATCACACTGACGTACACCGCCGATCGCAGATAGACGCGCTCACAGAGGCGGGCAGCAGAGTAACCAGCAGGCCGTGGGGGGCCCCGAAGGCTGGAGGGCCGGGTTTGGTCGGTCATACCTCCCACAGTTGACAGACATCTTAATAGCAGGGATATCCACACACTGAGCGGGTTTCCCATATTCACATTAGGAGCCACATTGACAACCCACTTTGGGAATGGCTGCATTCCATCCTGTTCCGGCCCATTTCCTCCCCCTGCTGATCAGGCGATCTTTCCAGCATCAATGCCAGAAAGGGCTCTTGAGAATCCAGCATCCTTTTATAGAAACGTTGACCCTTTATTTTGTGTCACGTGATACAGGCATTGCTCTGCCTGACCTGTGCTTGGCTGTTGGCATAATCAGTGGCACTGTCTAAAGTGAGACATAGTTAGGAAGGTGACCCGGTATTTAGTCATGCTTTGTAGGCAGAAACGCGGGTCTATTATTTTTATTATTTATTTTGTTTGATTATTAAATAACCTTTACAAAATGTAGAACATTATTCAAATTGAGATACCTAATTAAGATATCAGAATTCATAAGAAAGTAACTTCCAATAATTCTTACATAAAACAATTCACCTAATCACATTACAAAGTAAAGACCACAGTATCAGAAGATTCCTGTAGATCACATAAAATCCAACACATATATAAATATTTAGTAGAAGATACAGCAGCTTAAAAAAAAAAGAGAAACATTTGATAGGGAAAATAAACATGTTCAACATGTACATGTGCAATCTCAGAACTCAATGGACATAGAACAGAACACAATTCCTGATTGCAGAAAAAGATACATGGACCTAACTACTAAAGTCATGTTTAAATGATAATTGTGGTATTTATTGAGCACTTGGGCTGGGTCATTGCTGAAGAGGGCATGCGTGCATGATAGATATAAGGGTGTGGTCGTGGTTCACATTCCCAGGAAACCTATAGCATAATTCCAAATTGGCAACCACCAAAGGGTCCACAGCCACACTCTCCATGTCCCCTTGAAAATATGTCCCGCTCATCACGTGACCCTGAGAAGGCTACATTCTGTATTCAAGGCCATTGCAAGATGCCGGCTCTAGGACACCGCACTGCACACAAGGGCCAGCAGTTCATTATCCAGGTCATGTGGGCAGCCTGCCGGAACTGACTGACCACCCACTGCACCATGCAAGTGCAGGCAGATCAGGGGACAATCTCTCCCTTCACAACTCCTGACACATTCACCTCAGGCTCAAAGCTGCCCTTCCAGTTCACTGGTGCCTGTGGACCGCGAGTGTCAACCATCCACAGACAGAGAGAGGCCCTGGCAATAATGTTAAAAGAGGCCCCATATTACACATTTCGGGCAAGCCCAACCCTTTTCCTATGAACAAAAGTGAAACAAAACAGGTAACCACACAAAAGAGGGCCAATGTCCAGAGTACCCTGTAGGCGAGTCCGGCTTTGTCCACAGCACCCTGACACACAAACTAGCCTCACCCGTAGAGAAAGTATGTAGGAGTGCTGTACCAAAACAATTCAATTAAATAACTATGTTCTGCACATTGTTGACAAATGTACAGATCCATCTAAAATATAAGCGCTTTCAGGTTGCACACAGACATCAGAAGCCAGCGCTTAACTAACTGTATTACACCTTGATATATTGTGTAAACTGTTAGGCTTCTTATCTCCCTCACTTGCGCACACACACAGTACCACCACCTGTACCGAGAAAGCTCTCTCTGCTAATCCCAACACAATAGCGCGGCCAGATGCAGATGTGACTTTGTGCCTAGGCTTTTGTGCCTTTGTAAATCTGCAAAGAAAGGCCCGAGACAATTGGACTCAAAGTAATTTACAACCACCCCCTCCTCCACTGCTGCCCTTGGCAAATGATTCCTCGTTCAGATGCTGTCTTATCTGCCCCGGAGGCAGAGCACGCGGGGTCAAGCGCACTGAGGGCAGCTGCTCGGCACTCAAGCCGATGGGACACGCGCGACAGTTCCACGCACCAGGCTGCCGAATGAGGCTGTCAACATTGTGGGCCATTAGATCAGTCACTTTCTGAGTGAAGAACTGGCACCTCTGAGGCGCCTTTGTTCGCATTTGGGTGCACCCCCCCAACCCTGTCGACCGTGAGATGGACTGCAGATGGTGTCTGTCCCCCCCCAAACTCCCCACCCCAGCCATATGAAAGTCTTCCACCACTCCCACAAGCCTGACACTTCCAGATGGCAATGCTGTCACTGGTCCCTTGAGACCCACAAAATGACAACCTGCCCACTAAGCGCCAACATAAACCTTCGGAATTCAAGAGATCTAGGCGCGCACACGCTGATCCACACCACCAAATACTTGTGCATTCAGAGGGCGAGACCGGCGAGAAAGCACCAAGAAACACAACAGCTAATGCAAAGTCCCGAAAAAACACCATTTCATATTTTGAACTAAGAGCTGGGGCAGACTAGATTGGTGCGGGAGTTTTTTGGGGGGGGACGGGGGTGGCGAGAACATTGCAAATAGCACTACAACAAAATATCCAATTGTTTGGGAGTTAATACCGAATAATTACCCAAAAGGAGAATAGAACCCCAAAACAGAGGGACTTTTCACAGTAGCACTGGATAAGGGGATGTTGCCAAATAGTTTACTAAACCCATATGAGACTCCAAAAGGTGCAGACTTTCCAACACAGGGCCAGAGATAGGTCGAGCGTGTGCCACTGTGTCTGAGGGCCTCATAATAAGAGGATTGTACACAACCATTTTGAACAAAAATACACATACAGGCTAAGTCACCCATACATGGCTAATGAACACCCTCCACAGCAGCCATCAAACCTCAGAACACAAAACCTCTACAACCAACCTAAATACCGTACCCAAGCCAATTCATCCTAGCACCATGGGCACACAAGGCCCTCCCTTTGACACAGATAGCTCTGTGCTCTGGACACTTCCTGTCGCCATGCATCAACACAACAGCAAAGCTAGCTCTCATTTCCCCGCTCTCCCCACTTACCTCACCCACCTCACTCTCTTTGAAATCCACCACACCGCCCGGAGACCATGCAAATATGATATGATAGTTTATTAATATAGCGCCTCTACACAATGTGTTTCAAAGCGCTTCATGACAAGGGAGGGAACAAGGGACAATACAAACCATTCTTACAGGCCATGGACAACAAGAATGTGAAATGACCTACCGTTCTCGGCCTAGTGGCAGCAGATCATGAGATCAATCCCAGTGACATAGGTGAAAGTAGAAGCAGACAGACACATTGGGACCCCAGGGGGGAAAAACATCATTCCTGTAACGAAAGCACTCTCTGCCCATGAAACGCAGACAGTTATAGAGATGCATGTACATATATCACCCGAGATAATGCACTGCCAACTGAGCATACAAATGAATCGCAGTAGAAGCAGTAGAAGCAGCATAGCAGAGAAGACAATGCACACCAAGTTTCCTGGGGCTACTCCTTCCTCTCCTGGAAATACCAGGGAAAGTGGAACGAATAAACGGAGGATGCGCAGATGAAGACAGTATTCTCAAGCGCAAGGAGACATGCGGCTCATCAGGGTTTTGGGTATATAATGGCGTACAATGAAAAAGATTCAAGCTCACCTAGACTGGCTGCTTGTAAGTTGTGTAGTAACAACTAGGCTTCAAACACAGTTAGATCAAGCTGCCTGCAGGTTTGCAGTACTAAAATGGCTTATAAAAAAAGGAAACCTAAACCATCTTTAGGGTAGAAGTGCTGACATGGATTACAATGAGAAATGTACCAAGCACTGTTAGGGGAGTTTTCTTAAAGTCCCACTTGGAGGTAAAACTTTAGTTAACTATCCCAGTGGTTTGTAGATCCCCAACTCTTAGTATCGGTCCGTATTAGCTCAGGAGCTTGGTAAAGTGGCAGAGCAGTCAGGCTTATCTTAATAGAAAGATGTGAGCTGTAGGTAAGAACACTGAACCTAGCTAGTAATGCACATCAAAGGAACACTTACACATATATTTATATTAAAATATAGATGTATTATATTTACACAAGAGTCACCGTTAAATACTTAGCACAAAAAAACTTCACACATGGGTATACTTTGCAATACATTCAAAAGGCCAATTCTTAGTTGGTAGTTGCTGAACGCGCACAATTGTTATAGGAGTTTGACAGGTCTACCATACTATCGGTAATAACGCGCAGCCACAAAGTAATACGGTAAATGCATTTAGTCTACATACACATAAAAGATAGTGATTTTTGGAAAGGAACACAGTTCCTGTTAGTACTATCCTATTAGAGCTTCAGGTTCTAGAGGCAGGTTCCCTGCACAGCAAGTCTTTTGCAGTACAAAACGCAGTTTTGGAGAGGCTTAACGTCTTGAAAAGCAGCAGAAGTCAAAAGTTCCTGTGGATGATTTCTAGTCTCGAGGAAAGAAGATACAAGAAGACTTAACCAAGGTTGGCAACCCTGTTAAAGGAGCTACTTTCTGGAATATGGTAAGCAATACCTTTTTCACCACAGTACCTTAGGTTTGAAGAAAATGCTCATGGTGGATGCAAGACAATATTGCAGCTCTGGACCCGACCTCCAGATTCCTTGGTCTGATGATGAAAAACAGCACAATGGACGGGATCTCTCAGCAGCAGTCTTGAGAGGGGTCCTCTGGCATGGCTTTCATCAACCTCTCTGGTCACTCTGCGGTTTTGGCACCTTTTCTGCAGCACCAACAAAGGACGTGATTTGCAAGGTCAATTTTCTTCGGTTACAGTAGTCACACACTCTGATAAGGGGGTCTGGACAAGTTGGATTGTGTCTATGGAGTGTCCTTGAGGGCTCAGCAAAGACTTGGACAAATTTGGCCTTTCCGCGATGATGCACTCGAAATGGGAAGCAGGTCTCCTGGTATTGGGGTTCCGCAGTTCTGGAAACTCACAGGATCTCAGGAGATGACTCAAATCAATGTCCATCTTGGGTCTGGTTGTTCCCACCAGCCAAAGGGAAGGAATCGTCCTCTTCAGAGTACCTGAGTCGCACCGAATAAGAGGTCAGGACTGCAGTGGTCACTCCAATCAGGACAGCCAGATCCCCAGTGGGAGCTGGTCCCATTCAGACACTCAGGCAGACAAAGGACAGGGAGTAGAAAACGATATGGACATAGTCTGCGGTAGAATAATGACACAATTGTTTGTAGAACACGTCCACTGCCATCAGCCATAACTAGGAGATTGTCTATGTGACTAAAAAAGCCACAGGAGCAGAGAGAAGGGGGATACTAGGAATCCTGTTGGCACTCCACATAAGGTGGTGTGTTCCAATCTCTCAAACTATAAAGTTTTAGGAGATACCAAGTAGCTCTCTATCCTTAGGAACGGTAGCTACTCGAGGATAAAGAAAAATGATCTCAAAGGAGGGCTCTAAGTGTGCCCAGCAAAATTGCCCATAAGGAGATGTGTGCTGCAATAGTAAAATACAGATGCCTTTAAGAGTTTTGGAGGAAAATAGACTCCATAGCACAGGGTACAATACAAAGAATAGAGTTCCAAAAGACAGAGCCCATAAGAATGAATGAGTGGAAAAAGGCTCCGCCCATTCAGGATTTCAGAAAAAGGTTCAACAGTCCAGCAAAAAGTGCTGGGCGCTCCCTAGGCGAGGGGGTGAAGCATACAAATGATAAATCACCCTAACAAGCACACCTTGTCATTTTTCCTGCAAAGTGACTAGCAGCATATTTTGATGCACAGGTCTATAAGACAGAGTGGAGCAGCACCAGCCCCGGCCTGTGCCCCATAAAAGCCCTCAACACGTTTGTCAGCATTTTGGAACATCTACATGCTGCATTCAACAGCACATGAAGAATACACAATTCTTCTTACAGAAAACAAGAGACATATTTTGACAATATTCCGATCATTAACATGCATGCACACACATTCCTTTTGGGAGAATGAGCCTGCTGCCAACATATCCTGAAAACTTGTTATGGCATATTTTTTATTCATCTATGTGGGAGAGGGTGCAGCTGTCCCATGGAATACTTCTTGGCCAATACATTGGCCGTTTGGGGTTGATTCTTAGCACCCGTGCCCCCAGGTCCTTTCAGCCCAGACCTATCCTCCCATCCTTCCTCAGGCTGGTGTCTCAATGGCAAATGAATGGTGCCAGTAGGCATGCCACCTTGCCAGTGATCCCCTGGCCACCATCTCTGGGAGGTAGCAAGAAATAAATGCCGAGCCCAGCACCACACCAACACAGAAATGCCTACCACCAATCCTCCTTACCACAATATCAATGCCCTGAACGCTGACCATCCATGATACCCAGGCAACACAAAACGCAACAGCCACCATAAGCACCACACAAAAGTCTCCGAAAGCAGGGTGGGTTGGGGCCAAATAAACACTGCTATACTGGTTTCTGAGTGGGGTGTGCCGTGGACAAACACCGCAACGAGGACATGCCTGTGTGGAAGCACACATTTAAGACCCTCAATGTTTGCTTCAACCCAGTCGACGGGCGGGGCCAGAAATGCATCAAACTTTCCTTTGTGAATAGATATGTACACCATATGCGGAGGGGCCGAGACAAAGCTGCTTTTGATGGCTAATGGCAAAGCCCCTTGGTAGGGGGCGCGTATGACTAGGACTTCGAGGAGCAGCACCCCAACTCGGACCTGAGCTCACAAGAAAAATCTTGACAAGGTTGTCAATTTTTTTAATGATTGCATGCTTCATTGATTAGAAACATTCAGAAAATAAAATGTTCCAATGTTATGTTATGGGGATTTATACTGTACTCCGCTGCCATTTGCATGGTCTCCAGGTGCTCTTATAGATCTGAAAGGGGGGGGGGGGCGGTTCGAGGTTGGTGCGGAGAGAGGGGACCATACACATAGCTTTGCTATTGTGTAAATGCATGCAAATTGGAAGTACCCTGAGCTCTGCGTGGGGAGTCAGTTTCTAGGTGCCCTGTGCCGAGAACATACATGCACTTGTGCCTGAAGGGGATCCTTGCGTGCCGTGGTGCTATGATGCATTGGCTTGGGGTGTGGTATATAACTTGGTGAAAGAAGTTTAGTGTTCTGGTGTTCAAGTCTTTTGTGAGGGATGTTCAATAGCCAGGCGTGGGGTGGCTTAGTTGGTATGCATATTTTGTGTGGGAATGAAGAATTTGAACGGGCGAGCGTAGGGAGTCAGGGACCTCGATGCCGATGGGCAGGGATACCTGAAGCCACATTCAGTAGATCCTAACATGGGATAGCAAGACATGGAAAAAAGGCATGGAAGTCATCACAATGCAATAGAAATCACAGAAACACTTGGAAAAGGCCTTACACGCTTGTGTCCTTGCCATGCCCCTACCACTATCCTTCTGCATGCAAGTGCCACATCACTCTATCACATTGCCACCGCCAGACCGTGCCTGTCTCTCTTTCGAGCTGGCGTACCCCTGATTCCTTTCGCCCCTGACCCTACTCTCTCTTCCATGTCACCAGGCCATAGTTTCATTGGCAACTGAGTAGAACCAGTAGGTTTACCACTCGGCCAGTGACCAACTGGCTGCCATCCCTGTTTTTATTTCACAGCATCTGATGACAGAGACACAACATTCATTCAACTCGGGACCGTGCAGCGCTCACCTCGGATAAATCTCCTGGTTACTCGTGCCCCACTCTACCCCCACACAGGCCATGCAAATGCTTTAATCTCCAGACTGAGCAATTCTGTGCTCCCTTTAGACAGATGGACCCATGATGAATAATCCTGACCATCACATTTCCAAGAATCCCTCTTGGTTGGTTTGCACAGAGCAACAAGGTCGTGTTGGTGTCAGAGCCACCTTTTAAGAGCCTCACCACTCCCCCCTCCCCCATCGCGGTTCCGGGAAACCCATACACTTTCCCTCGTGCAGAGGTATGTACACAATAGTGGGAGGGCTGGAGGGAGTGGCTCCTGACCCCCAATGACGCTGCACCTTAGTGCAGAATCTGTTGCAGCCATATACAGGAAACCCAATGCCATATGTGGTGTTTGTGCCGTACACGATGCCATTCACAGTGCATCGTTGGGTGGGGCGTTGGTTGATCATAGGTATATTGATGACATTACAAATACCTATTGAACAAACAAGATTATGGGGGTAGAAAGAGATTAAGGCATCCACAGTAAGAACAATTCCAAGTGTACCACACCAATTCGATTGGCAAAATACCCAACTGATAAAAAATAAAAAAATACTTAATTGAATAAATATTAAAAACCAATTGATGATATACAACCTTTTAACATACATACATACATACATACATAAACGCTACTCACACACTAATAAGGGTGTGAAGAACACAGAATAAAGTGTAAACAATCCACAAAAGTGCAAAAAGTGACTCTTAATCTTACAAAGTAAGGGCAGGCTGTTCTATGTAAAACCTGAAAATATCTTGAAATTTTGTTGTGTATTTTTTTTAAGCTGGGTATTTTGCCAATCGAATATTACCCCCATACTCTTGTTTGTTGAATTATTTTGATCCTGGGGAGAGGGTAAGACTGCTCGTGTACTTCCATACAGGTGCCTCCCGGGTTTCTCCTTTTTTCTTGGCATTACAAATACCTATGCCATAGCTCCATAGACAGTGAAAAGGTTCCATCCTACCTGGCTGAAAAATTCACCATCTCTAGCGCCGGCGCCACACCGGCAGCTGCATCATCGCTAGACGAGAACCTATGACAAACCAAAACTGGAACCACCTCTGTATGTGTTCCTTTATGTAGTATCATTGTTAGGTTACACGCTCACTGTAACCATGAGCTAAGTAACCCTCCTGTAGACAATTTCATGCAACAGCACCTCGATGCCCGTGGGCTGCTATTGCACTTTACAAATTCAAATAAATAAAGAAATAAAATAAAATAAGAGATGCGAGAAGGAAAGACCCAGAATGCACGTCTTCCGCTGCTACACACATCAAAATGGCCCCCTCTCTCCTGCACTTCAGGAAGGAACTGAAGACCCTCCTCTTCAAGGACCACCTTCCCGCCATTGACCCTCTGACTGCACTAATCCCTCATTCCACCCGCCCTCTCCTAGCACGTGTCGCACTATATTAATCCCATACACACACCAGACATTTTACGTATTTAGCGCTGTGACTTTCACCCGAGTGTCTCTTTAATTGTGTTTCTTGAAAATCACTCCAGAAGTAATGATAAACATGCACATATTGAAATCAAGCATAATATCCGATGAAAAACAGGCTGGTGCACCCTTTAATTCTGTAATAGCGACTCTAGTGTCGAACTGGATATTAAATTATGCCTCCTATTATAACGATTTGTATGTATATTGGACTACGCCAAGTTGCTTAAAATTGTACGCAAATAACTCTCTATGGCAAGGTCTTGACCTTAGAAATTGATGTAAGCCGCCATCTTGAATCAGGCCTCCATTTTAGGTTTTTGTACAAAGTCACCCTGTAATCTAAAATGGCCGTCTCGTGTGCCCTTGCCTTAACCTCTCCAACCTCTGTAGGAGAGTTAATGTCCAACCTGCCTTCAGGCTACACGTTAGGGTCATGCAGACCTTGTCCTTTGTTGACCTCGGGAGCAGGGGATTACTTGAATTAGCAATGTTAAACTATAAGTATACAAGAACAGTAATGCTATCCAAATATAATACGTGAAACATTTGTTTGGTCTGTATTAAAACAGCATGTAAAGAGTGTAAATGTTAAATTAAGGAATAATGGAGTAAATATATTCAAAAGTAAACCGCATGCACGAGATATGTAAATTAGGAAAGTGAACCTGTCGCGACCCTAGCCCAGTGTATAATTAACCTGTAAGAGGGCTGGACATCATTTTGCAAATTGTATAAATGCGTCGATGTCCAGCTAGGAAATTCTGTTCACTGCTCACATTGAACCCTGCTGGTGGTCTCTGTGATGTATTGACGGCCAAATAGCTATCTGTGTACTTTGTTGAATACTGTTCAGTTTTGCAATAAAGATTCTGGGAATCTTTACAAGCCTGTGTCGGTGTATTTTCCTTTGCTTGGTGTAACAGCCGTAATATTGTATTTTTTCTGATTCCACAGATGGCGCCCGAATAGGGACCCTCAAGATTGACTTAGTCTCGTTGAAGGTTGGCTCGGCTATCGGACCGGGATCGGACGGTGCCAACAGAAATGGCCACTCTAGACGAGAAGCGAATTCCTCGACGAAACTGCACGATCCGATCCCTGGATGGTGAGCTATAGCCCGAGACGACGTCTTGACGAGGGGCCATATATTTGAGGTGGGTAAATTTGCCGAAAATCACCAGACACGTGGGTCCTTAGCATTGTCCTTAATAACCCGATCAGGCCTCCCAGTCCTTTGGTCAGGTGAATCGTGCCCCGATTCTTAATCTAACCCTGACAATTTGAATTTGGAGCATTGTACTCGCGAGCACAATTATTTAACCAGGTAACACCAGAACTTTGATATGCCTGGGAAATTGTCTGCCTGCTTTAGGGCATTATTCCGCAGCGACAGACAATCTTTGGAAGATAGCCGGCCCGCACCACAGGAGGGGTCGCCGGCATGTACTATGTACTGTAAGAAAGGCTTTGGTAGTATAGCATTTAATGACATTTGGCACAGACAAACCAGCCATATTTCTAATCTTCGGTAGCCAACCAATGGTAGTTTTGAAATCCCTCATATAGAATATTTAGAGTCTGTATTAGTAAAGAAAAGGCTAGACCTGCAGCATTTGATGCGTTGCACAGTTGGAAAACAGAAGCTTTGCAGCAACAAAAGAGTAGAGAGAAACACATGCGTAGACATAGGACAAGTGTCGAAAAGGCATGGTTATATGATCAAAATAAACAATTGGAGTCAGTTAGGAACACGGACAGGGCGTTCCATTAGGCATTCAGAAAATCTACCCTTCAAAAGATTTTCATACGTCAGATGAATTGATTAATAAACATTTGCATGAACGAAGGCCTGATGCCTCTGCGCCACCTCCGTACGTCCCTCCTCCTGGCGCTTTGCCCCTTCCTGTTGTAGTTCCCCCTCCTATAGTTCCGCCGGTCCTCCCTGCTGTTCTTCCTGTTGTTCTTCCAGCCGTCGCCCCTTTGCCTGCCCCCTTGCCTTCACCTGTTATTCAGAATGTGCCTACTCTTCCTCTTCCAAGTGATTCTTCTGGGCCTTCTGGGGCCTGGGGCCTAAATACCTTCAACTCTCTCTTCCTAAATATCTTCCTTCACGAGCCCTTCGCTCATCCGTCTCCAACTCCCTCATGGTCAGCCGCTTCTCGAAGCAACGAGCTGGGGGTAGATCTCTCTCCGCAGCAGGGGCCTCCCTCTGGAACAGCCTTCCTGCCTCCCTGAAACTTGAGGAGAACCATCTCCGGTTCCGGAAGCACCTCAAAACCTTCCTCTTCGCTTCTGCCTTCTCTCTCCCTCTCCCCTGCTAAACCTGCTTAACTCCCCACTGAAATTCTGCACTAAACCTGCATCTTGGCCACTCTCAGCGACCTCGGTCCAGGGCCCAGCCACTCCACTTGCACTGCCTCCCTGGCTCCCCCTGCACTGTGGGACTGTCACTGTATCCCTACAGCCCCCTTCCTAGCACTTGCTCTGCACTTACCTCGCACTTGCCACCAGCTGGCCCTTTTATTTATTATTTTATTACGCTACTTACCGTGTACTGCACTTTCCCCCCCACCTCCTCCCCCTGCACTTTCTCCTTTTCCCCTTACCTCTGCACTTGCCCGATCTGAATGACACCTGGCCTAGTAGGATCGTTTGTCTGTCTTCCCCTTGTTTCCCTCCCTCCCTGCCTCGTCGCGCCTTGAAACACTTGTGTATAGGCACGTTACAAATACCATATCATATCATATCATATCATATCATTCTGCATCGCTTGTAGTAGACCAGGGAGCAAGACCAAGGGTTGTGACTCGTAATACTGTGTCCCCAGACAAACGGAGTGAATTGACTGCTTGGGCTAAACATTGTATGGAGAAGGGTGAACAAGCGGATGTTTTTTCCACACTCGAAAATTTAAAAGATATTCCTGAGAAAAATGATTTTATCGAAGGATTAGGGACTCATTTGAGTATAATGTGGAATAGACTAAATGATGTAGATTTCCCACAAGGGTTACGGGATTCGAACGCCTTAGCGTTGTCCAGAGATACTGCGGAGAAGGTATATGAGCATGTTGAGAGGATTTTTGAGTATAGGAAGGAGTTGGAAGAGTTACAGAATGAGGAAGCAGATGGTGATAGTTTAGGTATTATGTTCTTACAGAAACGCTTTTCTCCTCGTCGAGAATTAAAAGGAGAGGAAGCGCGAATTTGTATAAAGGATGCAATAAGATGGATTTCGGATATGTCGATAACTCCAGATGAAGTATATGACACATATAGTTAGTATACGTTAGAAATGCAAAAGAAAGTGATACAGTTGATGGTAGAGCACCTGCAGAATGAGTGTGTAAGAAGAAAGATTTGTTGTCCCGCAGAATTGTTGAGTGTTTATAAGAGAGCCTTTTCGAATGATACTTCTTCGACTGCCGTAGCGCTTGATTTGGCTCTGTTGCTTAGTAAGCGTTCGGAGCTGCCTACTTCTCAGTTGCCTATGAGAGAGGTCCCTCCGACATTTGTCCCGAAAGTTGAGATTGCGGCCGATGCTGGACGAAGAATAGAAGAATAGTCGACGGAGAAATTCCTGCACATTACGTTTCACAGTTTGTTCACGTCCCGTTTTCAAGACAGGAAGTGAACACCATAAAGCAATCTATTCCCGATATAAGAAAGAATCCGACCGGATTCTATAAAGAAATAAAGTCGGTCTTACAGTCGTCGGTATTCACTTTAAGTGATATTGACCTATTATTTCCCGTACTCCTGCCAGTTGATTTGTGGAAACAGATTAGGACTATAGATGACATACCTGGGTTGGGAGATACATGGGATAACATGGTTAGGCTAGACAAAGAAAGACTAGCTGGCGAACAACCACCTCAAGTGATATTAACCTTGCCTGATAGAATTATTGTAAAATTGAAAACTATGGTTCCATAAAAAAAGAATCATTTGGGACAAGCTTACGGCCTGTGTCCAAGGAAAGTCTGAGGGTGCTACCGATTTCTTCAATCGGTTCGAGCAGGTATTCTCAGATTTCAGTGGACAAGACTTAGGCACAGAGTCAGGGAAAAGGTTGTTTGTCGACAAATTTGTACGTGGATTGCTGCCTGACATCCAGTTACAGGTTATGTCTTCTGAAAGTGCTTTGCAGGCGAAGTCTCAATCAGAAGTACTGCATATGGCTTAGTACTACGAAAATCGTGTAAATACTGAAAAGGAAAAACTTGAGAAAAAAAGGGTGACCTGAAAACTAAAGTTTTATTACAGCAGATTGTTAGAAACCCTAGAGGGGGTAATCAATTTAGAGGTCAGTACATTCCACAGGGAAGTGCGCCCTTGGCTCCGGTAACCATTAACCAGTGTGCCTATTGCCGGCAGGAAGGCCACTGGCGCGCACAATGTCCGACCTTGCAGCAAAGGTCTTTTGGGAACATGGGTAGACGATCCAGAGGTCGCCCAGCTGCAAGGGGCCCTGGCAGAGGTCAGTTTACACCAGAATCACAGCAACCTCCTTCACAAGATAAGCAAGTTTCGAATGTGGATAATAGAAACATTTTTGATCACCCTTCTGCCGCGTATCTCTCTGAAGAGCTTCCTTTTGATAATATTCTGTTTCGCTAGGATTGCCCGAAGCAGGATTTGGAACCTACGCCTATTCCCATTCATCAGAAAGGCCCGTACGTTGAGATGGCGGTGGGAAATAGGAAGTATCTATTTTTAGTAGATACGGGAGCACAGAAATGTTCCATTGATCATTCACGGGTTCCAAATATTCCCCTGTCAGGGCAGTCCAACGTTTCCGTAGGGTTTTCAGGCACACCTGTAGTTTGTCCGGTCTCTTTGCCGGTACCAATAACACTGGGTCCCTTCACGGAACCGTGTCCATTTCTACTTACCACAAACTGTGGGGAGAACTTGCTGGGGCTAAATTTGTTGAAGGCATTGCATGCAGTAATACATTGTTCTCCGGACGGAATTCGGCTAACAATTTCACCTCAGCAATCACTCGCCTCTCAGTTTTTGACTCGACCTTTACCACCAGAATTTAGTAATGTCCCAGAATGCTTATGGGCAATTGATGATAATGATGTGGGCATTCTTCAAATTGAACCTGTTAAAATTATTTTGAAACATGGAGTAAAATTGCCTCGCATCCCGCAATATAAGATCTCAGTTGAAGGCAAACAGGCTTTGAAATGTATAGTTTCTGATTTTGTACATCGTGGAGTAATTGAGGAGATTACGGGTAGCATATGTAACAGCCCCATTTTGCCAGTATATAAAAAAGGTGATCATGCGATTCCCTTTCGTTTTATAATTGATTTACGCGCTATTAACAAAATTGTGGCTCCTCAATTTCCTATTGTACCTGATGTTACAATGAAACTAACCATGATTCCAGCTTCTGCCACTCATTTTTGCGTTGTTGATCTTAAAAATGCGTTTTTCAGTATTCCCATACACAAGGATAGCAGGTATTTGTTTGCGTTTACCCTAGGTGGACGCTCGTTTACATTCACTCGTGCACCACAAGGGTACACTGAGAGTCCAAGTATTTATAGTAGGGCATTGAAAGAGCAGCTTGATACCCTCGAGTTGCCTACTACTTGCACATTACTGCAGTATGTAGATGACCTCCTCTTGGCTGCTGATTCTGAGAGCGAATGTAAAGAAGGCACTGTGTTGTTGCTTTGTCATCTAGCAAAACATGGCCACAAAGCTTCACTTAAAAAAATCCAATATTGTTGTCAGGAGGTCGCCTATTTAGGCTATCTCCTGTCAAAGGAGGGAAGACGGTTGACACCTGAACGAATAAAGACCATTTATGGCATGTCTGTCCCAAATACGCAAAAGGAAGTTAGAGCCTTGATAGGTATGGCTTCTTATTGTAGATTGTGGATCCCTAACTTTTCGTTAACGATTAAACCAATGCTGTCTTTGACAAAGAAGGGCATTTCTTTGCCATTGCCATGGACTTTGGAACACCAGACAGCATTTGATTTGCTCAAATCTGCGCTGTGTTCAGCGCCAGTTTTAGGAACTCCGAATTATGACAAGGCCTTTGTATTGTTTGTGCATGAACGTGATGGATGTGCTTTGGCTGTGTTAACACAGGAACATGGAGGGAAGAATAGGCCGTGCGGCTACTATTCCTCCGCCCTTGATCCTGTAGCATGCGCTTTGCCAAGATGTTTGCGTGCTGTTGCAGTTGCATCTGTAAAACAGAGTGAGGGAATGGTCCTGGGTCATGCGTTAACCCTAATGGTACCTCACTCTGTAGATATTCTATTTAAAAGAACTCAAATGCAACACCTCACTTCTCCACGATTGACAAGATATGAACTAATCTTGTTTGCCCCCCACATTAAAATTCAGAGGTGTTGTGTATTAAATCCGGCTGAACTTTTACCTGTCTCGCAAGATACTGTTGATGGTGACGATACGTCACACGATTGCTTTTATATGACAGAACAAGAGACTAAAGGCAGAATCGATTTGAAAGTCACGCCTTTGAATAGCTCAAAAGGAGAGCTATTTTGTGATGGCTCTTGTTTTAAACTTCCAGATGGTACATCCACGGCTGCTTATGCTGTTACTACTTTAAGCACGGTTGTGGAAACTAAAAGAATTATGCATAACTCTGCGCAGGCCGCAGAAATTATAGCGTTAACTCGAGCTTGTGAACTTTCTGAAGGGTTTACAGTGAATATATATACTGATAGTCAGTATGCCTTTGGGGTGGCCCACAATTTCGGTAGACTTTGGAAAGAATGAGGTTTCTTGACCTCGCACGGAACGAAAATCCAGCACGGCACTTAGTGCGAATACTTTCAGCACTTGCACTCCCTGTTCAGTTAGCTATCATAAAATGTTCAGCAAATCAAAAGGTTACAGACGATGTAGGAAAAGGGAATGCTTTCGCCGATCAGATAGCTAAACAGACTGCCACTGATTTCAGTTCAGAAATGTATGCTGTAAAAGAAATTGTAAATGTTTGCACTTTGGGTGAAAGTATCGAGGCTGTAAAAGATATTCAAGCAGATGCTACCATAGAGGAAACTAAGAGATGGATCGAGGGTGCAGGGAGATTGGATGACGATGGGTGTTGGGTAGACAATATTGAAGGGAAATGGTTACTCCCTGACGCCTACATTACAATGATGGTTATTATGGCTCATGGTCCGACACATGTTTGTGCACAAAAATTGACAAAAATGCTACACAGTGTATGGGCCAATGATAAGATTTTCAAAACTGCGGAGCGTTTTGTCCAGAACTGCATGGTTTGTTTGCAGCACAATGTAGGAAAAGGTACCTCGACTCCTAGAGGAAGTTTCGCTCCACCTTCTGTCCCGTTTGAAATTATTCACTTTGATTTTATTGAAATGGAACGGTGTAACAATCTTAAATATGTATTGGTTGTTATTTGTGCCTTTAGTAAGTGGGTTGAGGCCTTCCCGGTTAGAGATGCAACGGCCATAACCACGGCAAAAACTCTGTTGAAAGAGTTTTTTCCTAGATTCGGGCTGCCGAGAGTCATCTGGTCAGATAATGGGCCACACTTTATTGCCACTGTAATCCTACAAATTTGCAAAGGATTACAGATTGACAAGCGGTTCCATTCAGCTAGACATGCCCAAAGTGCCGGATTAGTGGAGAGGCACAACGGCATTATAAAGAACAAACTCGCTAAGACGTGTGCTGGCACCGAGCTAAAGTGGCCGGACGCCTTACAGATCGTGTTACTGTCGATGAGAACAACCCCTCAAACTAAGACTGGGCTCTCTCCCTTTGAGGTGGTAATGGGGAGACCTGCTAATATTTGGGGTATGCAAAAAAGTCGCTCATTACGGGATATAGAAAATGTGCTTCTTTCATATTACTGTAACCAGTTGACTAAAAATCTGTTTTCAATTTATCACCAGGTGCGAGAGGCATTACCTGTGCACTACGAGGGTCCTGGTCACAATCTACGACCGGGGTACTGGATCCTCATGAAGGTTTTTGAGAGGTCGTCTTGCCTTGCATCTCGGTGGAGGGGTCCCTACCAAGTCCTGCTAGTCACCCAGACTGCCGTGTGGGTAGCGGGTCGTAAACACTGGATCCATGCAACGCACACCAAACGGATCCCACAGCCCGTGCCATACGATACAGAAGACACAGAATCCCTTCCCACTCCTGTAACTAGCGTGCCTGAAACAGCAACAACCAACAAGGGAGAATCGGAGACCGCTTCAGAATCCGCAAGGCCGGACAAAACGGTCATCTTGTCTCCGCACTCCCCAACAGTGGAACTTCTGCATCAATCCTTTTCTGATCCCATTTCCGTCCATTCGCCACTTCCAGGAGGAAGTGACGACACTTTGTTCTCGCCAGAAACTGTAAAATATAATTTGCGCCTAAGGAAGTAAACGTACAGCATGGTCTGACTGTGCGATTGAGAAAATAATTTGAGGGCTTGCCTTTTTGGCCCGACTGTGCGGGAAGATTCTGTCGGCTAAGGGTTGTGGGAAAGACATTAAGAAGATGCGCGACTGGAGTCGCCAGCAAACGAACAGTTGGTGTTTTTTCGGTTGAAGATGACAATGCCTGCACCCGCTACCGCTCGTACCGAACTTTTAGATAAACATTGGAATAGCAGAGACAATGATCAAGCATGTAAGGGGACCCCCAAAGTATACTGTTGCCTTTTCGTGATAATTACTGGATTTTTAGTAACTGTTGGGTTTGGGTTATGGTATCTGGAGGAAGCATATCCGTTAGAGGACTTTTTACCTATTGAAAATGTATCTGTTATTCCCGCTCCTTCTGTGCAATTGCATACTTTGGTGCCTAGGGATTCTTTGCATAGACAGAACTATCAGAATAATACCCTTTTGTTAATAATGAATGCCACTTATGCAATTTTTAATAAGACCAATTGCTGGATCTGTACACATCTACCGCAACAATTGGATAAGGGGCTAGGTTGGTATATTTATAGCTTACCTTTGACAACTGCCTGTTACACTTCTCTTAGAGCACTATTTTTTGGTCTATGGAATGACAGCATCTCAGGGAACTTTGATGGTACAAATTTAAATAGTTTTGAAAAGAATGTTTTGATGTCCCTGGGATGCTCGCTTTTTGCAAATAGAAGTAAGCCAAACGTTGCTTCTGTTAGGCCCTCTGATAGATTGTCTCGTCCCTTTCAGTCTTTAATCTCTTTCAAAATGGCTCCTTTAGGCAATAAGGATGCCACGCCTCCATCTTATTCTGTTAATCATAGCCCCGATTCAGTATCCTTCTGCATACAGAGGAATGGAACACGGTCAATGGGTAATTTTAGAAAGTGCGCTAACGTTGCGAATTTGACTAGTGAAAACAGACCTCTGTACGTAGGCGAACCTGTCTATTTTGTTTGCAGCAATGTGGCATTTCCATGGTTGCCCAGGAATTGGCAAGGAACCTGTTATTTAGGGATTCTATTACCTGTGGTATTTATTGCCAGTACTGTAAAAATTTCAAAGACTCGTCCACGACGAGGTGTAAAAGGGAATACTCCAGCGCAAACTCTAGGAGATATTATGAAATCCTTTGTGCCATTTTTTGGGCAAATTATGAATTCAGAAGATATCAGAGGACTAGCGAGAGTATTGGAGAGAACCATCAACCGGACCACTGACATACTCTATAATATGACGTTAGAACAGAGAGCGATAAGATTAGTGGCTCTTCAGAACCGGATGGCATTAGATGTCATCCTGGCAGAGCGAGGAGGAGTATGTAAATTAGTGGGGTCCGCTTGCTGCGTTTACGTACCAGACTCCTCTCCGACGATCTTTAGGGCTATCCAAAATCTACATGTTCTTAGTTCAGAAGTACATGTTCCTGAGGGAAACTGGGAACTTGGTATATGGTTTTGGGAACTCCTACGGTCATGGGGATGGAAGTTGTTTTCGGCCCTGCTGATTATTTTGGGAAGTTTTCTGTTTCTTTGTTGTTGTATACAGTGTCTCCCTGGTATATGCTCAGTGTTAGGGGGATGTTGCGCGCAAGCAACAAGTGTATTAGGGCATAGAATATAAGCCCCAAAGAAGGTTTCCAAAGAGTATGTGTTGAAAGAAACTCTGGTGTCAGATCTAATGGCAATAGATATGTCCGACAATGATTCGGGGTGTATGGACGATGACGTATGGAGTTACTTGCAAGCAGATCAGAAGTATTGTTAGTACTTGGCATAGGCCAAAAGGTGGGTTTGTTTAACTGGATATTAAATTATGCCTCCTATTATAACGATTTGTATGTATATTGGCCTACGCCAAGTTGCTTAAAATTTTATACGAATAACTCTCTACGGCAAGGTCTTGACCTTAGAAATTGATGTAAGCCGCCATCTTGAATCAAGCCTCCATTTTAGGTTAGAACCGCCATTTTGGGGTTTTTGTACAAAGTCACCCTGTAATCTAAAATGGCCGTCTCATGTGCCCTTGTTCTTGCCTTTAACTCTCCTACAGAGGTTGGAGAGGTTATGCCCATCCTGCCTTCAGGCTACATGTTAGGGTCATGTAGACCTTGTCCTTTGTTAACCTCAGGAGCAGGGGATTACTTGAATTAGCAATGTTAAACTACAAGTATACAAGAACAGTAATGCTATCCAAATATAATATGTGAAACATTTGGTCTGTATTAAAACAGCATGTAAAGAGTGTAAATGTTAAATTAAAGAATAATGGAGTGTGTTAGTAAATATATTCAAAAGTAAACCACATACACGAGATATGTAAATTAGGAAAGTGAACCTGGCGCAACCCTAGCCCAGTGTATAATTAACCTGTAAGAGGGCTGGACATCATTTTACAAATTGTATAAATGTGTCGATCTCCAGCTAGGAAATTCTGTTTACTGCACATATTGAACCCTGCTGGTGGCCTCTGTGATGTATTGACGGCCAAATAGTTATTTGTGTACTTTGTTGAATACTGTTCAGTTTTGTAATAAAGATTCTAGGAATCTTTACAAGCCTGTGTCGGTGTATTTTCCTTTGCTTGGTGTAACAGCCGTAATATTGTATTTTTTCTGATTCCACACTAGGGGGTGCTATTGTGCACAACACAACAGTGGTTAATTCAGGGCACAGAGGTGGGATTCACAGGGTCTGGGATTTACCTCAGCAATGGGGCGTGGGGAGGGAGCAAAAGTAGAATGATGGAGAAAGGATTACACAGCCACTCTCATAATTCTTTACATATAATACGGTGCTGTGTGTTAATTCCACAACACGTTCCCCAGTATAATATCAACACATGGAAATTTACCCAATTTGTGCTCATTCTAAGGGCCTGATTCACTGTGCATTTTCCTATGGGAATGCGCCGGTATAAATCACTGCTGAGCCAAGGCACCCTTCAGACCAGAGTCTGGATGAATGGTGCCTTCCATGTTGATTTGAACATTTCCATAGCCTAAACAATCTCGAAAGGGCAACCACAACACGGGACCAATGACCAACATCAGGGGGTGACCAAGGAAGTAGAAAAGAAGTCTTTAACCATTTCCAGAAACTTGTTAGACATTCCGTTTTTATAGTTCTTCTGAGAGGGTGTGCCAAAGGAGAAAGTTTGGAACTGAGTTGAGTGCCCCACAGCTTTCTTACCTTTAAATCGGAGTACAAAAGAGCCGAGTTATGCAAGCGCAAAGTTCTCTTTGGTCGATATCATTCAACATTTTCCTCGAGATAGTTAAGAGACTGTTCAAATAAAGCATTTTGCGTTGAATGTTATTGTCCTTAAACGGAAGCCAGTTGACAACTCTTGAGCATCATCTGAATAATTATGAAATGGCACACGCTCCAGAGATCAGAAATCATAGAGGGATTTGGTGTAAATATTGAGGAGAATTGGAGTCAGAAAGGACTTATGGGGCACGCCACAGTCAATAATAGAGGACACAGATTCAAGACTGTCAAATCTGACCGCAGACGCTTCACCCTAAAGGAAAGACTTCAAGCAGCCTCTGGAATGTGGATCCAAGTCAAGGGCTGATTCCATTCTCTCTGGTAAAATAGCATGGTCAACCGCATGAGAGGCAACAGAGAGTTTGACCAATGTTAAAATGCCTGATCCATCGGTTTCGATCAGCTGAAGGCCTACTTGTACATGCTGACTAGATGGTGTAATCAGGTGTAATCATCAATGTACAGTAAATTTAGAAGGATCGGGTTGCTTCACCTGTGACATTTACTCAAACTTATCAAGCCTTGACTGAGCACTTAGGCCCACAATACACCACTATGCGTCTTCCACACAGTGCACACACCAGAAAGTCTCAGTGCACCTCAAACAGATGTTCCTACTACCAAACTCAATGGCACTCATTTAACACATCTGAGAAGGAGCAAAGGAAGAGTAAGGACTTTCAGGATTTGAACGTGTGAACTGTAGGCTACAAACAGATGTTTTCAGCAGGCACTCAGCTCACTGAGCTCTGAATGCAAACGTGGATTAAACACCACATAAAATGAACTGTTTATGAACTCTGGGGTTGCGCTGCTTCTTTTCCACACCCCGCTCCTGCAGTTTTGGAATTTGTGCAGTGCTTGTGGAGGTTTCTGCATTTTGGGCTACAGGGATGCCATGGGCTGTCAGAACTAAGGGCACTGTTACTGTCCTTATTAGGAGCATTAGTGGTAGCAAGTTTTTAGTGGTTCTGGGCGGGGCACATTTCTAGCTAGCTAGCGGGTTGAGTGCGATGAATGCCCGAGTTAAGTGAATTTTGCAAATGCCCCTCTCATCAGATGCTGTGCAACTATCCTTCTGACACCCGGGAAGGAGGGCAGGGGTCTCTGGCCGAGTGGTATGCCTACTGGTGCCCCTTAGTGGCCTGGGCTCCCATGGTGGGGACACGGGTCCAAGCTGAAAGGAATCGGGGGCACGGGAGCGCAGACTAATCCACCACGGGTGGGGGAGTTGGAGAACGATAGTAAGGTAATTGAAAAGTGCTCACAGAGGGCCTAGCTGAATCACCCGGCAGAAATGTGATTCTTTTACATGTTAATGGTTGTATTGTTGTCATAACTTGATTCCCAATGTTTATTGCAAAGGAGACTTGATTTTTTTTTTCGTATGCCATTAATAAATGCGGACTGCACCTGTTCCAAAAACGGTCCCACTGCTTGAGGGTTTTCTTGAGGACACGCGTCTGGGAGATGGAGTGCGGGTGCTGCGCCTCGACGTCCTACGTCTGCAGATCTGACCTTCTCGGGGTTGCTAAAGACAATGTCGGCTGCGATGTAGCAGACCTAGCTTGCAATTCTGGGAGCTCATGAACCGCTCTGTGCAAAGCCTCGGGGCGGAGGGCGCCAGCCAACACCAGCATGATCTGCACGTGCCAGGCATTCCCAGAGCAAGCCCCTCTGGCAGACAGCAACCACCATCAATTTAACTCATGGAATCTCCCTGTGCCCAGGAAGTCGCAACGAAGATGATCTTATGTGTCAAGAACGTGACATCCACAGGATGCCAGCAGCATCCTGCCGAGAGCCTCTTGCCTCCCCAAGTACACTGGGCCCTGGGCATGCACGGGGGCCCCAGGTTGTTGGTAACAAGCCCAAGTGAACAACAGTTAAGTGGGATCCGGGTAGGAAAAGGGCTAATAAAAATAATGTATTTGTTAACATCTCTGGAATGCATGCTCCAGCCCAAACAAATGTGTCCTAACAGCAAAGTGGCTTGGGGTCGCTGGGTGCAGTGTTGAACAATTATTTGAGAAGTATGTGCACAAGCTAAAGGACCTCTTGAGAGCTCTCCCTTTTGCACTTGGCAGTGTAAACTGAGTAAATGCTTTGTGACATTTATCCAGCTATAAAAAGCAGGCGGACTCCCTAGAAATCAACAGCATTTACTCTAGTATCAAAATGCCATGCTCACATTAATGCTGGTGTATTTGTATGGAGGAGAGGACAAGGGTGGCAGAAAATGATATTTTGTAACATGCACTCTATCTGCCATGCAAATTAATGAAAATATGGCATGAAGTAAATAGCATGGTAAAAAATGTTTAAACGTACAATTTACTCCCGATTTTTACTTTACACCATAAAGAACATGAGCTCCTTGGTGTATGAATGACAGATGATAGACGTCACGTTAATTATGGTGTAGAGTAAAAATCATGTGCAAAATGTGTGTGTAAACATTTCATGCTTGACTTTTAATCCACACCATGTTTTCCTTAATGTGTACTGCGGAGGGGAGGCAAGGAACTGAAATATCATTTTTGGACACCCCATCCTCTCCTCCACGTTTTCATGCTGCCGTAAAAGCTGTGGGAGCCGCCTGACATTTACACCAGCAACAAGCAAGCCGATTCCAGAGGAATCCACTGTAAACATTGCATGCCAGGTACATGTACAGTCCCTGTTGCAGTCCACAAAGCAGGTGGATTCCATAGGAATCCATTGTAAACATTGTGTGCCATGCATAAATGGCAGACAGCAAAAGGGAGATGTAAAGGTGATTTTACCAGGATTGTACACCTCCCTCTTGCACTCCACAAAGCAGGTGGATTCCACAGGAATCCATTGTAAATACTTCCTGCCATGTGCAAATGACAGGCAGTGTTTACTCAATTGTCTTTGCTGAGTGCAAAAGGGAGGCATGAAGGCAATGCTGGCTCCACTTGCCTCTTACCTTTTGCACTTCTCGGTGCAAATGATGACAATTACACAGAGAGAACTTGCCTTCCCCCAAGTGAACATGAACCCCATGCGTCTTTGTGTAACGGACAGTTGAGCAGTTTCCTGTTGCTGTAAATACAGGCCTATCTATGAAGCAACCCCGCCTTAAGCCTCCATGTTAAAAGGCTCTGTCAGCAAAGGTGGGGTTTGAATTCGTGACCTACAGCATCTCCCAAAGATATCTTCTGTGAACGTTTCATAGCCAGGAGATTCCATTTCCGCACCCTAAAGATAGCCGCCTCCAAAATAGTGAATAGGCTGTTGTGGGGGCGCGTGGCGGGCGCTGATGCGCCTCACTTGTTTTTACTGTACACATGCTATAATGTCCATTGCTGGCCTGACGCTGTGCACGCGCATGTATCGCATGGCAGCTTAGGGCCAGATTCATGGAATTATTTGCACGGTTCAAAGTGCTTTTGCACTGCTAAAAAGTGACTTTTTGCGCTGCCGACACAAACCCTGAATCATGGAACTGTGAAAAGTGTATGTTTGCAGCGCAAAGTCAGTGCAAAGTCATGTTTGTACTGCAAAAATGAGGTTGCAATGCAAAAATACACTTTGCACAGTTCCATGAATCAGGGTTTGTGTCGGCAGTGCAAAGAATTACACGTATCTGAGGCTGGCAACCTCCTGGCATTGGCACGCTCGGCTCACGGTGACAATCTACTTCCCTGGACGGTGCGCTGGCTGTGCAGGGCTAAGTATCGACTGCCAACACGAGGGAGCTGAGCGGGCACGCATCGACCACCTGCGCTGAGATTATAACCCGTTGCCTGTGGGTTTCCAGCAAGGTCCCAACGAGTGCCAAATACAGGCACATCCAACGACTGATTTATTATCAGCCAGCCAGAGGTGCCAGTATCCGAGAAACAATGCCCGCATATCGGATCTGTGCCCAACACCTACACTCCCCCCGCTCCCACCTTTCCCCCCCGGGTCTGAGTGGATGCAGGAATTCACGCCGTTTAGTGGAACTGATGCCTCAGGCTTCATGGGGCAAAGGAACACACAGGCATTTGATGCAGGATGTATGCTACTAACTGGTTCCGCTATAGATTGTATCATACACACATCGTCCGCATGCTGATGTTTGCACATGTGTACGTGTGCATGCAATGTACACAACATAACGCAGGCGTAAAACAAACTCGTGTACAACAGACACAATGCCTCTCTCAGCCCCCACCAGGCACAGGAAAGCATTTAAAGAATCATGTCATAATGAAGGAAGTGGCATCTACAAACATGGCTCTTCTAGCCTACAACAGACATGTCTCAACAATGTTGAACAATCACAGACACGTTCCGCCCTGCTTATGAATGGGATTCAGTTGATATGCATTGAGAGGAATGGAGGGCAGAGATGGTCGTAACTCTCATTATCTGTGTCTCTCGCTGCATTTTGCGGCCCGGACATCACTGCGATTGCAGGCCATCCCCCATGACGAGGAGGGGGTCACTGAGGCAGACAGTGATGCTTACGGCCCCACTCAGCGACTGTGGCGGATTCGGGTAGAAATCATGTTTTATTTATGCATAAGGACGGCAGTGGTCGAAGTGAGACAGAGAGGTCGAGAGCGCTGCTCCTCTACTTTTTTTTATTAAGTTTTACAGTTCCTATACTTTTATTTTAAAAAGAAACCGTTCCGGAATGGTTTCGTTTTCAAATAAAATTGTAGGAAGACGTTGAAACTTGCACTTTCAGTGCACTGCTGTGGACTTTCCCTTAAAGAGCAGGTGCAAGTGTTTGGGGGTTTGTATTGTGTGTGGGAGGGGGTGTGGTGCTGGGGTGTGTGGGGAGTGGGTGCAGGCCAGCAGGGAACATAGTTCCACTACTTCTTTTCGTACACTTCGATCACTGAAGGATAGCCCAGGCCACGGTCAGGATTCAGGAAAGGGAGAACAGAATTAGACATGCCAGTTGAAGGGAAAGCGATGCCAGCTTTTGAGTGGCGGCAGGAAGGGGAATCGGGGGAGATTGCCGTGCCAGGGCGAAACATAGTACACATTCGCCATAATGGGACCATGGTGGTAAGACGTGTTCTTCCTGCTTGAGGGACAGCGTCGCCTCCAGCTGCTGCATCGTCCGTGCACGCTGCTATTACCAACCTGTGCTGCCACCCCTTGCTATTCTAGGCGACTAACGGGCCACACATGGTCCTTTGCAGCAGGCTCCAGACCCACTAGTCTATCTTGTGCAAGTAGCCAGCGGCCCCCACCCAGGCTTGCGTGGCCATCACACACCAGCAGCAAGAATGCAAGAATCCTGGGGATGCCTGCATGGGTTTTATGACAACCATTCACCAGAGCGACTCCCCTCCCACGACGCTGCCCAATTCCGCGCCCACTGGGTGCTCGAGTCCTGATGACATTTACCAGACACATTGGGCCTGATTCATGGAATTTTTTGCACGGTGCAAATTGACTTTGCACTGCCAACAACCACCCTGATTCATGGAGCAGTGCAAAATGCATTTTCCCATGCAAGGTCACAGCAAAAAGACACTTTGCACCGTTCCATGAATCAGGGTGTTTGTTGGCAGTGCAGTCACTTTGCAACAGAGAAAAGTCACTTTGCATTGTGTAAAAAATTCCACGAATCAGGCCCAATCGCTTCAGCTTTTGCGCCGCAAACTGTTCCAACAGACAGCTCCGCACTTCTTAAAATTCAGGCAGCCAATAGGACCCCCCCGCCACAGAGATTCAGAGATTCACGGGGGTGGGGGGGGGGTGCATTTTCGAGAGATTATTCGAACATTTGTTTTCAAAGAAATCTGCAACTTTCACGAGAATTGTGCACAGCTTGAACGATCGCAGCAGAGCATTTCTGAACAAAAGTGAAAAAGCTATAGACAGAAGGGACCAGGCATTTGTAACGCAAAATGGTATCGACGTTTTGCATCACAGTACACAAAGGCAATGACCGCCCGACATTCTCGTTACAGGTTACATTATGACCCAACACAACTCAGTTTATCATGCTCGAAGGGATGAAAGTCTCAGCAGTTTAATATGTGACCTACACATTACTGCCCCCCCCCTTCTCTCTCTCACCCTGGCTCCAAACTCAAAAACATGGCTATTCACCTAATGTGGCTAATCTGATTACACTCTATCCTAGTGTTTCCACCTGATACGAAATACAATGTAACCGGCGCCACGGGGTTCAGAGAGTTATCTATAAATGCATAAATAAATAAATAAATAAATAAAACTCCCAACATTTCCTGTGACTGGAACCTGAATGATACACAACATAGTTTTACAACAGGCACATTAACCCACATATCTATCTCCGTGCAACTTGAACCACAGACCTGGAGGTTGCACACATTTCACCTACAGGCACTGATTCTATTGAAATATTTTACTTGGATGTGAGTCTTTGAGCCACACAGCTCATCCAGCCGCGTGCACACCCACTGAGCTACATAATACCAGCATACGCGATAAACAAGGCAACGGTACTCCCGAAACAGAACAAGAGAAGCCAATGTCACTCACGCGTTATCATCATTTTGCTCCGTCCCCAGTTCCAAGGACAAAAAGTCAGAAGAATTACGTGTTTCTAATAGTTTCCTTTACACTCAAATCCAAATAGTGCCTCCATGTCCTCCCGGACCATGAGGAGCAGAAAGAGCCGGGGTTTCTCGAGCAGCGCAATCGTTGAACTCCGCCGCGTCGGTGTTTATTTGGCTGTGCTCCTTATTTCGAAGGAAAGGTCGCCTTTTCCACTCGCTATCCTCCAGTCACAGATGTGCCGCAGCCCCCTCAGTTCCACTCCTCCTCCTCTGCGCCCAGCCCGGCAGGGAGAGTACTGGTATTAGTTCCACAGCAGGCATAGCAAAACTCTCATGGACTGTTCCACATCGCACTCCACGGCGGGGGGAGGCAAAAAACTCCTGAACAATGGACTTCAGTTTGCTTGCTTGAACACCAGAAACAGCAGTCACCGTGAAAGAACAATCCCGCCAGAGACAGTTTGATCTCAAATACGGATCACTGATTCCCTCGCGGGATTTTTCTATGACTGGCCGAAAACAAACCCCCCTCCACCCCCTTGGTGCACAATGGAGCAGTCGAAGGTTACTTTGGAGTGCGGTATAGTCCAGATGCCGTTTGCTCCCAAGCACCTGGACTTCCACGGCCACAGTAGGAGGAGCTGTATTGTCTCTACCCCCCTACCCCCAACCATCCTCCCCAAAAAAAGGGGTGTGTTTGGAATTGCTCCTGCTCTGCCTCACCTGCTGGAAACGGCAAACCTCTAACTCCCGGTGGGATATTGTGCGATACAACAGTGGACTAATCCTGCTCTCTGTAGGGAGGGGTGGGACAATAATAAAACAACACATATTAATAACAATACTCATAATATTGAATGGCCCCAATGTTATTAATATATATTTTGAATAACCACACACTATAACAATAAGAATGGATTTACATAGTGCTCTCTGCAAGCTTGCAACTTCATGGCACTGTAGTATCACCCACACCCAATACAATAGGAACAGGTTCCAGAGTTACATACATACATACATAGATGGAAGAAAATAAACGACTGCCTTCAAAATAATGATAGCGCGGCCACTGCAGAGTGGACCCCCTGTCAGTCTCGTTGCTTGCACAGCCCGAACACCTGGGCCCACTTGGTTAACGTTAAGTAACTAGCATTCTCCATCTTGGCTTATCATCTGATGCATCAAGGCCAGTTGGCCGAATGCACCTAAATATAATGATGTTATGTTAAGAATTCTAGTAGCGCGCAGAAGGCAGCGCCAGCTCAAGGTGCGCTCAGAGGGTGCGGCTGTGCAAGGGCGCCCCCGCGGCGGCGCACAGAAAGGGCACATTGCCTCCAGGTTAGTGTCATGTAAACAGCGCCTATTCAAGAATCGCCGCCTGCTGTGAATAATTGAGCCATGTTGTGGTGTGTGAGGGAATTTAATGGTGCATGTGTGATGGAGGTGACTCAGGCACATCACATGTATTTGACATGCCGTACGAGATGCTGAACATAAGCTGGACCTACATGGGTGTGACCATTGCAGGAGAAGTAGCCATTTGGTCATGCGCCCTTCAAATGAGGCTGTGCCTGCAGATAGGCTCGTGACGGCCAGCATCGGTGTAAATAACAAATCACACGTCGATTGCAATAATGTCAGGTTTGGGCACTTGCCACATCTGTGCACAGGCATGTGAATACAAGTTCTGGCAGAGATGTTGATTTCTTCCTTTTCTTTTGCAGTCTCATGCAGCTCAAGAGGGAGCTTCTTCTCAGGAGGAGATGCATGCCAGGGACAAGGCCACCAGATGGCTCTATAAAGCCTAAGCCCTCTCAATGTCATCAAACTCTGTGAAGGATCCAGTGTCTGGCTGCTGAGGGTGAGGACATTTATAACATCATCATTTTGGACACCTCGGCAGCAGAAGGACAGGGGAAGGCTTCCCGGGAGACCGAGGAACCAAGGAGCATGGAGATCTCAATACCCCAATGGAGATGGGGGTTTCATGTGAAAGTGGATGCCATTGAGGGCTTGCGCTCTGTGTTTGTTGGAGAAAATGAGGGGGAGTTGCATTCTGCAGAAAAGGGCGTGAGACAGGAGGTTGTGCAGGACACTGTGGAGGTGGCAGCACAGCCTACTGCCCCAGGCCCATCCTCTGCAGTGGTATTCTTCCTCTCTGATGCCTTGATCCAGACAATGGCTACTTTATTGCTTGAAGACACCATCCAGTCCAGGGCACTGTCCCTGCTGGTGGGTGGATTGCATAGGACCCATGCTCACCCAACACTTGTGTATAGGCGCGTTACAAATGCCATATCATATCGTATCATATCATGTGACGGTACTTACCAGTCAACATCAGGCTGCCCAGCATTACAGAGTGGTGGTTATGCTCTTCACACACCTGGAGACAGCACTTGGCAGGTGTGGTTTCTTTGGACAGGCTACATCAATGGATCCATCCTACACATCAACATCTGTTCCCCACGCTACCTACATGTCCTTTTGTGCTGTGCTGTCCTGTCCTTGTCCACACTGAAAGTGCCTTTGTCCCTGGTTGAGGTGGAGGTACATACAGAGACAGACAAGGTGACATCCATGGATGCAATCCATGGTGAGGTGCAAGGCTCTAACTCTGCCATGAACCCAAGTGGAACGAAGGCTCGGGTGGACCAGCTGAGAATCCAAGCCATTGCCACAATAGGTTTCTCTCTCTGCAGTCGATCATCGTTGCAGAGGGAGAACCAGCGCCCAAGGAGGATTGCCAGGCAGCAAGAGTTGTCCCATCAAAGAAGGGCACAAATCTGACGACAGGCAACGAGGAGTGCTCAACAGCTCAGCATGAGCAGGCAAAGACAGGAGGTCAGGCAGAGGGCGCTCACACAGGTGCTAGCTCTAGCACACCCACATGCTTGGCCCCGCCTCTTGCTTTCCTTTCTTCAATGTTTGATCACTGGGCAGGTGCACCCACAACAGATACCATGCTCCTCAACATCAGGTGTGCTCCCTTCAATTGCTTATTCGCATCTCTGCCCCCTCCAGCCCAGACGTGCCATCTCCACTCATTCCAACAAAGGTGCCCACAGGTAACGTCATGGGGATGGAAGTGCTGCTACCTCAACAGATCACCATAGAACCCATGTGCACTGCAACATTCCGAAACTACATGACCAGTGATGTTCCCAAACAACCACTCATCAAATAACCACACAGAATACATTGCCGACATGAACGCCAGGCACAACGTGACCACCGACCTTATGGCTGAGACCATTATGGCATCCACCTCCACCCACATCCATGGCATCCTCATACCCAATCACTACAGCATTCTGTTGATTGACAGTTCAGAAAATATGATCAGAGGCCTACCTTATCATTCACATGGCCTCGTGGACACGGAGCCAAATGAATGTGTACAGCATAGGCTTCTTCACTGTATGCTCCTGCCACTTCCTGCTCTCAGTAAATGAACACAACGATCGCCATCATCATCTAGCAACCAGACAAGTACAACTACTCAGTCATTGTTCACTTCGCTGACATGTTTACTACAATGTGGGTCACTCGCACCAGTGACATTTTTCACCATGATTTAGACATTCCTGGCCAAGTTAGACACAAGTTCCTGAGGATGGTTTGCGGTGCCTACTCAGCACACTGACACTAACATAGAACACAATAGACGGAAAAGCCAGGAAGATTGTATCCGCGTAGGCATCATCAACACCCTACGCACCCCCCATCAAGGCTCTCCCATCACATTCAACAGGTTTGGTCATCTGACTATTCCCTTTGACATTAGTCCCACCATTCCAGTAAAGCACACCCATCGGAATGGCAGCAAGCAGGCCTTCTGATAATTTCAGATCTTGCCAGTGTGAGAAGTGATGTAAATCCTGTGCAGCATGACCCGCACGTGGGCCAATGTCAGAGAAACACAACAGGACTCTGACTAGCTTCTTTAAAATGTCAAGTACACTTTTGCAAACAAAATCAACCACCATGCACATTTGATATAACACACCCTCCCACATGAACCTTCCACACATTGGTACACTGAAGAGATCCCCCTCTACAAAGCATGCATCAGAAAAATGTGTATGCATTGTGAAATATCCTGCACCGCATCCAGGCTCACCCACCTCTGGCAAATGTGTTCTATGCCAAGCACAACAAGGCAGATCATTGTTTAAAGTCATCACGAGTCGCATCATGACAAACCACCGATATGCTCCAACTCCAAATCACACACCATCATATCTGTAATCGTCTACAAAGTAATAGGTATGCACCTCCATATATTCTCTCACACTACAACTGACTCAACAACACACATCCCATTTTGCACATAATCTACTGACTGGACATCTTTCAAGTCACTTGCCATGGAAAACAAGACAGCAAGCGTACATTGACTCAAGGCAACATCGCAGACGGTAGGATAGTGGGGGTGGTTATGACAGCTCCTACATGGATGTTGTGTGTGTTACTGTTGGGTGTGCCTCAGGATGTGGAAATGGGTGCTTTAGGGGTATGATGTTTGTATGCTTTGTGATGTGATTGGCTTTCAGTTACTTGTCATGTATGCTGGCGTCAGTCACGCTTGGTTTTCCCTCTTTCAGGCCTGCTTCATGTTTGTGTATTAAGGCATTGTCTATGATAGCGGCACTGACTGGCAGTGTTGGCCTGGTGGAGGTAGATTATTTGGTGGGACATGGTGGTGCCACTCAGTCACTGCCTTCGTCTGTTTAGCACTATTTTGATAGCATCACTCACTCGCTAGCTTTGCCTGTTTAGTGAGGTCAGTGCAATGCTAAACAGTGGGTCCAGGGTGCAGGGTGGGGCTGCGTTGGGGGAGTGATGTGGGCTTGTACGGCACTAAGTTTTTTACTTTGCACTAATGCGTTTTTTGCACTGACTTTTCTTTGTTTACTCGCCACGCAATAGTTTTGCTATGTGCATTTTTTGTGGCGGTGGTAAGACTGCACTTCACTGCACTGTGAACCAGGCCCTAATTCTTTACTTTCTTCTAGTCACTCTAAATGATCATCTTATCTTGTTCTTTTGGATCTTTCTGCAGCACTGTATATTGCATATCTTGTGACTCTTCTGTCTATTCTGCCATATTTAGGTTTTTCTGGTTTTGCTTTACAATGCTATCGCTCATATTTAAATAATCATAGCTATTCTGTTGCCTGGGCTATTAAGATATCTCCGTGTTAGGAAATATTTCATTTTATATGCAATTTTCCCTCCGGTTGTGAACCCCCTACCCCCCAACTTTTTGCTGCTGACTTTGTCAGGGGAGCACAGCCTTCTTCTGCACTCCTCTGGGCTTCTTGCTCACTTTTTATGGGGAAACTGACATGCCCTTAAGACAGTCAGTACTGGGAGACTTTGTTTCCCTTAGTCCTTTTCCACTGTTGCAACTTTTCTGCAACATGTAACAAGTGTGCAATGTATCTTTCAATACAGCACACTTGGGTTTCATAGTTATTTCCAAAGGCCCTAGAGACTCTCAAAGGATTTTTTAGGAGATTTGCAGATGTGTCACTGACAGTGCTGGTGCCAGTTTATCTTTTCATATAATTTTAACCCTTTCCTGCCAGGTAAACCACGATTACTGCGTTTGGCACAAATAGGTGGCCTGGCTCCAAAATGGCCATGCCACAAGGTTCTTTGACCTGCCCTTTGGCCATCTTGCCCCTTCCCCTTCCCCAGGTCGAGCTGACCCGGGGCAGTCCTTATTTGGTCATGCATTTTCCCACAAGATGCCAAGCTTTTGCGGGCTTCTTCATGCCATGTGTATATGCCTCCAGGATGTGGGCTGGGGTGTCTGTCCCCAATACACATCCTGGGTGCCAGAGAGTCTGGAGTGCTGTGAATGCATGTAACCACCGTGGTCCATGATTGGTCCACGTATGGTATACTTGTATGTGAGCAGATCTCCCATTGGGTCCTCTTCTTTTTGGCGCAAATGAGAATCTGGATAAGAGGAGGCCCCAAACACCCCTACCAGGTCGATCTGTTGAGTTCTCACTGAAGGAACGATAGGATCCAAGTATCCTCTAAGAAGCCGAGTCGAGGAACCGCTGGTGACCCGCTGAAAGGTTTGGCACCCTGAGCCCGCTGTCGTCCTGTGGGACCCCTCTGCAGCTGGTTGTCCTAGAAGGTCGCAAAGATGCTTCGACCGATTGGAATAGTGGGACCAACTATTCTCGGTACCTTCACCAAAACCTGCAAGTAAGCCTTCTCGGAAGTGTCCCTGGGCCAACCAGTAGGCGAACCAGCTTACACAGGACTTTTGCTCTGTCTCCGCCGCCGTTTCGAGGAGGCCCTCGAAACTTGGTATACTGCAAGCTCTGTGTGAACGGCACCCTCACACCGAATTTCGTACACTTGGCATTCTCAGGTCTGAAGTGAGACGAGTGCACCAGGACCGGAGCCAACGCAGTTACCGTATTGCCAAGTCCCAGCAACGATCTTTGCATGTGCGCTACATTTGTGCCCCTCTTGCCCCTGAAGCCTGCTGCAGTGAAAATCACCACTGTCCCGTTTGGGAATCATCACTGTATCTTCGGCAGAGCCGTCATATTGCCGCATTTGAACCTGCAACCGAAGTGGACTCGACTGGCGAAGTTTGGTCTGGAGTTCGCGCGAGTCGGTGAATAATTGCAACCCTAACCAGTGGCCCCTAGCGCCTCCATCCATTTTTACGCACAAGTGGCCCCTGGGGATCCCTCTCCTTTCCACTGCTAGTGTGAACTAGCAAACTATTCCTGACTCTTGGAATCGACTCTGCCCTCAAGTGGAGACACTCCTCGAACAGTGGGAACTTATTCTTCATCGCCTCACCCACCTTCCTGAGCTGCTAGAGAGCCTTGAAGAGACCCCGTTTTGCCCATTGGAACAACCGCATGCGCCTGCATTGCATGTACTATTGAGCATTAGGCTCTTCTCTTGTTAGGGATTGAGCTGCCTCTTAGTTAGGTATGTGTTTGATGCCGAAGGGGGCTAAAGACTATCTGCACTGCCTGTTTCCTTCCCTTCTAGGTTGTGGACATATTTCGTGCCTTTAACCCTTTAGACCCCCTTGGTCTTGTATATATCTTGTATTGATAGTGTTGTGTTGGTTTGGTAGCGTTGCTGTGATTCCTTTACTGTCTGTTGAAGTCACAAAGGCCTTGCAATAAATGTGTTTATATTTTTGATATATATACACCTGTCTGGGAGTGATTTGTAACTGTCCTTGCTCTGTGTGCTCATTGACGTCTTTCAGTCACCCTCACTCCTCCCGAGATCTAGTCTTGACCGCCTGCCTACCATAGCTACCTTGATTGGTCTGGCTTGTCAAGAAGGTTACCCTGTTACAAGAAACTAGGCTGGCCTCCTGAACCTCTGCCCACCAGGTCAGAGTTCAGAAATCCATCTTAGCACTCCACATATACCTCTTGGAGTTCCTCAAGGCTCTGTCACTGGCTCCCTCCTATTTCCTATTTATGCAAACCCTCTTTCATCTCTTATTGCCTCTTTTAATATTTCCAGTCATTTCTATGCCGATGATTCTCATATCTTCCTTTGCTTTTTTCCTTCTCTTACTCTCTTCGTTCCAATCTTTCTGTTTTCTCCACCTCAATTCTGCCAACACCGTAGTTCTATGTTTCTCTGCTTCACCTCTCCTTTCCACAATCCCTCCTCCTGCTCTTGCTTTTCCCATTCTCTCCTCTCCTCTCCTTCATCAGCTCGCAATGTTTGTCGTTTTTTAATCTCTTCACATTTCCAACAGCACTCACTCCTGTCGTTTTTATCTCTGTTTTCTTTCCTTTCTGCTAAGAACCACATTTCTTCCCTCATTTCCTCGTGGCTTGATGACGTTTCTCTCAGCCTACCAACTAGCTCCTCTTTGCTCTGTCTCAAACTCTGCTGCTATACGTCTTCTTGTGGACTCGTCGTGTTTTCCATTTTCTGGGCCTGGTGTGCAACACATCTTTCCATGGACTCGCCCCACAGTAGTTTTGCTCTCACGTCTCTAGCATTACAGCTGCTAGACCACTTCCCTCTCCATCTCAGTTTCTTTTTGCTGTTCCTAAACCTCCTGGTGCTCAATCCTGCGTCCGTTTGTTCTCACATCTTGGTTCTAAGCACTGCAATATATTGCCTTTGCCCATTATGCATCTCAGTCTTTCTTCATTGTTCGCCATTGGGTCAAATCTCACTTTCTTTCTTCTTTGTCAGAAATGTTCATTGTTTTATGGAACCCGCATTGTGACATTTGTTTTACTGTTTATCAATTACGTGCAGCGCTTTAGAGTAAGCGCTATTTAAACTCAATAAATATAACTACAAATGCCAATTCCTTTGCTGAAAATGCCTGTTTTTCGACCACACTCTGACTTTTATAAAAAAGAAAGGATAAAAAAACATCTTTTTCTAAGATATCTAGATTAGCCTCCGTTTTTTCCTCACTGAGATGTCTAGCGGGGCTTCAGCTGTACTTAAACGCCATAAACATATGCTATGCAAAAACCTTTTGTGCCTGATTCATGGAATTTTTTGCACGGTGCAAAGTCATTTTGCACTGCCAACAAACACCCCGATTCATGGAACAGTACAAAGTGTCTTTTTGACCTGCAACCTGCAAAGTCACTGCTCCGTGTACTTTGCACTGCAAAAATACACTTTGCACTACTCCATGAATCAGGGTGGAGCAGGGCCAAGTGATTGTTTTTGCAGTGCACAGTAACTTTGCATGGCAAAAAGACACTTTGCACTGTTGCAATTGTTCCAGTGGGCCCTTCCCTTCACCCCCCCTCGGTGTCTGATTGACCTCTTTCTCTTCATGCGCTACAGAGCCAACCGTGCACATTGCATCAGTGAGTGGACAGCACATTGCTGTTTGGGGTTACTTGTAGCTTCAAGTGGCAGCTGCAGCTGCAGATTTCTTTAGCTTCGAGGTAGTGCAAGCAGAGGCGGAGTAAACAGATATTCTGGACTAGTATTGTAGATCTAGCACCTAGGTTCCACATGAATTTCTAGAAGTCATTCAAGCAAAGTACATTGTATTGCATGGCAACACAGTTTTGCAGGATCATTTTGAGGGGATCTTGAGGCAGTCCAAATTAAATTTCTTAGGAGTATTCCCCCCACCTCCCAAAGTACCCTAGCTTGTGCATTCAAACTGGAATGCGTCATGACTGCCACTGAAGGGTTCTATGGTCTTTTTTTCAATGTGTTTTTTTAAAAAAACGTTTTAATGAAAAAACTCATCACATTAAACACTAATTTTTGGGATCCCCAACCCCCAGCACCCCTTCCCTATTGTTGTTTCCTGTTCCCGACCCCCTGCTGCTTATATGCTCTTTCCCAAACCCTATATTTTGTAATGAGTTTTTCCATGACAATATTTTTGGAAAAAAAACCCCATAAAAAAGAACTGTTGATGTAACAATGTTGTACCCACTGAAGTTATGTTATGCTAATGGTATTTACACCGTGCAACATTTCCAAATGTGCATTGTCACCAGGTGCTCAAGCGGATCTGAAAAAAAGAGGAATGGGTGTGTAAGTTAGTGGAAGGAGAGGGTGAGTGCATGAGCGCTTTTGATGATGGATTGGTAGTTTCAATTCTGAAAAACTGGTCCCTGTGTGTGGGTTTGCTTCTAGGTGGTTTGGGTTGGTGGGTGTGTAGATGCTGAGACACTACTTCGTGCAGTACCTCTTTGCATTAAAGCTGCGTGATTCTCTTTGACCATGGGCCATGGTGCGGCGAGTTATGTCGGTAAAACAAAGAGCCATATTTTTAGTGCTTTTCTGAGTTCAGGTGTTCCCCTATTGTGTATATTCCCTTTGGGAGGGAGTTCCAGATTTTTATTGAGATCTTTGGAAATGCTGATACACCATATTTCATTTTCCAATATTGTTTGGCTTCATGATGAATGTCATTACTGGATCTCAGTGTACTTTTTGGCCTGTAGATGGAGATTATTGCTTGCAGGAATTCTGCGCCTTGGCAGTGAATTGCTATGTGAACAATGCAACGTGTTTTGCAATAGATCCTCTTCTTGACTGGTAGCCAGTCAGTGGCGTAACACAAGATCTGGGGGCCCCCCTGTGAGCCATACTGAGGCCCCCCCCCAACTCGGCAACAAATCAGGTGTCACGCCACACTCTGGGCCAGCCTAGTTTACCACACTTGCGCAATACGCACGAATGTGCTGCAGAAGGGGATGCCGCACACTGCACTAGGAAAAAGATATAAATATTTATTTTTATGCAATATACAGCACACTTTCTGAGAAAAATTGGCTAAAAAACCACAGGGTTTGCTATTGTTTTGTGGAGTAACACCAATCCAATACATGCAAGTCACCAACAGTGCACATGAACATTAATGTTTTGCTATTAAAAATGCCATGTCACAATGAAAACAACATGTCCAACTGGCTGCACAATGCAGACCAGTGTAGACACATAATAACATGACAGTAAAGCATGCCAGGCCACATTTATAAATACAGAGACTGGTTGCACCAAAATGCCAGTCGAAGCCATAAGACTCATCAAGAAGAGAGCACACATTATAGCCTGCGTCTCTGCGGCCTCTAACAACACAGCAACACTTTAAAATCTGCAAGGAACTGGCCAATCCTGTTGCGGTCTCTACCGCTCCTTTTCCCTCAATAGGCCCTCTGTATGGCTTTGGCCTCTCGCTTCTCTGCTAAAACTCAGGACATCCTGTCTACTATCTCCTCTTCCTCTCCCTCTTCCTCTCTCCTCCTCCTTTTTCCTCTTTCTCTTTAACACCTGACAAGGTTTCTAGACAAGTCCCGTCTATGAAAGCGTCATCGGAACAGGTGCTCGCCTGCTCCTCCAGAACCATCAAGGTCCACATTGACACCCTTGCTCCAGCCTTGGCCGATTTCTGTGATCATTCTTTTGCTACTGGAACTTTCACATCTCCCAAACTCTTGGAAAAGCTGGCCATCTCCCAGCTTACTCTCCACACTGATTCTGTTGGTTGTCTCCATGACCATCAGTCTAGCTTAAAAACTGCCATAGGCACGGAAACTGCTCTCCTGAACACCTGTGAAGAACTGATTTCTAACCTTGATTCCAGCATTCCTTCTGTCCTCATCCTCCTTGAACTTTCGTCTGCTTTCGACACGGTCAACCACGCCATCCTGATCAATCGACTCTGTGAAAACCTGGCCATCATGAAATCAGGCCCTGGAGTGGCTGACCTCCTTCCTCTTGGACCGCCCTCCCAGGTACAACTTGGTCCCTTTCACTCTGCCACCTCTCTCTACCTGTGTCATTCCCCAGGGCTCTATCATCTCACCCTGGTATTTCAACCTCTACTTGGCCCCTTTGGCCCACCTGATCTCTACCATCTCCTCTAACTTTCAGTGTTATGCGGATGACACTCAGCTTTCCTTCAGGCTCCCCTCAGCCTACTCTATTCTCTCACTTATTGCTGGTGTCATCTTCAACTCCACTCTCTCTCTCTCTCTCTCCTCACATCTCACACATCGGCATGAAGTCCCACTACCAGCTGCACCTTCTCAATGGGACTCTTCCCTTTCTCACTTTCTCTCAGAAGCTCACTGTCTCCAGAGCCCTGGCTCTCTCTAGGCTGGACTACTGCACCAGTCAATTTCTCAATCTCTCTTCCTCTACTCTCCACCCTCTGCAACTAATCCAGAACAGGACTGCAAGACTTATCCTTGGCCTCAAGCCCAGGGACCGTATCTCTTCAGCCATGAAATCTCTCCACTGGCTCCCGGTGGTTGCAAGGATCAAGTTCAAGACCCTTTGCATTGTCTACAAGGCTTTCTGGGGCTGGGATCTGTACTACATCCAACACTCTCTTCTAAAATACCTTCCCTCAAGAGCCCTAAAGGTTAAATGCTTTTCCAGAAGGAGAGTGGGGGGGTGGGTAGATCCCTCTCCCCTGCAGGTGCCTCCCTCCGGAATGGCCTCTCTGCCCCTCCCAAACCTGAGCCGGACCATCTGAAGTTCCCGAAGCAGCTCAAAGCGTTCCTCTTCTCCTCTACTTTCTCACTCTCCCTCCCGTGCTGACCTACCTGTCTGCTGTACCAATTGGCTGCTTGGCTACCCTCAGTCTCACTGAGTCCAGGCTCTTTTTTGATCAGTTAACCTTGCACTGCCTCCAGGCCTACCACGCAGTTAGGGGCTGTAAGTGTAACCCTACAGTCCCTTTTTCTCCTTGCACTACCCAGACCCGCACTGCCCTGGCTGCACTTACTCAGAACATTGCTGCCTTGTTTTCCCCTCCCCCTCCCTTGCAATTCCCCCCTCCCTTTCCCCTTGCACCTCTCGTTCTCGCATTTGCACGATCTGAATGACACAAGGCTTAGTAAGATCATTTGTCTTGTCCTCCCTCTGTTTTCCGTCCCTTATCTTGTCATGCCTAAAAACACTTGTGTACAGGCGCATTATATATGACATATCATATTATATAATTTTATCACAGATTCCCCGAAAAATATACAGTGCTGCAGTAAGAAACGGCTAGACTGGAAAAACCCAAATGCCAGTCTAGCCAGGCAATTACACTTAGCAGGACTGCTTTATTAGAAATGCCCAGTTAAAAAAAGTCATTCCAAACTGAGGAATGACTAGACTGGCTGCACCAAAAGGCCTCTATAGCCACTAGTACTACATACCATGCCTGCTTAACATGGACATGGACCATCATTATGATTTATTGCACAATCACACCCACCCACACATCCCCTCTCCCTCCCATCCCCTATCCCAACATCCAAAATCAGCTGATTGGCTCGTAATTACCTCCATGTCCCTCTTCCTTGTCCCAGTGCTTACGTATACGGCTCCTTGCCTCATAGGTAAGTACTGGGATGAGGAAGAGTGGGACTAGGAGTAATGATGATTACAGGTAGCTAAGTCAGGCATTACCTTCATGAACCTCTGCCTCATCTCAGTACTTGTGTATGAGGCACAGTACCTCATACACAAGTACTACCTCATACACATGTACTGGGATGAGGAAGAATAGGGCTAGGAGTAATGAAAATTACCAATAAGTAATCAAGGCATTAAATACAATTAGTGGTGCAACACCATTGAGCTGACTGGGCTTCAGCAACCCCCCCCCCCTCTTAAATTGTGGGCTATGTTGACTTGACCTGGCTGACCGACAGAGCAGTTGCTGGACAGAAAAGGACACATATGTTAAACGGCACCTAGGTTTCGCTGTTAACAAAGGCCCGGCCCAGCATTTACTAATGTACAGCATTTCACTGTTAGTACCTGCATTAAAATGTCAAATCTTTTAAGTAATTGAAATTATGATGTGGGTTTAGTACTTGCATGCCAGAGGAGTGAGGGAACAGGAGTCCAGTCATTCTCACAGCAGTCCATAAGTGGGTGCTTTCAGACTTAAAGGAGAGAGTTAACTGCTTGTAACATTGAAGCTGCACTAGAATAGTCTCACTAAAATGCATAAAGTTAGATGCCCCCACACAAATAGGTTTCCTCATCCCCACCACACGTGAAGTTAGCGCCTCTCCCAACATTTGAAGGGCTAGCTCCCCTGAAATGTAGGTTTTGTTGCGCCCCTGAACACAATCACACACGCCATTTACCATATATACACGCAGATACACAGCCATCCTTAAGTGAACACTCTTTCACCATACAGCCACACCCAGGCAGCCACCCGTACATCTAAGTGTGCACCCTTTCACCATACAGGCACACCCAGGCAGCCACCCATACATTTAAGTGTGCATCCTTTCACCATACAGGCACACCCAGGCAGCCACCCATGCATTTAAATGTGCAACCTTTCACCATACATGCACACGCACCCAGGCACCCACCCAAACATTTAAGTGTGCACCCTTTCACCATACAGGCACACCCAGGCAGCCACCCATACATTTAAGTGTGCATCCGTTCACGGTACATGCACACCCAGCCACCCATACATTTGTGTGCACCCTTTCACCATTCACTCACACAGGCAGCCACCTATACATTAAAGTGTGCACCCTTTCACCATACACTCACACAGACTGTCACCTACACATTTAAGTGTGCACCCTTTTATCATACAGGCACACCCAGGCATCCACCGGTACATTTAAGTGCACATCCTTTCACTGTACACGCACACACGCATACCCAGACACCCATACATTTGTGTGCACTCTTTCACCATACACACGCACATGTCATGGGGTTGAGGGGAGCCATAATACCTCAAAAATAAAATGTTTCTTTTTGAAGTCACTGTGACTCTATAAAGAAATTAGTTCCGTTAAGGACTGAACCATAACTGAAATAATTTCTTTATGAAGGCAGGGTGACTTCAAAAAGAAACTATTTATGTTTGAAGTCATAGGGCTTTCCCCACCCCATGACATGGAGGCCTCCAGCCTAGGGTCTTCATGGCATGGGGTGGGGGTAGACCCGGACTTCAATAAGAAAGATTATTTTTGTATTCACTCTGCCTTCATAAAGAAATTATTTCTATTACAGAAATAATTTCTTTAAAAACGCAGAGTGAATTCAAAAAGAAAAAGAAAAAAAAAGAAAAAATTGAAAAAAATGTTTTAACTCCAAGTGGGGCCCCCTCCCAGGACATGGGGTTGCGGGGGCCCCCACACCGCTGGGGATGTGTGGGCCCATGTTACGCCAGTGTAGCCTGTATAGGGATTTCAGTGCTGGTGTGATGTGTTCTCTCTTGCTGGGTTTTAGGAGGAGTGTTGATGCTGCTTCTGGAACATTGAAGGGGTTTGGTGAGGTAGCTCGGCATTCTTTGGTGGATACTATTGGCATAGCCTGTTCTTGTGATGATGAGTAAGATTTACATATAAAAACATTTTTATTGGACATTTGTATGGTGCCTATACAGCAGAAAGTGTTTCCAGGCCCCACAAGACGAAAGGAAGGGCGGGGACAGGGGAGGAAAAAATAAAAATTAACTGTCCTATTAGGCCTTGTGACGTTCGGATTGTGCCAGTGCAGAGAAAAGGTGCAAAGGGGGAGAGGAGGACCCAGGGTTGAGGCAGGGTAAGTGCTCGAGGAGCCCACGGAGGACAAGTTCTCAGGGAGGAAGGAGTAAGGGTAAAGTGAGAGGAATAGGGGTGAACTAGACTTGGTAGGCTGGTCAGGGAGAGGTGCCCAAAGGCAAGTGCTGGTAGTGGGGTACTGCAGAAGACTGGTAGGAGGATGACCTGGCCCTGTAGGACTAAGCAGACCCTCCAGCTTATAGCGATTTTGCGATCCCGCAAAATGCTGCGAAAACGGCCGTTTTGCGCAAAATGCCGCAAAAATTGCCGTTTTGTGCAAAAACAGCATCTTTTAAAAAAAAAAATGACATTTTTTTTAAGTAATCTGCAAAAATTACTGTTTTAAAAAAAAATACTCAGGGTGCCAGGTTCTCAACTTTTTTTTACACAAGAAATGAAATGCGCGAACACATCATCCCTTGCGCCCCAAAAAAGTGCAGCCCAATCCACAAGGGGCACATTTTATATGCGCGGCCATTCAATGGCCTTTTTCACCTCCTTGATCAAATAAAGTGGTGTTTCTGTCAATTTAAAAGCACACCCCTCATTTCCAAGCAAGATGCACTTTTAAATGTGCAGAAATTGTAGGCAACCATACGCGCACAGGATGTGGGGCTGCCACTGCATCACAGGGTCTTTCCTGACCCTGTCATGCATTTCTTTTAAGGTATGAACCACTGCTGTGTCGCTTGCATTTCTGTTCCTCAAACAGGATAAAAATGCATTTTTTGGGTCGCATTTTACAGCGGCAGGCACCTGGAGGGCCTGTCCCTATGAAAGGCACTGGGAGCTTGGAGAACACTGTCGGGAGAGCGATTCTATTCAAAGTACTGCCCATTTTGATGACAAAAATCTATCGAATGTTACAATTTGACCTATTTCGTCCAGTACTATTCGATCGATTTTTATAAATACTGAACATGTGTTGCGGGGGTGTTAACCGCTCCCCATGTTCAGTATTTTTGGTCTAGGGTGGTTGCAGAAGTGTTTTCCCCTTTTTCCTCAAAATTGGAGGCGGGGACAGAAAAAAAAGAAAATAACGAAAAAGGGACCCTGTGGAGTCAGATCTGACCCGCATTAGAGGGACGGATCTGGCACCGCAGGGTTGCATGGGAAGCGGCAGCGACCAAGCAGTTAAGTAGGGGAGGGAGTGGGGTGGTGGTGAAAGGTACATTTTGAGTTGTTTGGCTGAAGTGCAAATCAATTCGCAGCAAAATTGACTACGGTCAATTCCGCCGCAAATAATTACACTTCGGTCAAACAACCCGGAACACCATCCAAGGCAGCTGGCCAGCGCACAATTTACGCTACAGCTCAAGCCCTTGGAAATGCGCCGGTCACTTTTGAGAATAAGGTGACCTGCTCATTTCCAAAAATGGGCTGTCTAAAAATAGCATATCCTCTGTTCTTTTTTTAAATGCCCCATTCTTTGAGGAGCTGGGTCAAAATCTACATTAAAAAATAAAAAAATGGTTACACTATGAGAGAGAGGGAGAGTGATGGGTGAGATGTGAAGTGATAGGCAAGAAAGCAGAGGGAGAGCAGTGGGTCAGAGGAGGAAGCGCTGCACAAGAGAGCAGAGGAAGCAGTGATCTGGTGGGCCAGAAATCTGAGAGCGAGCAGAGGTACAGAAAGTAGAGGGAGCGTGTGGTCAGTGAGCCAGAAAGCAGAGAGGAAGCGGTTGGCCAGAAAGAGGCAGTGAGCTGCAGATTGGGAAAAAGGATGAGGGAAGAGTGCGATAGAATGGGAGAAAGGATGCAAGATGCAGAAGCAGCACAAAAGAATGAAGGACTGTATATTGCAGGAGGAATTGTAGAGTGTAAGGTGTCAGTTGGGAGTATGATTTGGAGTGTGGCAGGGGCTCGGCAGTGCAAATTGTGACTTGACAGTGTGACATAGCACCTGAGTATTTGTATGACAGAGTGAGAGGTTAAGGAATGTAAGTTGTGATGGAGAGTTGGTGAGATGTGTGTTGGTGAGAGAGGTGTGTGGGTGTTTGGGGGATTGGAGAACATAGAAGGGGAATGTTTTCAGCATTACAATTGATAATGATCAATTTAGTTAATACTATTAAATAGGCATGAACATTAAACCAGAAATGTAGCCAAATCAAACACTGTTCTGCCAAGCCAGAGACATCTGGGACTCTTCCTATTAAATGAATACAAAAGATACATAATAATGATACCCTGGCTCTCTTGTAGCCTTGCACTCTGCCTATTTCCTGCAATGTGGCAATCTTACACCCTCCAGTTAATACAAAATGTCCCGCAAAAATGCAGCAATAAATACAGGTTTGTGCTGCAAAATTTGCCATTTCATGCCGCAAAATTTGCCATTTCATGCCGCAAAATCCTGGAAGGTCTGACTAAGAAGGGACCAGGCAGCAAGTCATTGCAGCGGGGGGAAGTTAGCAGGGGAGAGGAAGGGAGAAGGGGAGGAGAAGAGGAAAGTTTTAAGGAGTTTCCATAACTTATGGAGATTCGGCTACAGTCTGAGATGGGCAGGGAGACTGTTCCAGAGGGAGGCTCCTGCTGAGGAAAGTGATCTACCCCCTCTCTCTGCTTGCGGAATCGTTTCACCCACAGAGCGTTAGAGCTAGAAGAAAGAAGGACTCTAGCAGGGAGGTATATACGGAGGGAACGCCTTGTGGATGATGCAGTGGGTCTTGAATTTGATCCTTGCAGCCACCGGGAGCCAGTGGAGAGAATTTAGGGCTGGAGAGATGCGGTTCCTGGCTTTGAGGCCAAGGATAAGCCTTGCAGTCCATTCTGGATTAGTTGGAGAGAGCGGAGGGAGGAAAGAGGCTGATTGAGGAAGTGGCTGTTGGAGTAGACCAGCCCGGAGAGAACCAGAGCTCTGGAGACATTGAGTTCCTGGGGGAAGGTGAGGAAAGGGAGACTGCCTACGAGTACATCCAGCAGAAAGTTGGGCTTCTTGGCGAGGTCCATGATATGAGGTGAGAAGGAGAGAGAGGAGTCGAAGATGACTCGCAGGTTTTTTGCCTCACAAGAGGGTGAGGGGAGGGCGGACAAAGATTGAGAGGGAAGGAAGGGGCTGGAGTTCTAATGAGAAGGATCTCAGTCTTACTGGCATTAGGACAGAGATCATTGGCCGCGCACCATGCCTGGATAGTAGTCAGGCAATCAGGAATGATAGAAGAAGGAGGGGAGGTAGAGGAGGGTAGCTTGAAGGAAAGCTGTGTGTCATTTGCATGAAACTAGAAATGAGGAGAGAAGGTGGAGATCAAGTGAGCATGAGGGACAAGGTAAATGTTGAAAAGCCATGGGGAGAGGATAGAGCCCTGTGGAATGTTGCAGTTAGAGAGTGAAGTAGAGGAGAGAAAGAGTGTGTGTTCTCTGGTGGATAGTAAGCTCTCCCTTTGTAGTAAACCCTTTCCCACATTAAGTGCACTCATGATATGATATGATAGGTTATTTATAACGCGCTTAATATACAGAGATTTCTAAGCGCGGACCCGGGGATCGAACCTGTGGTGGTTCGTGTCGTCTTGCTTCCAAGGCGAGCACGTTGCCCCTGGGCTATCCTCCCGAGACTGTGATGGCAAGTGTTATGCGTGGGAAGGTGAGAAAGGGTAATATCCGTTTGATAGTATGTCAGTGGAAGAAGCATTCCTTTACTACTTCGTTGATTTGAGGTTCCAGTGTTAGGTTATTGTCCATCAAAATACCAAGATTTGTAACTACATTGGGTGCTTCAGGATTAGGTCCCATTTCAGTAGGCCATTTTATATCTGGTTCTTTAAGTCTTCGCTTCACTTGCACCTACCCTGTACAGTGCAAGCAGACATGAGTTATAAGAACAAATAGCTCATATAACGCCGATCCTGAAGTTGGTAAAACGCCAACTACAAACTTCTATAGTTGGGGCACGTCAAGCATGGCAAGGAGAAAGTGGAGTCAACTGGAGGTGCAAAGGAGTTATATTCCTTCCCATAAACTCAGTGAAAAAAGGTATTGAAAATTCCAGGCTGGAGACTGGGCAACAATTATGGAATTGGGCGCAGCCATGGACCTACTTCTCGCTGTCCTGTATTTCTTCTATAGGAATATCTGAAACCAATCATTGCCCCAGAAGTTAGCAAGCAATTCCCAGAGGAATAGCATGAGCATATGTAATAATGCTGAAGGGACACATTCCCTCTGTAGTTGAGCTATGAGCAGACTTCTGCTATCTTGCCCAATTTGTATGACACTTTCTATCAGATTTTAAATAATAAGATATAACATCAGGTCTTTAGACAGCACTGCATGCCATTTTCCTTAGGCTTCTAAGCCCTGCAATAATAGTTGTTATTACTATGCAATGTATTATTCTTGGAAGGATGACTGGCTGGATTGGCCTTGCCAGGATTGAGCACTGGACTTGTGCGATATCCTCCCAGACACAAGGACTGAGGCAATACTCTTTAACTAAGAGCAGAGCAGCATACATCAAACACATTTCTCACTTGTAGACATTAACTTACATCATGATGTTTGTTTTCATGGCTTAATTACTGAATGCAGCTTTGTTATGACAGGTCTGTTAGAGGAAATTCATTATGTGCCTAGAAAATTAGTTTTAGCTTTGTGAAATTTTTGTTAGACCTTTGCTTTTGTCTTATGCTGAGAATATTTTGAATCAATAAAAAATGCTTGTAAATGTATTTACATTATTTTGCCCTTTCAATATAATGGAATGGGCCAACTAAATCAATATTCCTGTCAATATACCTGAACATATTAGGACTGGCTTTTAATGTTGTAATTCACTATTATTATTATTATTATTATTAGGGTAGTTATTGAGCATGGACCTAGCTTCGGGAAGCAACGGAGCGCTTTACAATCATAGGGGAGAGAACATGGTGAGGAAAGCAGAGAAACAAGGAAGTGAGGAGCTAAGAACATGGGAGTGGTAGAGCAGGTAATTTGTCAGCAAGGGATCTAGAATCAACCATGGGAGGAATCAGTGCAGATCAGATCACCCAGTGTCAGGTAGGTAGGGGAGAGGAGGGTGTGTGGATGTAGGTGTTAGGGAGCAGCTATTCCTTGAAGAGGAGTGTCCTGAGCTCCTTCCTGAACTGCAGACGTGAAGGGGAGAGTCTGATATTGATGCAGAGGGGGTTCCAGAGCCTTGGGAAATAGACAGAGAAGGCCGGTCTTCCGTTTCTTTCCTTCCTGCACTGACGAAGTTCAAGTCTACACATGTCCTTACGTCTAGTGGATAGTACCCCTACAGACATGCTGAATTTCTCAGTGAGATAGCTTGTGGACGTCAAGGTGACAGCCTTGTAGATGATGCAGCAGGATTTGAAGATGTTACAGGCTTGCAGTGGGGACCAGTGCAATTCGATGAGGGTCGGAGTGATGTGGTCGAATTTATGTAGTCCTCTGATGAATCATGTTGTAGCATGCAGGACACATCTCAAGGGTGCCAGGGTAGGCACTGGAATGCCTTCGAAAAGGGAATTGCCACCATCCAGGTGGGAGAGGACCAAGGCTTGGACAGCAGATCTGAAGTTGTTTTCTTGGATGAAGTGCGTGATATTCCACAGGAGAGATATTTGATACCGAGGCATTTGTGTCTTACTTGCTATGTGCTGTGTGAAGGAGAGGTGTCTGACGATATCCAACCACAGGGACTCGGAGCAGGTGGCCAGCTGGAGTGTGAATCCCTTGAGGTGCATAGCAGAGAGCGAGGTCTGAATATCTGGGTGTTCACTGTTGTTGATTAGCAGTAGGAATTCAGTCGGGAGGGGATGAGCTTAAGGTAGGCAGTAGACATCCGCATCTGGATCAAAAAGAGGCTGAACTTGAGCCTGTGGATATCTTCAATGGAGGATATCTTGAGGTAGAGGTGCGTGCCATTTGCTCATTGGTGGATGTGGATGTTGTGTGGCATGAGGAGGGTTCCAAGTAAAGATTGAAGATCACGGGGGTGAGGATGGATCCTTCCAGGACTCCACAGGTGATGGGTAGAGTTGGTGATCTGGAGGTATCCATTTGTACAAACCGATGGAGATTAGCAAGGTAGGATTTGACCCAGCTCAGGATGATCTTGCTGATCCCGATACGGTGATGTAGATTGTCAGTGAGTATCTGGTGGTCTACTGTGTCCAAGGCTGCCAGGAGGTCAAGGAGAACCAGGAGACAAAGATCGACATCATTGAGGATTTTAAGCGCATCATCGATCACTTTAATGGCAGCCTATTCTGTGCTACACCTGGGTCTGAAGTCAGATTGGTAGGATTGAAGGGGGTTGTTGGCGTTGATGTGTTGGAGGAGTTGCGTGAGTACTGCTTTCTTCAGGATCTTACCTGGGAAACCAAGATGGCTGATGGGGTAGTAGTAGCTGAGGTCATCAGGGTCCATTGTTGGTTTTTTGAGAAGCGGGAGGATTTGTCCAGATACAAGGGTCAAGGGGATGGTGCCTTGAGTTAGGGAGCTGTTGATGATTGTCAGATAAGGCCATACTGTATCCTATCACTATAGTCTTTCACAAGCCCAGATATTTGCAGCAATGCACCACCAGTTGGTACACAGTGTGACAAGGCCCAACCGTTGGAGTTTTAGCACATTAAAAATATCCAGGTAACATATCCAGGTAACATGCTTAACCATCATATAGAGAACGGCCCAGAAGGGAAGTTGACACAATGCTAGAGAGTATATTGGACAATATGTTTTCCACTTTTGTGTTGCAAACTACTGGCTACATGTCGGAGGGTCTGATATTCAAAGCACTGACAGCAACTGCTGAAGGTCGATGGGAGAGGTTGGAAGTGTAGGAAGTGGGGTGACTGTGTTGGCAACTAGATGGGGAAATAGCATTATTGATCATCGAACTAGCTGATAACCCTTGTAACTATCCCACATGTGCTCAATACACCTGCAGGTTGGGCCTATCATTCAGGAGATGGCAGATGAGGCCCAGTAACTACAGGCTTACAGTCAGCAATGATATGGTAACAAGCGATTCACCTCCAGAAGCAGAAGCGTTGCTAGGGGGGGGAGCTGAGGGGGCTATAGCCCGGGGCTTTTGGTTGTAGCCCCAGATAGAAGCTCAGAGGTTACAACCAAAAAAAATAGCTAGCCCCCAGTCCCGACAGTCCCATAATTAGCATAGCCCCAGATCTTTTCCAGACCTAGAAACACCCCTGTCCAGAAGCATTTTCGAGAAGAGGTCCACCATCTACCACTAGAAACCAGATTAGGAATGGGCATTCAATAAATCAGTTTTGCGTGGAACCTGCCAGTGGACTGGCACCAATATTGTTGTAACCTCGGAGGGAGACCGTGTCCTCGACAGCAGGTAATCCTAGTTTGCTGAAACGTGTACATGCGGTGGTCAGTCGTGTTAACGCAGGGCTAAGGAAGGGACTGTGGCGCTGCGGCGCAGCTGTTTGGGAGACGGCCAAATTCCTCGGCTGATTTTCTTTCTCACACCGTGGGAGCACGTTGGCCGGCCGCATTCCCTCATCCAGATGGATAATGCGAACCACAGGCTCCCCGGCGCGCGGAGTGATCCGGGAGTATTTGCTCCAGTTGTTACTGATGTCACCGTCATGGCGGCACTCCAATTATCGGCGCATGCAGCTGGAGAGGTCTTCTTACACCTACTAGGCTTCTAGTGAGAACAACTGCCATGTTATGTACGCCTGCCTATGATGTAAGTGAGCTTGTCCCCACCCTTAACCTTCTGCATATGCCAAAAAGCGCTCACACAGGACCATCAATAAAAAGACGATTAAAAAAAAAAAAGTAATAATGAAATGAGGTTATTTGGGGTCTCTGGAGGATTTGTAGAGTCCAGCCTTTATTTTCCTTCCACCCTCCTACGCGAGCGCCAGACAATGCGGGCGTGACAGCACTCCACAACAGCACACAGATGAGTCACATGCACACTACCCAAGTTCATGGCCCTCTTGTTTATCAGTCTGCACATTCCTCGCTGATTAGAGCATTCACAGTGGGTATAAAAAATGTGTTTAATCAAAAAGCGTTTTTTTCTCGTTAGGAACACAACCCACATTTGTAACACTCATTTCCCCACAAAGCATCTTTAAAGTGCTGAAGTGGATACACAGATTTCAGATTTTCATAACCTGGTATCTTTCCACCTTCTGCCAGCACCTAAACCATATTTACTGGTCCCACTCTGTTCAGCAGAGAACAGGGCTTTAAGTGGTCCGGGGCTAACCAGGGCCAAGACCCAGCAGGCTAAGAAATATGGTTCTGAGGCAGGGCCCTGCCGGGGATCACTGGTGTCCACTGGCAGCCGCTACAGGACAAGCCGTTTTTTCTGAAGCTCGAAGCTCTTGCTCACGTGTGAGAGGGTCAGGCTTCAGAAAAATATGCCTTTTCTCCATAATGGTGGCACCGGCACCTGCAAGGCATCCCTTTAATTAAGAGATGCCTGCGGGCCGGTGCCACCATTATAGAAGAAAAGGTGAGGCTGTTGGAAGCCAAGTCCTTTTCTTTTTCTAAAGCCCGAGTCTCCTGCTCATTTGCGGGAGATCCAGGCTTTAGGAAAAACGGCCTCGGCTTCTAGGGGCCTCATGTTTTCAGCCTTAATGGTGGTGCTACCCCTCACCAGGGATCCCTTTAGCTAAGAGATTCAGCGATCACCCGAGTGTGATCGCTGCATCTCTTAGCTAAAGGAATTTCTGTTCTGGAGGAGGCCCAACCACTGAGGCTGAAAACGTGTGGCGCGGTCACCCGCTAGTCATCTCTTTAGGTAATAAATGTATAGATCAGCACCCTCTACCCCACTGGGCGTCTCCCCTCTCCCCAGCCTGGCTGGGGAAACATGCAGCACCCAATCCTTTGTCCATATGGTCAACCATCCTTTTCAGGTGCATGGGAACGGGCGCAACTGTGATGCCATAAGCAAAACTGGGGCCCTGATTATTATTTATGGAGTCCAGATATTATGGTACATTTTTAAATAATAATGCTACGGAATCTGCAGGACCCTTCCAGTGAGTGCTCAAGTGTGATACTGTAATAATGCCCCCTGCATCCCAAAGGCCGGGCCCCGTGCTGATTCTCTGGGCTAATGACTCTAGTGACCCTCACAGAGCACTGTAGACTGATCATTTCCGGGTGTGTGGTTATATTTCCCAAACTCTCAAGCCCCATAACAACTAACATGGGGATGGGCTGTCTATGAGAGTTTAAGTGGGATAATGAATCGAAGGGGACCTAACCTGTTGCAAAATGTGAATTGGTGTGAGGCCCAAGAAATCCTGCGTGCAGCCTATGAATCGCAAGTAGCCAAGGGCCACAAAAAGACCTGTATTTCTCATATCTAACTAAACAAGTGGCCTAACAGATGCAGTCACGTTTTTGTACCTGACATGAAAGAGAATAACATCTATTTTGGAAGGCGTGTTAAATATATAATATGATATCCCCCCTCCCTCCCTCGTTTCCTTTCCCCTTTTCTCTGCAGACGAGGTTTCTCGACAAGTCAGATCTATGAAAGTCTCATCAAAACAGGTTCACCCCTGTTCCTCCAAAACTATCAAGGACCACATTGACTCACTGGCTCCCGCCCTGGCTGATTTCTGCAATCACTCCTTCGCCACTGGAGTCTTCCCATCCCCCTGAAGCACTCCCTTGTGCAGCCTCTTCTTAAGAATCCCTCTGCGGACCGCTACTGCCCGGCTAACTATCGCCCTATATCCATCACTCCCTTCCTGGGCAAGCTCCTGGAGAAACTGGCCATCATCCATCTTAATCTCCACACCGAATCTGTTGGTTGTCTTCATGACCATCAGTCTGGCTTCAGGGCTGACAGAAGCACAGAAACTGATCTCCTGAACATCCATGAAGACCTTCTCTCCAACCTTGACTCCAACACCCCGTGTGTCCTTATCTTACTTGATCTCTGTTCTGCCTTTGACACTGTCAACCACGCCATCCTCCTCAACCGTCTCTGTGATAACCTGGGTATCACTGGACAGGCTCTGGCGTGGTTGACTTCTTTCCTCTCCGACCGACCCTCCCAAGTCCAACTTGGGTCCTTCCTCTCCGATATCTTTTTCTCTACTGGTAGCGTCCCCCAGGGCTCTAACCTTTCTCTTTGGCTGTTCAACCAATACCTGGCACTCCTTGCCCACCACATCGCTGCTCTCTGTCCCAATTTTCAGTGCTATACGGATTATACCCAGCTCATTTTCAGGCTACCCTCGGCCTCCTCCTCTCCTTCCCTCATCTCTGACTGTCTGTCTGCTATCCAGGAGTGGTGTGCCGCCAATAACCTCTGCCTTAATGCCAGTAAGACCGAGATTCTACTCATCGCCACACCCTCTCCCTCCTTCCCTTCAGCTCTTTTGGCCCTCTTCCTGCTCCCACCTGCAAGGCTAAAAACCTTGGGGTCATCTATGACTCCACACTCTCCTTCTCTCATCACAACTCCGACGTCTCTAAGAAGTCACACTACCAGCTGCACCTCCTCAGAGGTATCCTACTCTCCTCGCCTTCCCCCAGAAGCTCACCGTCTCCAGAGCCCTGGTTCTCTACAAGCTGAACTATTGCAACAGCCTCTATCTAAATCTGCCTGCCTCTACTCTCCGCCCTCTGCAACTTATCCAAAACAGGACTGCAAGACTTGTCCTTGGCCTCAAGCCCAGGGATCGTATCTCTCCAGGACTGAAATCTCTGTACTGGCTGCCAGTGGCTGCAAGGATTAAGTTCAAAACCCTCTGCATTATCCACAAGGCCTTCTGGGTCCTGGGGCCGCACTACCTTCAACTCTCTCTTCCTAAATACCTTCCTTCTCTGGCTCTTCACTCATCTGCCTCCAACTCCCTCAGGGTTAGCCGTTTCTCCAAGCAACAAGTTGGTGGTCAATCTCTCTCTTCGGCAGGGGCCTCCCTCTGGAACAGCCTTCCTGCCTCCCTGAAACTTGAGAACCATCTCCGGTTCTAGAAACACCCCAAAACCTTCCTCTTTGCTCCTGCTTTCTCAGCCTCTCTCCCCTGCTGAAATTAACTGCTGATCATGCACTGGTTACCTGGCCACCCCTTCTGATCTTGGGGCCAGGTCCCACCTTTGCACACCTGCCCTGCCTCCCTGGCAACCCCATGCACTTAGGGACTGGTTCTGTATCCCTACAGTCCCCCTCCCAGCACTTATGTCTGCTCTTACCTTGCAGTTGCCACCATCAGGCCGTCTTATTAGCATATGTATTTCTTCTATCCCATGCACTGCACTTTCCCCTTCCCCTCCCCCTGGCACTCTTCCCTTTTCCCCTTCCCTCGCACTTGCGCGATCTGAATGATGCCTGGCCTAGTAGGATCGTTGTCTGTCTTCCACTGTTTTCCCCTCCCTTTGCCTCGTTGCGCCTTGAAACACTTGTGTATAGGTGCGTTATAAATGCCATATCATATCATTAATCAGCAATAAACTCAAATGAAGAGGTCACTGTAGGTTCCAGTTCCTCAGCTCTTTTTAAGGAAATGCATTATCTTTATTCATTTTATGAAATCATTCTAACGGCATTTTGATATAATATGTTGCAAAAATCAAACAGTGCATTCTTTATAATATAGTGCCATTTCAATATGTTACAAAACAAATACACTAACTCCAAATGTGTGAAACTGATGATTTGTTCTAAACGTAGGCAATAGTGACACCTATTGGGGAAGAGCAGGATTTTCACACCTCATCCTTCCTTCCACTTAGTGCATGAACATTATTAGGTCGGGCGCCCCAGAGAATCCCATCTCGAGGGCACCTGGCCCTGAGTCCTGGCCACCCAAGCCCGACTCAAAGCCCTGGCACTCCCCCAGTACTCATACATGTGTATATGGGAGCCAGCGCTCAGACTGGTGACATCACCTGTCAATCAATAAAACACGTAATGGGCCGATAAAGAGCTTATGTCTGCAGCTGAGCATGCGCAACATACATTTCAGAACGCAAATAATAAAAGTAACCAAATGGAGCCATATTACCTGCTAAACATGTATCAATGGCCATTAAAAAAACGGTCACCTTTTATGAAGAAAAATGTAATAGAGAAAGTAAATATATGTAAATATCACAACAATGTTCTTTCCATTCATTCGTTTGGGTGTACACAAGTTTCATTCTGGTGCATTTTAAAATTAGAAGGCATGTCTATAGAAACTAATTAAATCTGGTGCTCAAATGCAATTACATGCAATTAATCACATTTAGGGCCTGATTCATGTTTTTTTTACGCTCTGCAAAGTGACTTTTCACTGGTGCAAAGTGACTTTGGACTACCAACAAACACCCTGATTCATGAAGCAGTGCAAAGTATATTTTTGCAGTGCAAATTGACTTTGCACCAGTGAAATGTTACTCTGCACAGCGAAATAAATTCCATGAATCAGGCACTTAGGGCCCGATTCATGGAATATTTGCCCGGTACAAAATTAACTTTGCACTGCGGCATAAACCCTGATTCATGGAACCATGCAAAGTGGATTTTTGTCGTGCAAAGTCCGGGCAAATTCACTTTGAATGGCCAATATTCCATGAATCGGGCCCTTAATGCATTCATTCAGACATCTATCTCACTTGCTTTCTAGCCTCTTCTGTTTGCATTATTGTGAATCCTATTCAGTTTTTTAAAATAGCGACTCGAGTGCTTAAGACTTAAAAGAGAGAGAGGAAGAAAGAAAGGGAGTGGCCAAGAAGAAAGAGTGAGAAGAGACTGGATGGGGCAAAGGGCACAGGACGTGGAAAGAGTGGTATGCAATGGAAGCATGCAGGAAAGATCTTTATGGAATGAGGGGACCTTGCGAGACAAATAATATGACAAGAAACACTGTCCTATGTACAGTTTACCATACATCTGATTGGTGTGTCCAATGTCGTATGCGAATGTTTGCTTTGCAAGGACGAAAACTGCATACAAACTGTGGAAAATTTTCCCTCCAACCTTTAATGACCTTCTACCTCCAAAAAGTGATCCCGGCGGTATGCTTTGGCAGTGAATCAGGGTGGAATATCAGTGCAAGTTTTTGGGCTCAATTAGAAGGTTGTTTTTGGCGCAAGGCTCTCCATCTTCCACAATGCGTCTCAATGGTGGCTCTGAGGCATGAACTGGGTATCGTATCTCTACATATTACCGTACTGTGGAAATCTTTAGCACTTCTAAGGAAAATGCGAATATCTCCAGCTTCAAAAGCCTATCTCATTCTAGTAAACAAAAATCATGACACATCTGCCTCACTGATAAATAGTTGGGAGGAGAAATTACTAGCCATTCTGAATGAGGCTGACATAAAAATGTACTTGGTCATTAAGTTACCACAACTGGCAAAAGAAAAATTCAAACAATGGAAGTGGATCATAAATGCTGAACAACGCACTGCATTAGCTTCGGCTTTAGACTTAGGCTTAAGCTCGCAGAAAATGGATGAACTGCCAAAGTATCTGGCCAAATTTCCTTCTAATTACCATCGGAATCAATTTTTAAGATTACGTCTCAATCTCTACAATACAAAAGAGTGGCTGATGAAAATAAAAGATCCCACGACAAAGAACGACATATGCCGCCTGAATCAACCAAACACCTGATAATAAAATTTCCACAAACCGCTAGGGAACGCTCTCTACACCTTGAACAATATGCACTGTTAAATGGTAACATGGTTGAAAGGTGGAGCCATCTGATTATGGGGACTAATGTACTGCTAACCTGCGGTGTGATTACTTTATGGATACGATATTACCACCACCATCGCAAACATAGGAACCATCAATGTCATAGCCCCAAAAAAAATCTGCGAAAAATTTAACCCAAGTCTGTACTAACCATAGATGCGAAATGTTGAAGGACTTGGGTTTTGGGGAATTGGAATGGAAATGACAAAAAGTTTGTTTTCTTTTACAAAACTAAAAGTCAAATAATAAAATAAAAAAAATAAAAAAGTCACTTTGCACCAGTGAAATGTTACTCTGCACAGTGAAAAAAATTCCATGAATCAGGCACTTAGGGCCCGATTCATGGAATATTTGCCCGGTACAAAATTAATTTGCACTGCTGAAAAGTGACTTTGCACTGCCGGCATAAACCCTGATTCATGGAATCATGCAAAGTGGATTTTTGCCGTGCAAAGTCCGGGCAAAGTCATTTTGTACTGCAAAAATGACTATGCGCTGACTTTTCAGCAGTGCAAATTCACTTTGAATGGCCAATATTCCATGAATCGGGCCCTTAATGCATTCATTCAGACATCGATCTCACTTGCGCTCTAGCCTCTTCTGTTTGCATTATTGTGAATCCTAATCAGTTTTTTAAAATAGCGACTCGAGTGCTTAAGACTTAAAAGAGAGAAAGGAAGAAAGAAAGGGAGTGGCCAAGAAGAAAGAGTGAGAAGAGACTGGATGGGGCAAAGGGCACAGGACGTGGAAAGAGTGGTATGCAATGGAAGCATGCAGGAAAGATCTTTATGGAATGAGGGGACCTTGCGAGACAAATAATATGACAAGAAACACTGTCCTATGTATAGTTTCCCATAAGTCCGATTGGTGTGTAGTTAGGAGCTGGTGAGGGGGCTGGTGCTTACAATCTAGTCCAGGATTATTTCAGACTGGGCAGGTTCAAATGTGAGTTCCCATCTCTACATAGCTCATGGGAAGTGTCTTTCACCGCATCGTCCAATTAGCCACTCAATCGTGGGGTTCCATTCTGGTGTACAAACTCGTTTTCGACTTCCGAGGTCAGAAGACCGAATCATTCCCTTGGCGGCTTTGGGGATATTTCAAATTATACCTGGAGACTTGGCCCTAAATCCTCTTATCTCCCAGAGTCAGCATCTACCTCTTCTGCAATAATATGCATGCACACCTCTACTTCATTGAGTGAGTGCTGTGCCCCCCATGTACTATTGGATAGAAATTGCTATGAACGCTTGGTGGATTTGAAAGCACCACGATCCTTTTACACTAGGTATTTTGTGGGATGTTGAATGGGATTTTGCTTCAAATGTTTTTGACCATCAACTGGGACCTAAGAGCGTTTGGAGAGTTTTCACCTGAAGCGGGATGGTGAAATTGTCAGTATGGTTTTTCAAGCCAGGTTAATAGTTATCTTTGCTTCCCTATGGATGTTTCTACCTGGAGTAACTTGTTTTAAATTGGATGCTTCTATCTATGGGTGAAGCCATAATTATCTTTCTTGGTCTCATTCCTGTTTAGCTTGTAGGGAGTGCAATTCTTTGCATGACATGACCTCACCTCCTGTCTGTTTACTGTCACTGACTTATAGTAGCCTGTGTGTTTCTGAGGGCATGGCAATGTCTTATCTTTAACATAGAGCCACAGGGAAGATAAGCTATTTCATATTTCCCCAGTCTGGTTTCTAGCATTGATAGCATTGATTGGTTCAATGAAAGGGGGTGCAAAGCCTTCAGCAAGTTGCTTTTGTTTCACCCGTATACACTGTGGGGTGAAATGGCCCCTGGATGCGAGAAATAAAGAGGCCAGAGTCTAGTATGAGGACTCACCAAATTCCCAGGCTTGTACCGAGATGATGTCCAACCTAAGTTAACCAAATTAATGAAGAGAGAAATTGGACCTGCAAACTTCCAGATGCGAAAAGTTGCAAACTGCCATGCATGAAGGAAGCAAAGCACACGTGCGCCATAAATCTATGGAGAGCTGCACTGACATTCTCTGAAGCATCAGTGCCCAGCATCTTAAGTGAAATGCCAGAATTGTATTTCAAGCCGCCGTAGCGAAATGAAGCATTTTGCATGGCAAATAAATAAAAGTGTGTCATTTTGTTTTTTACCTCCAAGCCTAACAATATGTTCCGCAAAATGTTTGCAAGACTTTCAAAATGTGATCTTGGTTTCTGTCTATCACGAGCCCATCACATATGACACAGCAGTGCACAGAATCTATAATGGGATGCTGAACTGGGTTCAAGCAGCTGCAGTAAAATCGAGTTGTTTTCATGGCGGAAATAAATAAAATGTCATTTCGTTTTCCATCTAAAGTGACAATCTGCAAAGCAAAATGTTCACCAAAGCCACTAGAAGTGTGATGATGATGCTCTTATTTAAAAGCTGTATGCAAGGGACAACTTTGTGGTGACACTTAAGAGTTTATTTATAAGTGAAATGTGTGTTTAAAGGCCATTTGCAGCTGAGTCTGAAAGGCCTTGTTCTGCTTGCCATGTCTTTAAGATGTGAAACTGCATTCCAGGGTGCCTGTTGTCCTGGAGATCTAAGCCTGCAACTTCAAACCTCAGTGCCTTCCCTTAAACGTACAACATTGAGATGGGAGATACAGGGTGGACCAGGTAAGAGTGGCCCTGTTCTCTGGCCTTTTAGACCCCAGGTCACAAGTCTCAATAAAAAAAGTGCATTTGCTTAGTCACTAGCCCTTGAAATGGGTAGGCTAATCTAAACACAGACCCTCTGCTGATGTCATGTGTCATGTTCTCCAGGGGGGTGAGGACCTAGCTAGATGAGGAGTGAGATTGCACATAAACTACAATGGGAGAAAATAATGTTATCATGTAAAATTGACAATATTCATCACACCGCATGTCATTGTAGAATTTTTGGAAAGGTGACAATAAACTACTCCTTCTGACATGCCAAAAATATTTTGGTTGGATCAACACTACTAAAGTTATTTAGGAAAATGTGATTTGGGCCTCCTTGTGTTTACCAATGATGTAAAAAATTGATGAAGCATGTAAATTATGATTAGGATGATGCCCATAAAGGGCCATGTTTCTCAATGAAATGGCTCCGGAGTAAATGCACAGGAACGACATAGATACTTCTGATTAGTGTAATTTGACTCACAGTAAAATATAGTTGTCAAAAATGTATTTATCCATGTAAAGTTTTGGAAATGAAGGGTACTTGAAAGGTAGTGAGATTTTAAGTGCAAAAACATGACTGAGCCCACTTGTAGAAGTAAGATAATGAAGTGCTCCCCTCCGCTAGGCTCTCAAAGCACTACCACATTCCCTTGTCCTATCAGCACACAGAGGGGAGGGGGTAGTGAGCATTATCCAATCCCTTTTTTCAAGAATCATGACACATATCTGATGTCATTTGCCCTATAACTAAGCCAACTTGCCTCAGAGCAGGACTCTTGACACTAATCCCATGAGGTGACCTGCTGTCAAAATCTGGCGTGAACATCCCTGCAGAGAGTGGCCTAGCTTGCAGTGGAACCAGGAGACAGAGACTGATTGGGACCCTTGAAGCCAGAAGAGGAGGCCTTTGGCTGATCCCCTTTGGCTGTCCCCAGCAGTGTGCTCTGATGCTCTCTGATGTTCAATCCTGACCTCTCCTGTAAATAGAAATACCCCAAGCCATAGATAGCATAAGCCCTGTTTTCTTTCAGCATTGCCTGAGATATTTCCCCATTGCAAAATCCCCTGTTTGCCTGTGTATTTAGTTATTTCCCCATTGAAAAATCACCTTTGGCCCCTGTAGATCCTTAGCACATTTATCTATGTAAATCAGTTAATTTCCCCATTTATTTAACGGGATCATTATTGTTGGTAATCAAAACCAACCATCTTTTCCCAGTGTATTGTGAGCCGGTATAATCATAAAGAGTTGCCCAACAGAATGAATCCCATTGTGATCTGCAAAACAAATTTGTCCCTGTGTTTCAATTGTGCTCAGCAAAACAAATTTCCATTTGCATTTCCTTTCCCCATTGAATCTGCCATCTCAACTCAGAACTGATTTTCCCATTCTCTTCTGTCCATCACCCTAAAGCCTTGTGTGTTATGGTTAGGCACAGAAGAACACATTTTTCCCTTAGCTTTCTTACTGTCATATTGCTTCTTTGAATCACAACCCAAATCCAATTTTTCCATTGTGTGCTGACTAATCTTCCCCAAAGACATGCCTGTGCTTTTGGTGTAACAAAGTGAATTTCTAATTTTTTCTATGCTTTCCCAGTACGCTTTTTACCTTGTATGTAATTTTACCTGTACATTTTTGATGTTATACTGTCAATTACTCTGAACCTTTGTAAGCCTTGCATCCTCTTATTGCTGCACCCTGTTACCCCTGGGGTTGGTGTGTATTAGCAATAAATAAAACAAACAAACAAACAAACTGTGTTAGGTAACTGAAAACAGATTTTCCCATTCTGTCCTGCCATAATCCTAAAGCCCTTTGTGTTACTTTCAGGTGTAGCTAAACTAATTTGTCCCATTGACTTTCTGTCTTCCCTATTGGTTCTATGACCCACAAGTTCTAAATCCGATCCTTCCCTTGTGTTCCCCACGCCCTACCACTGCCTTCCATTCAAAGAAATAGTCAATTTGAAGTTTGGAGGATGAGGGATGCTGGAACAAATGTATCACTGCCTGTCTGTTTGCATTAATTTTTATCATGTGTTTTGAACTGTTCTCTGCTGGTATTGGGGTAAGGGGGTGACGTAAAAGGTAGCTATTGTAACTGGATAGTCTGGTGTCAGCTCTGTGGTGGTACTCTACTAAGTAGGATATTTTGTCTTTGTGTTGCCACAACATTGGTAGCTGCTGTAATCTGTTGGTTCTAATTTGCTTAAATAAATAAATATCTTATTAATACACACCGGCTTGGTTCTTGTCCATTGTGGCACTGGGTGTTTGTTGAGGTTGTGTGCGAGACGGGTTGGAGGCCACACCACAGTGAACCAACTAAACACTCATAGTGAGTTGTTGTGTGCCACATTCAATGTAGGGGAAGGAGCTCCCTTATTTGATTGTTACCATACAATAAACCACAACAACACACTCAACTGAGGGCTAGAACATCTACAGGATTTGTGCGAGCTAGGACTTCTGTTCCCCATGTTCTTGAGATCACCCTCCTCTACTCTGACTTCCTCCTTCTCTCCTCCAACATGGTCTGCATTCTTTGCGCACTGACTGCACATATGACAAATACAATGCCAGGACACTTGTTTTAGCTTCTTTGGCCTCATCCTTTGTGAAACCCTCACTTCTCTTCATCCTCTCTTCTCCAGTCGTTTCTCTACTTCAGCACCTCTCCTCACTTTGCAGCACTCGTACTTGGTTTTGTCCATAATCATCTCGGGCTTCCTGTCCAGTAGCATCCTGGGCGCTTCCTGTCCAGTAGCATCTTGGGTGCCAATATAGGAGCACTTTGGGCTTCTGAGTTCCTTTACATCAAACAGGTACGAGGCCTTTGGAAGGTTTATGTGATCCGGGGGAATTAATTTCGCTGAAAGCCTGCCACTGATCTTTTGCTGGCCTTTCCTGTATAATATCTAAGCTTGTTGCAGGTTTCAGTAGATTTCCAAATGGACATGATTAATCATAGAAATGCCAGAGATCAGAAGGAACTTGTACAGAAAAGATGGAACAGGCACGGGTACTTACTCAAGGGTGTGCCCCAGAAAAACCATGGAAGGTTTAGGAAATGATATGCCTTGGGATCCTATTATTGTTGCCTGCAATTTGAATGCCATATAAATAAAGAGGTTGTGCCTTTTCTAAGAGCTTCATTCTGATGGTCCAATACGCTGTTCTAGTGACCATGAGGGGCTTACCCTTACTGAGTGAAGATTCAAAACCCCTTTGAGGTCGAAATGCATTTACTTATCTGTCCCCCAAATAGAGTGCTACTAACCAGGGTCCTGGGTCAGATCATACAGTGTTTGTCTTATTAAATTCTTATAGCAAGCTTGGGTGCCATATCTCCACAATAAGAATAACTGCCTCATATCCCTGAGTAACATTCTTAAAACATGAATGCTTGTGGGTATAGTACCGATTCACAAATAGGACACACCCAAGAATTACCATTGAGTATTATCACTGGATGCTGTCATTTCCAATTTTGAGAATATTCTTCTGGATTGCATTAAAATCTCTTATTGTTAATTCACTTCTCTCAACAGACCAAGCTGTTTTCAAGAGTTAGGCCAGAACCCTCGACCAGTGTCTTTGCTTATATCTCCTTATTATGAAATACATGCATCTTAAAAAAGGGACTCTTGGCTTCCTTTGTCCAGCTGAGGTCTGCTTTCCGTTCAGGTGATAGCACTCTGTTATGGGAGATGGGTTGGAAGGAAACCACCATCCAGCTGCAGTTGGAAACCAGCAATTGGTCCACGCTGATGAAAAGGCACCTGTTGCGTCTCTGCTGTGGAGTGACGGGCATGGCAGCAAGATCGTTGCCAATAAGCAGTGTAAGAGATGTGTAAGTCATGGTCATCGCCATGTAAACCTCTTTGAAAATGATGGACATGCCGCTTGCTAGACCATGGATTTGACGCTCTGCCTGTGTCTGCCTGCAATGCATCTCTTATTACAGATTTGGCTCTCTATGGAGAGAGTGCTCCAAGGCTTCCAAGACACTTGCAGTCAGTGACATCGGGTTGTGAAGAAACTGGAGACTAAGATCATGATTAAGATTGGGGTAGGGGGCTGAATCTAATTTGTATCAACAAGAGCAACCCGATGGCTATAATTGTTGCTTAATTTAACATCATGCAAGGAGGTTATGGCACCCTCCATCTGGGGATATCAAGCCATTACATGCAAAATGTCCTTGGATAACACATTTGGAGACATTTATAGGTCCAGATCTAAATATTGGTGATAACCAGCAGCCTTGTCACCCAAGACGCTTTCATCAGTCACGCACCATTCTGAGGCCCGGTGCTGTATGTAATGCCCTATGTTTGCTGTCGGAGTGAAACATTTTTGAAAATAATTTTTATTTTTAAAATAAGGTAAAACCAAACACTGTTCCAAGAGCAGAGTTTGTTGTGAATGCGGCTGTCATCTAGGGCTCCTTTCAACCTGGTCTGTGCTAGGTCAGACCTTTGTGACATCCGTAGGCAGAGCTCGAACAGGTCCCCCCTTTGGATCACATGGGCCAGGATGATAACCTTAAAGTATTTTAGGTGGGTTACTTACAGCATGTGAGTGCTCATTCATATGGATACTCAAATTTCGGGGATAAACCTGATTTGGTCCATGACTTCAAATTTAACAAAGGACTCATGGGATCACCACTCCACTGTTATTCTACGCGTTGGCCTTAGAAGCACTTTGCTAGCTAGATATGTTGATACAAAATCAAACTGGGGAGGGAATATTGAATTAACAAATCAGAAGGCACATTTTAGGTTGGGGACCTTGCACTGAGCCAAGTTCACTTTGAACTGGAAAATGCACACAAACACTACACATTAATGTTTATATGAAAATGTTACACGTGACCATATAACTTACTTCATGCTATGCTGTCCATCACATTCCTCAGTGAGGCTTATGGGGAATGTGTTTGTTAATATAAGTTAGAGACCGATGTTTGAATGCATATTTTATAGTTTATACTGCTACAACTGACAATGTGAGAACCAATGTTTCGATTTTAATGTATTTTTCTCATTGCTTTCCATTTGTTTTAAAGTTGCCTTTCGTTCTGTTGACCCCCCTGCCAACACTCCCTGTCCAGTCACACCTCGCATCTTCAAATCAATGTTCCCAAGAATGATTTGCAAATAGCGTGGGCTGGGGCGGCATTCACTGCACCCATGATGACAAGCTGAAGATTTCAACATCCTCCACCTGAAGCCTGTCACCTTCTGCCTTTAAAAAAATGTTATTTTAGTTTTCAAACATGGATTACCCCCTGTTGCCCACCTGCAATCATCTTGATACGGCCACCTGATTTATTGTTCTAAGACTACCTTTTTTCAAACTTTTGTGATCTTCACATTTTTAACTTGTGTCCAAACTTATAACTATCAAATTGTGTTTTTTGTAAACATTTTATTCGCCACAACATGCCTTCAGTTAGACGTTAGTGCCAATACAGTTCTTTAAGAAATGTCAAATCTGTGTCTGTGCTTTTGCTGGAACCCTGCATAAGTGAACCTTTCCTGTATATGTTCACTTAGCTGAAGCTTAATAGCATTGGCCACCTTAAAATGTTAGAAAAAGCTCACTAATGATCAGTAGCCTGCAAGGTCATACAGCTGGTAGCAGGGGGCGACCTTAGTCTCTTGTGATATCAGTGTTCTTGAATTGCAGATGTGGTGGTGTCCCCATTGTGCCCCCAGATGTAGTCTATCATTGTGGGATAGCACTGTGGGCCTGCTATTACAAGCCCACACCTGCCCACGGGTTTAACCTGAGACAGTAGAATAGCACTGGGAACTTGCGGGAGCTCTCCTGTGCATCATGTTATAAACAATATTGGTAAGACGCACCAACCGCCCTAGTTGGGGCTTGCAAAAGGGTCATTCTTCTTTGACACCTGTTGGACGTGTGGACACAAGCTGTACTCATTACCCCACCCCCTTGAAAGAAAGGGGAAAATATTGCTTGCAGTATTGTGGCATCACCAAAAGATGATCCACTGAGTTGCAGCCACTGTCTATAATATTCTCCTTCCTTCAAAGAATTCTAAGCAACTTATATTTGTCTGCACCTAAATTCTTACCCCAAATATAGCAAACTCAGTTACAACCACTGAATGCACTCTCCTGCCTCCAAATGATTCTATGACTTTTTCTTCACAAGAAAACACTATATACTCAACACAAAAAGATAGCTCGCTCAGTTACAGCCACTGAATGCAACCTTCTGCTTGATTCTAAACAGTTCTGGTATATTCTTCTCCACCTCTGCAGAGAAATGTCATGCAGGCTTATGTCATGGCAAGGTGCTCACTGGAATTCTCTCATCCCTTAGTAGTAGTTACAAAAACACTGAGCCCAGTTCTATGTCTCATATCTCCCTCAACTGAATCCTATTTTAATTTTCTGTCTCTCAACTAAATCCTATTTCTTTTCAATGTATCCTTCAACTAGAGACTATTCCCTCAACTGCACTAGCAACCTTCTGCCTCTGCCCACACAAGACTTATCCCGAAATAGAACCAAGCAGAACCTATTTATACCTTTTCAACGCCAACCACTTTAATCTTTTTGCCAAAACTGTGCATTACGTTCTGGAAAGTGTTATTCTAAAGAAGCACCCAGTATTTCTTCTTATTGAATAAGGTTACCCAGGCTTAATCACACGAAGGATGTGCGGTTCGAGCTACTCAAAATGCGGAACCATCTGCTGCACTCTCCTGCACTTTTCAACGCGTTATTGCACTTTGTTTCTTGCTTTTCTACATGAATCCCAAAGGGAATAAAGATATTTGCAATGCGACGTCTCCAATTACATTCTTTCCCCACATATGCAGAGCACGCAGCTGCTACCAGCTGCAAGGGGATAGTGGAATGCGATACCAATTGCAGTTTCATTTGCAAGTCCTCAGGCATTTAATCACCATAACCTGGACACAGGGACACAAATCCATCACAACCCAGCACTTAGTAAATACTTATACTTCTAAAATTAAATGGGCCTGATTCGCCGAATCTTTTTATAATGGTGCAATCCCATTGGAAAATGCTCTGTGAATCAGGCCCCATGTGCCTAGATATCTCTGCTGGCGCAATCATCACTTTTATGCAATTTACTGCTGCATTATGCGACATAATAAGGTCCAAGTGCCTCCCGAATCACTGATCTCCTGCTGTAATGCACTAACAGGAAGCAGTGCTCTGAGGCCATCTCAGTGGCAATTGACCAACATAAAAATACAAGCCTGTAGCGTGTTAATGAATGGTGATTGACATCACGCTACCAACACTAGCCCAATCATCTTCAATCGGCCTGTAGCATACTGATAGGGAACGTTAGGCCTTATCATTCTTACTTTAATAAACCATCTGGAAATATGTCTCTCAGAGTCTGTGGGCCTCATTACGAGTAGGGCGGTAAGGGATACCGGGCACCGTTAAGTAGACCGGTGCCGGTGATCCCTTACCGCCCTACTACGAGTTCCCTTAGCGGGTCCCTCCTTCAACGCCTGGTTTTACCAGGCGTTATGGACGGGACCCGCTAAGGGACTTCAAAGCTAATAACGGTACCACAAATTGCAGTACAGTTATTAGCTACTTCCCCATTCCCCTTGAGCCCTATGGGGGCTCAAATGGGAATGGGGAATGTTTTTTTCAATGGGGACTTACCGGTCCCGCAAAGGTCGGACTACACCGGTAAATCCCCATTGAACGAGACCGGTGCCGGTACCGTTATTGGAGGCAGTCATGGCGCAAATAGCACCATGACTACCTCCAATCTCGGAATGAGGCCCTGTGTCCTTCTTCTGACTCGCCACAATAGCCACATATGTGTGTTGTAAAGTGATCCAGAAAGGTAGCAAGCAACAACACAGTGTTATAGATCTTAATTCCAGCTTCCCAGATCATATCCATCGTTTAATCATCTGTTTGATTTGGTTAGATGTAGGATTTTCTATTCCTCGCATGCTTTTTTTATCTTTGGAGGCTGAGTTTGCATGAAAAAAAAAATGAAGAGGCGGGTGGGAAACTCAGAGCGCAGAGCCAATGACATCACTACAGGCAAACGGTTCAAGGTTCTTGGGTCTTGCGAGTTCCCCAAATAAGGTGAAAGGCAGCAAAGCAAGTCACGCTCTAGCCAGGCAGTAAACAAGGACACAGCGATTCAGTAAACCACAGAGTCGGCCATTTTATAAGCAAACTATGCGACTCCTTTTGCTGTCTTCACCAAAGTTGCAGAAAATACGCCTCTGCCGTAACGACAGCTATTTCAGACAGGCCCTAATCCAATAAACAGCCATGCCTTATTAAAAACCACCCCTCCGCATACTTCAGCGTGGATGTCATTGGACTATTTCCCATGTAAACTTGGAACCACCAGAAATCCCACAGATCTTTTTTTTCTTCACTACACCGGCATATGCAGAACTGTATAAACGAGGAATATGGTATATTTGTAAGCGAGCCCCACTGCCTTCCTAGTGCCTTAACCACAAAGAAGGCCCCAGGTTTATGAAAAGGCGCGTGTGCTCAGCGCATAACCAGAAACGTGTTGTCCTCCTGAAGGTCACGGGTATAATAATAGAACACACTTTTTCCTGCTATTCCAAGTACAACCTATTTTTTGGTCCATTTAAGGCCTGTCCACTCTCGTAATTTGTTTTTACTTTTTTGTTGCATTTGGAAACCATTGTCATTGTGTAAAAAAGGCAATACATGGCAACATTGATCCAGTGAGAAATAGGAGGGGGGCTGGGGGCTGATTCGCTAGGGAGTGGTGGGGGCGGACGAGGCAGGAGGTAATTTCTGGCAGTTGTGACCACCAATAGGAAACTGGGAAAGGGCCTGCACGAGTGTGGGGCAGGAAAAAAGAGCAACAGGGAAAGCAATGGGATAGAAATGGGGCGATGCAGGGGTGTTGCTCGGTTTGTAAAAGATCTGGGGCTGTGCTGAGGCCGGAACTGTCGGGACCCGGGGCTAGCTAGCCATTTGGTTGTCGCCCTCGAGCTTCTACAACCAAAAGACCCGGGGATATAGCCCCTCCCCCAACCACCCCCTAGCGACGCCTCTGGAATGATGGTTTGAGATGCAGAGTCTTTCTGTATTCTGTAGGCACCAATGCAGGGACTGTCCGTTTGGTTGGGCTTCACATGGAATCCGGGACTCAGTGGCAGGTCTAGGGCTTCTAGTGTCGCGGTGCTCCATGTAGACACCAGCAGAAGGTAAGCACACATTCCATCGAACAAACAGACATGCTTCGAGTTGTCTGTAGTCCTCCAAACTATAATGTTACCTTACATTTGTATAGCGCCTAAGGTCTGTGGCGTCTAAGTGCACGCTGGAAGGCACGAGAAGGGAAAGGTGGAAGAGCAACGTGTACGATTGGACTGAATAGATCATGGGAATTAACTGTTTTCTATGGGGCGCAGCGCTGAAAGGAGAGATGGCTGGAGGAGAGGGTTTTGCTATGCCAGGGGGCATGCCTGGAATGTACTCACTGCATGGTGAGCTGGGGCATGTTGAAGCCATGCTCAAGAAAATGCAGGCCGGAATGTTTTCCTACTTATTTCACTAGGCTCCCAACAACATTTGGCAGGTGTTGTATGGTATGACAGAAATCCAAAAGTGGCAACTTTCGCAACAGCTGCCTGAAAAGCGATAAAAAAAAACACACATTTCTTGGTTTCCTCATTTATATATGTCATGGTTACCAAAACCCTAGGCCTTTGCGCAAAGTGCTTAAGAACAGCAAGCCGGTCTATGGCTTCGCCCTGGTCAGACTTCTGTGCCTTCCACAGTGTCAGCCAAGTCATAAAGAAACCATGCCTACGAAAACAGAGTGTTTTAGTGGGCGCTTGAATGAATGTATGTGCACACATGTGAATGTGTGGGTATTTGTAAGTGTTAATGTATATGTGACTGGAGTGTGAATGTGTCTGTAGACCGAGACAAGGGGTGCCACTCATTGTGGAGGAGATGGAAGTTGGGGGTTGTCGGGGAGGTGCTTGCAGGCATTTTGTCTTGCGAACTAGGTGAAACAAAATGTGTTTACAGAACCATGCTACTATATATTGATACAGTGAGCATATATATTGTTAAAGTTGCAATCTTGCATTATTGGGCACAGCAAACATGTATTTTCCTAAAGTAATTTTACAACATTATTGGGCACTGTGAACATGTACAGTGGCAATACTGGAATTACTTGCAGTGAGAGTACTGACATTAAAGGACAATGCCAACATGAGTGTATTTTATGGTGGCTGTACAGGCATTTTTTTTTTTTTTATTTTTATTTTTGTATTTATTTCAGCATAATTGGCATCATTGGACAAAACCACCATGTGTGAATTCTAAGAGTGGCAGTACTGACATTGTTAGGCAAAGACAACAACTCTTTTCTTACAGTGGTAGTACTGTATTATTGGACAGAGGATAGCACAGGGGCAATGTGCTGGTCTTGTAAGCAAGACCACAAAGAGCAACAGATATTTGAATCGCGGATCCGCGCTTAGAAACCAAACTCAGGTGTGGTATTAGGCGCGTTATAAAAACCAATAAAATAAAATAAAATAAAGCAATACAAGTAGATTCCTACAATGGCTGAGCAGATCTTATTGGACATAGCCATCCTGAGTATGTTCCTAAGTTAAAGTAATGACATTATTGGAAAAAGCCTACATGAATATGGACATGCAGTGTTAGTACTGGAATATATTTGCACAGCTAGAGTGAAAATATCTTTTTAGTGTGACAATCTTGGCTTTATTGGAAAATAAGACAACAGGAGTGCGTGTTAACAGTGGCAGAGTTGGCTTATATTGGCACAGCCAGCATGAAAACATCTACTTAGAGTAGCAATGGGCCTGATCACGACTTTGGCGGTAATGCCGGCGGTATTACCACCGGCCGTATTAGCCCTACCGCTAATAGCGCAGGATCACAAGTTTGCCGGCAATGTAATTCCCCATTCCCCATTGAGCCCATTCGGGAATGCCCCATTCCCCATTGGGCTCAATGGGGAAAATTCGCGCTCTTACCGCTGGCGGATTTCCCGCGGCAGTAATAGTGCAAATTCTCAGCGGATTTCCCCCCAGCTCAGAGCTAGGGCGAAATCCGCCGAAGTCCTGATTTGGCATACCCTTAAATCCAGCGGTAATAGCACTACCGCCGGATTTAAGGGTTACCGCCAAAGTCATGATCAGGCACTTTATTATTATTGGGAAAAGCCAGCATGAATAATTTCTTGCAGTGGCAGTACTAGCACCTGTGGGCAAAGCTATCACAAATGTGTTTTTACAGTGACAAAGCTGACTTTTGGGCATATTCAACATGAGAGTATTCTTACAATGGCTGTACTGACATTATTAGACAAAGCCAATGTGAGTGTATTTTTGCAGTAGCTACGGGCCTATTGTACAGAAACATAAGTGTGTGCTTACAGTTGGAGCACAGTCATGATTGGGCACCGCCACCATGATGTATTCTTGTAGTGGCCAGGCCGGCCTATTGGACAAGACCATTCTGTGTGTTCTTACAGTGGAAGTACAGGCATATATTGGCAAAGCCAGTATGAAAATAATTTCTAGAGTGGAAATATTTGCTTTAGTTGGGAAAACCTAACACATGTGTATTCTGACCGGGAAATACGTCACTTGGACAGTATTGGGCAAAGCCAACATGAGTGTATTCTTAAAGTGGCAGTACCGGCATTACTGGGCAAAACCAACATGTTCTTACACTTACAATACTGGCATTATTGGAAACAGCAAGCAGGACTATTTTTAACAGTAACAATGCTGTCATATATTGGCACAAGTATCAATTGCATGTCTTCTTAGGTGGCAATACTGTCATTATTGGGCAATTCCAAAATAGGTGTATTGTTACAGTGGCAATACTAGCAAATTTGGACATCAGTAACTGGACTGTACTCTTCCCTTGACAAGGCTGACATACATTGTGGATACTTGCATCCTGAAAATGTGCTGGAAAATGCTCCTGTGCTCTGTTGGTGAAGTGGCATCTTTTGGATTGTACATGTTATATTGTATAACCAACTGTAAACTGAAGGATTTATTAACTGATGTTTCAAATAAAGTTTACTGGAAAATACATCAACCCATTATTTTCTAAAATGTTCTGGTGAGAGAACCCCTGTAGCCCCGGCTGGCTGGTTCGTGCTCTCTCGCTATCCTCAAATACTCACTCTAATAAATGGGAAACATTGATATCATGCCATTTAAATATCTCCCCCACCACCACTGCAATTCCATAACCAATCTACAAAATAACTGACCCTCATTCACGCTGAAGGCTAAGCACCATTGCAGGGTTGCGACAGCTGGGGTAGACATCTTTCTCTGACACCTTACCAGAGACATCTGGGGAAGTCACTCTGCCGAGCTCCACGAATATGTCCTGCGCAGACATTGTTTATTGTAGAGCAGTGCTGCTTTGTACTGAGGCACACGGACATAGGGAGTATTGGGATATCTTTCAGAATGGCCTGTGAAGTCTATGGAATTGCATGCAATTTATCTTGAGAGTTGTGCTATAAATTGGTGGTTGGGTGAAATTATGTTGGCTAGATTCGCTCTGTTGTTGAGATCATATTTATACCCTGCCAGGTTAAAAGATCACCAGCCTCCGATACAAGTGAGACATCAGCCAAGCGCTAGGGAGAGACATGCACTACCTCATGCCTCACTTGCATTACGTCATGTGTTTCAAAATGAAAACGATGCATTGCCACAAAGAAGCGGGAAGCAAACAGCCATTTTGCATGAATCACGGCTGAGGTGTGTGCCTCGTGTTTACCTGTCGCCCCTTTTGATCTTATCTGCAGTAATTCACATGCTCCAACGGCTTCAGTTTGTCGGGATGCTGGAAAGGCTATGCCTCACTGCCTGCAGGTATGATGTTTGGCCGCAACAACTACTGAAGGAAATTCCCTTTCAAGACAACCCTTCTTAAGGTGATAACCGTAATCATAATTAAAAACTGCTGAGCAAAAGGCGTGCCCAGGAGGAAGCAATAGAGTAGACTACAGAAGGCATTGTGTTTTTTTTTGTTGTCCCCATGGGGACACTAACTGCAAATGGAAGCAGCCATTTTGGAGCCCCTTCCATGTAAACCACTAGCTGAAGGGCTACAGATGCCTTAGGCCCAATTCTGTGATAGAAATTGGGAGGGGGCGGCAGGGTCGGACTGGGCTATACAGTTGTCTCCGGCATCAATGAAAACGTGGCCCACATTTGCAAATGGCTATTTATTCCTTTTGTGGCACTATTTCAATAGTACCCAAGGGGGAGTTTTTTGATAAAATGTGATGAAAATTATGCATTTTAAAGAATATTTATTCAGCAACACTGGTCAAACTGTTAGCCACATAGTAAAGTAACTCAACAAACTGGGCCTAATTGGCCAAAAAAAGTGGCCCACACCAGCATTTTGGGTATTTGGTTCGACCATGGGCCTATTGCCCTATAGGCCAGTCCAACTATTGGGGGCGGGTACGCAGGCACAACCGATTTCATTGTTTTCTTTGGGACTGGTTATGAGTTTGGCGGCATACCGCCAAAGTAGTTTGCCGTTGCCACATACAGTAATTATCGGGCACGCAGAATTACCAGTTACCACGTGTAATTACTGCATGCGGTAATGCTTCTGTGTGCAGGTAGTTTGCCTCTACACAAAAGCAGCCGGAAAGAAGAGTTTTGAAGTTGAAACTCGGAATTTAGCAGAGTAGTAAAAGACCTGGTAGTGGTGATTACCGGATGATATGCCACTATGCCAAAGTCATAGCCCGGCCCTGAGGCTACATTGTGTATGTGTGGCTAATGCTTCAGTTATCAATTTGAGAAAGATGGAGGGATGCATTACCATGGCTAAAATGTTGGAAATCTTATGATCTGTTGATACCCTAATCACTTCCATGCTTGAAAGGTTGCAAATGACTGCACCAACACAAGTCAAAGGTTAGGCACGCTGCTAGAGGGAATTCCTCCATTTGACAGTTTTGGCCTACAAATACCTAGCTAATTGGGGTTTGCCTAGTGAACTGATAGCCGGCGCAGACCCTCTACATTACAACATTATTTACCAACTGTCCAACAGTAGAAACTAAGGCATTGCATCCTAAAATAAATCTGAACCACCAACCTCAGGAAGACAGCCAGGGGGAGAATGCAGAATCATTTGAATATTGCAGAACTTAGTTGACTTTGACCTAAAATAATATAAATACATCATGACAATGATGTATGTTCAGTCTTGAATTCGGGGCGAGATGCATAAGGATGCTCGAGCAGTGAAGGGAGAAGTAGCCTATTAAAATAATTAGAATATGCTTCAGTTGAGGAAAGGATGGACATTCGAAATAGGATTTAGTTGAGGTAAAGGATAGAAGATTTAAAAAAAGATGTATCTAATGGAAGGATAGACACTTAAAATATTTCTTTTAATTTAATTGACATAGAGGAAGACACATAAAAGCGACTTTGGTTTGGGTGCGGTAGAACATTATAATAGGGGTTAGTTGAGGTACAGGTAGAAATGTGACATAGGATAGGTCATCTTGTTGTGACAAGTAGAAGGGAGATTCTCAGTGACCTGGCGTGGCAGACAAAGAGCTCACATTTTGTGCCACTGAATAGGAGAGTGGTAAGAAAATTCTGTGAACTCTTTGGAGACAAGCAGATTACATTCCGTGGTTGTAACTTAGTGTATCATCTTTTTGACATGAGACAAAATAGTAGCTGTGAGGTGTACATGATAGAATGTTTTGGAGGCAAGAGATAGCATTCAGTGGTTATACTTGAGTGAGGCAACATTTTGTGATGGAGTAGACAAAGTACCAGATGCAAAGAGAAAATCATAGAATTGTTTGGTAGTGGAAGTTTACATTCAGAGGTTGTAGCTGAGTTGTCCAACCTTTTCTGACAGACAAGCCAAAATACTAATAGTGAAAAATAAATCTTTGAATTAGATGGAGGCAGGAGAGCCACCAAAATAAACATATATTAGGTCCTCTCCGATGTACGAAAGCCGCCAGCATGCCAACTGTTTGAGGTACCGCTTCTATATGAGTGCCACCACCATGACTGTTTTTCAGGTTTTCCCTGCGGCACAAGAGAGATGATATGATAGGTTATTTATAACACGCTTAATACCCAGAGGTTTCTAAGCGCGGACCCGGGGATTGAACCTGTGTTGCTCTGTGTCATCTTGCTTCCAAGGCGAGCCCATTGCCCCTAAGCGATCCTCCCGAGATGCAGAAAATACCTAGGGTAATGGCTGTAGGCACAAATAACTCATAGGGTCTCTCCCCTCTACTATTATTCAGGGTCTCCCTGCTATTCAATAGGTGTCACTGTAAATGATTCACAGGGACTACCTAATACATGACGGCCGCTACCTTCCCATTACCTCCACCTCCTCTTTTTATCGGTCTTACTGTCTCGCTGCCCCTTGCCATCAGCCTCCTTCTGCAGAATCACCCCCTCAATGCTGCCATCACTTCTCATACCAAACAGTTACCATCTCCTCCATGTAAAACCCAGACACTGTAGGTGCCACCTCCTCCCACATAATTTATGGGGACTCTGCAACAGATACATGCTACTGTTCTGTGCCGCCACCCTTTCCGCTCCCTCTTCTAATTGTTTGTGTGCGTCATTTGGTGGCTCTCCACATTTATCATTCTCCAAATCCACCACATACATGTCTCCAGATGAGGTGTTAGTTTCAATTTCAACAGACTGAGCATTTAAAGCACATCCACCTTTCCACCAAATATTGTGTGCTCCCAAAGAGGTCCAGTTGTTCATTTCCTTCACTCATCCCCGTAACATTTGTTGAGGGCACTGAGGGAAAGGTTTCCCCAAGGGTTTCAACAAAGGTTTCGTGTGCTTTCCCTCTTCTTTCGTGGTTGGTGGAAAGGTAAGCGAAAGATTTCTTTTAAAAAGAAATAATTCCCTTTTCTCTTCCCTTCTTTCCTCTACTACCGCTTTCTTCCTTTTTGGTGATTTCAACCTTCATTAACTTATGACTGATGCCTCTTCTCCCTTTCTTTTATTGCTCGCCTCCTATGATCTTCTTCATTATTACTCCACTCCTTTACATACCTCTGGCTCTTGTTTATATTTAATCTTATCTTCGCATCATACCTATACTGTCTCCGCCATGCCTTTTCTTTCCTATGACCATCTCTTATTCTTCTCTTCGCTGATCCCTATTTCCTCCGATTTATTCGCTTCTCACTTATTTTCACTTGTTATAATTGTAGATCCTTTAACACTTCTACTTTCTTCTCCTCTTGTCACTCCTCCCTTCCTCTTCTTTCTGACTTTTCTCTTATTTCATCCGGCTCTGCTCTTTCTATTTTCAACTCTGCCCTTACCTCCACCACTGACTCTCTCCAACCCACCCATCCTTTTCATCCATCTCACGAACCCCTGATCCCTGCGTTACACTTGACCTCCTGTCTCTCCAATCCTCGCCACTGCTTGCTGAACATCACTCTCCTGCTGCTCTTGCTCACCTTCCCTATGCTCATACAGCCCTCGATTCTCCTCTGTAAATTGCAAAACCCCATTATTCATGTGACCATATTCTTTCTTACTCTCATCGTCCAGGTCGTTTGTTTCAGCTCCTTAACTACATTCTATCACCTCTGTTACCTCATCCCGCTCTCACCTCTTCAATCTCTCAATGGGCTTTGCCAATTACTTATCTATAGAGTTGTCCAGCTACACTCATGTCTAGCAATAATAATCCTCCCAATTTCTGTATTACTCCTGATTCTTCTTCTCTGTCCTCTTTTACACTCCTCTCTGATTCTGACATGTCCTCTTATCTCTCCGGAGCACACCCGACTGACACTCCTCTTGGCCCCTTCCACCTTCTCTCATTCCTAACATGTATCCTCTTTTACTTCTATCCCTGACTTCTCTTCTCAACTCATCTCTTTCTTTAGCTGTGTTTCCCTCTTAATTCAAGAAAGCATTCATCCTTCCTATCTTAAAGAAATGCCCCCTCTTGACTCTTCTCTTCCCTCAAACTTCCACCCTTTATCTCTTCTTCCTCTCTCATCTAAAATTCTAGAACAGGGTCTCTACTCTCAAAGCGCATCTTACCGCGGGAGTCTGTTGTTGTCTAGAGTTATTTTTAGCTATGGCAAAAAGGACCTTGCCATTCATTGCGAATGATTGATCATTTATGCACAGAAGTGAATTGGTACAGTCTATTACTCAAATTAGTTCATGATTTTATGTATTATGTATGTTTACAGTAGGGATGTTTGTGGATTTTATCATTATGGATTTTGCATTAAGATTTAAACAGTAATACACGTTTAATTTTCTGTGTTTTTTGACTATTGTATTCAAAGTAAACATATCGGAAGCCGGCAGGCTGGAAATCGGCCCCCATACGAGGCCCTGAACTAAGGCCCTTGTCTGGCTATACTGCCCCCCATTCCTGCTTTCTTCAGCAGCGTGCTGGTTGCTACCCTTCCCCGCTCCCCTGCCTCACCCAGATGAGCCCTTCTCCACCAGAGTACTGCACAAGCATATTTCCATAAAGGTAAGCCCCGCTGGGCATGGAAGCACAGCAGTGGTGTTCCCTGATCTAATCTGCGCCCTACAGCAGATTGAAAATGCCTTATCTACACTTCACTGTTTTCGAGTGTGCTCTCTGAAGATTCTCACACCCACGTGTGGTCCGCTTTGTGTTACCATCATTTGCAAATGGCCACCCTCATCCTCGGCACTGGAGTGCCTCTGTGGGTTTCCATGGAGCAGATCAAACAAAGCTCCTGATTGGCTGCCGTGTGCTTTTTCTGTCTTATCGGAAGCTGGCAGAGGCCCTGAACTAAGGCCCCTGTCTGGCCCTGTCAGGGCCTTGAGGGCTCTGAGGAGCCCTCCCAGCCTATGCTCCCTCACCTCTCTGCCTCTTGGAGCTAACTCACAGCTTGTTGCCATCCACCCACAATCGTACACCTCAGGAGCTCCAACCAAGAATACTGGGAGTCATGTCTGGACACCGCTATGCTAATTCACTACTTCACAACACTGGTGAACTTGGGTGTACCGTTCCTCCCTTCTATGCATTATTGTATCCCTTCTATCTATAAATTCTTGTGTTGTTGTTAAACTTGAACTTAGGCATGTTTCTCCAAACGCTGCATGCCTTTTTCCCACAGTCCATCGATAGTTTCCTGTCCACCACTAACAACATCACCACCATGTTATGCATGCCTTAAAGTGCCTTGCAAAAACATCATGTTTAGGTGTTTTTTACATCTGATCTGTGCAGCTGTATTTGTTTCTGTGCATAGAGTGCCTGTTTAAAAAATTGAATTCAGGTGTTTTTACATCTGTGCCTCCGTATTCGTTCCTATGCTTAGAAAGCCCAGTTTTTAAAATAAATGAATGTAGGTGTTTTTACATCTGTGCATCTGTATTCGTTCTTGTGCTGTTGCATGCCACTAGAGTGTCCTTCTTGTTGGTAAGACCCTCTCTATGTTCATTGGTTTTTATTCACTTACCTGTGGAGTCCTTTACTGTGTGGCAACCTGATTGATGTTACCCCTCACTCCATGAGGTGGGGCTTTGCCAGTCTATGTAATCGTACTTATTTGACTTATGATGCCTGATGTAGTCCCCTGTAACATGAGGTGCGGATTTCCCAGTCCATGTATTTGTACCTATTCGACTTCTACGCGACCCAGTAATAAACCTGTAACATGAGGTGTGGCTTTCCCATTCTGTGTATTCGTACCTATTCGACTTATACGCTGCCTGATGCAGTCCCCCGTAAAATGAGGTGTGTCTTTCCAAGTCTGTGTACTCGTACCTATTTGACTTATACGCATCCTGATGTAGCCCCCTGTAACATGAGATGAGGTTTTGCCAGTGTGTGTACACACACCATTTTATGTATGTAACCATGTGTCTATCCCTGCACTTCACCAATGTACCTTGCACCTCTGTAACTAGCGCCTAGATGACTCAGGGTTTTGTGAGCTGAAACAAATGCAAAAATAAAATAAATAAATAGCCTAGCCTTCACAAAGACATGGCATTTCACAGAGAAGGTAAGTTATTACTCCACTGTCTATGTTTCACCTGTGCCCAATGGGAGATGTAACCGTTGGCAATGATCTGTCCAGATCACGGTCTTGTAGTTGGCTCTCTACTTTTCAGGTACAAATGTGCTTCTTGGAGGCTGTCGCTTTTCAAAACGTTTGATGGAGGTTAAAACATGCACACTTTTAAAGTTTTCAAAACACAATTAGAAGAAAATATTTCCCCTGGCTTTTTTGTGTGTGTTGATTTTATTAAAGGCAAATGCCATTCATCCTGAGCAATTTCAATGGCTATGCAAAGCCAATTGAATGCATATTTCACTGTGATATGCTAATTTCTGGGACGTCACATCTTACTGCATATGTTAATGCGTCCACGTTTTTTTTTTTAGGGTTGACCCCTACCTCTCTCCCTTTCCCTGATTTACAACCGCTCCTCGCCAAAGCACGACTGTTACTTCTGCAGCCGCTTTCACTATGCTGGCACCCTACCCCTCACTTCCGCACTGCCTGCCCAGGATCCCATCCGGGGCATGCTCTCACGCCACCCTGCGCCACCGGCCTGTGTGGGGAAGCACCATTCAGTAGAAGGGGACCAGCCTCTTTCGGTGAAGGCGGCCTTGCGGGACATTTCTTTCAGTGAAGGCGTGCTAAACTATTTTATGTATGCAAACATGCGTGGCGAGAAGAATAATGAGGAGAACATCTATTTCTAAAAATACGATCAGGAAGACACGAAATGTTTTCATTTGTGAGACAGCATTATGCATGCAATGGGATGTATTGCGCATAGATCTGTGCTGCATTGGTTTGCCCCAAAACAAGTATCACTCCTTCAACAGGTCTAGCCTCCCTTATTAGTACAAGAACCCTTTTACAGCATCCCACCCACAGAAGGTTACCAGGAACCGCAGCCCCAGAGCCTGCTGGATATTTATCAAAGATCTATGCACAGGGCCAGTTTGCCAGCACAAATAGGCGTGCTGCAGCTGCGGCGCCTGGCATCCTACCTCGCACGCTCACTAACAGGCAGGATGGGGAGTCCAGCTCTCGCACATGGGGAGGGGAGCTCTTGGCCATGGCTCCTGTGTGGGTAGAATGGAGTGTGGCATCGTGGGGTGGTTCAATGCTAACCCAGCCGTACATTTGTGGTTGTACAGTGGGCAGAATTTCAGGAAGGATTCTGAATTGCTCTTAGTTGGCCAGGTTGGGGGTAGTGGCGTTGTGAAGAAGCTGTCCATCGACTTGCCTGGGAAAGGATGGCATGAACATTTGTCACGCCACCCATGGACACCATGAGGATGTCAGGTTTCAGTAGTGCTAAAAAGAAGTGACAGTGTGGGTTCTGGCACATTCATCACTTCCCCTGGGTATCCGGTAGTATTATCCCCATATATATATGGTCAATACATCTGATCGCCAGGAAAAGGCTGTGGCAACTTTATATATGGTGACCATATGTATGGGGTCAAAGGGAGGGGGTGTTGCAGGGGTGGCCCCCGCACCCCTTGAAAAAAAAAGGTTTTGTGGGTTGCAGGGGTGTCCCCCGCATGTTCAATGTGATAATGTCCCTGCAAACGACGGCCATTTTGTGGCAACATTTTTGTCAGACGACATTTTTGCAGGGACATTATCACACGGAATATGCTCCTGGCCAGAAACAACAATGAGGTGCTCATAAGCGACCAGAAGTCGTCATGGGGGAGGACCCGAGAATTCTGTCCCCTGTGAGGTCTATTAGCACCCAGGGTATCCACATAACCCAATAAAGATGTGCCGAATGCAAGCTTTATTCACAGATGCAAGCTGACCTTCCACCATAATGTCCGCTACCATCTCTCTGGGCCTCTGGGTTGTGTACTGCTCCTTGCCACTGCCTGCCATGCTCCCTTCTGCCCTTGGCCCAGGCAGCTGCCCTCACCCGCCATTGCTTCAGATTAAGTGCTGCTGCACATTCCCCTACTGGTTTGGCCCTGTGCTCTGGGCCATTATGAATCCCAGTCCACCATAGAAATAGAAGAGGTCGCCCAAGATAAGGCATGGCTATTGGAGCTATTATTGTACCAAACCTAGCCAATCTTTGCAAGGCCCATTTTAGAAACGAGTGTATCTTTGCAAGAAATCCCTTTACAGGCAAAATACAAATATGGAAATGTTTCACAGACGATGTATGTGTCATATGGCATGGAATAGCAAAGTCTTCAAAGACGTCCACACTTCAAAATATTGTAATCATGAAGCTTATGTTTACAATGATCTATGAAGTGACAAAAATAGCATTCTTTGATATATGCATAGTTCATGAAAAACTGCACACTAGGTCATGCAGGAAAGTAACAGACAGAAATACAATTTTGGAATATACTTGCACACATCAAAATCACTTACTTCATGGCCAAATTTTGTGTTCCTATGAAGAAACTGTAAAAACCTTAAATACTACGAAAATGAATCTAAAGCCAACTAAAATAGACTAAATGTAAGACAGTATATCCCAAAAATGGACAGCATGTGCAGAAGGAAGCATAAAGCACATGGACATAAAGGCACTAAATGAATAGAAAAAGCCTGAAATTGACTGGAGAATAGTGTTGCCACTTAATAAAAACAATATAACCTTAAATAGCAATCTTTAAAAAAAATGGCTCCTTATGGAAGAACTGGACGGCCTGCAGCAGAATGCAATATTTTCCCTTAAAAAGGTGACCCGTGTGAATTCTGCACCAAAATATCAAACACAAACAGGTTTAAGGGCCAGAAACCAGGGATTATCAGATGTAATTGGGCATGATCCATGTGGTGGGTGCACAGCTTGCAATTACACAACAAAAAGGCTGTAAACCTTTCAACATGAAGGAAAAACTTAGAAGATAAAACAAGCTTTTCGGGCTGTAAAACAGCAAACATTAGAAATAGGATAAAATGTCCATCTCAGAAACTAAATTGGCTCTACAACAAGCAATATCAGTATACGGCTGTCACAGAATAGATCCAGAATGAGGGTGAAACCTTTTCATAAATGAAAGGACATGTCCTATATTGAATTAACACACACAGAGGACGATACAGAATTGATCATCCTGAAAGTTATCAAATGTGAAATAACAGAGGCAACACCACAGAACAGCTGTTTGGAAAACATAGAAAAAATATGGATACTACACATCCAAAACCCCAGTAATGGCTTGAATGAACTGGTAGAATAGCTTTTACTGATAAATAACCAAAAACTACAATAGCGATGACTCAGTGAATGCACATTTCTTTAAAATAACACTGCCAATTCTATGTAACCATCTTTGGCTAATCTTCTATTTAGTATTGCTAATGTACACAAATAATACATCATAAGTTAAAATACATTACTAAATTTAATATTGCTCACACTAATAATGTTCCATCATTATGCATCAGCCAGCTGAGTTCATTTGGTATGACAATTGAAATAGAATAATAAATATGGCTGTCTGACATGGTCCCAAAAAGAGGTATTGAGCAGTAAAATAGTAAACGTCTAAGGCAGGCTGCATTCAAAACCATAGTTAAGGTAATCCCCCAATACAATAGTCATTCAAGTGTAAAATCTATTTGTATAAACTACATCAAAATATGAAAAGCCACAGTTTTGTGTCCTTTACAACCCATGAGAACAAGTATTCTATCAACAAAGACAATGGTGGCCATGCACTATTATGACTTACATGCATGATGCAATTAAACTAAAAAAAGAAAATGGCAGCCAACACGTGGAAGATGCTCCTTTCCAGCCTTAGGCACGCCACTGCACAGGAGAGCAACGCATTTTAGGTTAAAACATACTAAATGAAGAGGCTAATGTCTATCTTGCCAAATAAGCTTCCAAACTTAATTAGACAGATGGCTATATTAAATGTTGCTTACATCTCCCTTAGGCTTTTTAGGTAAAAAGTCAAAACGTCTTCGAGCTTACCATGACCTCTAAAACAAAATATATAGGTACACATACATAATATTTCCATTATACCTTTCTTGTTAAGCTCCACGACTGAACAGTGTGCATTTGTGGCATCTGGCATCTGCGAACCTTGTGATACAACATAAGATACATGTTCAAAGTATTTAAGTTTAACATGAGTACCAAGAGCAAGAACTTTGTTCCTCTTTATATTAATCAGCAGTGCCAAATGTGATTAGCTGGAGTGTCGAATGTACCACACAAGTGCCATACACGAGCAGGTTGTAGGGGCATCTGTGCAGAAATTTGAGTTAAAAAACCCAAATATACATGGGTTTGACAGTGTACTTTTTATTTATTACTTTTAAACTGTAACACGTGATACATAGCCTTTTGATGTCATTGCGATTTTGATCTATTTTCGTTATGGGACTGAAATCACGTTTCAAATAGAAATAAGACTGCACCTATCATGATGCAAAGACGGGAAATTGATCAGAGTGGCTTCACGCATCTGACGTAACCGACCGAGTCATGGACTGATTTTAGACAAGCCAAAAGTTCATCATTAAACTCATGTGACTTTGAGGCCCATAAATAATATTCTGAGGGGCATCATTCGGTCCATGGCCCCCCATGTTGTGCACCTCTGAGATAACTCATGAACCCCTATGAAATAAACTGCGGCTGACACAAATATGCTATGTGTTTAGTTATCACAAAAGTAAGTAATGGAATAAGATAGTATGGACATTCCGTGGTTGAAACGTTAACAAGTTAATGAATGTCTACCCTTCTGGGCTGAATGTTGCCATCTGCTTGAGACATGTTGCTATAAAATAGAAATGCTAAATAATCAAGCGAAAGGGTCCAAATATTATTAATTATGTGCAAAAACAAGGCAAAAGCCATTTTCCTTCCTACTGTAAATATAAGGAATGTGTGTACATATTGTTCTGTGGAATGATGTAGTAAGAAGAATGATTGCGATTTGAATTAAATATCTTTGAGACAACTGTGTGATTCTGAGAACACCAGGTAAAAAATGGTGTATAAACAGTAATGTTAAAATGAATTGAATTGCATTTTTGCCAAAAAAATATTTTCTCAAAATAGAATGTGTTTTGCCTTAAAAAGGGAAACAAATGGCGCCCTACTGTACAGGCAGCAGCATGGGCTAAACTAATATGTCCCGTTTTTTTTTTTAATCTGGTCACCCTACATTCAGGACACACTCCACAGAACAAAAGGAGAGACAGTCATGCGGCTCTTGAGCTCTCAGCAGGTCGGGCGCAGAACTCCATTTCGCTAACTGTTTTTTTCCTGTCCCATGGAGTTCCTTGAGAGTTTTCAAATGAAGCACAGATTTTGAGCCCGGGCAATTTCTATTTTAAGATGTTTCTTTGTTATTGGCAGTGCCTTTTCTAATATGTAAATGTGTAAGTAATTGGAGTTGTGATGGAACGTTTTGGACTGAAAACCCGCACACTGCCCCAGTAACCTACTAAATTCCTTATTAGACAATGAAAAAGAGCAATAATAAAACTCCCATTTTAAAGCTTAGTTTACAGCTGTATCTGCTAGCTTGACATGCAAAAGTATCGATTTGGATATTCACATTTTCTTAACACAATGCATAGCAATAAACTGGAAGTTTGTGTGAAAGAATCCTAGATACACTGTTTAACCAAAGTGTGTGACCCTTGGCAAATAATGTAATCTCACTGTGCGTTGCCTGCAAAAATTGAGAGTTCTCAAAGTCTGCCATCTTTTATACATAGCAAAATTGATGTCAAAACAGGTCAAAAATCAGCCTGTGATCGATGCGCGTCTTTGAGAGATGGTTGCATTAGGCTGACAGAATCTAATTAAAAGGTGATGGGCCTCATTACGGGTCTGGCGGTAACCGTACCGGTAAAACCGGCAGGTTGCCACCGGACCCGTAATGAATTACCGGCGCCTGACTTCCCGGTAACTCCAGGGTATTCTGACCCCGGCGGCCTGGCAGTCAGGCGCCCGTAATTTTGTAAGTCCCCATTCCCATGGAGTCCCATATGACTCCATGTAAATGGGGACCACAGAGGCACCGGCACCGTTAACAACGGTGCCGGTGCTTCTGTGGAACTCTGCGGGAGGGTGCCATTTCACTCGCTATGTCTGACCCTGGCGGGCGGGACGGCACACGCCTGCAGAGTCGTTTGTGTGCCGGTCCGGGAACAATGGTGCCGGTGCTTCTGTGGAACTCTGCGGGAGGGTGCCATTTCACTCGCCAGGTCTGACCCTGGCGTGCGGGACGGCACCCGTCTGCAGAGTCGTTGTGTGCCGGTCCGGGAACAACGGTGCCGGTGCTTCTGTGGAACTCTACGGGAGGGTGCCATTTCACTCGCCAGGTCTGACCCTGGCGGGCGGGACGGCACCGCCTGCAGAGTCGTTGTGTACCGGTCCGGGAACAATGGTGCCCAATGACTTAACAGTAAAGCATTTTTACTGAAAGTTTGGTTGGAAGCACTGAAATGTTTAAGCAGAGCATGCTCCCAAAGGCAGCCTCCACAGAGAACTAGAGGGTGTGAGAGCATAACTGAAGTGAGGGAATGGGACGTGAGACATACATACATTGACACAATTAGAGAGTGATGCACACAGTGAGAGATGTAAAGACATTGAGACAAATGGAGAATTAGGAAAATGTAGTTGGAGAAGAACATGTGCAGTATAAGATTAATTTAAGTGGGTCAATGAGCCTCGGCCAGGTTCCAATGAGATTGTAGAACCTCCCAGGCTGAGCCCCCACCCACTTAAAGCCTAGAATGGTGAGTACCTGCACCTCTTTTTTTCCATTTAAAGCACTGCTGGTAATATTTATACACTATGCAAATAATATAAAATCCTGACTAACATAATTCAGAGCCCTCTTCTATAATCAGACGCTCGGTATAGATTGCCACGGATGTACATGATGCGCGCATCACCTTTCAGTGCAGCGGCCCCTTACTAGCTGGCTCAGTCCCGTGCCAAATATGGCTCTGCTGCCAGTACGCTTTCACTGACATAGCACCCAACACATAACACGGCTAAATATAAGGTTACATTACTAGCCATCTCTGCAAATATGTTAAGGTCTAATATCAAGTAATCTCATTCTCCTGTAATGCAATGTGCTGTTGTTTGCCATGTATGCCCATACTACGGTCTTCCAAACGCTCAGGAAATGTGAAGTGCTTTGAGGCCCTGACAGTGGCAGTTAGGCACTATACAAAGGTCACGTGGCACCCTGTTTGCTTGGTTCCCTACCGTTTATCACCTACACTCGCCACATGTATACCTGACCTTTGTACGCCTCCATGCATAATATCTGTTACACCTAAATGTCAATACCAAATGATGTAACCTATGCATAATGTAACTAAGCTTTCTGCAAGTAACAGCGCCAAAATGCCCCTGGGCTGCCTGCGCGCTATACAAATGTAAAAAATAAAAATAAAAATAAATAACCTACATTACAGAACAGAAAGGACACATTTCTGTGATACGTTTATGTCGCGCGTGTAATGGTGGGGAAGGTTGATGCAAAGGGATCCGCAGAAAAAGAAGGTCGTGTTCCCACTGTCATTTGCGGGGTCTCCTCACCAGGTCCACAGGGACTCTCTCGGGAGGATTGCCGCCAGCTGAGCTCGAGCTACTAAACTGTGCATGATGTAAACTGTGTGCATGACAGGAGTGTCCGCGCGACCTAACCACGTGTGCAATGGAAACAAGTATAGGGGGATAAGATGCAAACATTCAAATGCCTAACCCGAGTGAGCACAGCGCAGCACGCACGAGCTTGCCTGGAACTAAAGGGCCTAATCAAGGCCTGAGCGAAGGAGGCACTGCAGAAACTGCCCGAGTGCAATGATGTGGTGCAGCGCTTTACACTAATCAGCATACAAGCATGCACTCTCAAAGCCAACAGTTTTGGCTTTTGGATAGCAATGGGATGGGCATTTTGCAGGCAGGCACTGGCATAATGGCACTAGCTCGCATCTGGAAAATGGTGTTAGTACCTGGGCATATTATGGCAGTGCCTGCACATGCCTATTTAATGCCGATGCAAGAGCCAAAACTCTTTAACAGGAATGCAGTGCAAGGACACACATACTATCTGTAAACCAAGGGGCTATAGGCACACGTGTTTAATACATTTCGATTGCACCAAAAGCTGCTTTACATATCAATTAAGCAATGGCCTTTCTGTGGACAGCTAAGCAAGCACAGTATTAGCTTAAAGAGATCTCATGGGCATATGTTTTGGGTGGGGTTGTGCCAGGTTGTTGAGAATTGCCATCGGGGCTAGCATGACCAGGGGCATTCAATAGGTGGCTAAATAACCAAACACCAGACAACCCCCACAGGCTGTGTGTCCCTTCTCGCATTGCATCTGTATATCTTCCCATGACAACAATTTAGGTTTATGGGCAATACCACCTAATAGCCAAAGTTAACAAGCATTGGCAATGCCAACAATTTGGACTATTGTGTAGGCATGGGAAAGGCACTTGCCAGGCACTGCTGCAGTGGTATTAACTGGCTATTGATGGTAACAGGTGCAAAATAGCACGAATACCTGGGAATCTATTTGCATTGCCTGGCAAATGCCTAATACGTACACACAAGCCAAAACTGTTGTCTTTGCCAATGCTTGTTTTCAACAGGACTTCAGTGAAGGACAAGCATTGTGCTTATAAATCAAGTGTTTTAAAGCAGACCTGGTTAAGACATTTGTTATCACACCAGTAGTGTGTTTACAACTCTTAAGTCAATAACGCTCAGATGATTGCTTTGAGAAAACACTGGCTGGCACTTCCAGAACAGAGTTTGAATGTAAGGCTTGAATAAAGTGGGTTTAAAGAGTACCCATGAGATGGGGTTTTGGGCGAGAAGGGGCAGAAACTGGGTGAGGCTGGCCATTGGGATTAGCATGGCCAGTCAATGGGCGGTCAAATAAGTAAACAACACCTACAAGCTTTGTGCCCCACATCACATGCCATTTCTCCTTATCTGTACTGTAATGCAATAGTTCTGGCTTATAGGTGGCTCTAAAGTGCCACCTAGTAGCCCAAACTAAAAATGAATGTCTCTATCACAATCACATTTCCATAGGTCTTAATAATACATAAGGTGCCGAATATAGTTTTTTTTTTTAAAAAAGGTCAATGAATAGGGCAGTAGTCGAACAATTTCATCCCATCATTTTGAACTAAAAGCTAAGATTTATAGACCAAGTGAACAGTCGTGATCATGGGACAAGGGCCTAAACCAATGTTATTGATGAGTTGAAACCAAGAGGTATAGCTTGGGGAATGGTCAATAGCCCAAATGATCATAATCTGTTTTTGGAGGTCTATAAAGCTATTCACTAGGGAGGTGAGCAACTGAAATGGAAAGTTCATGGTTTATGGCTGATGCTCCATTCCAAATATTTAGAGCAAGGTCTACATCAGAGATTATTGGCTGCATTCTGAAAATTCTGATTGGCTGAGAGGAGGTTTCTAACAGTCTCCAAGTGCTAATTAAGAAATATTGAAACATACTTTATCAAGCCTCCCTGGTTTTAGCAGGTGGCCCGGATACGAAAGATTGGTCTTGGCCGGTTACTGCCTTGCAACCAGTCACCTCTAAATCCTACATGACCTTCCAACTTCTTCAGGCATCATTCTTTCAGAATTTTGTCCTGAAATGCCAGAGGGCACACACACTAATTCTTTTATTTTTATTTTTAAAACACTTTGTTTTAATAAATATGATCTTTTTTTATTACAGGAAACATGGCTGAGGGACAATCCCCTTTTAGATGGTTTTACAGCTTTGTTGAACCCAGCAAATAAGGGAAGCAAGGGTTTCCCTTATTGAGGTCTGTTGATTGGGGTTCAGAGCAGTCTTGGCATTACAGTTAATAATTGGTCATGTGAAAATTCCTTGGTACAAGCAGTTGAAAAAGTATGGAATCCTACAAAATGTCCAAATAAAAACGATTCTCTTCTGGTGAACGTTTTTTGGAACCCTCTGAGAATATCTCGATTGTCATAGATATTCTTTAATTGCCTGTCAGGATGTGATTCAAATAACATCATCATCACATGTGATTTAAATTTGATCTGCAATGACCATGAAGGGGATTCTCTCCAACCATTAATGCACTACACTAGAGAAATAATACAGCAAGGTACTGAGTGGCGTGCATTAATGAATGATTCAGGACTATTTAAGCCCCATGGTAACACCAGAGGATACAATCACATATTACATGGTTTAGAGGCATAACAGAATCAATTTCAGATACTGATTGTCAGTGAATGTTTCTTTGCAAAATGTGTTGACTTTAAGGTTCCTGATGTTTATAAGAATGATCACTTGCCTCCATCTGTGGAGTGCGATGTGGATAATGCTGTTAATATAAGTTCCATCCAAGGTGCCCCGGTGACAATAAATGCGGGAACAAACAGATTTATATGGAACCCTGGCTTTACTCGAGTTTTTAACTTCTATTTAGATTTGGAAGTTAACAATTGGCAAATGGAAGCATTTTATGAAGATTTCTCTCCAGAGAAAATTGCTAGCAGATTTTGTCGATTGTGACGTGGTCTTTGCAGAATAAAGTACCATGCACTGCAGGAAGATCATTCCAAAATATCTGGACCGTACATTACATGCATGTTTGTTAGACCGAAGATTGGTCATATCAATGTTGAAAAAAAATAGGTGAAACCGAGATGAAATGTGAAACTGTTCTGTTACCTCACTTGCATATTCGGTCAGCCGTGATACGGTCTTTGTGGAATGAAGTACACTGCATTGCAGGGGGGACATTACATGATAGCTTACATTTGGTGAGAAGGCTGCCTACGCCAGGCAGAAGCAATCAACCTTGCCAATGCCATCAGCAACAGGCCCCGTCTGATAGGATTTGTTTTCGCCCCTTTTTGCCAGCTCAGGCGACGAGGGAAGAGCTTGTTGGGTGATGTAGACATGTTGCGATTACCAGGAAGGCCTAGTTGGCTGTTGCCTTTCTAAAAGAATGGTGTCAAGAACTGTAAGCGCTCAATGAGTTCCAGTGTCTGCAGTAATCTTTCTCCATAAGAATTGCAGTGTCCTTAAGTTAGCAATGCCTTTCTTAGGAGAGGGTGGGCTTCTTATCATTAGTCTGCACTGGCTGGTCATTATATCGATCAGCGGTCTGCAAACGTTTGCTCTTCAGATGCTCTGGACTACAAATCCCATCAGCACTAGCCAGCAAAGTCAATGGTGCGGGGTCATGGGAGTCATAGTCCAAAACATCTACAGAGCCATAGGTTGCAGCCTCCTGGCATAGATCAGGGGACACTTGCGGAGCTGAGAATGGGACAGAGGCATGCATGAACCACTGTGGCTCGGGCAAGTGCATCTTACCTGGCATTCTGGGGTATTCTATCCATTCTGGGTGGATGAGGATGCCATGTGTGCTTCATCCAATGAGGCTGCTTTGCCAAGAGATGCAGATGGAGAGATTTCCTTCTCTCGAGGTTGGTCTCTCGGGCATACGCTGTTCCTTCGCACTGAAGTCTTGGGGGTTTCTATCTTCAACACCATGTGTATGTCTCGCGAGGTTAGTGTCGTCATCTGTGGTTCTGAGATAATAGTCTTGGTGTTTTAGCTGCCATACGATACGATTGCCTCTTCCTTTTGCTGTTCAGGAGCACTGGCCCAATGGCATAATTCCCAATTTACACAGCAGCTAGTCCTTCTTTGCCCTTGCTGGGATCAGAATGTGCTTCTTGAAGGTAACCGTCAGATGTCTCCTGCAGGTGCATTAACCTACTGAGCTATCTTCAAAAACAAAGACTGTCCACTTTAAAAGCGTGAAGTTGCCGTGTTTCCATGTTGGAACCTTTCACTCAGGGTGAGCCGACCACAAGTCTGGCTCAAGAGACAGTGAAGCTCCAGTACTCCTTAGTCAAGCTAGACAAGACGGGTGCTGCCACTGACTGCATTCTTCTGGTGAGTCACAGGCCTTGCAAGGCCCAGAGAATAAAGAGAAGCAATTACTGGGATGCATCTGGTGGCCTGAACACCAAGCCTCTGTCTGACTAGGAGTCTGGACATTCTTGACAAACGCTTCTCTGAATGTTCGGGGTAAACCAGACTTCACTGTGTAAACGGACACAGAGGCAACTGCAAACTAAAGACTGTATGCAGTGCTTTAAGTGTGGTTGTACATTGAAGAGGTGGGGGGCTCTCGTTAGGGGGCCTGGCCTAAGTATGAGTGCTTAGGCCCCACCCCTAACAAGAGCCCCCCGGCTATTGCATTAAAAGAAATGCCTGTGGGGGGGTTGCTGACCCTCCCACGCAACCCTTTAACCACACGGCTTTTTGAATGCAGTGGGCTGCCTGCTGCTTGAAGTTTCCATTCCGAAACAGGATGAGGGCTGGGTTGGCCTGCCTCTCCTTTTGTTGGTTAATGGGCTTCCTGCGGCATGTTTGCTCTTTACTCAGAAACAAAAGGAGAGGCTGGCCAACCCAGTCCTTCACCGGTTTCTGAATAAAGAGACATCACACAACAGGTTTAGCCAAAGCTCTGCTCGGTTAGACGACTGAATTCAGGTGTCAGCATTTCGGGCAATGCCTTTTTTTTCTAATCCGGAATGCTGACACCTGCAGGCAGCCGTGTAACCGTGCAGAGCTTGACTAAACGGCTGCCTGTGGGGTCAGCAAGGCTGGGGCTAGTCGAGGTGGGACCCGGCAGGGCCTATGCTCGGGAGCCCATCTCAGAAACTGCTGGGATTGCGAGTCCCCACCCACTCAAAACCCTGACTGTATGATATCATGTGTCTGCACACTTGATGTGGAAAAAGTTTTGTCAGTGTGGCTATACGACAACTTCAAAAGTATTGACACAAACAGTGGAACTAGCTCTCTCTTATGCCACTTCCCACCTCACATCTCACATGCCGACCTACAATCCGGGAACAGAACTGGTACTGCCAACAAACGTGTGGGTGCAGTCAAATATGCCATCAGCCAGTCTCATATGCCCAAGCGCAGACACAAATGATATGCCAGGAATAGCTGTCATTTGTCAAGACACAGAGCATATGCCTAATACTTGCCCAAAACCACCCGTGCGGCTCATATTCCAAGTGCACCCAGGCACTATATGCCACACCACTCCTTCAACTGATACAGACCATGGTCCCGAGGGCCTTCAACTCACATCACTTTGAGATCATACCAATGGTACATAAAGCGCTATACAAATGAACAATAACATAACATAACCCAGGGCAGCCAGCCATAAAAGCCCAGGTATTCCTTTTGGCAGCTTTCTCCATAGTAAGCCTGGGTATTCCCACCATATGCAAACATGCACGATCCTGCACTCAATATATGGCCTAATTGAGCTACATTTCACAGAATGCATGCTGCCTCACAGAAGCCGACACAGGACTGTATGTCCTAGAATGGACTCTGAAACGTGCTGTACGCAGGTCTGAACAGGGCGACATTTCCTGGAATGCACTCTGCCACACTTTGTACAAAAGCCATACAGAATACATGTTCCACAGTGTAGCCTTCCTAGTCCGTTGCAAAGCAGCAGGAAGTGACCTGGAATGCACTTTTCATTACAATTACCTGTTCTTGTTGTACTTTTTCCCTACTTAGTGCTTATCCCCACACAGGGTATGTGTTCCAGAATGCCTTGCCTCATCCAAGATGTCCGCACAGAAAGACATGTCCCAGGTTTTAGCTTGCCTCAATCAATAGAGATATGAACCACATATCTGTACTTTTCCTAATGCCCTTGCCTCACCATGTGAAAATACCCCCCAGAACTACATGTGCCAGCATTAAATCTGCCACACTCATTGTAAAAGTCCCTCGGATGTGAAAGTACAGAGAACTCCATGTCCATTTACTAGTCGTAAGAGAAGGCAAAGCACTGAGAGCCCACATGCATTTACTGGCCCAGGGAAGTCGTGTACACATTGGCAAGAATGCATCAGGTGTGTGATGATGGAGGGCAGGGGGAGGAAGAGACATTTGAGCCACCACCAACAGAGGCACATGATGGAGAGGACAAGGATAGAAATCCATCGATGCGGCAAAAAAGAAGTGATTCCTGAAAATTCTCCCCTGTGATTTCCTTGAAAACAGACAACAATTAAGAACATGACAAAAAATAAGCTCCATTCCCTGATTCAAGATGGAGAATCAGATACCTTTTCTTTGATGATACCACAGACAGCGAGATAGACCAGAAGTAAGAAGAGGTTGGAGAATTTGTCAAGTGCAAGCACTGCACACAGGCAGAAAGCTTCAGACACTCCACATGTGCCTGTGCACAGTCTTTTCCAAAAATGGTCCAGAAAAACACATGCTAGTGGTAATAAGACTTTGCAGTCACTCTCATCCACAGCACAGGTCTCTCAGTCAGCAGCACCCAAACAGCATCCACTGCTAAATATACCAAGCAGACCCCAAGAAGGAGGAGATATAACGGCCCATCACTGCCCTTTCACAAAATCATGAGCGTGGAGTTATTTTATGTTGGAAAAGCAACAATTTCATCTTGCCACCAGCCATATATACAAGGAAAATGTCTTGCGACGGAAGACGTTATTAAAATTTGGCATCTCTTCTACGGGGGTCCACATGAGAAAGCGCCAGCCGCAAGCTTGGCAAAAGGAAAGAGGAAGAGCAGCCTCCCACCACTACTCAGCCACAGAAAATATGCATATTTAGACCACCATCCCACACTACCGCAGAGGATCTTGCTTATTCACAGCTTTTCACAAGCCGTGTCCAATCACTATGTTTACATGCAGAACCTACAACACATAGACAACATATTTGCCCCTCAGTCTACCAGCCCACCATTGCTGAGGCTTTTGAGCATGTTTTGAGCACATCACAACATTTCACAGAAGACACAAGAATCTGTCTCTATTCAATGACAACCTTGCTGTTCTGTTGCCAGATGACTTCCTGGATTCATTGATAGTCAGCACTACTCACTCGAACGTCAATACCATGAATCTACGACCATGTCATGGTAGCTGTGGGAATGAATCTAGACTATTGTGAGGACAAGAAAGTCTTCCTAACATTGGAAATGTGGACATATTTCAGGTCCATCACTGCGCACTGAGTCACCTTCCACCTCTCCTCAACAAAGCCAGGAACAGCAGCAGCCAAATGTCATTCACCAGCAGGCCACTTTATGTATAGAAAGTTTTGACAGCAGTTTTCAAAGAGAAGTTGATCTCTGGAAGAAATTAATGAACGTTGTGGCACATTGGCTCACAACGGTTTATAAGCAGGCATTGTGGCAGCTGCCAGTGGATCAAATGTTATAGCTACCGTCAAGGTAGGAGAAACCATCATGTGCCCCCTTTTGACCATGTCATCCATCTTGTGAGGTGATATTTCATAAATCAGTACTTGCCACTAGATGAGATGGTGTGCCCCAAAAGATCTGCCACTAGATGAGTTGTTGTGTCCCGGAAGATCTGCAAACGCGTTAGACATCTCTAAAGTCCTGGAATATGTTAGAAAAGCTGAAGACATCCCACCACCTCCCTTCGAACCAGCTGCAAACTGCTATTCCAACTCGATGCAATTCTACCCTCCATATTGTGATGCATTTATGAGAACAATGCTAGGCAGTGTCAACAACTGGGTGGTACCTACTTAATAATGACACAGTGACAAATGCTGGACAGTGTTTGCTCTTTGCTGCATCCATTTCAGGGGGCCACCTAGTGTCATGTCTCCCAATGTTCATCATCATCACCCACCTGTCATTCACCACCATCAGAGCTCACGTGACTTTCGTGTCCCTGCACACGAACGGCGGCGATATCCCGCCAAATAAAGGAGACCCGTTCATTACGGCCCGAGGGCTCTTCGCCCCTTTCTTCACTGGCACCTCCCATGGAGATTCTCGCACGACTGGCGCTGCCGCTTGGGCACACACAGGACCGCACGTCACGTGACGAGGCATCCACAACGGCCTTCGTCATCATCACGGGTCATGTGACACGGACCCTCATGTCCCCGCCCGTGATGTGAATCAGGTGACCCTCCACACAGTTAAAGGAAGCAGAGAAACACGGAAGCACCGCTTCACAGCTGCTTCCTTCACGGACTGCTTTGGGGTTTTTTGGATACTTTTGAATACTACGATTGCTCGATCACGGAACGTTACACGGATTGCCTCATCTCTGCCCCTGATATCACGCTGCTTTGTCTGCCTTGCTGGAAATCATCCCTGGATTGTCAACCTGCTGGTTTCCATTTCCTCCTACTGGTTTCTTGACCCGGATTTGTTCACTGGACTGCCCACGGATATCCTTTTGTACTGAATACTGAACTTTATGGTTACCTTTTTGCCCTCGACCTCGGAACTGCTTTTCTGGACTGCTCACGGATTGCCCTACGTATTTGTCTCAGGTGTTTTGCATCTTCTCGAGTACTGTCAGAGAAACAACCGACCAGTGTATGCTGTACCCCCACTACTCCTCCATATCTCACAGGCCGCCATCTCCCTCACTTTTGGGTAAGCCCCTTTCTGATCTTCTATCACATGGTATTGTTGTTCATTCCCTGTTTTGATTAACCCTCCATTGCCTTACAGTGGTCAGGGGGTCCTTTGGCGTTTCTGGTTCCTGATCGACGGCATTCTTCACCTGTGACCTCAAGTGCCGCACGGGTAGTGTTTCTTGACTTCTGTCCGTGTGGTGCTTGGGGACGGAGGTAGTACTAATCTGCATGACCATCAAGACTTGAACAGACTGTGAAGCCTCTTTTTTTTGGTCGTCCAGATAATGAATGCCTCGGCCGAGGACCCTGTGACCGCTCTAATGCAGGCAGTCGCGGCCCTTAGGACAGACATGGCCGCAGCTACGACTGCCATTCACCATCGCCTTGACGCCCTACAGAGTGCTCGTCACCCTTTACCCGAAGACACTGACTTCGGGGACACCCCAGCTCGTGATCCTCCATCTTCCACTCCACCCACCATGCCTACACCCTTGGTTCTCCCAACCCCGTTCCCCCTTGCAGCCCCGGAAAGATACCAGGGTGACCCGAGGAAGTATCGTACCTTCATAAATCAGTGCAAGCTCCATTTTCTATGTCGACCCCAAGCGTTTCCAGACTCTGTTACCAAGGCCGCTTTTCTCCTCTCCCACCTGTCGGGTGTAGCAGCCACCTGGGCGAATCCCTTATTGGAAAATGACCACCCTGCACTTTACGATTTTGACCTCCTGATAAATGAGATGGCCAAGGTGTTCAACACTAGATACAAAGCACACTCCCGTGACCTGGAATTGCTCGACCTCACACAGGGCAAACAAACACTCATCGAGTACATCACTCGGTTCAACCAACTCTCTGCAGAGACATCATGGCCGGAGAACAAAAGAGCTATTGTATTCTACAGGGGCCTCTGTAGTGCAATGAAGGATGCTCTTTCTGTGGTTCCCTCTCTCCCGGCCATTTTTTCGGACCTGGTGGACCTAGCCCTGCAGGTAGACGCTCGACGCACGGAGCGGAGGGCAGAAGCCGGTCTTTCCATGCAGTCACCTTCCTTGGGGGACAAAAAACCCGAATCCATGCAAATAGGGGGAATACGTAGTCCTATAACCCAGGCTGAGCGAGAACGCAGAAGGACAGATAACGCCTGTTTTTACTGCGGTATCAATGGGCAATACGTCAAAGAATGCCCCCGTCGCCCAAGAAACAAGAATCCGGGTTTTCCGAAAGCTCGCCCTTGAGACCGGGGGGACGGACGAGCATTTCTTTGACCCCCACTGAGCCCTCGTTCGGTCCCATTAGACCGATTATTGTCCAGGCTCTATTGAAACCCACCGGGAATTGCATTCACCCAGTGCATATAGTAATTGATTCAGGAGCCACGGGTTGTTTTATAGACATCGCGCTGGCCCACCACCTCAACTTGCCTCTGATAACAAAGAAAAACCCAGAACCCGTACAAGCGGTGGACGGTACCTCCCTTGCTTCTGGCCCAATTAAGCATCAAACCGCTCCTCTAGAAGTGGTGATCCAGGACACCCACAAGGAAACCATGTCCTTCGATCTCATCGCCACACCGCAATTCGGGATCATTCTGGGTATTCCATGGCTTAGGCAACACAACCCGTTGATTAATTGGGGCACTGGACAAGTCTCATTCGAGTCCGAGATCTGCCAGCATTACTGCTTAACAGAACCCGATATTATCTCCACTCCTGCTAGTGTCCTTGGGGCCTTGGCTGCTTTGCACATGAACGATGGGAACACTACGGTCACAACACCACATACGGTTGGAGCCGTTCAGGCTGGAATCCCCAGCGAATACCATGACTTCCTGACTGTTTTTGACAAAGCCTCTGCAGAAGGCCTGCCACCTCAGAGGCCATATGATTGCCCTATTGACTTGTTTCATGATGCCCCGATACCGAGGGGCAGGATTTATTCACTATCACAGTCGGAGGAACAGGCCCTAAAAGAATACATCCAACAAGCCCTGCGGTTAGGTCACATCCGACCCTCCAACTCATCGGCTGCCAGTCCTATTATTTTTGTCCCGAAAAAAGAGGGTGACCTACGTCCCTGTGTGGACTATAGGCGTTTAAACACCATCACCGTGAAGAACCGTTATCCCATTCCCCTCATCTCCACGTTATTAGACAGGTTAACACATGCATCCATCTACACCAAACTGGACCTCCGGGGGGCATACAATCTGGTCCGCATGCGCCAGGGGGATGAGTGGAAAACTGCGTTTTGCACCCGACAAGGCCTTTTTGAGTACACTGTAATGCCTTTCGGCTTATGCAATGCCCCAGCCACCTTCCAGCGCTTCGTCAACGAGGTGTTCAGTGACATCTTAGACGTGTACATAGTGGTCTATCTAGATGACATTTTGATCTTCTCCCCTACTCTGGAAGACCACATCGCCCACGTTAGGGAGGTCTTGGCTCGCCTCAAAACAAACGCCTTGTTCGCCAAACCCGAAAAGTGCCTATTTCACACAAAGGAGGTCGAATTCCTGGGTTTCCACCTAACGCCTGGAGGTTTATCTATGAACCAGTCAAAGGTTTGTGCCATCACGGATTGGCCTGCTCCAAAGAACCTCAAGCAATTACAATCTTTTCTGGGTTTCGCTAATTTTTATCGGAGATTCATTGCTGGTTTCTCCTCCATAGTGGCTCCCCTTACCGCTCTTACCAGTCCGCTGGTTCCGTTCTCTTGGACCCCAAAACATCAGCAGGCGTTTGAGGAGCTCAAAACCAGATTCGTAACAGCTCCTGTGCTCCAGCGTCCAGACCCAGAACTCCCATTTGTTGTGGAGGCAGATGCTTCCTCTTTTGCTTTAGGTGCAGTTCTTTCCCAACCCTGTCCAACCACTGGTCGTCTGCATCCCGTGGCTTTTCACTCGCGGAAGCTTACCTCAGCCGAGTTACATTATACTGTTACTGAGAAGGAATTACTGGCCATAAAGGACGCATTGCAAACTTGGCGTCACCACCTCCTTGGGGCCAGACACCAGACCACGATTTACTCCGACCACAAGAACTTGCAGGACCTGGCTACCCTTAAGTGCGTTAATAGCCGACAGGTACGCTGGCACCTGTTTTTCGCAGCTTACGACTTTGTGATTAGGCATAGACCGGGTGCTGTCCATGGGAAGGCTGATGCACTGTCACGTTCTCCAGGGGGGGAGTCTCTTCCGTCTTTTCCTGCCACCTTGCTGGAGGGGGGTCATGTCATTTGTGTTTGTACACCGTCCCCGTCCATGCAGTCCACCATCCGTCATTGGGTCTCCCAACATCCACACGCGCTGGCGGAATGGGACCTAGTTCTTCAGGAGGGGTTACCTTTCATTCAAGACAAGCTATTTCTTCCCACTAGTGACACACGCAACCAGGCACTAGAATGGTCACACGATGCCGCCATTAATGGTCACCCGGGGCAACGTCGCACTCTAGAACTACTAAAACGCTGGTGCTGGTGGCCATCAATGAAGCGCGACGTGGAGAACTACATAAACACTTTGTTCGGTGTGTGCACAGTGCAAATCACGCAGGGGTCGCCCACTGGGATTACTCCAACCACTACCGATTCCCCCCAGACCCTGGCACACTGTCTCGATGGACCTCATCACGGACCTACCATGCAGACAGGGTTATGACACTATCTGGGTAGTGGTAGACTCCTATACCAAGATGGCACGCTTTGTACCTTGTACGGGTATACCCTCCACTCCTACACTGGCCCAGTTGTTCTTTAAATCTGTTTTTTGCCTCTTTGGTCTGCCACAGATCATAATATCAGATCGTGGTACGCAGTTCACGTCCCGTTTCTGGCTAGCCCTGACAAAGCTACTCGGCATTGATGCCCGCTTTTCCTCGGCCTATCATCCGCAAACTGATGGGCAGATTGAGAGGGTGAACCAAGCCCTAGAACAGTACTTACGCTGTTTAACCCTCCAGTACCAAGACACATGGCTTAATTTACTACACCTGGCGGAATTTGCCTATAACAACTCCTTGCATTCCTCCACTGGATTCTCTCCCTTTTTTTTTATGTACGGTCAGCATCCGCGCACCCTTCCATTCCCTGATTTTGCTTCATCCACTACTCCTGCTGCCAATACCTGTGCCCGTGATCTGGTCTCGGTCTATGCGCAAACCCTAGTCCACCTGCGCGAAGCCCAGATCTCCATGAAATTAGCGTCTGACAGAAAACGGGTGGCGGCTCCCGAGTATCGGGTGGGGGATTGGGTATGGTTGTCCTCCCGCCACCTACACATCCCTGGCTGTCGCAAGCTGCTTCCCCGGTTTGTGGGTCCCTACCGTATTACAAAAGTGCTGAATCCTGTGGCTCTACGGTTGTCTGTTCCTTCCACCTGGCGTATCCATCCGGTTTTTCACACCTCCCTGCTCAAGCCTTGCCTAGGTCCTACCCGTCTCACTACCCCTTCTGCCCCTGTCTCCTTGTCCTCTCCTGATGTCTTTGAGGTCAGTGCCATTTTGGGCTCACGCTTTATTCGGGGTCGCTCGCACTATCTCGTGGACTGGTTGGGTTACGGTCCTGAGGAACGCTCCTGGGTGCCCTCCGGGGATGTCTAGGCCCCCCGGTTGGTTGGCCAATTCCATCGTGATCATCCGTCCAGCCCACGGGGTCGTGGGCCTTTAGGGGAGGGCTCTGTCATGTCTCCCAATGTTCATCATCATCACCCACCTGTCATTCACCACCATCAGAGCTCACGTGACTTTCGTGTCCCTGCACACGAACGGCGGCGATATCCCGCCAAACAAAGGAGACCCCTTCATTACGGCCCGAGGGCTCTTCGCCCCTTTCTTCACTGGCACCTCCCATGGAGATTCTCGCACGACTGGCGCTGCCGCTTGGGCACACACAGGACCGCACGTCACGTGACGAGGCATCCACAAAGGCCTTCGTCATCATCACGGGTCATGTGACACGGACCCTCACGACCCCCCCGTGATGTGAATCAGGTGACCCTCCACACAGTTAAAGGAAGCAGAGAAACACGGAAGCACCGCTTCACAGCTGCTTCCTTCACGGACTGCTTTGGCGTTTTTTGGATACTTTTGAATACTACGATTGCTCGACCACGGAACGTTACACGGATTGCCTCATCTCTGCCCCTGATATCACGCTGCTTTGTCTGCCTTGCTGGAAATCATCCCTGGATTGTCAACCTGCTGGTTTCCATTTCCTCCTACTGGTTTCTTGACCCGGATTTGTTCACTGGACTGCCCACGGATATTCTTTTGTACTGAATACTGAACTTTATGGTTACCTTTTTGCCCTCGACCTCGGAACTGCTTTTCTGGACTGCTCACGGATTGCCCTACGTATTTGTCTCAGGTGTTTTCCATCTTCTCGAGTACTGTCAGAGAAACAACCGACCAGTGTATGCTGTACCCCCACTACTCCTCCATATCTCACAGGCCGCCATCTCCCTCAATTTTGGGTAAGCCCCTTTCTGATCTTCTATCACATGGTATTGTTGTTCATTCCCTGTTTTGATTAACCCTCCATTGCCTTACAGTGGTCAGGGGGTCCTTTGGCGTTTCTGGTTCCTGATCGACGGCATTCTTCACCTGTGACCTCAAGTGCCGCACGGGTAGTGTTTCTTGACTTCTGTCCGTGTGGTGCTTGGGGACGGAGGTAGTACTAATCTGCACGACCATCAAGACTTGAACACCTAGCAGGTTTCCCTGTATGCAACATTCCTCAGTGAGGTGTTGCCACTGGTGTATCTGTAGCAATTACAACTATTCAACATGATGTATGAATTGTGTGGTGATTTAGAAGCAGGGCAGCGGGAATGAATCTGCTCTTATCTTTCCAACATGATCTACAAATAGGTGGTATGCAGGAAAATGTAAAGGGACGTTCTAGCCATGTGTAAGGATGCAGTAAAGAGACATTTAAGAGATTGGCTGTACCCTTAATAGAGAACCACTGCAAATAAGTGTATCTGATAGTGCACACTCATTCTCCACATCTCCTGGCACCAAGATGAGCTTTAAGAAAGTCAAAAACCATAAGAGGCTGTGGGACAAACTCCTTCCACAGTCTGTCTTGCTATATGCATCGGGGTCTCCACAAGGATTTAATAGACCCACCGCAGACCCTATCATTGATGTTTGCATTCTTGATACATGCCCTCTGGTTTGTGATGCCAATCCACTGCAGTTCGGGCTTGGCAAGTGCTTAGTGTGTCCATCTCTGCTTGATCTATTAGCCGTGGAAAGCCTATGCTGATCCCCCCCATCCCCCTGTGGTGCAGTATGAGTGAATTTTTAGCACTGCTGGGGTTAATATCTCAGACCACAGGAGACACCTTATTGACACGCATGTGAAGGAGCTCACTTTTATAAAACCGAACAAACCTAATTGACGAAGACTACTGCAGGAGAAAACACCAGTGCCAACACTTGGAATAATGCATAATCATTTACTAAGATACTGAAGATGTGTGTGCGTGCCGGCTACAGTCACATGGATGGAGCAGCATGTGGAAAGGTTAGGAAGACATAGGGGGTCATTACGAGGTTGGAGGTAAGGGGTCAATGGTGCCGGTAAAGGTGCCGGTGCCGTTAATCCCTTACCGCCGCATTACGAGGTCCTTTAGCGGATCCCGGTAAGGGCGGCTGGTTTTACCAGGCACCCTTAGTGGGAGCCGCTAAAGGACCAGCATGCTAACAACGGGCCCGTTATTAATGGGCCCGTTGTTAGCATGGTCCCCATTCCCATTGAGACCTATGGGGGCTCGAATGGGGATGGGTTCCCTGAATGGGGAAATACCGGGTCCTCCCAGGTTGGAATGGGTCGGTAATTCAGGGAACCCGGACTTGGTATACAGTAAGGGGGTAGCCATGGCGCTAACAGACCCTCGTAATGACCCCCTCTGATGTTAGTGGAGCAGTGCTTCGGAAAAGTGAACCTGTGATTTTCCCAACATCTTCCATTTATTTGTCTCCGCCAACCAGTGGAACCACTTTCCGAGTTCTAGTACCACGCTCACAGACTCATGGTTCTGCCTCGTTCGATTTGGCTCTACCAATCAGTGGTCCAATAATGTCTCAGCCATTGCATCATGTTTCTCCTTTTAGTAACCTCTTGCCCCATCGTAGAAGGATGTAGGGTAGTGTTGCGGCATGTGCTTATTCATGTCATTCACCACTATCACTACCACGTCCTCACGCTCACACCGACTGACAAAGGTCACACAGCACACTGAATGTGTCTACATTTTTCATCCCTCTGTCTCCCCTGCCATCGCTCTGTCTCATCTGTTCTGCCCAAATGGCACCACACCCTGAATTCTACTATTACCAACAGGAGACTGCACTTCTGGTGTTGTGAAGTGGCCCTATAAGTTAATAGTGCTACTTGGTCAGACTTTGCTATGGGGGTCAGACTGACTCAGAAGCAGAGGGGTTGGGGTCACTTGCTAGAGGATGGCTGGAGGCGAGCTGGAGAACCATCTGACACTCCCCTGTAGCCACCATAACCACTGCAGCAGGGTGCTGCGCTAGCTGCATCCGTGGCATATGATGTGCACACTTTGAACACATCATTCTGCATAAGACTACAGCAATTGCACTTAAAGAACTGCTCAAGACATTCTTACTTGTACCCAGATGAACTGTTTATAGCAGAAGTTTCCTATTGCACTTCCTGCCTTCCTCTAGCAGGCAATGCTGCAGTGGTCCCAGACTCCTTGTCCTGAACAGGATTTTGGGTGCCAGGGCACTGACTAAATTATGGGCCCTAGCCGAACTAAAGAAATAAGGGACTCAGAAGCTCTGGACCTGCCCTTCCCCACCCCCCCACACCCACCAGTCTGATCACAACCCAAATCAGCAGTCAAAATAGCCATGGGTTTGCCCATGAAGTTACATAACACCCTCAGGTTGAAATCAGAATAATAAACCAGTGGAATTTTGACAATGAGCATTCCTGTCTTCTCGCATGCGTACAGGACCCCTTTTACCAAGAGCAGCCACAAGGAAGGTATACAGGCTGCAGTACAGATGCCGGAAATAGATCAATAGATCCATGAAACAGGCATACATGCCGCAGCATTGTAAGAGAACTCAGTTTAGCAGCCTCACACAATGAAAGGTGCTCAAGCATGGATACAGGAGACAGAATGGAAACAATGGGGAAAGCACACATACCATAGCTTAGAGAGCAGGTGCGGAGGAGACACCACCAAGATAGTGCACATATGTTCACATAGTCTAGGATTAGAAGGCGGCTGTCATTTTCAAGTGGTGTTGCCATTAGTGAGCAAAGACACTGTAAAGGAGGTCCCAAATAAAGCCTGCACTCCGATTGCCCATTTTGAAGTAGCAGGAACGTTCACACCAAATGTATGATGAGCAAATAAACCAGCAGAGAGCCGCATTTGGGTTCTGCACAGTACCCATCAGAACAGCAACACCTATTGAAGTACCATTACCCAGACAACCATGGACATCCATTGAGAAAACCCTACTAACAAATGAGACGAAATGAAGATTGCCTAAGTACCGTCCCAGAAGAAACCAAAAAGGCCTTAATGGAAGACGAATGGTGATGTCACGAGAGCCCGGACAAACTCACAGATAGAACAAATGATGAACCAAGAATGACACAAAGACACGAAACGCCCTGAAAAAAGAGATTGTGAGCTTAAAGTGATAGAAAGCTATCAAAGCATAAGAGATTTAAGCTGTAAGCAAAATGAATACAATCGATCAGTTTACGCCTGAACATATGCTTGGAACCGCAAGAAAGCTAAGAAAACAGTGCAGCTTGCTATGCTAAGTAGACGAATAGCGCGACAAGCACCATTATACATAATCTACCTCAAAACGAAGCACAGTATTATAAGTGCAATTCCACTTTGCACGAAAAGCCAAATCAACTAAGGTTACTAAAGGCCAACAAGACAAGATTCATATTCTAGCAAAATGAGAAGAGATGGCTGAATCGAAACTCAGCAGATGCAACTCGTGCCAGGAGAGCCAAGGTCATACCAATAGAAGGAACGTACAGTAGCTACATCTAATTGAAACTTAAGAACAGAATATCCTGTCCTTCAAAGGTCAAGATAAGGAAGCGTAGGCAGGTGGCAAGTCGAATAAGAATTAAATGCACAAATTGAGAGAAACTAGGCAAATTCATGGTGTCTGCATCACGTGACCATCCGAGCGACGAGAAGCACGAGTTCACACCTACGAGAGAAGATGCAGTTTCGAGGCCAACCACAGTAACATAATTGACACATAGTTGTTGAAGTGATGATTGATGGTAACCTTAATTGGAGGAAGGCAGGGTAGCTGAGGGGGAAACCTGCATCTGTCTGACCATTCTGCGTGCTGCTAAGCAAAGTGGAAATTTATGCATGGGGTTGGTGCCAACCCAATCACAATGGACCAAATAATCTAGGGTCCTATAGTTAGTAGAACCAATGGGACGTTGTACTTTTAGTGACATCTACAGTAGTCATTTTTGAAGGAAGGGCTTAGACGCCCACCTGACAGTATTTACCCAATCCCCTCACTCCGTTACCATATACAGATATAGTACCTATATTAAAGTAACCTTTTCCTAGCCAATAGAATTGCATGTTAACTTTTAAGTGTAGCACGTCATTATGACGAGTTTTGAGTATAAATGTCACTGTTTGTATGAAGTTCATTGGAGTTGAAGCGAGACGGACTATTGCATCACTGCTGATTGCCATGACTCCTCGTTTTTTGTACTTGTCATTAAACAGACTCCCTTTGCCAAACTATTGAGTTGCCCTTATTGATTGGTGTTGGAGTAATTAATCTGCACGCCCATCCATCTCAAGATGCAGCTATCTCATCTTAAAGTACTTTGGAGCAAACTTCGGCTCTATTGGCCGGCCGGGGGTCTCCTGAGTACAACACAAATCATCTTGTGTTGGGCTGTACATGGATAGTCAGCATATTATATATGAAGCAACACCAATGCCAGTTTAATCATGAGTGAAGCTTTTTTCAAGCACATACCCCGAGAAATAAATCACTGTTAGTGGCTGACAATTTCGAAATATTAGCTCTGGCAAGTTACATAGGCTGGGAACCATGTGATTAAAAGAGTTGCACAGGATCACACACTTTAGCTAATAAGTGAAGCTGGGATTTGTTTTCAGACTGTAATTTCTGCACTTGACCACACTATTTCCTAGTTCTTGTGATACGGTAACGTACAATTATTTGTGATTGATTGACTTTCCTTTGCAAAAATAATATCCTGTTTTGTAGTGCTGATTTCAAAAGTATAGACATCGCGTAATAACTCAACATGACAGTAGATTATATATATTTTTTAACTTTTCTGAACATTTATGCAAAAGGAGAATGATTATAACTTCATTTCCTCCCCCAAAGAGATACATGAGTTCTGGAATATTAATTGAAGATAGTCTAGACATTTAATTTGGGTTTTACTACTGGAATTGAAAGGTTTCACTCAATATACCGACCTATGGATTTTAATTCATTACGTGCAGATGAACATTTGAAAATTCACAACAAGGTAAACTGCTTTTGTATCTAATAAACAGGCCTCAACATATGCTACCCAGAGTCCTGCGACATTTGGTTTTCTCTCTTCTGTCTACAATCCCTTCCACTCAAATTGCCCACATGAAGAGATAGAGTAGGCCATATCCTAAACAATGCAGCACAAATGTGAGCGTACATGCTATTTATAGAAGACAGCACAGAGCGCGGCAGTGAGATAAGGTGATTGGCTCGATAATCTCTATATCTTTCTGTGGCAATGCTTTGATATGAGCTTCAGCACTTTAGTTCCATGGACTTGAATTTGGCTACCTAGTCACCTCGAATGGCTAACACTTCATGCTTTTCACTGGGGGTGGAGACCAGTTGTTACAACCCTCGTTTAGAGGAACCATGCTCTAGACATGCATCATAATGATGTCATGTTAGTTTTCATAACCAGAGCTATCTGGTGCAGGTCCATTGTTTTGTAGCTCAGGAGATGTTGCTATCACCCAGGAATATATGCATGCACACAGGCTCAATAACATCAACCTCTGACAGAGGACATGTGCAGTCGGCTTAGCTGCAATGTTGTACTGTGATCGAGCACACACACACAGAGCTCTAGAATGCGTGCTTAACACACTGAACCCTAGTGGCACTCAAATGCATTCATTTGCGTTTCAACCTTGGTAATTGCAGAAGTGCAATATATTCCCCACAGAAATGCAAAAACGCTACACGCTCGAAGCTATAATGAACATAGAACCGGATCTACTATAGTGAACGAAGAATGCAGGAGAGGAATATTTGATCAGGTTCAAACATACTTATTAAAAACCGGTAGACAGCAGACTTAGAGACATAGCGTGTGATTTCTGTTTTCTAGAAAATAGACACTGCTCTCTTTGAATAGGTCAGCCATGAGGACCACCTCACAAGGCGGGCCAGGGGCATGTGTCCTTTCGGCGCTCCCATACCAATGTGTCTTTGCTGGGTGCTGGTGGACCATCTCTTGCTCCTCTGCCTGCTACCCTTTGTTCTTCTGCATCACACCACCCTCTTTCCATTCTGCCCCTCGTCTCACAGCACCCTGTAATCACTTCTCACTGCAGGTCTGGGACTAACACCTCCCAGATCTGCACTCAGGAGGATAGCTCAGTGGCAATGTGCTCACCATGGAAACAAGAGGACACAGAGCAACACAGGTTCGATCCCCGGGTCCGCGCTTAGAAACCTCTGGGTGTTAAGCACGTTATAGATAACCTATCATATCATATCACCTCCTGCCTACATATTCCGAGTTCAAGGACTTATTCATTTCCTCAGGTACTCCCTGAGGGACTCTCTCTCTTCCACAGCTTCCTTCAGATTGGTAACCACATCCTCCTTCTCTTTATGCCACATCTGCCTCCTCATGCTCTGTCTCCTCATTCTTCATTCCCCCTCTCCTCTACCACCCTCACCCCATCAGACATTGTCTTCCGTCCTCAGCCACTGTTTTCGCCACCTCACACTGCATGCACACATACCAAGTGCACCCAAGCACTATCTGCTACACTACCCTCTCCACTGACATGGACCATAGTGCCAAAGGGCGTTCAACCCACAGCGCTTTGAGATCATACCAATGGTACATAAGGCACTATACAAATGCACAATAGCCTAACCTAACCCCTGTCTGCCTCTTCTTCACGGGGTCTGTCTGCCCCTACTGGCAGACTCCCTAAAAATCTGACACAGAGGAGGCAGAGTCCCGCGCCTCATCTTCGACACCCGGCACGCTCCCCAAACAAAAGGATGTGCTGCCTAAGGTCCTAATTTGTAAAACACAAAACCAGTGACAAATACAAAGGGATTTTTGCAAGACTCACACAAAGGGTTCTTTAAACGCACAAGCAGAAGGGTCGGTGACTGAGCACAGCACTGGGAGACTTCCCAGATGTTGTTTAAACTTATTTTCTTTCTAATAAGGGATTCAAGTTTAAACAAGGCGATTAGAAAGGGAACATAAGGAACACATACAAAGACACAAGTGGATGAAACAGGGATCAAGAAACACCAATAACACACATCTAACAAAAGCTCTCCTGTACCTACAAATCACTCCAATCGTCTCTATAACCACACATTTGAGAGCCTTTCATGTCATTTCTTAACCTCACAACCAGCAAAACCCACAAAGGAAGCAGTAAGCAAGCTCAGCCATTTAATGGCACCTCAAATCAATTTTAGAATGGCTCATGGCCCCCGATTGGCTAATTAAACTCCACTCTCCGGTCTCGGGACTTGCAATTGAACGGCAGGCTTCAAACGCTGCCCTCGTGATTCTCATTGGAGTTCGACCTTTCCAAAGGGCACATTTCGGGAATCTTGAGCACCTCTACACAGCACAGATATATCAGTTGAAATGATCACTTGGCCCAGAATGAACTCTGCTTAACTCAATGCATAGGCTTCCAACTCGAATACAGTACAGACAGAGCCGGCCTTGGGGGGTGGGGGGGGGAGGGGTGAGCCGGCGTTGTGGGAGAAGGTGCAGCAGGCGGCCTTTTACTGTGAAATGTGCCCAGAGTGGCGGGTGCATTTAAATGCACCCCTCAGTCACAGGCACTTTTCATAAGAAAAGGCGCCATTGGCCCCAACCATGCCAGCTCGGGGGAGTCTTTCAAGGGCTCCCCCGAGCTGGCTTGGTGGCAGACGCCTCAATGCCATTGAATTAAGCCGCGGCGGCAGGCTCATTCAGTGACAATGGGGTGCTAACGAGCCCTATTTAACCTTAGCCAGAGCGACGTTAAAACATTTTTTTTAAAAAAGTTGCCCATCCTGGCCCCGCCCCCTTTCACCCCGCCCCATGTTAACCAAGGGCGTGCCGTGGCCGAGGGGGGGTGCCATTTCGCCCAGGGCGCTGCTGCTCTTAAGTCCGGCCCTGAGTACAGAGACCATTATAGACTACATGTCCCTGACTACCCCCTGAATTAATCAATACAGGGTTGTTAAATGGCACTCGGTTTTTCTCGGTACAGATCCCTGAGGAGAAAGGCATTTTACAGATTGACGCTGCTAGAGGGCTGACTTTATGTCCCAAAATGTGCTCTGCCTCACTCGAGATGCTCAAAAATGGAAGGGAAAGGTAGGGGAAACGAAAGGGAATGGAAAGGAAGAGAAGGGAGAAGGGAAGGGAAGGGAATGGAAGGAAAGGGAAAGGAAGAGAATGGAGAAGGGAAAGAAGGGGATTCAAGCGAAGGAAAGGGTTGGGTGGAGTCAAAGGGAAGGTGAATAGAAGGGAGTGAGGGATGAAAGGACGGCGCTTGGTCATAAACATGTATATTGGAACATAAGAGTCTTCATTGCCTACTTAAAAAAATCACCTTCAGATTGAGGAGCAGCACACGGCAATTCTCACCTCGCTGAGAACCAATTAAAACACTAAAACCTAGAAGGTTTTGATGCCAAAATTACTTTTAAAATTATATCTTTCTCATTGATTATTTCTCTTTGGCGTCTTTCCAACCGATTTCGTTTTTGATTTTATTTCATGATCTGTATTTGCAATAATGCCTTTTCCATAATTACTTTCATTCTGCATTTTACTCTTTATTTGCTCTTTTTGTTATTGTCTGTCGATGATGGACGTTCGCCCTCCTTGAGTGTTTCAAAATGTATTCATGGTTTCATAACAGTGATTTTTTCTTGCAAGACATTTTTCGAGCAATATGTTCAAGAGAGGCGTTATTTCACATGTTAGGTTCTGAAGGGTTTCCACGTGTTGTCAGCCAAGGGCAGCATGGTGCTCAAGTTATCATTATAGTCAATGCATAAGGCCTGCGTGGAGCGGGCACTGACAGTCCAATATTGCAAGTATTGTGAAAGATTGACTTAAGCAAAGGGCTTGTATCACATTTTAAAAGTGAGTAAAGTGCTCACTAAAGGGATAGGGGAGAGGCAGATGCTAAACATGTGGTATCGTTGGGAAGGGGCTGCAAGTGCCCAAGTCCTGTGTGCTGGTGGGCTTCTAGGGATTTAGCAGAGATTCCTGAGGATATACTATCCAGAAGAGGGAGCCCAAGATCTGAGGGGCTAAATGTGCTTGGGGGAATGTTACCCGCTGATTTGGGTGTGTGACATAGGACTAATGATGGAAGCTTAGTGGTAGCTCCATTAAGGCATGTGGTATTGGAGAGCCTTTCTGCTTCCAACGGTGGGGGATGGTGTGTGGTGGTAGGAGATTTTAGAGGGTAGCCGGTTAGTTCAGCGGAGTTGGCAAATGGGAGCAGGGGGTGGGGGGTGGGATGTTGTGTGCGAATAGCATCACATTTTGGCTGTCCTCCAGGAGTGGGGTACAATGTGTCTGCCGGTGAAGTGAATTGGCAGTTTGTCGTGCAAGTTTGAAGCAATGATCGTTGAATTCCATTTTGGTTGCGCAGAGCCCAAGTTAAGGGAGCCTGGTTCCCATAGGTTTGTCGGCGGGATGCATATAAGTCGCTGGGCATTTCTTTGGTGTTAAAGGTCAATCTTTGCAAGCCCCGTGTGGTGGGAGAGCTTGGACGGAACGCTCCGGGAAAATATCTAGGCACTCAACATGGCTGTCTCAAAAACATGAAACTTAAGGGAATCCATGGCAAGCTTTGCCTTTAGTCAAGAGTTTGGTGATCAGGTGTTTCCGTATCCACACCTGGTCCTGTTGGCTCTGGTGATCTAATGATCTGATCCAGTCCATGGGACGCGTGTGGCTCTTTATAAGAAGACAGCAATGCGGCATAAAAGCAGGGGTGTTGAGCCCGGAAAGTAATAATCATATGAAATTGATGGCCTTTTTTCAAAAGAACACTCAGGAAGCTGCCACATCAAGCACGCAGCATCCTGTGAAGTGTGCATTCCATTGGCCTCATCATTCGTAGGATTTGGCATTCACCGTCGATTCTTCCTAAATGTGGGATTGTGTTGAACGAGCCGGGCAGCTTGGCAGTTCCCCGGTGCCCAGTGGAAGCAGCATATAATTTCTTGACACACAGATGACTCCCTTTGTGTAAGTGCAATGCACATCAAAGCAGCACTAAGACCTTTTCCATCCTCTTGCCCGGTTGCTCAGCCTTCTTTCCTCCTAAAAGCTTTTAAGGGTTGGCACGCAGCGGCTTCCTTCTTCTAAGCTGCCCTTTTTACTCCAAGGGACCACTGTTCGAGCGATAAGCATGCCCATGTTCACCGCTCCATGATTTGATGGTGAGGTGCCAACGCAGCGCAAAGTCAATAGAGGCAGGCTTAGACTCATGACCTTGGCATGGAATCTACCTCACCTGCTTGATCCGCAGTGCTGGCGCCCATGGGTACGAAGAACCCTCTGTTCCGGCATCAGAAATGAGAAGACTCAGCAGATGGCGCAACCATGTGGAACCGGAGGACTTTATCACTGCTCGTAGCTGAAACCGCAGAGGGAGTAATTGTGACACTTACAGTATTAATGTTTTGCTTTTTTGGGTGAATTCACATATTAAACATTGTTTTCCCCTTTTTTAGGATTTATGTATAGCTTTGTGGGAAGAAGTTGCAAACCTTTAATTGGAAACCGGTGAACCACCTTGCAGGGAGAACCTTGATGGCCTTCAATTGAACGGGGACGATAGATTGTGAATTCTGATGCTCTCTCCCACTCCCAAAGAAATTGGCAGAAAAACAGGTCATGATATGGACAGAACAAGACCCGCTCATGAAAGTGCCGGGAGGAGGTGTGTGCAATGCGTGTTCTGCGTGTCGGCCTGTGGTTCAGCACCTGAACTACTGACCAGCTGTAGCACACAATTATTGGCTCATGTCTACTCACACTAAGTTACAGCTCCCAGGCTCGGGAAGAGCTGGTGATCATGAATAGTCACCTAAATCCCCAACTCTTCCAATGGGGTGGGCCACTCCTACATACAACCAGGGATGGCTGAAGGTGAGCAGGGGCTTATATAAAAATTATCCTGAGGGCCCCTTGAATGTGTGTTAGTTTAATTAAAGATCCTATTTTTTAGAACCTTGGTTGATTTTATTTTGGTGCCACTGTACTATTGTTGTGTTGCATAGGTGCCAGCTCAAACCTATCGTGAAGCCTATAGCCTGCCATCTGCTCATGTTACCAAAACAGGTGAATGAGGTATACCTGTTGTGCTGTGCCTTTTTCCCCTTCATGATTGGGAGCACTGCTTGTTTAGTAGTAGCGTGGGGCACAGTAGGCGCTTTAGTCACTGCTCACCCCTGTACTATCGAATGCCATTAGTCATTTCGTTACACTGATGGGCAGTGGTTGGATAGAATATAGACTGCCCCTTCAGCTTAGTAAGCAAAAATAAAAGATGTTGCATGCAACGTTAGAAACACTGGGAGGTATTTTGTTTATTTCTGCACAAAGGAACTGAGCATGGACTTCATGAAGGGCCTGAAGCCCAACACGCTTTGTGAGATATGTCATGAAAGACGACTCCCCCGTGCAGGTAAAGTTAGCAAACTTGAAATGCTAAAAAGGATACCAGCATTCCAGAAAGCTAGAATGATGGAGGGATCCAGGGGTTTTTATGTGAAAATGACCCCTGGGAAAAAGACACCAGGTAGGCCATTTATTGTACTACAGCCCTAAAAGCCTTCCCACACATTTTCTAGGACAGGTATTAATTACAATTCTAAATCCTGCCTAGAATAATTGGGGAAAGTGCTTGATTTTCATAGGAGTGCAAATTTGGGGAAATGCCGGCCGGTGGCGACCTTTTCTCAGGTGACTTTATCACTGCATACTGCCAGGGGGGCATGTGGTGATTTTGGGCCCCTGAGTCGGGGATCCATTCTAGTGGGGGCAGCGAAAGAGAAAGTTGATCCCTGCCTTCCTCCCAAAGTGCTGCTAGTCAGCTATCCAGACCTCGGGAGTCAGTGAAGTCTGAAGCTTCTGTTATGTCCCAACTCTCAACCAGGACCCAGGGTAGTCTCACTGGGGTCGACGTGGATGCTACGGAGCACCTTTGAGAGCTACGGAGGGAGGCATGGATGAGGCACAGAAACAGAGCGACTTAGCAGAACTATCAGACCAGAAGCAGAGGGATCAGATGATGCTGGCCATGTGCCCGCTAGAACTTGAGAAAAGGGAGGCCTACAGATCGTATTCTGAGGGGGAAGAGATGTATTTATGGTGGTTACACCCAAGGAAAGCCTAATCTTCACATCGCTAAGAGCCTAGTTCAACCCCATGAGGTAGAGAAAAACATCTTCGATTTGTTTGAGGCACTGGTGTTAGCATTCCAGCTTCAGGATGTGAAAGAAACATTTCAGAGTGCAGAGTCACTTACTCACACAGGAAACTCATATCATCATTTAGCTGGCTCCCGAGAATAAGCCCATTTATTCCACAATAAAGGCCACCATCCTCAAAATGTTCTGCAAGACCCCAGGCTAACAAGTAAAGGGGTTTACAGAACTCCTCAAAAGGAGCAATTAAATGTTTGAGGCATTTACACACCAGTCCTTGATGTATCTTAGTGGATGGATCACTGGTAACAAAGTTGACACATTTGAGGGAATGTTTAATTTTATTACGCGTGGGAATATCCATTTGAACTGTAAGGCTGAGTTACACCAGCATGTACTGGACAAGAATATCACAGAACCTATGGAGCCTGCAAAGGCTGCCCTGGGTATGTGAGTACTTGGGCCCATGGAAATTCTCAGAAGAGCACCCACAAACCAGAGGACAAGGTTCATGCTAAAGATAAAATCAAGGAGGGTAAGGGCAAAGGTAACCACCCCCTGAAGGGAAATCCCAGCCACATGGCACAACAGCACCCACATAAAAAGAAGGGGGACAGTAGCTCTAACACTAGGGCAACAACCCCTCATCACCCACAGTATGTTTTCTGTGTGGAGAAACTATACCTAAGAATGGAGATTCAGACTGTTAAAGTAGACTGAACATGAGGAGGCCACCACCAGTGTGGGCATCCTAGCAAATGATCTCCCTCTAGGCCAGTGAGTGGCTGAATGTTTCCTTGCGACGCTGATTAAGAAAAGGCACTGGGTCCCCAGGGAAGGGCCCAACCCCTGAAAATACTCAGGTCTTTTTGGAGCACATCTTTGTCAATGAGAACAACGCTCCCATGCGGTTTGACACATCAGCTTGTCAGACCGCTGCAATGCAAAGATGGGTGCAATATGGGAAATATGTCAAAGGCCCAGATTGCAAGGTCAGAGAGTTTATGGGCTTCAGCCAATGCCCATTGGCAATGATTGAGTTTAGCTGTAGGGGAGACGCCTTCATGCACTGCATAGTAGAAAGAAACTCCATTCCTGGTAGGGATTGACCTTACTGATCCCGAAATAATTGCAGTGGTTCCTATATCAAAAGCTACGGAAGCCGCCAGAGAGGAAGTGCTTGATGCCATGGGCCCTGACGTTCTTCCTGCTGGAGAGCCTGAGAGGTACCTGATAGTACCTAGTCTAGATCCCAAGCGAACTGAGGCACCTGCTCCTGTGGGAGAGGGCCCAGTGGCTACTAATGTGCCTAATGCTGCAGCACAGGATTCAGTAATCTCCCGCTTGCCTACTGGCATAGAAAAGGAACCTGAGATGGATGAACAGATGTCTTTGAACCTCAGGGGCCTGACAGAGCTGAATGAGTGGTCCTAAACTGGAGGCTCAAGTCAGGCTGACTTTTGACAGGCGGAGAAGACTGCCCCACTCCAGAGGGCCTGTGGAAGCAAGCGGAGGAACAGGCACAGGGGGAGGATCCTGGGCTGATCAAGGTGTACTAGAAGAATGGTCTCCTGTACCGTGAGCCCAAGAGGTTTGGGCAGAGGCAGACCAGAGATTGGTTGTTGCTCAATGTCACAGAATATTCCCACTGGATGTAGCTCATCACATTCCTTTGGTTAGTCACTTAGGAGTGACCCAGACAGTTGACAGGTTGTCTGCATATTTTACTGACCTCAGGTGGGAGTACCAATGAAGGAATTTGTCTGGAGCTGTGTTGCTTGCCATAACTCTGGTAAGTCAGTAGGGGCAACAAATGCCACCCTAATTCCATTATGAGTGGTTTTGTTGCCTTTTAGAGAGAATACCATTGGACATTTTTAGTTCTTTGAATCCTGAAACCACCGGAGGAAACTGGTACATCTTGGTTGTGGGAGACCATGCCACTCTGTATCCTGAAGCAGCCCCCTTGAAGAGTATCAATGGCCCTGTGGTGCTGAAGGATTTGATATGAATTTTCTCTCATGTGGGGTTCCCCAAAGGACTAATTTCTGACAGGGCTAATACTTCATACGTGTGCATATGAAGGACATATGAGGGGAATGTGGAGTGACTTATACACCTTTCCATCAACAAAGTAATCAAGTTGTTGAGAGAATTACCAAGACCATGAAAGGCATTATATGTGGTTTGGAAGACCACCTGAAAAGAAAGTGTGACATTCTCCTGCTATGCCTGCTGTTTGTCTACAGTGAGGGGCCACAGAACACAGTAGGGTTCAGTCCCTTTGAGCTAATGTTTTAGCATCCTGTTAGAGGTCCCCCAAGTCTGGTTCATGAAGCATGGCAGATGGATTGGGTATTTCATGTCAACCAGCAGAACCTTCATAACAGCAGGGATGACTTGGTGTTGTTTCTGGTGATTGATGGTGAGTCTGAAGAGCAGACAGATCCCCTCCAAGACTAACTACACATAGACACCACATATAGGTCCTTAAAGGGGTGCCAATCTCCTCTCACCTGACAGAACTGCAATTGCAGGACTGCCAGTGGGTGCTACGCCAGTTTGTAAATCTGCACTGACTCCAGGTAGCACACACTGGTGGGTTGATGATATAGACAGGAGACAGTAAGCGGGTGAAGAGTAGAAATAACCGGATGTCTGACCAGGTGAAAGACACCAGAAAGGTGGAATTGTCCAAGATGTTGTGGTTATTGAGGCATCTCATAGCCCATGGGCTGGTCCTGTTGTACTTGTTCCTAAAGCTTCCAGCAATGGGCAGAATGATGTTTGCTTTTGTATGAACTGCAGAGGTCACACTTCTGTGACGTAGATGGATGCACACCCATATCTCATGCATATGAATTTATAGATAGGGTTGCCACTACCAAGTAAATGAGTACCTTTGACTTCATGGCCGGGTACTGGCAGGTTGGAGAGGTCAGCATTTTCCACATCAGGAGGCTCATTTCAGTATCCACGCCTATGCAACAAGAGAATCCTAAGGAGCTGCACTGGGCCATATCTCTACAACAACTGAATGTGGGCATCCAGCATAAACCTGGACTGCTGCACTCCAAATCAGATAGTCTCAGTAGGTACTTTTATCTTGATGATGAGCCCGGCACCAAGAATGGTGGAGCTGAATGATTTTTATCTGGGGACCTTTGACAAAATAGTATCTGTGAGGGTGGGAAGCTGGGGCAGTATTTATTTTTCATTTATAAGACCAGAATTATGTGGGTAATTATGTTTCTGATGGGAAGGTGTGGTAATCAGACACTTGTTTCGTAAGATTCCATGCCAAGGAAGTAGTGCACCCATATACCGTTGCTGGAGTACAGTCCCCTGACATCCCCCAGGAACTGCTCTGCAGTGGTAGCAGGGCAGGTTTAAAGGTCACATGCTGAAACACAAAGTTCAAAGAAACAGAAGTGGCTTTTGAACCCTCTGAATCTCTGGGTTAAATTCTTGTAACTGTGTAACCCAAGGACCTGGTTTCACCCTAATATCTAAATATAAGCCATGTCTGGTTACAACATGGTGTCTACTGACAATACACAATTATACAGCCACAAACATTGGATGTCATATTATTTTCAGCTTGGAGAGGTGACACATTCATGAGAGGGCTGGGAGTGTACTAGCTGTTTGGCCTGGGTGTACTCAGAGCTATCACGTGGGACCCTGGACAGGAAGTTTCTTTTTTCATCTCCTGAGCAGAGGAAACACTTTTGTCCAGGGCCCAAGAACCCTCCCTTTGAGGTCCTCTGGGAACTGATGCTTTAAAGACAGTTCTGCCATGAAAATTGCCCTATCACACCAGGGTGCTGATTAATGGAGCATTTTTGAAGTAGGCAGACAAAGGAAGGGGGTGGTTCACAGTAGCCCAGAGGAGAGCTCCTGTCTACAGAGGGATCTCACCATATTGGATTCTGCTATGGCTACCAGAATGTCCTTCTCCCTCCCCACTTCCTATGGTCAAAGCACTCTAGCTATGACATCAGCAGGCAAAGGACAATTGTTATAGTAGCCTGAATTGGCCACTTGAGAAGAGGCTTGCTCTGGACCAATCTACTGTAGCATTTTGCCTATCTATGGTGGAAAGCCTCCCCTAAATTCATTCATCTATGGATTTCAAGTCATGAAGGATTTATTTATTTATTTATTTATGATTTGTAGAGCACGAACTGTGGCCTGGAGTTCTGTTGGGGATAGTCTATTCCAAAGTCCTCTGTCATAGAGTTGAAAACAGAAGGCTCCATGGAAGTCAAAGTTCTTCTCCCTATACATTCCATTGGCACATTTTGGGTGAAACCGCTGCGTGGACAAAACATACTTCAACTGAGGCACTGGTAACCAGGACGCTTTCACTAAAGGTGACAGAAACCCTGGAAGCGCCCTCTACAAAAATGAATTTACGGATTGGGAACGGCAGAAGAAATGACTCATCTAACAGTCAGAGACTCCAGACTTGGACTTTCTGAAACAAACCCAGAGGTCAAGGAACAACCCCGGCCTTAGTTCCTGTCTGGAACCACTTGTGAGCTACATTGAGCTGGACATAGCCTTGCCCATCACAAGTTCTTTCGTGCTACCTGGCTGTTCCAATCTTCTCCACCAGCCAACCACAGGGTCTTTACCAGAGGAAGCTTCTAAGTGTATGCCTCATCACTGTTGAGCCCTCAGATCTAAAGGTATTTGAAGTGGTCCTTTCCCCTGGCCTGGCTCGTAGTGCCATAGTGACTACCAAGGCCCCCTTCACTACATTTTCAAAGGCATCTTCACAAACTTGACATTTTGGAACTGGAATCTTTGCCCGAGCACCCCTATCTTCTAAACCAGAGCGTCCTTTGGTTTAAAGTCTGCTTTCTCTGTGTGTGTTTTCCTTATAGAGGTGGGCCATTAGTGTTTTTATTTGCTATGTGCATTTTTGTTAGCTTAATTAAAGATCCTATTTTTATAGATCTTTGGTTGGACATTCTTTTGTTTTGGTAGCACAGTACTATTTCTGTTTGTGTTGCATCTGTGGCAGCTCACACTCCTCCTGAAGACATAGCATGGCCTCAGCCGGACCTACCACACCTTTATGATTGGGATAACTGAGGTGCTTAAGCCTCTACTATCCCTGTACTCCTGCAGAGCAGCACTCATTTTTTCAGATCCACATCTTCCTTAAAAATCGAAAGTTGCCATACTGTAGGGTGTATAGGTCAGACAATGACATAAACACACACACGCGCACACGTACACACACACACAAACACACACACACACACATTGTTTGGCTCAAATATAGAGAGTCATCCCAAATTCGGCGTAACATTTCATTTATACATCACAAGAGCAACATACATACACTTCTAAGAAAATGGCCTCTCTAGCATCCCCTGACTTATCTCACTTCGCCTTCCCTGCTCTTAGCATCAACAACTGACCAAGCGGGTACATCACCCTTCTCATAATACATGCCCCAGAACAACACGTATGATTTTCAAACAGCATCAGGAGCAGTCTGTCACCACATACCTATACTATGACACCAGATTTGACTCTCTCTGTCCCACAGAAAATGGGCCTCGGCAGCAAAAGACTGGTATCTGCCCACCTAACTCATCTGGTCCAAACCTCAACAACCCTATCCAACTATAGACCTTATTATCACATTGTGCCATTAATATTCTGAGACCAGTTCACAGCAACCCTGTGCATCAAACCAGAACACATAACTACTCAACCTCGACTCAGCAAGTGCTACTTCTTAGATATGACTGATTGGTGGCAGAGCCATCAATGTGCAATCTTTTGTCATCTCCACAGTGTAATGCTGAAGCAATCTACTGTACATTATTAGCCTATTTGACCAAAAACAATTGACCTAATGACCAATTTGATAGAATTTTGCATGGGTGATTTGGCCTGCGGGGCAATTTGGTCGCATATATTGCATAGTAACAACCCTGTAGAGTGGGAGTTGTAGGGGTTTCCCCGCTCCCCTTCCTTAAAATTGGTGGCGCAGTACAGAAAAAATGTAATTACTAATGCATGGGCATTTAAATCGGCCCAGAGCAGATAAATTGCGGTCAGTTTGTCGCAATCAAAATAATTTCCTTCAAACACACCCAAATCGACTGTACTAGGTACTGCATTCTAAAATTCTATGCCGTGTGACTCTTCCTGCATGCACAGAGGCATAGTGCAAAATGGAATGCTGTGAGTGCATGCTCTTTGAGGGCAGGCGGGTTCCATGTATGACATGCATATATAGTGTTGAAAGCAGCAAGTGAGGGGTACGGAATCCCAGTAGACACATCCTAAAAGATTTCATTCACAAAAGGAAATTCCCACGCTGCACAGCATGGGGTGCTGGAGCACTATGGCAGGAAATGCCTATGCAATGTCCAGAGAAACCAAATGTATTGGCTATGTCAGTTGTTGTTTCCCAAGCTGGAAGCAAAGGAGTTTTGAGTCTGCAAAATATACCCTCCTAATCGGATGTTCATGGGGTTCGTACTTAATGCTTTGCTTGTTATGCTGCTGGGATTTAAAGCACCATGCACCACTACCATTTGCAAGGTCTCCAGGAGCTCTGGCGGATCTGAAAGAGATGGGGATTAGGTTAATGGGGAGAGAGGGAAAATGTAAGATAGCGTTGCTGTTCTATCTATAACTGGAAACAGGAATTACCCCGAGGAATGCATGTGGGCCTGTTTCTGGTTGCTCTTCATTGAGAGCATAGAGGCATTTGTGTCTAGAAGGGGGTTTTGTGTGCCCAGGGTGCGAGGCTGCATTGTCCAGTTGTATTGAATGTTGGGTGCATATGTGTGGTGTTCTGGTGTTTTATGTCTGTTGGGAGGGATATTACATTACCATGTGTGAGTGGTTTAGTAGATCAGTGTGTCATGAGTATGTTCACAGAAGGTGAGAATGTTGGCTTGAGATGGTAAATGGAGAGTCCATTTGGCAATTTAGGGAATACATCTGATGAGTGCAATGCAATGTTTCTGTGTGGTGTCACTTGGATGACATCTTTGTGGTGGTTGCCTTAAATTGGGGTGCTTTTGAGAAGACATCCTGGGGCATCCTGGTATGGGCTGGTACCGCTGGAAGTGTGGGTTACAGTGTTGAAAGCTGCTGAGAAGTCTAGGAGTATATCGGCCAGGTAAAAGTTCCAGAAGCTTCTCAAGAACCTCCTTTTCTCTTCTTCCTTCCCTCTCCCCTAAAGTCCCCCTCTGCTGCCTTTTGACTGGGTGCCCGGTTCCTTCTGAGTCTTACAGGGCACCAGGTCCACCTTGCCCAGTTTACCTCAGCACTTCGTTCTCCCCTGCCCCCACCCTCCAAAACCCACACTTGCCCTACCGAGCTATCTCCCCTGTACTAGCCTAGTGGGGCCTACTCCCCTACTTAGCCCGATTCAGCCCTATCCTCACACTTAGCATGTGGACCCTCAGTCCCCCCACCCCCTATCCCCTGCACTTCTTGTTACTGCACTTGCACAATCCAAATGACACAAGGCCTAGAAGGGGACTGTTTTTGTTATTCTTCATCCCTGTCCCTCCCTTGCTTTTGTCTTGTTGCGCCTTGAAACACCATTTGCTGTATAGGTGCATTATAAATACCCAATAAATAAATACAATACATAATAATGGAGTCTGTATTGCTCTGAAGGTTGTCCCAAATGGATAAAAGTGATGATTACCTCCCCCTAATTGGTCTCACTCTTATTTGGGCCTAGTCTAGGATCTATCCCTCTTGAATAATTTATGATTTTGCCCCAACAATGAATAAACATAACATATTGAAATAATTCTATCTACTCTAATTTTGTTTTTCTTGAGGCACATTTTGACACTGAGAGGGCTACTTATTAGACAATCTTCTGTCTAGTGCAGAAACAGGAGGTTGGGAATTTCAACACTTGTATAGTTCCATGCTTGAGAGAGCATTAGCTAATATTGACCGAGTCAGAAAAGGCAATCCCTCAGGCAACTTGTTTGCCTGACCCCAATCCAACATGGCCAACAGTGTTATGTGTTTCCTCCATGTTACAAACCCATGCAGTCGGCAGTACTGTGCCTGGATTCCCCAGCTCCCAGCTAAAAGTGCGCACAAGCTTCCTGCCCATTTGAGCAATGCTGCAGCAAGCAGGTACACAGAAAAGCACTCACCCTCCATTGTGATTGGCCAATGAAAGGCAGACATTGGCTATTCAGGTTAAAGTGGGTGGTGTTGTTCCAATGCTCTTCGCATCCACCAGAATCCCGAAATTCCAACCTCTTCATCAGAGGACGAGAGAAGATTGATTGATTGTTTGATTGGTTATTTATTATGCACCAATACACACATGTTTCAAGATGCAACAAGGCAAAGGAGGGGTAACAAAGGGAGGACATGACAATGATCTTACTTCGCTGGTAAGATAGCTAAGCGGGTTGAGCGCTCGCTGCTGCTGCGATCTGAGCGTGACCTACAGGTTGCAAGTTCGAAACCCGGCAAGGCCAACTCAGCCTTTCATCCTTCCGAGGTCGATAAATGAGTACCAATTTCTGTTGGGTGATATTGTATGTAAATATGTGCTCTGAACAGCACTTTGGATTAAGGCACTATATAAATAACACTTGATTATCATTACCATTACTAGGCCTTGTGTCATGGAGATCGTGCAAGTGTGCAAACAAGAAGTGCAGGGGAGAGGGTACAGGGAGAAGTGCAGCCAGAGCAGCAGGGCCATACGTTAAGTGCTAGGAGGCTGGGACTACAGCCCGGTAGTGCAAGGTTAGTCAGGAGGCAGTGCAAGTAGGGCCAGGTGGCAAGTGCTGGGGACTGGTCAGGGGCGCGTTGGTGTCCCTTAAGACTGAGTGGACAGCCAGGCAGCCAGTCAGCAGACAGAGCAGTAGCAAAGGAAGGTTAGCCGGGTAGAAGGAGAGAGAAAGATTAGGGAAAAAAGGAGTTTCCAGAACTTGAGGAGGTCTGGCTCAAGGTGGAGAGAGGCAGGGAGGACATTCCAGAGGGAGGCCCATGCAGAGGCGAGGAGAGTTCTACCGCCCAATCTCTGCTTGAGAGTTAGAAGTAGACAAGAAAATGGTTCTAGGAGGAAGGTACTTAGGAAGAGAGAGTTGAAGGTAGTAAGGGCTACTGCCCCAAAAAGCCTTGTGAATGATGCAGAGGGTCTTAGACTTGCTTGATCCTTGCAGCCACCTTTAGCCAGTGGAGGTATTTCAGGGCCAGAGAGATGCAGTACCTGGGCCTGAGGCCAAGGATAAGTCTTGCGGTCCTGTTCTGAATATGAGTTGAAGAGGGCGAAGAGTGGAGGTGGGCAGATTGAGAAAGAGGCTTTTGAAGCAGTCCAGCTTTGAGAGATCAGAGTTCTGTAGACAGTGAGCTTCTGGGGAAGGTGATAAAAGGGAGCATATCTTTGATGAGGTACAGCTGGAAGTGGGCCTTCTTGGCAAGGTATGTGATGTGTGGAGAGAAGGAGAGTGTGGAGTCTAAGATCACTCCAAGGTTTTTTGCCTCACAAGAGGGTGAGGGCAGAGGGGCAAAGGCGGGCAGCCAGAGTGAGAGAGGGAAAGTGGGAGCAGAGGTCTCAATGAGAAGGATCTCAGTCTTGCTGGTGTTGAAGCAGAGATCATTAGAGGTGTACCATGACTGAATAGCAGATAGACAGTCAGGGATGAGCAAGGAGGAGGTGGAGGGCAACAATGATAGCCTGAAAGAGAGCTGCGTTTCATCCGCATAACACTGAAAGTTAGAAGTGAAGGTAGAGTTCAGGAGGGCCAAAGTAGCCAGATAGATGTTGAAAAGCCAGGGGGAGAGGATAGAGTTCTGGGGAACACCACATGTAGAGAGGGAGGTGGTGAAAAAGGAACCAAGCTGGACCTGGGCGGGTAGGTCCAGAAGAAAAGAGGTCAGCCAAGACAGAGCCTGATCCATGATGCAAAGGGTCTTGTGGAGATGAATAATCTGAATGTTGTGGTTGACCATGTCAAAAGCAGAGGAAAGATTGAGGAGAATGAGGGTAGAGGGAGAACTAGAGTCAAGATTAGAGAGCAGATCTTCATGGGTGCTCAGGAGTGCAGTGTCCCTGCCTCTGGCTGCTCTGAGGCCAGACTGATGGTCGTGGAGACAACCAACAGATTCAGTGTGGAGGGTTGGCTGAGAGATAGCCAATTTCCCCAGGCGTTTGCCCAGGAAAGGAGTGATAGAGATCGGCAATAGTTTGTCATAATGGAGGGAATCGGCAGAAGGATTTTGTAGTAGGCTATGCACAAGGGAGTGCTTGAGAAGAGAGTGGAAAGTACCAGTGGAGAAGGAGTGATTACAGAAATCGCCAAGGCTGGAGCGAGAGAACTAATTAGATTGCAATCCCAGAGTCTAGGCAGTGCCTCTGATCATATGCATCTTTGTTAAACAATTTACTTAGTGACTGCTATGTCCTATCTGGATGGATAGCTCACAGGTTAAATACTCAAATCTGACATAAAGCAAGCCTGCACTTCACAAGTGCGCATGCCTACAGAGCATCCTTTGGAAGTTGCCCCCACCCTGGACCCCCACTGGCACCCAGTGCATTCCCAGTGTGCCCCCTAGCCTTCCGCTGGTGCCCTAGTATCCTCCCCCGGCATCAAAAGCTGCCACTGCTACCGCTGACTGGCTGCGGTAGGAGTAACACCAACACTTTGCCAAATAAAAAAGGACACTCTGGCTGCATATCACTGTATATAGCACCTCTGTTCATTGAAAGAAAAGCCAATGCATTTTGTGCCTCAAGGCACTTTCCAAGGCTCAAACAAGCTTAGCTACTATTACAGCACATAGATGGATGAAGCCATATATATATATGTATTAAAACCTGATATTATTCCTCCACTCCTGTCGGATGTTGGATAGCAATACAATTGGTTTGCACTAAAACAAGCCTAAGGGCAAAGGTTGGGTTAAAGGTGTCTGAAAATTACTACCGGAGACAGTAGGTAGTTTAAGCTTTATTCAAAGCGGGCCCATCAGGAGCCTCAATGAGCCACAGCTGCTTTGCTCGCTTGCCAACCGTCATCCCTGTCTCATAAGCCTGCATAGAACGAAGAGCTAAGCTCGTGAGACAGCAACATTCACATAACAATAAACACACGTGCAGATCATTACATATCTCCCTCCCCAACTAACAAGAAGAAAAGAAAACTGTAAGAAAACAGAAATACCCCAAAGAACAACACACACTACTAAACAGGAAATAGGAAAATATATATGCTTACTGGACATAATCACGCATCCAATCAGATTTGTGCTTTTCTCTTGGAAATACATGCACTAGAAATCTCACTCTCTCTCGCCCTGATCCCAGCATTCACTTCCTCATCCACACCTGGGAAGCCCACCACAAACACATGGTTCACTTCAACCTCCTCACTTCCAGCTCATCACACACCTCCTCAACTCTGTTACCCTCTCTATCCTTCAATGCTCCAGCCCTTGCTAACCTACCCTTAGACCACACTTCACCACCTTCCAAAATGACCACTCCTCCCAGCACAGCAGAAATCCTCTTGGGTCCAATAAATTTACTATCAACACACTCGTGTGTAGACCTAGGATTCTTCACCAACACCCAGTCTGCTATTTTCCAATCCCGATCTTTGACACACTCCCTCCTGTCAAATGACTCTTTATTGACACACTGCCGCTGCCTGACGAGCTTCGTAATGGCATCTCTATCAACCACAACCGACCCTGCCAATCCTAGCCAACCTGGACAGTGCCTGGTTCCCGGCTCGCTACCCTTGAGCGACACAAAAGGCGACACCTTTGTGACGTAATGTGGGGTAGTCAAATAACTCCACATCATGTGGTCTACTACTTCTCTCCACGGCTGCCCCGTACACATTGCCAGCTGGATTCCTCCTTTGATGTACCTGTAGGCCCTCTCAAAAAGCCCATTGGCTCTGGGATGATAAAGTGCTGTCCTAGTGTGCTCAATGCCATAGCCTTCCAAAAATGTCCTCATGAACGTGGAAACAAACTGGACGCCATTGTCAGACACAATCTCTGAAGGACACCCTTCCCTGAGGAAAACTCTTTCGAAAAAGAGAACCAAATCCCTAGCTGTCACTTCCCTAGCGGCTTCCCACTCCACCCACTTGGAGTGAAAGTCCACAAGGACAAAAATATACTTGAACCCATCACCTAAACCTGCAACAGGTCCCAAAATGTCCACGGCCAGCTTTTGCCACGGTTGAACTGGAACTGTATTCGGAATCAAAGGAGTCTCACGCACGACCTTGTTTTTGTCTCACATCTGGCAAGAGTTGGAATCTTTTACAAACCTCTCCGCCATCCTGTCCATTCCGGGCCACCAGTAACTGTGTCTCAATTTTCTCTTGATAGCCCCCTCACCAGGATGACCTTGATGCGCCAGTTCCAATAGGGCAATCCTCACACCCTCTGGAGGAACAATGCACCCATATCTTCTCAATCTGCTCCCCACTATGCTCAACTTCCTCTCCAGTACCTCCATCCATCCACAGTCCACCGCTTAATGAACTTTAAATCCTCATCAACAAACTCAGCCTGCTCCCATTCCCCACGGTCCACACTGACCAGCTCATCCACCACACACTCTTCACATCCTTCAACTTGTGCTGCTTGACCCCGTTCAGCAGGCATTCTCGAAAGGCAATCTGCCACAATGTTTTTCCCAGCTGGCAGGTGGCTCACATCAAAATCATATGTCTGAAGGCCAAGGCCCCATCTGCTGATCCTTGGAGAGCCCAATGCCCACCTGCCACTATCGAAGAGCTAAGCTCGTGAGGCAGGGACATTCACATAACAATAAACACACGTGCAGATCATTACAGGGTCCTCTTTTTATGGGACACTGCAAACTTTGTGGACGCGGGTATGGTTGCTTTGAAGGCAAGTTAGTCTGAGACGGCACCATAATGAGCCTTTAATAGGGGTGGGGTCGAATCTATCTGTTATTAAAAGCCCTACTTTGGTCTTTATTGCCAGGGGAAGAGGGCAGAAGCATGCATCTTTCCTTATCCTTACCGTGTGATGATCTTGTGGCTGGGACCCTCTGGCAACATGCCTCTGTCTGTGGGGTGGGCTGCCTCCCCCTCCCTCCCTGTGTCTCAATATTCGCCTTGCCCTCCCCACAGTCTTATCTTCTATGATGTCATCTCACACGAGCCTACACTCTCTCACTCATTTCTCTCTCTCTCCTGAGCACAACACACCCATGGTTTAATGCACCCCTTATCGGAATGTCCTGTCCAAGCTTAGAATTCCTGTTAGGAATGTTGTAATATTTCTCCCTGGTTTGCTTGTTCCACCCACATCTGCCAGCAATACTCCTGTGCAAAAGGAGTTACCGTAAAACTATTAAAAAAATAACAAAAGTACAAAATACTGATAGTAGCGCCAACCAAGCCGTCCCGCAGGCGCCAGCTGTCCTCGAGCAGGCAGCTGTCTGTGGCTGGTATCTAGTGTTTTTCTTCTATTTGTTACGAGTTTTTCATGTAGCCAAGATATTCATCCATATGTGGGTGAGGTAACTACATAACATCTGTGAAACGAAAACAGGAAGCGGACCAGCAACTGCAGAATCCCAAGCACCCCATACACAGCTGTAGGGATGAGGTCCTGTCCTGAGGCCAGTATGATTGCATACAGCGGATTCATGCAACTTTTTGCAAAGTGACTTTGCACTGCCGATAAACACGTTCAGGCGGCCCTGATTCTCACAGAGCGGTGCAAAGTGTATTTTTGCAGTGCAAAGAGCCTTGCACTACAAAAGTACTCTTTGCACTGCCCTAAGTGGTCCTAATTCATGGTGCAAAGAGTACTTTTGCAATGCAAACTCGCTTTGCACCGCAAAAATACCCTTTGCACCGCTCTGTGAATTAGGCCCGGTTCAACTGTTTGTTAGCAGTGCAAAGTCACTTTGCACCGCGCAGAAAGTTCCATGAATTAGCCCTCAATATTGTATTTCAAAAACTGAAGGAATAGAGCTTTCCACAATACGTCACGAGCATCACGGGACAAGATTCTGCCAATCAGACCACAGCTCGAGCAGGCGTTATCAGTTGTTGAATGTTTGTCAGATAAAGAAACTGGACAGATTGCTCCAGTTAAAAGTCAAGAAAGTGGAGAAGATGAAAAGCGTTTGTTGTCTTTTGCACAATTCTGAACATACAATCCCCTGTTTATCGCAAATCATGGGCGTCTCTAGAAATGTATATCAGAGGGTGTACACGTGTGGGCCCAAAGAAAACTTTAGGGGGACACAAAACAGTTAGGGACAACAGACAAAAGTAGTTTAAACAAGTATTTACTTGACAACGCTATGTGCATTTAATTAAAGAATGACATAGTAGTTTGTATTGAGTTTAGGTTTTTATACAGCCATTGCTGGAAATGCACCAGATTTAATGGAGAAACTCTTTCCCAACCCCTCACCTTTGTGAGGCGGGGTGTCAGATTGTCAGTGGTGTGGGCGGGACTGGGAGCAGAGTTAAGCGTCGAATGATGTGCGTTCCCTGAATATAGGATGCTGCCCGCATTGCATAAAAACAAAGCGCATTTTGGGAACATTAGAATGACCACAAACGTTTTAAACATATCTGTGCTAGTAATTCAAACGTTCATTCCTTCTGAGAATGCAATGCACACTTGGCAGGGTGCTCATTTGGCTCTCATTTCTTCTGTCAGAATGGTCACCCCCACACTAAAATGTGTGCATAGCATGAGACATACATACAGCTTTGGACGGCTTCAATGTTTGCGTTTGGGCTGTTGAGCAAAGGACAACTTTCAGATTCAGTTTGTGGTGTAGTTCCATGTCCTGGCTCAACTGCATGCATAGAAACAGCGTGTCTCTATGAGTGCAGCTGAGTGACAGTATGCAAGAAGTGCTGTAACCCCTGCCCCCCTCCAAGTTAAGGAAAGATTTATGCCAGCGAGTGCTGCTCCAGATATGGTGCGACTCAGGGGCAGTTTCCAGACACAGCGTTCAGGAGACTCACAGCGTTTTGACCATGTGTCTACATGGAACGGTGCTGCATTAAGACCGTTTTTGCTGGAGCACAGCTGCGTATTGTTCTGGTCTAATTCCTCACCTGTACACAGCACAAACCTAGCTAGAAAGCAACAAAGGGTTGTACATGGCACTGAGGCTAACATATGTGGTAAGGTGGGGTTACAGTATGTGGCAGGGCATGACCCGACCGTGGGAGTGACCTGTGATGCCGGAACCCATGATTCAATTATGCAATTTCAGAACAGGTTCAACCAAAAAAGGTTTACATAAAGTCTTATACAGCATAAGAGGGAAAGTAAACAGTTGCAAAATGGCAATAAAACATTTTCATAGGCATTTGGGCTTACACGTGTTTCAATGTTTTCATAAGTAAAACCAAGCAGCCTGTGAGCGTGTAGTATGTGCAGGTGGGTGGGCATCCAGCCCAGGTGTACTGTGATAACTCACAGAGAGGAGGCTTCATGCATCCCATGCCTTGACCAACAAGGAACGGAGGACCTCCTCAGCTGGTACTCGGGGGTTGGACGGCTCATTTAAGGACACCTGGTTCTCTGCATGAAGTTCGCATCTTTAAAGGACTTGAGGCACCATAGCCTGTCATTTTTAGAAGATGCAACCTTATATGTGAATGGTTTCCTATACACTGATCATGCTCCTTAAATGTGGCTTCAGGCCTTTATGATCCTGTCATTGTAAGCATCCTGTTGGGGTCTGGCAGTCACTTGTCTCTTCCTGCTGCCGCTTTGCTTTCTGTAGAATCACCGCTCTAACATGTATTGTACTATTTATTGTGTCTTTCGGTTGCCTAAGAAAGAATACCTATTTTGTTCATAACACTACACTGTGTGCCGTGGGCTATTTCCTTGTAGCAACATGGCCCCACCAGAACTATAGATAATGGCCACCAAAAGGACTTGTGGTTCTGCTTGCAAGGGTATCCAGGCATTGCTTAGAATACAAAGTTTCGAATGCCAAAGTTTCGAAAAATAATGCATCAAAAAAATGCATTGTTTTGTAGGTAAAGTTTTTTTTTTTTACTACAATGGGTTTTAAGGGGTAAAAAAACAGGGGTTGGGGGGACCCCCCATTACATTTTTTTTTAATGCATTTTTTCGATGCATTTTTTTTCTCGAAACTTTGCCATTCAAAACTTTTGCATTTGATGCAATCAGTAGGAATCCTTGCAAGTTGGAAGAACACACAATGAAATCACACGCTACTGGCCTTAGGCTGGGCCGAAGTACCTGGCTAGCGGCAGACCACGATGTTGAGGGACTTCCCCTCTGTCTCTGTTCTGCCCACTCCTCTTGCCTCACCTTTGTCCGCCACAGGGACTCATCGGAAACTGCCTGCCTCTTTCTGACCTCTCTTCAGTCCTTCATTGCCTTTGTGGTAAAATGGATTGGGAACCCTGACAGTGTTCATCTTACTATACATATCTAACCTAGTGTCAAAGAGTCCCCTTGTTGACAAAACTACTGTTTGAGAGAGGCAGTTCAACAGCTCTCAACATTGCAGTGCGGGTCCAACTTGCATTTATCATTTCACACATACAACTCCCCAATATTTATTCCCTTCTGCACCTCAACAGGTGATGTAATGAGAGAGCCTCAAATTCAGTGAAATCCATATTTTCTAGAGCACAGACACAGCATGTCGGTTTCATGGTGTCGTCTTGTTATTTGCATTGCAGTGTACACGCCAGTACATATTTCTGTAACAGGACAATTATTTCAGGCCGATTAAACAACCCACTTGTCCATTTGGATATTATGATCGCAAGAGGCTGTGCGCACATGGACAGGAAGTGAATATGTTTTTGGAAAGTGGGCACTATGGAGCACGAGCAGTAAGAGAGTTTTGGTCTGGCTGTGCTTCATCTCGAGGAACCGCAAGAAGAAAAATGTAGTAAATAGTCCCCGTGGGGGAGCGGCCCACAGAGCTCGTGGAGGAGCAGGCACTGAGCTCTGCCAGTGCAGGCGGCCTCCTTCTTTTGCAAACGCAATGCAAACATCGTTCCAGATAGGAGTCCCGGTTGCGCATAAATAGAGTGTTGTTGCCAACCTAACAAATGCCTTAGAAAAGACGCAACAACTCATCATTCGGTCAGCCAAGAACATTGGGTGGAATCGTAGACAGCAGTGTGCAGAAGAAAGCCAGCATTTGTCACGGTGATATGGGCGCCCATGCCACAACCTTTTATCCATGGATTTCAAATCAGAATGAAGGCACCAGTAGCCGAGGGGAAATCATAACATTCGTTGAAACACCTCCACCTATCAACGTGTCTGTGTGCTGGGGTCAAATCCCTTTGCACATGTCTTTCCGGAGCTATGTAGTGCACAGATCAAACTTCTGCTACCTTTGGCTCTCCAGATGTTTTGTACTAACAGTCCCACCCTCCTTATCCAGCATAGTCAACTGTGAGGAGTCATGGGTGTTGTAGTCCAAACTATCTGGCGAGCCACAGATTGCAGACCTCTGGTGTAGATGCTGGTTTGGTGTGCCGGGTCCCTCAACAAAAACCAGAGATGAAAAAAAAAATGCATAGTTGCAAAAAGTAGCCTAACCTGGAATTTCATTGAAGACCAAAAATATATATGTTAAAAATCAAAATCGCAACCTTATTTTATCCTTGTGGGGGCAACATTTTGGCAAATCTAACTATGTTATTCATGGCATTTGCTTTGGCATATTTTTTGGCCTTTTTCTTTTGTTTATAGAATTGCACCTCCTCTTGCATAGGCCAATCTTTTTCAACCCCTCCTCCCCATATATACTAAACCTTTCTAGCATCTATATCTTTCTCTCCTTTTTTTATTTACTAACTGAAACGTGGTTTTGAGTTTACGGGAGTTTTTGCACTTTTACAGAGATGCATTTTTGAATAAAATGTTTCAATCTGTGATTCTTCCCTAAGCACCCCATACCATCCTCTTTGTAACCACCTCTCAAGCCATCTACACCCCGGTGGTAAATGGCAGGGAGTGCCCCATTCCACTTGATGGAGCACCATTTTCAGACATGCATTCTCTAAGTGAGATTTCCTCAGACCAATGTAACTGAACTGCTTAGTGACCACCCTGAGTTATTTCTTCAGTTTGCCTTGGTGAGATTTGTGAGCACAACTAGCACCTTGGAAGTTGACAGAGCTGCCAGTGACCTCCCTATCTCAATTCTCCCATTCCTCCATAGAGAGATGTGCTTGCTATACTCAGCTTCTGGAAGGAAGCGGAAGAGCTTGGCGAACCCCGGGTTGCAGATGAAGATCTTTTGAGCAGATCCAACAGACAAGATCATGAACGTACTGTATGTTTTCAGATGGAATGTGTGTAGCAGATGAAATCTTGATAGAAGTAGTTTGTCTCATTTAATGGCTTTCAGTACATGTGGAATTACTCCTAGGCATTGAGCGGTCACTGAGAGTTGACAAAACCCTTTCCCTGGCCGACCCTATTGTACTAAAAACGACCTCTGCTACTGCTGTGTGCATTATGATGTAACTGGCAGCACACAATAGCAACTAGAACATTTGCGTGCCAGAAGCCAGGCACTGCCCCCTTGTTTCTAGGTTAATTGTAAGATTTGATTCAAAACCTTACATCTTTCACCTACTGTAGTCTGCATCATGCCGCGGTGGCAGCATGATCATCATGATCATTAGGCATGAGTGGTGGTCCAGGCTGACCTAAGAGTCAGCGGTGCACATTACGCTACTCTGTGGAGCCTAGGGGCCCTCAGCAGGGCTTGCATGGGCCCCCTCATTTTATGAAGCTCCACTGTATCTACACAGGTTTGAATACACTCCAAACACAACAAATTAGACCAACACAAAACCGCCCTGGGGGAATGATCCTGGGCTGCACACCTTGTGGCCACGTCACACCTAGCCTCAAGACCCTGCCTTGGAAGCCCACTGAATTGTGAATCAAATTCAAAGTCCTGTGTATGACCGACTGTAGTCTCTACGACATAGACCCGCACACATCACAATCTTACTCACACCCTACCATTCAAGTATGCTCCTCAGATCCCCTCTGACAACTCCCAAGGTTAAGATATTGCAACCTGGTGGAAGAACGTTTGCATCTAATACTACCACCACCTGACCAAAGCTGCCCAAATCTCTGAGAGTGGAAGGTTCAAACATGCATTGAAAACCTACATTCTTAAGAGCCTTCCCTTCCCAGAAGTCCTGTAAGCTAAATCCTACTGGATGGGCTCATTTACTGTGCACACTCAATTTAGATTGTGGTGAGGATGAGGGTTACTTGTGAGGGGACTAAGTCAAGTGTGTGCAATTGTGTCCCAGAAGGTCCTTGAGAATAATCAGTGCCTTCCTCAACTTTAAATGCAGTAATGATAATACACTGTCAGAATTATGCATAGACCTTTCAATTAATGCCCCTGGAATGCATTAACTATGCTATGTTAGCTCTTTGTTTTCACCCTCCTCCCCGCCCCCTACTGTTAAGATACATGTGGCCATGTAGAAATGCTGTTGCAACTGTACCTATATTTGATTGACTAACCACAACACCAGCGTTCACCCGTAAATAACTTTTATCCTCCTACTTCTTTTCTCTTCTCCCCTCCCCTGTTTTTCATATTTACACTTTGGAAGGACCGGCTGTGATTGGGCACTAAATTAACCATCAATAAAATAAAAGTGGAGAAGTTAAGCATTTGATTTGTTGGGGAAGCAGAACAGTAAGAGATCCCGAGGAGCATTAATTACAATTGCTGAATTCGTGGGTGAAAGTCTTTACCTCTGGCAAGAGAGCCTATATGTTTTTTTGCTTTTCCTGAAGCAATTAGTAACACTTTTCCCCAAATGAGTCTTAACCTGAGGCCTCAGCCGGGACTCAATTCTGTGATGTTCCCTGAGTGACCCCTATTATACCAGGGTTGGGTGTTCCAAAAACCCCCAGCACATTTATCTGTAATTCACTTGGTTGGTTGCAGGGGTGTTGCTAGGTCTGGAAAAGATCCAGGGCTACGCTAATGTCAGGTCTGTCGGGCCTCGGGGCTAGCTAGCCTTTTGGTTGTAGCCCCCGAGATTCTATCCTGGGCTACAACCAAAAGACCTGGGGCTATAGCCCCATAAATCCCCCCCCGCCCCCAATCCCCTTCCCCCAGCAAAGCCTCTGCTTGGTGGCAGACATTTGCTCACAGATGCCCTAGAAGCCTAGAATGTGTTTGCAAATTAACCTTGAACCCTTTTTGTTGAAGGGAAAGAAATGAATTAATATATGGTCATGGCTTCTGTCTACCTCAGAATCCACAACTAGAGTATTTGCCCAGAAAGCAACCAAAAAAAGTTTGAATGTGTTGAACATCAGTCACAGAGTATCTGATTGCAAACAGAGTTCTCACAGACCTCTCAATATTCATATTCAACCTGGTCTTCTCCTTTACGTTGTCTAGCCGTGGGGTGAGCACTGAAGCATGAGAAGATTGTGGAACTGAAGAAGACCACGAGGAAGCCTTGCTGCCGCAACTTGCAAGAAACAGTTTGACAGTGAAGCACTGATGGTGTCTGCAGTTACTTGAATTTTGAAAGAGACCAAAGGGAACTAGTGGATTGAAAGACTCAACGGACCCTGACCCAACATGACTTGATTCTTATTTGGGTGCAGATCAGTCATTAAGAAGTGGAAGCGCCCGAAAAGCCCAGAGCACTGGTAACGGATAAGGAACAAGTCTTATTGTTATAGATTTAAAATCTACAAAGAACTCTACAAGAACTGGTTTGTCTCCAAGGAGTCCACTCTTTACCTCAACTGTGACTCAAGGACACTGACAGCATCTCTCCAGTATTGGAACTGTTTAGCACTGTGAACATCATAGCTGCATCATTTCCTATTTATAATAATGCACCTTCTGGTTCAGCACAGCAACATGGGGGCTGGCCTGCAGCACTTCTTCGTCACCACCACCAGTGTTGCCACTTGTGAATTAACAAAGTTTGACCTCTAGCATTAGCTGCTACAAGACTACACTACTTATCCATAGCTTTCACATTGCACCCGTGGTTAAGATTGGGGTTACTGCAGCATCAGGACTGTATTGCACTCAGCAGATGAAAATCTGGTCTATCTCGCCCATGGTGCTGATGAGAGACAAACCTCAGATTGAGCAAATTCATTCCAAAGGCTCTTTTAAGGTACACCACAATGTATTAAGTATCACGTGCATAGTCAGAACTTCGGATATTCATGGTGACCATGGTAGGTTCATTACCTAGCAACACTAAAATACCCTTCCTTATGGAATCGTACTTACCTCTACCTGTACAACAAATACCTACCTTGACATAAGTTAACATTTTATTTTCATGCCACATTTTGTAGACAATGTCTTACTGACAGTTATTTGTGTATTATATTGTATCTCAACCTTCTTACTGTACAAAGTGTATTTTTGCAGTGCAAAGTCAGTGCAACGTCAGTCATTTTTGCAGGACAAAATGAGTTTGCACTGACTTTGCACTGCAAAAATACACTTTGCACAATTCCATGAATCAGGGTTTGTGCCAGCAGTGCAGTCACTTTCAACCGTGCAAAAAAGTCCATGAATCGGGCCCATAGCGGCAAACTGTGATATATGGTCTCTGGTTTATGAATACTGCAAACAAATATCCTTAAATCGTTGTTGGGGAACTATTTTTTTTTTAGATTTCCTAAATTACATGTTTGAACCCACATCAGAAACTTTAGGGCCGGGGACTCAGTCTAGATCAGTATATGATCTCAACGGTCTCGAGTCCTTGTAGAGGTTGTGTCCCTCGGCTGTCATCTGTGGGTCAGATTCACACCTATCAAACAAGCCAAATTCAAGTAAAACAAATATGGAGGGACCCAGGCTTCCAACAATCAAGAGGAACCCCTGCTCAAGAGGCTGATCACCTATTCAAATCACTGCACTGTTCACTTGCCAAGCACCTAGTAAGAGCCGAAGCCTAGAAAGCCAATCAATTCTGTTTCATCCACACTAAACACAAGACACCTGGCGACGATGCAGAAAGACTGTAGACCCCTTCCGATTTCAACACACTCACAGGAGAGCAACACGCTGCCCTCATTTGAAATTGTTTGTTATTATTTCATCATCTGGAAGAATAGTGCTACAACGAGACCAGAAGTGAAATGATGATGTCACTGCTACACACCAAAACAAAAGAGGTGAGGGCTGGATGGTTTAGAATTAATCTTCACCTCTGCCATGGGTCTGGGCAACCCTCCAGACCATAGTTCTTCGCCTGCCAAGCTATTACAAAACTGGAAAGACCATATGCAAGTTTGGCTTGGTTCCACCCCAAAAGGTTGAAACATGTTTGGGGATGCATGTGGTCTTGTGCAGAAGGGATGTGGCCTAGCAGTTTGGGCTGGACTGCCCCTTTGGGGGTGGGACCAAGCCTGATTTGCATATGGTCTTTCCCCTTTCTGTAAAGGCTTGGCAGGCGAAGAACGATGTTCTGGTGAGTTTCCCAAAGCAATTGTCAGAGGTTTATGATTAATGGCAAATGTTTTGAACCAAAGTGCCACTAGGGTAGATTCAATGCTCTGGGCATATACAACTTAGAGGAGCCATCGAGCAAAAGATATGACTCTGACAATCATATACCTCATCATGATAAGTAAAGAAGAAATCCTCTCCTTTATAAACATTTGATAATTGAGACCAGAGAGAGGTTTACGCTCGGCCTATGAACAAAGTTATTCACAGAGATGGTGGGGAATGTCCAGAGCTGCATCTGAGTTGAAGTGATAGAGGGAAAGGGCACAGGTACTTCACGGCCCCACCTAGTCCTAGAACATACCTAGGTTTTGATGCTCCTGTAGAGGAGCAGCCAAATGCCTCTACAGGACGCCCCGCCCCTATTCGGCCTATATGGTGGAAACTGGAAATTGCAACATGTGCAACACCAGTAATGATACCTATACCTCGAACAGTCTTTGAGAAGAAGAGGTATCTATTAACAAAGCCCTATGTGAAGTATTCCCGAAAGACTGATGGTCTCCTGAGTGAAGCGCCTGAAGAAATGTGAAGATTTGAAAAGGAGAAGCTGGTGACGTCATGAAGAATGAGAATGACACACTGAAAAGGATGAACAGAAAAGAGAATGCATAGGTGATATAGAATCTGATGGTGAAGTAAAGAATTGAAAAGATGTTCATGTGCGGAATGAAGATTGCACAAGTGTGTAGAACACTGAAGAAAATGCAAGCCGTTCAATAACTGTACAGACACTGTAACGCAAGTAGACTAAGTATTTATAAGGTTGGCTATACGTAGTATATAGAATGCAGGTGGTGCCACCAAGATATATGTATATAGAATTGTGGATATTCAATGACATATTTAGTAAGCAAATCTCCATGAAGGAAGATGGATTTGAAGTTACATGTGTCACAGCAAAGAATAGGCTTGAATTCAAAGCAAGATCAGAGAGGCTGTTTGGCTTGATGTCAAAGACTGGAAGCAGCCAAGAATTGTTTATCAGTGTCCGAAGAACAGTACACGTGAGAAGCCAAGGCATCCCTTGTTAAAGTTGCAAAGAAGGAACACCATGGATGCCAAGTTTCTTCATTAAAGACGAATAAATGCTATAATACGAGCAAATTCATGGCCTCTGTTCACGTGAGCTAAGGATGAAAATAGATGAAGACCATGGTGCACTGGACTGAAGATAGCAAGTGCTCACACTCCCATATATTCCCAGAGACGAGGAGCTACTGCAAGGCCAAGTTCAAAGACAATGTGAATGGCAGATGGCATGAGTGATGGGAGATGGCAGGCTAATTGGGTGCAATATAATGTCAAGCCCACCCACCAGCACCTGGGGTACCAGCTTACGTGCTGCTAGAGCACTGAATGTTCCAGAAGGGTACAAGTGTGCCAACCAATTGTAGAGGGCCATATAACAAAGAGCCTTATAGTTTAAGAGCCAATGAGGTGGTGTGTTTCTAATTATTGTTGAAAATGACTTGCACTAACAGAGGGCATGAGTAGCCCACCTGACTATAGCAACCCAATCACAGTCCCATCCCTTATAGAAGTATACTTAGATATTCCCCTTGAGCCAACCACAATCCCATGTAGGTTTTCTTAATTTGCCACATAGTATGACATCATGAATATGAGTTTCTGCTATAAAGGTGCGATTTCTTTGTAAGAATTGTTGAGATAATGCTTTGCGACATCCGTTGATGTCCGTTGTACTCCCTGTTTTAGATAATTGTTAATAAAACAGTGTTATTTGCCAACTTCCTGAGTCTGTCTTTTTGAGTAGTTTGAGAAGTTATTCTCTGTCCCATCCATAGTACGACATGTTACCTTTAGTAAAATGGCCCATGGTACCAGACATGCCAATGCTTTAAAGCCATGTGGTGGAGAGCTGGTCCTGTCTAGCACCTCTGATGTTGATGAAGATTAGACTTAGGACCTATTACAGCTTTGAAATGAAAGCTTACATGCCACTCAGCCTGTTATCACTGTCCTTGTAGCGGGATTCCCTGGTGTACACGGTCTTGGCTTTGGTAGACACACCGCTGATATGATATGTAGAGCAATCCTTTGATGCTCATTTTCACATTTTTATAATTAATTGGAATGCATTATCATGCCACATTGCTTACATTCACAGTTCTTACTGAGTGACTGGGAAATCTAAAGCATTCTTATGGAGCCAAGTGTATATTGGTTTATTTTTCCCATCAAATGTAAGGAGACAAAAAGACCAATTCCAACATCACCGTTTGAGATTTAATGCAGGACCTGCCAGGAATAGGGCGCAGAGGTCGTACTTTCGAGCTTCCCAACAGGCAGCCTATATAAACAAGAGCCTGGGGCCAAATCTGCCGACTATGGCTGATAGCTCATGATAACCTGTAGAGATTTTAAATCGCTAAGTCCTCCATTGATGGAAAGCAAATGATTGTGTTTGCTGAAGTGCAACCGAAGACTATCATCCTATAGAAGTTCTTACCAACTCTGATCTGTGAGAAGTTTATAAATTACTACCGTAATCGGCTTTCCACTGGATGAATGGCTGAGGCAATTCAAGGCAATAGATAGTTGTCTTGATACTGTGAGGGGTACATGAACGCCAACTAGTTGCTGGTGAGTGTAGAAAAACCCAAGAGAATCTTCTCCAGCCCACCTCTTTCAGCCCGACCTGTCCACAATCCCAAAGTACTTTCCCCTCTATCCAAGAGTATTGCTATGCCCCAATATGCCTGTGTCCTGCCAAGCCCCCAGCATTGCAAGGGCTTTGCTTCCCTAGCTGTGTTGCCTTAAACACTTCACGTGCTTTATCTTCTTTCATGGCAGAGCGGGTTGAGGGGGCAGGAGGGGGGTTTCTGGCCGATCAGTGCCTTGATGACTGCAAAACATTGTTTGCTTCAATCCCATCTCAGCTTCTTAATTGCCTTCGGGATGCATAGATTAATTGCCTCGGGAGGATAGCTCTGGGGCAATGTGCTCGCCTTGGAAGCAAGACGACACAGAGCACCACAGGTTCGGTCCCCGGGTTTGCGCTTAGAAACCTCTGGGTATTAAATAATCTATCATATCATATCATAGAACGCAGTGGTATGGCCTGTCTGAAGTACCCTATATTGGTATGTTAATTGCTGCCACTAGCTGCAGGGACGAACAAAGGAGCAGGGCAGTTTCGTGGAGCTTTTGTTAGTTAATCAGGCTGACCATGGCAGGGGGAAGGTTCCTCCTACCCCTTCCTGGAGATGATATTGTGCACTCCTGGCTGTCACATTGCAACTAAATATGGCAGGGGTGGACTGCGCCTGTTGGCTGTGTCCACACCAAAGTACACAGGTCTCGGCGTTTGCCGTGGTGTGAGCATAGGAACATGTGGGTGTAATAGCCCCACTCATTTTCCTGAGGTTGGTCTACCATCATTCCATTTAATTAAAAATGTAAAAAAAAGCCCAGTTGAGGGCACGCCCACCGTGCGGATTGCTGAATTCCTCACCCTTAACTAAAGGGCTCTGTATTATTACCTATGTCACTGTCTTTCTGGTCTTATTATACTTATCAAGTGCATGCTGCTACAGTGCTTGAAAAAGTGCCTCAGATTCATACATAAGGAATTAGGTTTGCCAACCCATTTAACACACCCACTGCTGTGAAGTCTGACCAAGAAGAACCAGAGATGAAATCCGACACGTTATTTTAGACTTTTTTGGGTAGAGTAGCCTCTAGGGTCTAATGTGAGAAATAAGGCCAGGACTTAAAGTGGGTCAGGACAAGCTGGGTCAGAGCCGCCCTGACAGTCTCTAAAAACTTCTCCAGAAAGCGAGGTCTGTACGGGCTCTTCTAAATAACCCACAAGCTCCAGTCAACTTTACCAGACGGATTTCTCCCTTGTGTGCACTACATTTCAGGTATGTGAATAAATTCCTTTGGCCTACAAGAGTCTCATCATCCGAAGGGTTTGAGGAAAGGGAGGGCATTTAAGAAACAAAATGTGAGGCGGGCGTGTGTGAAAAGAATGATTGCAATGTGCCTTCATCTCCAGCTGAACACCTTAATGCACAAGAGGCCAATCAGCATTTGACAACAAAAATGATAAGCCAGCAGGTTGCAAAGTATCCTGTGTTTTTTATTGTTTCATTTCGACTTCCCTCCATAGAAAGTGGTCTGTTATGAACAAAGCACGTGTTAAGGCAGCACGTGTGACATGCCGTGTGGGCCAATGAATGTGACGGACAGCACTTTGAGAATGGGAGCTAAGCACTGTAGTCTGCAGACATTCCATGCAAAACATACACCGAAGACAGGAAGGTAGGGCGTAATCTGGGAGTCATATGTTAGCGCAGATTAGAGGGCTACTTAAGAAACCTAAGATGCGAATGTGCTCTCATTGGTGGAGTCTGAAAACAAGATAGGCATACCCTACATCCACATTCTTAACACCGAACATGCACCCCTATCCCCTCGCAAACACACCAGGGATTCCCACATACTGAGAGACACACACAGGCACGCACACAAAGACAGACGCCCACCGCGCCCCACACACCTACTAAGCCCCAACAGACACTTCACCAAGGAGCAGGGCCGGCCTTAGCGGTGGCAGCGCCCCGGGGAGCAAAACAAACATTTGGCGCTGTCCCCTGGTCATGAGGGGGCCGCACAATCTTTCAATAGGCGCACCCTATTGTTCTTAAAAGCGTCCTGGTCTCGAGAGCGGGGTGCATTTAATTTTACTTTGGTGCCTGCATCACCCTCTCCCGCCACACCCGCTCGGGGGAGTTCTATAAAGGCTCCCCCGAGCTGGCATGGTAGGGTCTAATGGCACCCTCGGCGGTCGCCCCGATGGACCTGCCCTAAGGCCGGCCCGGCTAAGCAGCCAACATGCCAGAACACCCTCACAAACAAACCCCCCTGCAAAGAGAAACTCTGAGATACAGCACCCACAGCAATCCCAGTTTTTGGATCAGGCCCCAAATCAATATTCTTTAGACTTATTTGAGCCTCCCCGAGGTTGCTCAAAACACTTAATTAAAGCACTGCACAATGCTATTATTTATTGGACATTTGTGTGGCGCCTATACACAAGTGTTTCCAGGCACCACAAGACAAGTAGGGGCTGTGGGGGGGACATAGGAAAGAAGTAGAACAGCAAAACTGTTATAATGGCCTTGTGCCAATCATGCCGTGCAAGTGAAAGACAAGGTGGCAAATGCAGGGCGAGGGGAGAGGGACAAGTGCAGGAGTAGTGTGCCCGCAGGGGACGGAGTGAGCAAGTGCTGGGGGTGGGGGGAGAAGTAGGCAAGTGCCAGGAGACAGAGATTTGGAGGGAGTACAAGTGCGATGGAAAGGTTGGACCAGGAGGAAGGGTGCCCGCTGGCAAGTGCTGGAACGGATGCTGGATGCTGGGGGGACTGGCCTGGTGGGGGGGGGGTCTGGCCCATGAGTGACTCTGGAGGGAGCAGGCCCTAGTCTCAGCAGCAAGTCTCAGTGGCAGAGGGAAGCTTAGCACAGGAGGGGGAGAGGAAAGGAAGAGGAGAAGAGGAAAGTCCTGAGGAGTTTCCGAAACTTAAGAAGATCAGGCTCAAGTCTGAGGGGGGCGTGGAGGGTGTTGCAGAGGGAGGAACCAGCCGAGGAAAGATACCTCTCACTATCTGCTTGTAGAAACGTTTGACCTGCAGAGAGTTGCGATATGCAAAAAATACGTATCCCCAGGCATATGTGAGACGTTTACAAAATGGGCCTCCTTCCACTGCTAATACCGCCATCATTGGCAAGAGGTCAACTCTGCTATTTGCGCAGTCACCCAAATTATTTAAGGATAAAATGATGTTAGGGGAAAAAACTGTTCCAGTGGTTTCCCACTGAATTACCACTGTTGGTAAAATTACTGCAGGCGGTAAATCTATTAGCAGCAGGTATCAGAGAAATATATTACAGTTTTACAACAAAAATGAGATCTCTTTTGAGCTGGTATTAAAAACTTTTCCATAAGCAGCTGCCGTGACGGCAATTCTGTGGTATGAGTGGCCCCATAATGACAATGTAATCATGCAGAGCCGATTGCTTTTGGCCCTCCGCCGGCCACATAGAATTTTGCTGTTAATATCTTCCAATGGATTATACATTTTGATCTCTTTTAAAAAAATATATGCGTTTCACTGCTTCCCTTTCAACCATTGATGGTAAATACCACCATAAGAAATTACCACTGGCAGTACTTTTAGTGGCAAACATACCAATACTGCCACCAGAACCACCTGGACAGCGAGCATTTGTCGCAGTTACGTAACATGACATGTATACTTTTCTTTGGATGTGTGTGTAATCCGCAGACCGACGATTCTTGGACCCCGAGGGAATCACTAATGTTACCGCCATTCCATCCTCACATCCAAATCCTGAGACTATCTGAATCAGTATATATGGGTCAATGTTACAACATTTTAATGTTAGGGCAAGTATTGTACAAAAAAATGTAATGAGCAGCAAGGCAAATGTGCATTATGCACTTTGTGTGATTGTGTGCAAAGCAGACGGGAACCATGAGTGATGCTATTGGTCCCCTTCCATTTTTCATAGTGGTATTTCACTGGAGGACCATCGCAGTGTACCAGGCTGTCCATCTTGAACTGTTAGCCTCCTACCAGAAAATAATGTATATGGTTAATCTAAGTTTTGATAAGGTGCTTTCTTCAGAAATACAACTTTTTATTCTGACTAATATACACAATGGAAGTGGTCCTTAGAAATTACCATCATAAAATGTAAAACGATTACCCAGTTAAAATCTTAGAACTATTGAAACATCTCCTGTTTAAGTTGTTTTAATAGCTGTATTTAAAAAAAGAATGGTCCTCCTCAAGTTATCTTTTTTCCCCTCTAGTCGCGCCACTGTCAGGAATGGCTGTGGTGGCTTTAGCATGTTCGCACCGGACAACGCTGCACCAGACCGGCCTACATTTAAAAACACTAAAATCTGGACACCCAAGTCACCCGATGCTATGCCCATTTTAACCCAAGTCTAAAATAAAGGCAAACACTAACCCTTGAAGCCAGATCTGGGTGGGATTTGGGATTTGCACACAAAACTCCACCCAGACCTCCATGTGTTTGGCCACTATGGTCTGTTTCTAGCCAATCGGATTGTGCAGAGATACTAGGACTGAGACAATCCCAGAGACTCCATGCTCTTCACCGGTGAGCTACAGAAGAGGTGTAAAAACCTGAGTCTCCGGGATAAACCCAGAGAGTTGCAGGTCTGCGCTGCTCTAATCACATAGAAAAGAGAGAGAGTGGCAGAGAGTGGGGTGGGGGGGAAGAAAGATAGCGAGAATACTAGATTGGTGTATGATAAGCTGAGTACAGCTAGTTTCAGAATTTTCCTTCTGAAGTAGTACCACAATTGAACAGGTTGAGCAAATCCCAGAGAAGAAGCTTCCCTCAGCCAGGGTCGGCATATCACCAAAATGGCAGGGGTAGCGGAAGTGACATCCCACGACCGTTGGCCACTGATGACATCACATGAAGTGATGTCATTTGACCCCACCCTGAAGTGACATCACGGGAAGAAATGCAACACAACCTTTCACCCCTTGACAAAACTGGAATTGACATCACATAGCATTGTTCCTAAGTACACTACTAAAAATATGGTTACAATATCACTGTAAAGTGATATACCTTGCATACAAGAATGGATCACCATATACATCGTTAATGCCAGTATGTATAGGGCCATATTACCAAACTACTGTGAATTCAAGCAGACGTCTAAGGCCAAATGATAATGATGTGTCATTATTTAGCAGTTACACTTAAGCACTTCAGTTTATAGAGAACAAATATACATCCAATATCACCCAACCTGTGTTGGTACTGATTTATCAACATCAGAAGGATGAAAGGCTGAGTTTGTCTTGTGGGGATTCGAACATGCAATCAGAAGAGCACACACACATCGCAGCATTGAGCGCTCAGCCCACTGAGCTAACTCATCAGCTAGAGCTATCCTACCGGCTTTAGTAAAATGGGCAATTACAGGTCTGAATGTTCTCAAAGTCAGAAAGCAAATTAAACTCTGTAGTTGGTACCAATAAACTGGCAACTGAGATTTTACAGCAGGCCAGTTCATCTGCAGGTCTGGTGCAAAGTTGGCCACATGTCAAGCCGGCGTGGATCTACTTTTTAGGCTTCAGAGGTTTGCAAAATACATAACATTGGGAGGGTTCATAGCTGTGTATTAAATAATTTAGAGTAGCACAGGGAAAGCAGTACACTCACATGGCATCCCATACCATGTGCACGTGTTAGCTTATACATGTAAAGAAACATCCTGAACAGCATTGCAGGAAAGATAGATACATTACAACAAAACATTCATTGTGGCACAATGAAATCAAGGGCCATTTTGTATGCCATGGTTAAACATGTCTGTACACAAGCTTTTGTGCACAAGTATTTTGTCAAGTGACTGAGGACACTGAGATGGAATGTCTTGTGATGATCGTAACAGAGAGACAACATCAGAAAAAAGCATGCTAAAATTGCAACTTGCGAAAAGCAAAATACATAGTCCGAAAAGGATGCTTATTCTACTCTAAATGCTTTTTGGAAGTTTTTGTCTGCATTGTGAAGTTGAAGTGTTTAAGAACAGACTCAATCAGTGACTCACCACCTGAAGTGGGCCTGAAATAAACATTTCGTGAGACTAGCAATTATTGTATAGAATTCCAGAAAGACACATTGGACATCACTACGAGTTTGCCGGTCCGGATAAAACGTTACCGGTAAGCTTACTGGCACCGTTGTATCCGGACCGGCAAACTCCGAGTTGTGCTCGCGGGGGCCTTTCATTCCGCCAGGTCTGACCTGGTGGAATGAAAGGCACCCGGGAGCACAGCTTGCCTGTAGCACCGTCGCGGTAATGAACTGTGCCGGTGCTATAGGCATCCACTTTCCCATTGAGCCCTATCGGGAATACCCCGGTAATTGCCCATTCGCGGGTGCCAGACTTTTTACCGGCAAGGCTACATCCAACCTTGTAATGAGGCCCATTATTTGTTATTCCTATTCTTCCTTTTTAGGGTCACTGCTCAGTATTACACTTGCGGAAACCACGTTTTCTTTTACAGAGTCCCGAACAAGAAAGCCAGCCACACCAGAAACAAAGAGCTGCATGGCGCTGGCCACAGCCCAGGAGATTCAATAAAATAAAAAGATATATATATATATTTTTGGGGGTAGCAAGGGAGACCCCTGGCGACCCCCGCATGCCGTCCCTGCCCTGAGCCCAAGCCTTGAAAGGCAGCGATGGACTAATGAAAGGACATGTTCTATTGGCCGTTGGGTTCATCTTGAAAGGTGCTGACTGCCACTCAGGCAGCAGGTCCCACTGCCCCCACACATTGACCCAGGCTGGCGTCTGCCACTCTGTCCTGCCTTTGCTATGCTGCCATCATCACCGAGTCGCGATTCGCGGAGGCCTGGGAATAAAGACGTGGGAGCGAAGGAAAAGGGCCAGCCAATGAAAATAAACGCCGGGGACTGACGTATGTCAGCATTACACCCAAGGCCATTCATGATACTCATCGGTGGCTCCTGCTTCAGAAACGCTGTTTGCAATCCCTTCCATGCAGCCTCTGCCATGAATAACAGAGGCCGACTGTAAACAGCCTGTTTACACGGCTTTGAGGTTTCCGCGGCTTCCCTATATATTCTGCCCAGGAGACGAATCATAGGCTAAACACAGGAAACGGTTGTTTTCCAAGCAAAGCTGATGGCGGCAAAGAAATTAGCTCAAAGAAGGCCAATTTCCACTGCAAAAGGCAAGCAAGGGAGTGCAGATCTCCACAGAAAATAACACTTCCTTTCTTTATTCTCCCAATTTACAGGGAACGCTTTCCGTAGAAAATACAACAGCTAATACCAGCTCAACAGCTGATTTTTAGGAGGAAGAAACTGTTGACAATTTTGGGGCGAAAGCACGCACCGGGTACAGAGTGTGGTTTTAAGACACATGTTCACGTGTATCAAGTATAGCATTTTGTTTTAATGATTTACTCAACTTGTAATAGTCGCGTGTAATTTAGAGAAACATACTTTGCAATAAGGTCGACTTAAAAGTCTTATTGAGCAAAGGGTGAGGGGGTAAAGGGTTAAAAACAAAACAATAGGGTAGTACGGCTCTATGAGTGGAAAACCGGTAAGTTATAGAGCCCCGACCCCTTATGAAAGAAAAAGCAAAAGCAATAATGTTCCACAATATCGATCTTATTGGTACAAACTTACTACCAAGGATGTTTTTCAAGTAGGCATTTTTACATGGGGAAATTAGGACATTTGAAAGCTGAAGCATCAAATGAAGTCTTTGGGGCAGAAGTGATCAATATAACTACTGGCCTGATGCTCCAAATGTGCAATGATATCGCTGGCAGGATGGACAGGAGAGTCTTGAGGGATGTGAATGGGATGGGACCTGGCACCACCTGAATAGGGGTTGGCACTGGAGGAGGAGGATGGACAGTACAAGGGACTAACATGAGTGTTTATTTCCCCTTTGGCCACATCCTGCTTTGCCAAAGGGACTTGTGCACGATCTGAGGGTCCTGCCTACAAAACAAAACTCCATGGGACTACAACACCCAAGAATTTGCTGGCAAGTGCGGAAGCCAAATCGAGCACTGTGATTGGCCCCCAGAGAGACATGTGACACACTGCTTCCCTTAGTTACCTCAAGGCATCTATCTCAGGCGTCCTCGGTCAAGGGCCAACAGCAGCAAAGGGTAGCTCCCTGTTTGGGTTTCTTGGGACCAGAACTAGGGTGACCAGATTTCCAAAATGAAAAACCGGGACGACCAACAACATAAAAGAAGGACTACCCCATCAAAGCCCACCAATTACCGCCTCTCCCCCAACAAACTCCAAAACCACCCCCAATCATATTTCCAGCACTTCTCCTTTCTATAACATGTATATGATCTAATTTGTGCAGTTTTGTTTGTGAATCTTGATGTTAATTCAAAACCAGTGTTTGTTCTAATTGATATTACATGGCTTGCTGTACAATTATTTCCAAGCCAGTCTCGGTGGCACAGTCAGTAAGTGTTGTGACATATACCTGAAAGGTGGGGGTTCGAGCCACTCCTCCAACGTCAGAATTCTGAAAGTGTTGTGAAAGATACATACAATTTTAATTACCTTAACCTCCCAACCATGCAAAACCTGGACGGGGTTTCTAAAATGAAAAGACTCCCGGCACCCCGGGACGGAGGGTGATTCCCCCGGACTGTCCCGGGAAAACCGGGATGTCTGGTCACCCTAACCAGAAGGAGCCATTGGACCAGAACTCCTGCTGAAGCCAGGACTTCACCAAGCTCACCCTTTACCTAACATCCGCTTCCACACATAGGGATCCTCCGGCACATTGACTATCCATTCGCTGCAGAGCTACTCACAGGACCAAGGAACATTGCTGTCTTGGGCCTACCTGCTTCTTTTCAGCCAACCATCCACTCCTTCCCTTTGTGCTCACCCACCTACACGCCCTCTCTCTTGGGATGCACCCTTTCTTCATTCTCATCACATGCCTGTTTCTTCTACCCTTCATCATGTATCTTAATTCACTCAATTTCTCCTTCCACTCACTCTTCTCCTTCCCTTCTCTCTCTCATAGCCTTCAGCCTCAACTTGGCGTAACCTCTGCAGCAGTCTCTGGCCTCCCAATCCTATTCTTTCCTTCCTGCACCTGCATCCTTCAAATAAGACGTTCACATACTCCCAGGATCTCCAACCTCATCTATCCACCTTGCTTGCCGCACAACACCTGCTCCTCTCCCCCATCTCCTATCACTCTTTCACATGGCTTCTGGAATGCCAAATATCTCAGCAATACATCACTGACCACATCAGCTCTTATTAGCGTCAACATTCACTTCTTGCTATCACAGATATCTGGATCCCCCCCCATGACTCTTCTACATTAGCAGATCTCCACACTGACCCTGTTACCTTCTCCCACTCTCCCAGAGCTGTTGAGAAGGGCTGCAGCGTGGGGTTCCATATCAAAAAGGCCCTCAACACTGCCCCGTATCCCCTCTGACATCAACTCTTCCTTCTTTTAATATGCCACTACTCAACTCCTCGTTCCTACTTCTGTCACTGTTCTGACTTTCTATCGACCCCCTGGTCCTCTCAACTCCTTCTTTCCTGATGTGACCCTTCTCCTTGAATAACTTCCTGCCGACATCCACACTGTCATACTGGGGGACTTTTGCCTTCCCAAATCTTCTGAAGCCCCCTGCCTTGAACTAAATCCCTTCTATGTGACCACTCCCTCCGCGAACAGCCTACTCACTCTGACAGGAACTCTATTGACCTTGTATTTCTCTGTAATTCCCTCTCCTCCAACCTCTCCATTGACAACTCTCCCTCTGATCACTCCATTGTTCACTTGAACATCTCTGTCCTGCCACCACCTATTCGTCATCGTCCCTCTTCAATGACTAATAGAACATTCGGCCAGGGCTCTCCTGCCTCTTACCTTGATGATGTGAGGACCACTTGGCTGTTTCTTTCCCCTATTCATGCCTCTTCCATTGACAATGCTTTCTCTGATGTTCACTATGAACTTATGAATTCATATGACCAACACTTTCCTGCTCGCACATTTACATCTTTCCATCCCGTCCTCAGTCTTGGATCACCTCTGAAATTCAGACCCTCAAAACAAACATGCGCGTGACCTATGACGCGGGTGCAAATCAAGGACACATTCCCTACTCCTAGCCTACAAAAATGCTGGTGTTGCTCTAAGTTATGGAGTGGACACTGCCAAATCCTCCTACGTCACAAAACTAATCACCTTCCTTTGCAATCACCCCTTGCAAATGTTCATCTACCCTCCGATCTTTGCTCACAACTCCCAAGCCAATATCCATTGCTTCCTTCCTTTCTGCTAATGGCTTTGCTCACTACTTTTTCTCTGAAATCTCTAAAATGTGTGACACTCTCATAGCCCTCTCCTTCCCTTTCCAACCATCCTTTTGTCCACCACATCTCAACCCCATTCTTCTACGCACAACTACTTCTACCTATTGAAAAAGCACTCATCCTTCACAGTGCTAACACATCTTGTCTCCGATCATCTAAATACTTAGTCTCTGTCAAATGTTCCTGTCTCTCTAAGCTCTTTAACCTCTCTCACTGCTGGACTCTTCCCTGCCTACTTCAAATCTGCCACTGTCTTACTCCTATTGTAGAAATCCTCTGCTGATCCAAACATCCCAGCAAACTATCACCCGTTTTTTCTCCTTCCCTATTATTCAGAAGCTCTTCAGCACGTGGTCTTCGACCGGATCACTAAATATCTTGAGGGTACTGACCATGGAGATCCACTTCAATCTGGATTCCGTAGTAAACACTCCACCAAGACTGCACTCATGCATGTCTCCAACGTTCCCTCCAATACTCACCACTCCAAATTCTCTTCTATACTCATCCTTTTGGACCTTTTGGCCATGTTTGACAATGCTGACCACTCCTTTCTCCTCCGCACTCTCCAAGACCTTGGGTTTCACAAATCTGCTCTTGTCTGGACCGCCTTCTACCTAGAAGGTTAATTCTTTGAAATCTCTTGGAACTCGCAAAACTCTGACCCAAAAACTCTCCCTGTTGGTCTACCCCAAGGATCAGTCCTTGGATATCTGCTCTTCATCCTCTATACCTCTGCCACAGGATGACTTATCTCATCCTTTGGCTTTTAATATCACCTTTTTGCTGATGAAACTCAAATATTTCTCTCCTTTCTCGCCTCCATCCCAGCCATCTCGGAACAGATTATGTGCTGTCTCACTGCAATTTGTCACTCGATGACACTCCACTGCCACATGCTGAACTCAAAAACAGAAGCAATCTTTCTCCCAGACTCCAATTCCATGCCTACTCTCCCTTCTCCTACCTCCTTTCCAGCTATATTTTCCCTCAACCAAGGCTTGCAATCTTGTGGTCCCATATAATAGCAACCTACGACTGAAACAAATCATCAATACCACTGCATCTGTCATTTGTATTAACATTCTCAACATTTAAAAATGTGTTCCTTTTTTACTAATCATGCTAAAAAATCTATAATCCTCACTCTTGTGCTCACCAAACTGGATTACTGCCCATACCTACTCCTTGGCCTTCCTCCCTCTAAACAAAGTCCTCAACTTTGCTAACTGCACCCTTTGCAACCTACCCAGACCCCCCCACACTGATACCTACTGACAGCATGCTGGTTGGTGCTCCATGCACAACCACTCTCTTTTCAAGTTCCTTCTCCTAGTTTACAAAGCTATCAATGGTCTTGTTTCTCAGTACCTGTCTGATTGCGTCTCAGTTTACTCACCATCTCGTTCCCTTCAATCCTCCTCTGCACTAAACCTCACCATCCCATACCATCCCTGTGCCTCCTTTCGCTTCAGCTCTTTCTCCCTACTCACCTTGCTCCAATGGAACCTGATGCACATAACAATCAAAGCCATCCCTTCAAAGCTCAGTTTAAACTTTACTTTCTTGCTAAAGAGAGAGCTCCCCTTGCTTTCCCCTATCCTCCCTACCTGACTCCACCACTGCCTCCAGTGACAATGTAATTTTGTATATTTAGTTATTACTCGTCATTCGTTTGAATCACGTGCCCTACTAGGATAATATTACCTTTCTAAGTCAAGTGTTTTCTTATGTACATTTTCTTTCTGTTTGTTTTATTTAGTCCCTGGTGTAGGTCCTAATTGTCTACACCATCATAAACTGGCTCACTACATGTTCACATCTTTATGCTATTGTACAGGCACCCTTGCTATTGTACAGGCACCCTCTGTGAGAATGCTTTCACCATCTGTACATGTGTTATTATAAGTCATTTCTGATCGAAATTGGCATCCCTGTTCTTCAAATAAATAAAAATACACAACAATAGAGTCGGAAGGCAGTGGGAGAAGGTATTACTAAGGAAGGAAAGTATAAACTGCTTCCCCTTCCCTCTTACCGCAGTCACTTTCAACTATGGTTGAACACACGTTCCCAAAAGTATCCCGTAAAAATGTGTGGGACACAGAATCAAAAATAATATTTCCAGTACAGTTCCTGACAGCACCCAATAATATTATTTTTATGTGCAGGGCAAGCGCACTGAACATAGGGCATTCTATCAGGCCCTGTGCGGGATGGGAGGTGCAGAAGCCTGCCCCCCCTTGCAAATACCTAATTGTTATCCCCAGTGTGACCTAGAACTTCCAAAGACAAATCTACAGAAAAGTTCTAAAGGTTTGCAGTAACAAAAAACATTCAGTGAATTACTCTACACCTTTGCCCAGCACTAGCAACAATCGGCTGTAGTAGACATCTGTCTATGCTCTACTGCAGGAATGAAAGCGCGAAGTAATTACTTGAAAACTGCCCTGAAAACCACTGATAATGGACTTTATTTTAATAGGTCCTAATGTCCTCTGAGGCTGTAATAGCCTAACAGCACATAGGCTTTCTACCAAGGATTACACTTTAAACTGGGCTATTTATTTATTTTATTTACTCCTTTATGCTATTTATTAATTTATTTTATTTATTTGTATATTTATAGGAACACACTTAATCTGTGGGCATCAAGGCGTTGGTTACAGGAGATGGAAGGTTACGCAGTAAAACAATAGATAGCAGGAGTTTGATGCTGTCAACGAAACCGGTGAGTCTAGAGCCGTTTGCGGAACAAGGTGTAGGAAGGCTCAGCTCTCAAGTCCAGAGGGGAGGGAGTTCCAAAGCATGGCAGCAGAGACAGGGGAGCTGGAGCCTCTGGATTTTGCCAGTATGAACCTTGGAATGGCTAGGCGATTGGCATAGGCAGTACATGTGGGCCTGGAGGCGGCTAGCTTGCAGAGTCCCTGGGCCAGGTAGCGAGGGGCAGTGTTGTCGAGGCATCAGTGGGTGATGGGGAGAATTCTGAACTTAATTTGTTCTCTGTCTGGGAGCCATTGTACTTCTTTTATTGCTGCAGAGATGTTGTCATGTTTGGTTAGGCCCAAGGCAGCTCTCAGGATGTTGTTCTGTATGGTTTGCAACATGTTTAGATTTTGCTCCGAGGTACCTTCAAGGAGGGCGTTGCAGTAATTCAGCTGGGATCCAATGATAGCCCTGGCAATGTTGAGGGAATTGTCAGTGGATAGAAAGGGTACATTTACATTGATTAATTTGGTCATGGCAGAGGAGGCAATGGCATTGACTTTGCGCAACATGGTCAGGGTGGCATCTAGATAGATGCCTAGTGTCTTGATGGCCGGAGAGATGTGAATGAGGTGGTTGTGGATGGTGAATAGCTGGTAAGCTAGGCTCCATTTGGTGAGGTGAGCTGAGTTATCTATGAGGAGGAGTTCAGCTTTCGCATCATTCAGATATAGGCGGTGGGTAGCCATCCAGGCTTGAACGGTTTTGTCGATTTAGTTGATTTTTTGGGAGTCCAGGTGGTGATAACCTGTGAGTGGGATGACAATCTGGGTGTGGTCAGCATAGTTTGTGTACTTGATGTTGAGTGAGTTAAGCAGGTAATAGAGGGGTTTGTTGTAGACATTGTAGAGGGTAGGGAAGATGCAGGATTCTTAGGCAACTCCACAAATGTTGGCTGTGGGAGTGGAGTGATTGTCAGCAAAGACTGTTAAGGTACAATCGGCCAGGAAGGGTGCACCCCACTTGGTTTCCTCTGAAGAAAAGGTGGGCAGATGGTGACAGAGAATGGAGTGGTCAACCAGGTTGAAAACTGTGGACAGGTCCAGAAGCATGAGGATGTAGAGGTTGCCTAAGTCTCCAGCATCATCAAGCTGGTTCTTGAGGTCTAGAAGCCCTGATTGTGTGCCAGGCATAGGGCGGAGGCCAGATTGACTCAGGCTAAGGATGAGGTGTTGTACGAGGTGTTGCTGAATCTGGATGTAGGCAGCCTGGTGTATGATTTTAGTAGATAGGGAACCGTGGTGAAAGACCAGTAATTGGTAGGACTGGATGGCTCGATTGAATGCTTCTTGAGGAGGGGTGAGATCCAGGATTCTTGAATTGAGGCAGAGACAGAGCAGGATGCAAATGAGGCATTGATGATGTTGGTTATTTGTGGCAGTAGAACGGCCTCACAGTCTTTGATGAATGATGCAGGGCAAGTGTCCACTTTGCATCTGGAGGCTTTAAGGCCTTTAGGATGTTGGTGACCTTGGCCACAGAGACTAGGTGGAAAGGGAAAAGAGGAATAGGTTCCTGGCGTGTTGTCGGAGTGGTGGGGTCTGGGAGGAAGCGCTGATGGTGGCCAGTTTCAGTTGGATTTTGACCCAGGAGCGCATTCTGGATATCTTTGCACCAGGTAACGTTCTTGGTGACAGTGGATGGGGTGAGAATAGGGATTCCAATTCCAATAGGATGTAGAATAACTCACGAGAGTTGGCATTGATGATTTGCATGTTGTTGGCAGATGCTTTAGCCACTTAGATGGCTTTTTTGTATGTTTTTGAGAGAGCTGTAAAGCAGGATTTCTTCGTTGCTGACAGGCATTTACGCCATATTTGTTCGCTAGAATGCTTTTCGGCATGCAGGGTTTGTAGTTCAGGGGTGAACCATGAGTTGGAACATGTGGATTGTTTGGGGGGGAGTTTTGTGAGGGGGGCAAGTGTATCAACGGCAATATTGAGAGATGTGTTGTAGAGATTGACTAGGCTTTCAACGTCCAGCAGTGCGTTTGGGGGGTTTCAAGTAGTGGCCAGAGTAGGTCGCTGGAGAGGTTGCAAGTGCAGTGAGAGATGATAGGGAGGGTGGATGGGTAGGGGAGGAGCTGGTTAAGGGGTGGGATGGTGAATGTGATGAGCGGGTGATTAGACCAGGGGCAGGGGGAGTTGAAGAGGACAATGATATTGCAATTATGGTCTAATAGCCGGTCAAATGTATGTCCTAGAACGTATGTGGGCGTAAGTATTTTTTGGAGGAAGTTGAGGGCAAAGGTGGCGCTTGCAGCGCTGGCCAGGGATATGGCATTTCTGTCTGGGGGTCAGCGTATCTGAGATTGAAGTCCTCGAGTTGGGTTTGAAATCTCTCACGAGGAGTTGTATGAGGTCATCCTCGAAGGTAGTGGGAGGCTGGGAGGGCAATAGAGAATGCGAAGAGTGATGGTGGAGGTAGGAGTTAGTGATAGCTTGACTGTGAGAGATTGGCAGTTCATGACAGGGCTGGAGACTACATCATTGATGAAAAGGGTGTCTCTGTATATAAGAGTGACTCTGCCACCTTTTTGTGCATTTCGGTCATTATGGTGAATGGCACTGTTTGGTAGAACAGCGATAAAAAGTGCGGGGCCAGTGGCGTTATGGAGTCAGGTTTCTGTGATGGCTAACATGTCAAGGTTGTTGGCAACAATGCAATCGTGATATCCGGTGCATGGACGATGAGTGAGCATGCATTAATCAGAGTACATCGGAAGCTAGGTGGTGCAGTGGAGGGCGGTGGAGGGTGGGATGAGATGTCAACTGCTATTGGCACTCTAGATGCTGAGTTCCCAGAGCTTAAGTGGTTGTTGCGGGTGGACACAGGAGGAAGGCGAAGAGAGGAAGGGGGGCCAGGCTGCGAGGTGTGGACTGAGTGTTGGGTCCTGCAGCCTCCACCCTTTCAAAACTGGTTACCAAGCCCTCTGCTCATGTCACACATTCAGCACCATACTAAAATGGCTGAAGCCAACTCTCAACATAAAGAGCTCTGGGCACACTCTCTTGTGATACTAAGTATCACACATCTTCCTGTCTATTGTGATCAAAATGTCTCTTGTTAATGGTCCTCCCTGTGTGGTCCCTGTTAAAGCACCAGGTCTCCCTTGAAACTACACTGAGACCAGACTCTTGGGATCCTGCAAACCACATTCTTGTACCTTATGAATGGAGTTCCCATAGTGGGGGTGCCTACGGTAAACAATAGACCCATACATCACAGGTCACTGTCATTGATACTGAGAGCTGGAGCTGTCTACAGGTTGAGATGGTTACATATGAAAGGTTGTTGGGTTTCCTGTCTCCTTTGTTATCCTCTGCAGCAAGGCCTCATGTGGTCCTGTTTGAAGTATGCTATATTGGTATGTTAATCGATGCCACTAGCTGCGGAGTCCAACAAAAGACCAGCACGGTTTCATGGAGCGTTTGTTAGTTAATCAGGCTGACCATGGCAGGGAGAAAGTTGGTCCTACCCCTTCCTGGAGATGACATTGTGCACTTTTGGCTGTCACATTGCAACTAAATACGATAGGGGCGGACTGTGCCTGTAGGCTGTGTCCACACCAGAGTACACAGGTCTAGGCCTTTGCCGTGGTATGAGCATAAGAACATGTGGGTGTAATAGCCCCACTAATTTTCCTGAGGTTGGTCTACCATCATTCAATTTAAATAAAAAAAGTCAAAAAAGCCCAGTTGAGGGCACGCCCACCGTGCGGATTGCTGAATTCCTCACACTTAACTGAACTAAGGGGCTCCGTTTTATTACCTATGTCACTGTATTTCTGGTCTTATTATACTTATCAAGTGCATGCTGGTACAGTGCACGAAAAAGTGCCTCAGAATCAAACATAAGGAATTTGGTTTGCCAACCCATTAATCTTAATAAGACTAACTGTGCATTATTCGGTGCAGGCAGCAGAACTCATTGCACTCATTGAAGCACTGCAATCATCAAGGGCGTGCCATGTGACCATTTATTCAGACTCAGCATACTTCACTAAGACTTCGTGATTGGGCCTAGGTATGGAACCGACCTTACTAGGCTCTGATGATTAATGTGGTGTCCTGATTTGGTTTCTCTGCTAGGTCACAGGATGGGGTTGAGGTGAAGCCCACACCTTCTTTGTTTAGCGTTCAGGGTTTTTATCCTGGATACCTTGTACCTTGTGTTTTATTTGCTTTCTCAAGTAAATGGATATACCACACTAAGTACAAAAAGTCTGTTTTTACGTGCAATTTTACTTTATTTGTGAAATGATTCATGTGGACCCATTGTCCCAATTGTGGTCAGCCGACCATGTTTCGACCGTGTGGGTCTTTATTAAGGCAAATAGATTGGGAATAGACTGCACTGTCCTGGACTGAACATATCACAAAACTGACATGGATTGAGACAATGAAGAAACCAGTGAAGTGCACAGAGAAGAATCATATGAACTTTGCTTTTACAGTATCTGTAGGGGCCAACAAAAAGACGACCCCTTACACTCAAGTGGCACCATAACCACACCCCCACCAGACCCCAAAAATTACACAGAGCACTGGGTAGATTTAGCAGGGGATGGGGGTTGTATTTATATGACATGTACCCCAGAAGAATATGCCCAGTCTGGAGCAAGTTTTTGAGAGGTTTGCAGAGCATGGGTTCTAAAAGAAGGGTCAAGAGCTGTGGGATGTTTTAACCCACTAGGCCCTGTGACATCCCTGTGTGCTGGTTGCACCAGAATCAGCAAAATGGCAGCGAAAACCCCATGTGCGCCAAAACCTATGAAAATTGCGCTATGAAACCGGAAAAGATGGCTTCAAAATCTACTTTGCCTGTTGTCGGTAGTGGAAAGGAGACTCACTGCTGCAACCTGTCACTGGGCTGCCTACCGAGTAAAAATGGAAACTGCATGAAAGGCAGTGCTTTTTCGCAAGAAATTGCTCTGAAATCCCTTTTGTTTGATGGCTAAAAATACAAAACACCGGTCCAAAACACCACAAAATATCCAATATCTTTGCCGGGTGTTATCCGCCACTTCATTTAAGGAATCATTATGGACACACAATGTCAGGAAAAGCAGAATCTATCATTAAAATACCCACAGTAAAAAGTGTGCTTGCCTGTGAAAATCTGTCAAAATATGGGCGCAGTACCAGCGGATGCAGGTATGACAGCTGTCATTAGTTGCATCCGAAGCTTAAACTTGTCAATCGAAATCAAATCTATAAATTAAGTGACCTGTTATGAAAAGTAATCTATGTTGCAACTATTTAATCTCCATGGTTTAGAGACCGGAATTAGAGTTCTAGTTGCCTGTTTTAAAATTGCAAGTTTATTTTCAACAAAGATAAATTTAACAAAGTCACTTTTAAAGTAAGCCTGATGCAAGCCAAACTACAAAGCAAATTCCCCCACTGGACAAGGCACCCCCTTCTGCTATCTGGACCAGGAACTCACATTCAGGTGTTGATTAAGAGGGGAGGGGAACTGGGGCTGCTCCTGGGCGAGACAAGGAACCTTCCTTGGCTGAAAGGATATGCAGATTGTAAAGTGTCACCAGAGGCCTCTGCCAGAGGAAGAGGGCAGAGGTTGCTCTTCAGCTACAAGATGGAGGCAGAGACAGGCATTTTTGTTGATTCCCAAAGCACAGAAAGCATATTATTGAAAAAGACTGATAAAGGACTGTGCGAATTTGTAAAAATTATAGAAGTAGTAGTAGTGTTAATGTTATTTTTTGTGCACATTTTAAGAGGGTCGATGTTCAGGGAAGGCACAGGGAAAATTTGAGTTTTGTAGCAATTGTATTTATGTCAGAAGCATGAAACCTCATACGATTATGCCCAGATATCATGCACACATATGTACAAAATTGGGGACAAATTAGATATCATGTCCCAGACAAAAAGTGCAAAAATTTGTCAAATCCAGACCCAAGACCTCACAGCTACGGGGCTTGGAAGAATATTTGCTCCACAAAATATGTGATCTATGTATGTCATTGGTATAAAGATTGTACACATGTAAAGATGTATTATATCAAAAATAGATTTTATGTGCAAAAGGCAAAGGGGAGGATGTTTTGCCTCATAAACTACATCATCATGATGACACCCTGTTTTCTCCTCCAATCAAGGTAGTGAGCATACTTTAGCCAACAGACTACCTACGGGGTGCGCCTAGGATAATTCAGCATACCCACCCTTTTATCAAACACATAAATAGAGAAAGCTGAGGACCTAGAAAAACACACTGATCCACCGACCATCCCGAATTTGGCAAAGCACTTTGAAGGTGATCCATCCATACTCCTTGTTCCAGACTCCAAAAACTTTGCAAGCAGAAAGGCTCAGAGCATAGCTGAACCACTTTCAGCTGGGCCTAACTTCCAGAACCATCCCTCAAGAATTATCATCATAACCAGAAGGCCAGATTAAACCCCCGTCTGGTGCCGTGCTGTGCTGTGCAGACCAGAGATCCATTGCAGATCCAGTCCAGTCGTGCTGTGCAGTGTACACCAGAGCGCCTTGCTGTCCAGTCCTGCCGTGCGGTGTCCAGAGCGCCTAGCTGATCGCTGATCGCTGAACCAGACCAGTCCAGTGTGCCCAACAGACTGTCACAGAAAATATCCCTGACAAGAACCAGAATCGTTGACAGTTTCCTTCAAAACATTGGTAATGAGTATCCATAGCATAGGAGTGTCACTAGCCTATGTACTGTCCATAGTCACCCCTATCCAAATCAATCTATCTTATATCCAGAACTGTATTGTTAGGAATCCTTTTTGTCTTGCCTGAACTCTCTCTCTTATCCTATAGTACTTCTGTAATAATATTGTTAAAATCATCTTTGCGCTGATATATTCATCTGAAGAAGGCAAACGTCTCGGCAGCCAAAGACCATTCAGAGACGTCCTGGTATGGTGGCTGTGCTGTCGTTTAGTTTGCATCTTCATAGTCCATCCCTAGTGTAAAGAAACCTTGTTTGTATTTTAAAAGGCCATCTTGTTTTACAAATTTGCCTCTTTCTTAAAAACGACCTCCACGAAAACGTTCATAACTTCTTCATACTTCATGCTACAAACAGAATTTAAGTGTCTACTTGAAGCTAACATCCTAAGATTTCTAAAGAACCCATAACTCAACTTATAGTTTTTCCGCAATTGCGCTTACCGCACAGAAAGGTTTGCTGCAAATATTTTTGGTTGGCAAATCTATAACGTGTAAAATAGCTTTTCACTGCACCCAACCTCAAAATTCAGTTTTCAACTTGCTTATTACCCTCAAATCATTGATAGTGTTTGTCTGAAACCATATAAAGCGGCTCCCATTAGAATTCTAACAATTTCAGTGAATTAAATCCAGATTTAGTGTTTTACCCATTCATTCAAAGCCAACTTTAAAACCATTTTTGACAAGTTTGCCAATCAATTCTGTTTTTCTCTGGTGTTTGCTGGGGGTAAATTGGGATTGATATATTTGCTTGAATTCTGCATTCCTGAAACTTGTTCTCTCTCCTTCTATCTCTTTATATTGCATTTTGGGGGGTGGGGGGATTGAGAGGTGTGAAGCAGGAAATATTAACCACATTGCCATTTGATTGAACATGCAAAAAAGAATTATTCCTGTGCTGCATTATTTCTGCTCATTATTACTCATTATGATTAAAGAGATTGTTTAGTTTGACATCACCCCTTTGGTGATTATTGTAAACCCATCAAAAATAGTGTGATATATATTGTGAAATCCATAAATAAATATTTTTAACTTTGCAAACCAGCCTGATTCCTGGTTTAGTGTGACCGGGGGGGGTGGGGGAGATTAAAAGAGAGGGGCGTGATATAAGTGGTACATCGTTCAGAATAAAAGAACTTATAGACAAAAATGAATAATTAAGGGTTTTAGTTGTGCATCCCACGCTAGGCATTGACTTAGGTGATGTGCCGGATTGAAATCACTTACACACCATACCTGGAAGCTGAAAGTTTGGATAGGGTGCAAAGGGGGGAGGAAAACATATATTGTAATTTAGTTGCCATTGACACTGTAGGGGAGTTTGTTAATTTAGGATTAATGAAAGGGGGGATGGTGGGAAGGAGAGAGGGTCTTCCCACTCATCTAGGTGATACAGAACAAGAGCTAGACGCTAATAGAGCACATCCAGGGGGCTGGAGGGAGGGGAGTGCCCATAAAGAGAGGCGCGCGATCACCTTAGTGCATGCATTATAAGCCATACGGTAGATGTGGGTGTGAACGCCATCTTGGCAGACACAGCCAAGTACGGCAAACAGCATTTTGTGTGTTTGTATTAGGCACCTTGCAGGAGCCCGAACACCAACCCCACCCTGGCCAGGTCTCAGAGATCCACAACCTCGTCTATGGATCAGAAAGTTACAGGCTCTCATGCCTTGGGAGGAATGCAACCTGCAAGGTCATGAGAAGGGAGCAGAGTGCCTCTTGGCAGTACTCATCCCATGGAACAGATAGCAGGGCCCTCCTGCCCCCAACGACCCCCACATGAAAAATACAGCTTGACCATGCTTTCATCCCACGGCCCCTGCATGCCACAGTTTTGTTCAAACCCAGAGCACCGACCATAAAACGTTTACAGCCATCGATCGATCACTAAGATCAGAAGGCAAGGGTATCACACCTTCAGGAATGGGACACGTGATTTGTGCAGCGAGGTGCAGGGTGGCATCAGCATTATAGCCTAAAACTAAGGTGGGGGTGCTTGGGGATTGCTGATGTGTTTGGGAGCGAGTGAAATTCGTCTGAGTTAGTGTGACCTCAGCTCTCCCCTGAGCACATTCCTCTATCTGCCAGGTGCATTGTTACAATCATAAGAATCACATTGTGAGTCAGAGTAGCTAATTAATTGTTAGGTCAGCTCACCGCAGATGACGAGCCCAGCAGCACCCACGTGAACAAAGATGAACAGATGAAAATGGACCAGTGGCCTGGCATCCCATATGGAGCAGGGCCTACATCTATAGGCCTCCTATAATCCATATTGTAGATTTGTACTTTATATGGCGATGTCATTAGTGATGCTTTTTGTGCTTAAAATGTAATGTACTGCACATGCCAGCGGACCTCAGAATGTTCTGTGACAGCAGAGTTATTTTCTGATGCATTCCTTTTTTTGTAGAAAGAAATACTTGTTATGCCTGCAAGTGTGTCTTGGGCCTTTTTCCCTAGTGGGCTGTATTTTTCTGGTGTGAGCGTGCAGGGGCGTACCTTCACTAGCCTGAGGAAACATGCATACATCGAAATTCCCACATTGCACTTGGCACCCGTATACCATCACACATACGTGTGCATACAAAAACATACACGCACATACGTGCATACAAACACAAACACACACACGCACACACACACACACACACTTTCTGTTGATCATTGTGCTCTGGACTAACTGAACAGTACTGTCATTTAACATATTCCCTTGTCAGATGTAGATAATTTGCATCATGTTATCTTGTTTCACTTTCGAAAAAGGTCTTCCAGCATTCACCAAGCTCACATCTTTTTTTTAAAAACCTTTATTTATACTTGACAAACATATTTGTTCGAAATCAGTACAACAATACAACTATTTTACAGATTCCTACAACTTGTAGTTTGCCGTCATTAATGCCCATTTCCCACAGTTTTCATTTCCGCCCTCCCTCTATCGCACTCGCCTCCTCCACAATTAGTTTCCTCTTTCCACGCCAATTATGCATTTTCGTGATAGATAACTATGGAGGTCAGGCCAGATGTCTCTGAGTCTGTTTGTCGCTGGTAACATTGTTGTAAACAGTTCTTCACACTTGTTAGCCCACACTAAGTCCTTCATCCGTTAATCCTTCTTTGCTGCCACTTGGTCCTTTCATCTCCTCAGGATATATCACTTTGCCAGTATGCATCCCATGTTTTGAAAACCTCTCTTAGGTTTTCTGGTATATCTCACCACAGCCCAGATAAACATCTCATGGGTGTCCCCTCTATTGATCAGTCTTTCATCTCAGACATTGTCTCACATACCTGATTCCAAAAATGCATCTAGGGCATTTCCACAACATATGCAAATATCCTCCCTCCCTGCTACCAAATCGCGGCAAGACACCATCATGTTCTGGGTATAATTTCCTGAGTTTCTCTGGTGTATAGTGGAACCTATTTAATATTGTTAACTGTATTTGTTTAAATCTGGTATTTATTGATACAATCTGTGTGAGGGAACACATTTTACCCCATATTTCCTCTGTAATCTCTTCTCCCATTCATTTCAGCAGCCCATTGCTCCCGTGCTTTAGTTATTATATCTGGGGTCTTTTCCACAATTAATTTATACAAGGTATTTAGTATTCTCTGACCTTCAAATTCATTGGCTATGTAGGCTAAACACTCGTTCTCAAGGGGTTTTACCGGATAGCATTCCCATCTCTTTGAAACCGCTGCTCGTAGTCTATAGAATTGCAATATCTCTATCTGTGTGCCTCTAGGACACTCTTTCCAGTGACTACTCTTCTCAGTGAGACCAATGAATTGAATATTGTTTCATCTGGATCGCAATTCCAAATCATTGCATTTTGTAGGGCTAGCTTGAGATCCTTAGTCGTTTCAGCCATTTGGTTTTTAAGCAGATGGATGTCATCCTCTGCATTTCCAATTCTAGACTCTGCCTCAATCACCCACGCGCTCTCTTGTTCCTTTTTGGCTTTGAGGGAACCCATATTCATTGTGATGTTGTCCACCTTATTATTAATGAATGGAAATCCAGTTCGCCTTCTTTCTAAAATCAGGTGCAAGTTTGGAGACTCTTGTTCCCGCTGTCCCTCCGTGACTCCTACCTCCACTGCCGGCTCACGTCTGGGTCTGCAAGTCTGGCGCGTGACCATCTCCATATTTCTTTGCTTTTTGGATCCTCCTCTGTGAAGGTTTTCTGTGCCTCTAGTGTTCCCAGATGCATACTCCCCTGTATATAGTGGTGTCCTTCGGAGCCACCAGCTGCAAATGGATGTATGGGGCCCCATGCATGTGGCAGTTCCCGCTTAGGTCTTTACAAGGACTTCTTGTACTGCAGTACTCCAGGATCCCTGTCATATCAAGCACTCCACTACAGGTAAGTAGTGCACACACCACTGTCCACTGTTCCTTCAGTACTTCATATTGACAGCGTTGCACTCCTCCCCTTCATACATATGGGAATCTATGTTGCACATTCAGTGGGGTCATAGTTGTTAACCATCTGCACTTCAGGACACAGCCCACTGTGGCCTCCTTTCACACGGATCATCGCTGTGACTCAGCACACCTATGCTTTGGGTTACTTACTCTCTTGTTGCACATATGACCCTCTGTCAACTTCCAGCCCACAGATTTCAGTGTCTGCTCTACTGGTGGTTCATCCCCACATATGTGCACAGTCCAGCTCATTGCTTTATCTAGAGCACCACAACACCCTGTGTTATTCTGCTGTAGTGGGCAGGAGAGGCAGGCACCATTGGAGCCTCCGCTGAGCTCCCCCCCCCCCTATATCTGCCATCACCACACGGGCCTTGACAGCACTTCTGCACTCCGGTGTCTCTTCCCTGCCGTCCACGAGGTTACACAACGCTCACACACTCAGGACCGTGTAGCACTAGCTCTGATGTCGTGCTGGCTACCAAATCTTACCCAGTTGTCGCCAACTTTATCACCTGCCCTTTCTGAAACGTACAGCAGGCGCCGACGTTGCTTCATGGGGTACACTTGTAATAGAGTGGATGGTGGCAATGGAGGCTCAGCAGTTGGCGGCCATCTTGCAGCTTGCTCAACAGCGCCCTCCCCGCCCAGCTCTCATCTTTCTGAATGCTATTCCCGCACATGGCCCCAGACCTGCATATAGCTCAATAATTCTTTAGTAACTCAGTGCATTGTTAAGTGGCAATTGCAAATTCTGAGCTTAAAACCCCTCTTGCCCTTGGGAAACAATGGGAATTGATTCGTTTCTGCTGTAAGAGGTAAACACACAGGAAATACTTATACATCTTTATGGGATTTAAGAGGCCACTTAAATCCACAGTGATATCAATAACATTTTTTTTTGTGGGAATATGAATTTCTAACACCTGTAATACACTCACACAGAGTGATGGACAGGATTTGCGTGCACTGCTCCTTTGTGTATGTGCTCTAACTGAGAAATACTAAGGAACCTTGCAGCATCCGGGTGCAAATGAGGCATCAACAGATAATATGGAAATGGTTTGGGAGGCAGTGCCTGGTAGGGACCCATAGAGCTGTCTCCGGGGAGGGGAGTGAGTCAGCATGATGGTGGAATACTCTAGAGTAGCAGGGGAACGCGGCCTGCTTGGGAAGCATTGTTAGCAGTGTTCCCCCCATCCACTGCACAATGTAGGCAAACATTAAATACAACAACCAGTAGAGGGCGTTTTCCAAGCAGGCAGAATTCTTCTTTATAAGGGAATGAGAGTGAGTGGTGTTGAAATATACATGACAGTAGATCACTTCGCTAGGGACAGCAAAAAACCTTGCTCCAACCCTGAAAGCAAAGGCGACTTGCATGTTGGAAATTACAGCCTCCAGACTGCGGGAAATAAGGTAGGTGGCCGAGAGAGAGGCCTGTGACACAGAGACAAGAGGGCTACAAATGAGTTACAAAGGGATGACCGACAGCAATAAATGCTGCGCAGAAGTTGTAAAATGCCAAGAAGGAGGCTAGGCTGGACCTCGGAAACAAACTGAAGTCCATGGAAGGACTTGAACTAGCAGGCGATAGCAGTGAGTGAGGAATATTACAAAATGCCACCATCATTTAAAAATAACACCTCAGTATTTCTGAAAAGCTGTACAAATCAGAGCAATAATTCAGTGTTGCCTTTGAAAGGTGTGCAGTTATTATTAGTACCCGGCGAGAGTCAACCAGAATGTAAATAATATTCTGATTGGCTCTTTCTGGAGGTTCGAAGAGGGGCTATCCCGCTCCCAGCCTCCACACGGCTGAGAAGTTGCCACTGCCCCACGCCGGGGACTCAGGTATGTTTTTTTTTTCCTCCCCGCCCTCTCAACCCCACTTACCTTCTGATTTCTCATTTTTCAGGAGCGAACGCGCAGTACGTCTGCTCCCGAAGCCCGCTATGGAACAGGAAAACGGACTCCGTTTTCCCTTTCCCGGCGGCCATTTTCTTTATCATTTTTTTCTCTTTTTTTTCTGTCCCGATCGTGACAGAAAAAAATGCTTTTAGTACCCCGGTCTTCCGTACTGGCGTACTAATAGCAATATGCCCCTCACGGTGGGCGTATTACCATGTCAGGTAATGACCCGCAGTCACGGCGGGGGCATTACCGAGTCCGGTAATGCCCCAGGGTCTTCGTTAAGGCCCTCGCTTCGCTCGCGCCTGTAACTATGGGCCACGGGGCATTACCAGATACGGTAACAGTAATGCCCCTGCTGCAAGGGGCATATTGCTTAAGTGCTCCTGTGTTGGGCCATCCCTCCTGTTACCCCTACTTTAGATATAGCTTCCAGCTATAATAGGGATCACGAGACCCTCAACAAGGTCACCCTTTAGCCTGGCTCTGGTAGACCTCTCCAAGGTCTTGTCTTCTAGACAAACTATATTAATTATGTTCTTTCTAGGAGGTCAAAACTACACAAAGCTTTAGTGTTTGCCTGAAACACTAACATACAGTATCTGTTGCTCCATGTCAGGCTAGATATGTGCGCACCTTTTTGATACATGTTAAACTGCTTTGTGCATATTTTCATTGCTCTGCACCTTTTTACCCAACTGTCTTTCTGCATGAAGTAATGCTTATTGTGGACCCCTTTTTTCTTGTCTATGAGTCCACATTGCTGTTCTAACATTGTACTCCTCTGCACTAATTTGATTGTTTTGCAGTTAGCAATGTTACCTGTGAACCCCTGTCCTTGCTTATGTTGTTCACAGTTTTTTATGTTCTATAAAGTAATTTGGTTACTTGTACAGAGTGATTGAGTTTAGCCATCCTCTTGCCTAGTGGATTAAGATTGATTCCTGACCACAAACGTACCTTTTCTTTCTAAAAAATCTATACAAATAATAAAAATTGTTTCAGCAAAATGTAAAGCTGACTTATACTTACAAATACTGAGTGTTTCGTTTGTACCTTACACACTAATACCATGGCAAAAAGTAATATTGTGCATTAATGTTTCTTATTGATTGAATTTGCATTGAAACACATTGCAACTAGTAAACTATTACAGGCAGGATGTCCCCCCCACCCAGCCCCAGTTTATATGTATGAATAGCCCATAGTCCTGCTCCCTCCTGTCCCCCCCCCCATATTGCTTAATTATGGCACAACAGAGAACAATGGCTCTATGCTCGCCGCCCTTTTCTCAATGTTCTAAACCCATAACTACTACACTATCCGCCAGTCTTTAAACACAAGTCCACACGCCAACTCTACAACTCTGCCCACTTTGCCTCTCTGAGCTTTGATGACATATTCCCCCTAGGTCTGGCGCCCCAGCCTTCTGAGCAGCAGGAATGGCTAGCATGAGCGGGTGGATTCTTTGTGTAGCACAGTTCCATGTCAGGCAGGTATATTGCGGAAGACTGAATAACTCCGTTATGCTTTTGTACGGCGCCGCATGCCGACTTCTAAACAAATACAGTGAGACTTAAGTAGGCGTTTTTGAGGAACTCCCTGTTAAACCGTACTGGACCCCTCTTTTGTGCTTTTCTTAGGTCTTTTCTATCTGCCCACTGGCATTAAGGCATTTGATAGGTTTGCGACCTCTTCGGTTCACCCATGCAGAACCCACACACTGGTGCTTTTCAAAGGTTTTCACTGGAGTCTATTAAACCACACTGGCACAGTCCATAGGGTTGGGCAGATCAACTGTATTGGTCGCATTCTGAGGAAAGTGGTCAGAGAAAATCTAAAGATTTTAAAACAAAAACAGGAATTTCTGCAATGGAGGCAGACTATGGAGTGGCCGCTAAACATATTGATTTATTTATTTACTTATTTGTATAGCGCGCCTCACTTATGGGCATCTGGGCTCTATCCTTATCCTCTGCCAGCGGTACCCCACAGTAGACACGCTCCCATAAGTTCCACCTTAAAGAAAGAGAGCTCTGTTATTCCTATCGCATCCCATCATGCGGCCCTCGCCATTGATGGAACCTTGACACTGCGCCAAGTCAGGCCTTAATGCGCGCATTCAGGCCCATGGCAGGAAATACTTAAGCGAGTCCTGCATTGTCGCTCTTAGTCGTGGCTTTCACTGCTGCCACAAAAGATTAAATAGAGAAAACCAGGAAATCCACCCAAGTGCTCAAATATAAAAATGACATTGAACTTCCTACCTGATCCCGGGCCAACAAGCGCCAGGACGTTGCCTCAGAAGGCCCCTGAGTGCGCCAATCTGCTTGGTTTCCTTGGCTTTCCCCTGTGAAAGCCGCACAAAATCCCATAATTGGCAGGAGAACTACCCGCTCTGTCCACGTATTTAACTAAATACAGGAGGTGATATGGCCTGTTGGCATCATGTGCCGACAAAGAAAGCTATTGAAGGGCTCTCCGAAAGCACAAGCTGTAAGTAAGTGAGGCCTTGTGCAGCGCGTTTCATCTGCACAGACTCCCAGCATGCTTTGCAACCCCAGCACTGGGGCATGCAATCACACATGGGTTGGAAGTTCTAGCCACAAATTCTGGTGCTATTTCAACGGTAATGGGAATGGGTATGTGGTGCTTAAAGCAACCTAAATTAGTTTAGCATTTGGTTGACTCATTTTGGTGGAGTCGACCAAATGCATACACATTACATGGGCGGTGATGGCGAACCAGTAGTTATGGTTAAGTTGGCTTTCCCATAGGAAGAATAGTTTTTGGGTTGCTTATAGCTTTGGCGCCCTTCAACAAATCCACACAAAACTTTGCAAAATAAATGTAGACCTGACTCTTGATTCTTTTTGCAAAGTTTGTTACGGTTTCATCAAGGGGGTGGCAAAGCTGTAGGGGGGCCTCAAACTTTTCGAAATCCAGATAGACTTGAATGGGAAACAAATTTTGCTTGCACCTATACCCCGAGCCGCTGTACATATTTGCAGCTAATATACACGAGGAACAGCGATCTGGTCCCGAAAGCGTGCTTTGCAAGTTTGGTGTTAATCTGTGCAGTAGATTTGTAAAAAATGCCCAAAATGTTAAAAGAATTGTGATATCTCATTTTAGTCGGTGGACTCCTTTGCTCATTTAGTGTCCACGGATGCCTCTGGACCAATCAGGAATCCACGTAACGTCCATAGACATCGTTTAAAGGACGCTGATTGGCCAATTGAGAAACGTGAGGTGTGTCAAAACGTTTAAAACGGACACCATATTGGATTGGTGAATTGTGCCCGTAGTCCGCGAACGTTGCAGTAAAATAATATTGAAAAACACAACATTGCACTTGTCTTAGAAATGAAACAACATCTGGGCAGGTGAGTGGTGGGAAGGGTGGGGTGGTTGGACTATGCCCAGAAAAGGCCAAAAATCAGGTGTCTTTTCTTCTCCGAAGTCCACAAACACTTCAGATGATCGGGGATACTGCTGTCATGTTTGCAAACTTTACAAATGTTCGAGGACATACATGCTACAACCTGAATCACTGGATGGATTTGCACCAAACTTGCGCAAGGAACTTCAGTCATGTCCCAATAGCATGCCTTGCATGCTAATGGAGTTAATCCATTCTGTGTTAAACAATTTTTAAATGTGCCAAATTTTAGGTACAACAATAGTGATGTAACTTTGGTGCGTGAGCCATGGCCCATGCCACAGGGATTGTGGACACTGGCCATGGCCGCAATCCAGGAACAATGGCCTACTCTCCCATTATTGAGGATAGTGGACACTGGACAAGGCTACAGTCCATGGACAATATTAACTGTGAGTTTATTCATGGGGCAGGCAACACGACTGAATTTCATGGTCCAGGGATTGTGGCCATTTGCTGTTAAGTCTTGGACAGAGGCTATTGTCCCACAGTTGGGCTACAGTTGTCACTGGTTTCTGCTGCAGACAAGGCCCAATCTCTACTATGGGTTGCTTTACACGGCAGGCAAGTCTATTCCCCAGGATTTGTGGCCCTGGCCACAAGCCCTGGACAGTGGCAGACACACCCATTATGGTATTGTGTGTGCAGCACCAGGGTGTAGGCTATTGTGGGTGGCTGGGTGGGGTTGAGTAATGGTTGTCCTTCATGCTCTAAGCAATTCATCCATGACTTGCATCCCCAACATGTGCTGCTCAAGCAAACACACGTCAATATGCACTGCAAAAAAATATGTTTGTGTAAGGAGAGTTATAGTTCTTTCATATATGATAAAAGTGGAATTATTAATTACTTTCATGCAGTGCCGGAACATCATGAAACGTTAGTTATAAAAACCATTAGCACCCAGGTGGGGGAAGCCAGCCAATCAGGTGGCTAGAAATGCAGGCTTGAACCGCCAGTATAAGCCTGTGTTCCAAGTCGCTTGACGGCCGGTCCCCCTGCCACAATCTTCCCCCATACCCCTGTCCCCTTTTTAATTTTTTATCCCCCGCCCCCAACTTACCTTATAGAGTCTGCGGCGGCACTCGCCACTGCAGCCGCACCTTCCTCTCTGCACAGAACAGCTGCCATGGAAAGAGAAGAGTGGCTCCGTACAGAGCCCTGCCTTCCATTTCCATGGCGCCCATGTTGGTAAAGGATTTTACTTCTTACAACGGGACGCTGCGTCCTTTTTTTTAGCACCCTGTGTTGTCGCTTTGGTAACCCGGGTGATAGTGGCATTAACACCCGATCCAGGCCGCCACATTGAGTTAACACCGCATTGAAAACCAGTGAAGATTCTTTGCTAAAGGGGCCATTATAGTTAAATTGCACTAATAAAAATCTATGAAAGTCCGTGACAAAATGTTGCTAAAGGGACATTATATTTAAGTTGCTCTAAAGAAAACCTTTGAAATTCAATGAAAAACGACATTAAAGGGAAGTTATGGTGCCATTTGTGATGTCATGTTTGATGTCCTGGGTGTTAGTCTGAGCAGTGCCTGGTGGGGGTGGAAGTTATGGTTGCATAGCTTACCAGACTGGTGAATTTCTTTGGTTTTTCAATTTTGTGCGGAAATCATAGTGTCCATTTAACATGTTTTTTTTTCTCTGAATTTCAAAAGTCTTTATTAGAGAAACCAAACCCATAATTCAGAAGCCCCCAATAGATGTCCCCGTCATGTCATTTTGTTATCTCATTGTTAATCCCTTCTGTGATGTCATGAATGTTCCCGAGGTCTGAGTACTAGGGGGACTCAGAGTTAGGATGGTCGTCACATCCCATACCTGCCAACTTTCATGGGTTTTGTTGCAATACATTAGATCTTCTTAACTCTGTATTAACTATTTGTCACAGAATTTTAAGGGTGGCCGTGGTCTTCAGCCACTGTCATTTTACCACCAAGTATTATAACATACCAGTATCACGTAATATTATCCCCACCAATATTATCCCCACCGCCTTGAAACACTTGTGTATAGGCACGTTACAAATGCCATATCATATCATATCATATCATATCACAATATTGTGATATATATAGTCATGGGGAACGGAATTGGCAATATTATTGATGGGGTTAATATTAGGGTGTAATGGGATCATGGGCTGCGGGGGTGTCCCCCAGAGCTTCCATGGGGTATTATTGCAGCAAAAAATGGCACCATTCTTGTATGGCGACATTTCTGCAGTGATATTAAGACATGGAACCAACATACCAAGGACCACCAGGCATGGGCAAATGACTGTGGCCCATTTCCCCCGTCCTAGTTAGTAATCAGATCCCACAGTTGATGGACTTCGGTCATGGCTAGTAGCTGCATACTTCGACCGTGTCCACATTCCACATTGTAACAATAAGGCAAAAAGATTGTGGCCTACATCCCGCTGCCCATAACCAGTGGGCCAGTACTCCTGCTGTGGCCCCTATCTCCCTCACTGAACTGTGGCACATACCATAAAGGTCTGGAACCTCCGGGTGTCATCTGTGCCTAGGGAAGCCGTTGTCAAAATTCCACCCACGCTCAGTAAAATATGCCCATATTTCCTTTCAGCATGTATAGTACCTGTCCATTCGAGGTCTTTCCGTGCTTAGGGGACTAAGTAGAAGGGCTTTGACCCCAATGTTTCTTGGGTATGGTTTCAAAATGCCTTGAATCCCCATGACCCTCTGCAAGGCTCAAAAGCCTGATTGCTGCTGAGGTTGTTTTGCTATATTTACAGGGAACGTTTGCAAACTTGGAAATTCGGGTTTCTGACACACAATCCCTCCAAAATGTGGTTGAGGTGCCTAGAGAAGAAAGTAGAAGGGCTTTGCTGTCTTTGTTTTCTTGGGTATGGCTTCAACATGCATCGACTCACCAGAACAATATGGAAGGCTCACACGTCTAACCACTGCTGAGCCAAAGACAGGCTTTGGGCCTCATTCCGAGTAGGGTGGTAAGGGATACGGGGCACCGGTAAGGAGACCGGTGCCGTTAATCCCTTACCGCCCTACTACAAGGTCCCTTAGCGGGTCCCTCCAGTAACGCCTTTCCTGACCAGGCGTTATGGACGGGACCCCCAAAGGGACTAGGGCGCAAATAACGGGCTTCACATGCGTGAGCCCATTATTTGCGCCCTTCCCATTCCCATTGAGCCCTATGGGGGCTCAAATGGGAATGGGGAATGGTATTTTCAATGGGGATTTACCGGTCTCACAAAGGTCGGACTACACCGGTAAGTCCCCATTGAACTAGACCGGTGCCTGACCCGTTATTGGTGGCAAATAGCGCCATAACTACCACCAATCCCGGAATGAGGCCCTTTGTGTCCTTAATCACTCTGCACAGAAGCACAGGCCTTGGACCTGGTCAAATATACATCCTTTGTGGTAACCGTGCCATTAAATGCAGGTGGGATTCATAATAAGCATGCTGGTGGACGAAGTGTTATTTTCGAGGTAATCTTGTCTGGAATTAGCATTAACGAGAAGGCAGCTCGCCCTGCTTTCTGTCACATCTGGGGCAGGGTGCTGTAGGGTATCTAGTGTGTGCTGGAGTTCATCCGGCAAGAGACTATAAAGGTGCATATTAGGACTGTAATTGTCTTCCTAGCTTGAATAGCTGGTCACTTCAGTTACAGTGAATTATCCCTAGCTCAGAGTTTACAGAACTTAATATTTATGGACACAAATCCATCATGTCTTCTCTTTCCCTCCCCTACCACTTAACCGTGTCCTCCCCAGGCATGCTTCTACACACGCCCAACTCTTGGCACTCACACTCCTGTGAACTGGCTTCAAAAACCCAGTACTCGCCCATTACATATAAATCTTTGTTTATTACAAACTAATCTGATGAAAGCATCCACACTACTAGGGCCCGCTTGAGCATCTCTCAAGTTCATTACTCAACCACTCACCATCTACCTACATCTAGTATCATGCTTTGTTGGTTCTAGATTTCTAGATATTACTATCACATTAAAACCCTGCTCTAAAGCAAGCTGCACTCTCCTGAGTGCAACACTCATGCTTACCAATACCTTATCACATTTGATAAAAATGCTGCCCTACTTTCGACAATCATACCCCCTCCCAACCATTCCAATTCCTTTTCCGCACTGATTTTGGTCATTCTATTCTCTAGATGTCTTTCCCCCCGACTACTAACCTACCACATCATAACCACAATGGCCTTCAACAATGGCCAGTGTTTACATTGAAAAAATTACCCCACTGGCCACATTGCACCGTTTCCCTGCTTGTTTTAGCATACACTTTGATAAGAAGTTTTTTCAGACCCTCTCTAAGTGCCAGTGTAAATTTACCACAAAATGACTGCAATTTTACAATAAAAACATAAATGAAAAAAGATGGTGTGTTACTAAGGGAATCAGACAACGCTTGACAAATTAAGTCATCCCTATCCCCATTGCCACGCTCCATGTGCTCCCCTCCTCCTTTCTTCCCCCCCAGTTTATAAATTACCCCTGGTTCTCTCCTATTGCCCACTTTTTTCTCGCTGGTTCATCTGATGCCTTTTTCAAGCGTGTCTTGCGACATTTCTGCGGGAATCCTGCACGATGCAACCATGACAGAAACGGCCTGGGCCTCAGCTCCTCCTTTCCCTCTGTAATTATTTACAAAGTTCTGCACTGCTTTACCATGAACCAGCAAAAGGCACATCTATTGCACTTTTTACCCAAGTTGTTTCGTATTTTTTGCAAATCCCTCCAAAGATTTGCACGCTACGTGTGTTCAATTCAAGCACCTTTTTCTTTGTGGGACCATGAATGGGAGTAGGCCAAAACCAACTCTTTTTATTACTTAATAACATTTCACAAATTTTCCTCAAAATGTCCAGTTTGGAGGGTCCTTTGGCAGGCAGCTTCCTTGGAAAATGTAATCCAAATCCATCCAGGGAGAGGAGAGGAGAGGAGAGGAGAGGAGAGAGATCGCCCAAATTTGCCCAAATCTATTTAGGAGCATGCAGCTGCTGCAGGTCAATGCCACGCATCCCCAGTGGCAATACATTGCGGAAGTGAGAGCGGGAGCATTAACAGCGTTTGGCCTGTTCCCCATTTCGACCATTAGCAATTATATTCACAGTTTAGAATTCTACTTTTGACGCCTTCTCTCGCCCAATGCATAAAGAATGCAATGGATGGAGTATTGAGCCGTTTGCTGAAGGCTTCATTAATACTTGACGCCAGCACTAATTTCATGAGGTGCAGTGTAGTCGCATCCTCAGAGCAGGACGAGCAGCACAGCGAGTTGGGCTGCCATTACGCAAGCTTAGGAGAGATGGCTGAGCAGGCATAACTTGTAGAGGTAAACTCCTCTTGAGCAGTGGAAACCTGCACCATGATGAGGAATGGATCAGACCGCAGTGTCGTGTGTTTAGTAACAGCTGTCAGACACATGGAAACTGTCTGTGTTTGCAGGTGAGTAAGAGACATTACACGTTGGGCGTCCCCTGTCATCAGGCCACGGATGGCAGCTGCTACAGGGAATACAGCTCACCAGAGAGTGCAGGAGAAACATGCCATTCTGGCTTGAAGTAAAACAGTTCAGTCGAATGCAAAAAGCTGCAGTAAAAGGAATGGTAAAAAAATAAAGCAGATGTTCATCTCTCACAGACAACACTTCAACAAGCAGCGGCCAGGAGACGAGAGGCGGGAATTAATCATTTGAATCAGAATTGCACCCTATAGTCAGAGCTGTGCCCACATAATGTGCCGTAAGACAGGCACACAGGGTCTCTAGCCTCCACAAAGCAAACATGTCCATGCCCATTAGTATTTCTTTTATGTCTTTACTGAGAAAGCTGGTCTTCAAACTGAATTAGGAGCGCTTTCATATATGAAGCACTGAGGGCAGAGGAAGGTATATGTTCATTTTGGTAGGTTGTGTAGTTATGCTTATTTTTCATGAGGCGTGTCTTGTCTTTGAAGAGTGGGGCAATGGGAGACGAGGAGTTGTGTATTTCTCAAGCTACATCAGGGTACAGCACATTTGAACTGTTTGTGCAGGGACGTAGAAAGCTGTAATGAAACATAACCCTCCCAAATCAAAGCGAGCTGGGAAGTGAGAGCTCCCTCCCTAATACAGGGTGGCCAAACCTACTGTTTTTCCACGGACTGTCCTAGTATTTGCCCCTCTGTTCCAGCATCCTGAGAGTTTTGTAACTCTAAAAACCTGCCCCAGGATTTTAAAGACAGGTCGATAATGTCCTGGTTTTCGCTGGGATCCTATTAAGAAATAACCTCGGCCAGCCACAGCTCAACCCCCTTGCTTTTCACTCCCCATAACCTCCCTCTACCTACATGCCATGCCCTCTGTCGTCCAACCACAGAGTTCTGTGACTCCAAAACAAGCCCCTACCTTGCTCTGGGACCAGCCACTGACATAGAAGTAGGACAACATTTTCATTAGTCCCGTTTGTCTTTTATTCCATCTGTTTTGTTATGGCCGCTGAAATTGTAGTCCTACTTCTATGTCGATGGCCTGCCCCATTTTTTTATTTGGAAAATCTGGGCACCCTATCCTAATAGAACATTCTGCATGCTCACATATGGAGAGCAGGCCACTTTCCTAGCAAGCACTCTAGCTTCAGCGCCAGCAACAGGTGAATGTAACTTTCTGATGTCACCACAGCTAGTCATCCACAGGTGCTCTTCAGCCCTGTCGAAGATCATCTACCCTTCAAGTGGAACAGAACAAGTGGGAAATGTAAGCTGCATCCTCTAGTGGAAACAGAAGAAGGACATTAGTCGAGCAGAGACAAGCTGTTGAACAGCTTGGTTGCAGCAGGGACATGCCCTCAGCTTCTGCTGCGGCCCCAGGAATGTTGAGATTCTGAGTATCCCCTGAATGGAGCTTTGATATTGGATGCATTATATAGTGCTTTAAGCCAGACTCCTGCAACTTCTAAGGGATTGACCGGGGATCAAACCTATATGAATGGCAACTGACATTGCTCTGCTGCTTTATAGTATCATAACCCACAATTGATGGCTATAGAAGTCGTTATCTGCCTTCTGACTGAGCTATAGGTGTAAGTCACCAGCATGGGCCAATAATGAGGAAGGTGTGAACAAAGGTGGTTGCGTCAGCTGGAAGAGCTATAAGACCAGAAGACCATTATGAGAGGGAATGTTCAACTAAAACAGGGGACAAGCGAGGAGAACAGAGGCTGCATACCAGCCATTGCAAGCCCTCTGAAACTCCAATGCCTCAGATTGTATTTCCAGCCAGTGCAAATATCTGCAGATCAGGACCGGCCTTAAGGGCAGCAGCACCCTGGGCGAATTGGTGCCCCCCGCCCGCGCCCACCGCACGACCCTGATTAACAGGGGCTGGGGCGGAAGGGGGCGGGGCCAGGATGGGCCACTTTATTTTTTTTTAACCTCCTCGCTCTGGCTAGGAGGTTAAATAGGGCGCGTTAGCACCCCATTGTCATTGAATGAGCCCGCCGCCACGGGTTCATTCAATGACAATGAGGCGTCTGCCCTGCCTTCTGCCACTATGCCAGCTCGGCAGAGCCTTTGAAAGACTTCCACGAGCTGGCGTGGTGTGGGTCTAATGGCGCCTTTTCTTATGAAAAGTGCCTGTGGAGGCAGGGTGCATTTAAATGTGCCAGCAGAGGCAGGGCGCATTTAAATGCACCTGCCGCTGCGCACACTTTTTATAGTAAAATGGCGCCTGCTGCGCCTTCTCGCACAAAGCCAGCTTGGGGGAGCCCTTGAAAGACTCACCCGAGCTGGCGTGGCGGGGGCTAGTGGCAGCCTGGAGGGCATGGCGCCCCGGGCGGTCGCCCGGCTCGCCCCGCTAAGGCCGGCTCTGCTGCAGATGGCCCATTGTGGAGTGATGCACCGCATGGACAGATTGAGCTTGGTAAGGCAACGTTTGAATCAACAGCAATGCAGGGTTGGAGCATCATAGCCGTAAAAATGTAATGTAAAGTTGTCTGCCCTTGAAAGTCTGGATGCCCAGTGAAAAAATATCCGGGCTGCCTATTTTCCTGTTTAATTTTGACAACTGATTGGGGACTAAATGAACGTTCCTGGATCACAGAAACATGGCTGTTTCCCAAGTGCTCCTTTGTTTTGGGGACCAATGATTTGGCCTGTCATAGGATTGTACACCCATTTTTCCCAATGGCATCCCACCATTGGTAGAACAGGGACAAGAGTTCCAGTAATCGCTAAAGCTTTTTCTAAGACTTCCTCTCTGTATTAAAAAGCCACCCCAGGTCTCTTGCACTGCTGGTGCGTCGCCACGCTGATCTTAATGAGACGCGTCAGCCATGGCAGCAGACTCTGTCCTGTGCACGCATCCTGGCTGGCACAGACTTCACAGGCAGCTAGTTCCTGGGTGTGTGGCAATCACTCTCCCTGGCAGCACTGACCCTTCCCTGCTCAGACACATTGAACAATAGCCGAACACGCGAGGGCGGCCACAAGAAAGGCGAGCTGCAATTTGTAAACAATTCGCAGTAACGGTGCACACTCTTCCAACGTTCCCTGCCGGTGGCATTCTGCCCCGCTGCACAGCACATCCTCTCCGCACAGATCTTGTTTTTTGGAGGGATTGAATGGTTTTTCAACATAACAGGATATCCGTACACTTTCCTCAGAAAGAGTCTGAGCTCTGAGTGGTTTACTAAATAATGAATTCAATAATTACTTGTGTATTTTAATTACGTTAGAGTAGAAAGCAAGCGGAGCACTCAACAACAGAACGAGAAAGATGCAAAAATGGAAATAACTTCAGAAAAGTATGTGCTGAATTTAAGCTCAATTCTAAACATCATTCGTCAAAGCCGAACAGCATTTCCACTGCAATAAACACACTTTTGATGCAGGGACTGCCAAGATCCAAGTTGTAACCAAGGAAACCGTTATTTGCAGTGAATTATGGGAGGAAACAAATCAAATTGCCTTAAAGCTGAAGTGGAAACTAAAAATGATTCGATCGGGATCATCAGGTGCACCTAATGTTGAGTGATACAACATTATTTCGGAGAGACGGTGCATCACCCTACCGGAGCCATACCAATGGCTTATGGCCTCATTGGCCACCACATTAAACTATGGTGCCACATAACCTCAAAAAGGGTGGCAAGATATGCGAATGCTCATGCTTGTGGAAGCTTCTTTTTTACATACAACGGCAGCTGTCACTTTCCCTGTTCCCCGGCCGGTGGATGTTGCAAAGTGGCAAAGGGCACCAGATAAATCACTGTTTGGCTCAGCAGGATCATGCTTGGACTTCTTGGGCACAGGCTTGGCATGGGAGATTTTGGATCTAACCCATAGGAGCTTTTGGAGTTGAGGATCGTGCAAAGAGCATCTGCTGCAGAGGTGATTTGAGGATCTCCATGAATAGGGCTGGCAATGGGTGTTCCCGTGGGAATATTTTCCTGCTTGCTGTGACTGGAAATCTGTGGCTGCTATTCACAGAGTTGGGTGGGCACTGAGAAGAGGAAAGGGGGAAAGCCCAGTTTCCCTGTAATGTGATTGTGGTGGTCTAAGACTTTGCGGGGGAAGTGTTTGCAGAGGTCCTGGAGATGATGTATATACTCAGTGATATATATATAAAGACCACAGTTGAAACAGAAATTGGGGTATAACCTAGGTAGGGTGCGCTACTACCCTAACCTATAAATGTGCCGATTGCAGCATTATCAGCATTCGGAAGAACCCCTAAACTTCCTGGTCAGTTACAGTTTTTCTACATATAAAGACCTCAATTGTGCAGCTGGTCAATGCACTACTGTCATAGTAGAAGGTTTTCTGACTTCCACGTACCTCAGCATTATAATTGTATTCGCTGAGTCTAGCAGGCCACATTAGCCGAGATGATTTAGTGATGCGGTTGGTCCATCATTTTCGTTCCAGGATGCCATTTATGTTTTTTGCTGCTGTAGATGTGAGGTAATCCATTTAGCCAATATATTCTTGCGTTAGATCCTGAAATATATGGGGTTGAAGAGGTACTTGCACTTGCACAATCTCAATGTCACCTGGCCTATTAAGATCGTTGTCTTCCCTCTTTTCCCCCTCCCTTGCCTCATCACGCCTTGAAACACTTGTACATAGGTGTGTTATAAATGCCATATCATATCATATCATATTGTGGGATATATTGCCCACACAACGGCATTGCTCCACATCACTGCCACACAGCTGCATTTGCGCAAGAAACAGCAACCTGGCTGTGCTGGCTCCTGTGCGCACCAGGACCTCAAAACTGTGTTTTGGAAACAACAAAAAATGGCTGCGCCATCCTACCTAGCACACTTCAGGCAAAAAGGAAAGGGGGACACACAGAAAAAATATGCCAATGTGTTCTGAAACATATATGGAATCTAGTGCAAAGGAAAGCCTGCCATTGCTACAAAAGCCAAAATCCCCTTAAAAATGAAACATTTTCACCCTTTCAAAGTGCTGTTTTTACACTAATGTCATCTGTTCTTTCTGAAACCACTGTGAGTAAAAAGGCCATGTCATGGCCAGGATATTTCACTGTGCTTCACCAAAACCAGGCATAGTTCCTGAGTGACAGGCCCAGTCAAACCAGCTGTGAGAGAAATCAATAAGCAACTTTTCTTTCACTCGCATGGGAACATGCGTTAATTTCTTGCCAAAATGTATCCACGCTCAGCAGTTCAAAGAAACTGTGGGCCTCATTCCGAGATTGGTGGTAGTCATGGCACTATTTGCGCCATGACTGCCACCAATAACGGGTCCGGCACCGGTCTAGTTCAATGTGGACTTACCGGTGTAGTCCGTCCTTTGCGGGACCGGTAAGTCCCCAATGAAAATGCCATTCCCTATTCCCATTTGAGCCCCCATAGGGCTCAATGGGAATGGGGAGGGCGCAAATAACGGGCTCGCGCATGTCAAGACCGTTATTTGCACCCTAGTCCCTTAGAGGGTTCTGTCCATAACGGCTTGTCAGACCTGCCGTTACTGGCAGAACCCGCTAAGGGACCTTGTAGTAGGGTGGTAAGGGATTACTGGCACCGGTCTCCTTACCGGTGCCCGGTAGCCCTTACCGGCCACCTTATAATGACCACCTGTAACTCTCTGAGCCAGGTCAAATACACATGTATCTATGCTTTGGATAAAACTCCTGCATTCATGGAAATTACTACAGCTGTAAAGACAGTGTGGGCAATCTGAGGCAGCTGCCAAACCAAATTTAAAGAAAGAAATGCTAGCAGTTATTAACACATGTGGAAAAACGGGCTTTGCTGACTGAAGAAAAATTGGCCTATTTAAAAATAAATTGTTAATGAAAGCCTGCTTAATTAGCAATGTAAAGGGTTTATGTTAGTGGTGACAACACACACACATATGCTATCTTATTTCACAGGTTTGTTTTAATTCAGGACCCACAATAAGAAATTAAAGAGTTTAAAACACATGGGCTGGATTTGCAAGCTCTCACAAAAAACAGTCATTCAAGTTGCCAGCCATGAAACTTCCCCAAGAAAGGGAGACACACCATAAATCCAGGACACACAAGTGAAAATTGCCAGCTTGAAAAACTTTGTTTGGGTCAGGACAAAGCAAGTTCACACGCTTGTCAGACATTCGTCTGTGCTTCAGGCTGGGACAATAGAAGTCCTGGGACAATAACCTGTCAAGTGTAAGGGGCAATACAACCTTCAATTAAGATGGGAAACTCCCCTTGCCTGGAAGGAAATGACAGCTGCTTGCAGTTGGAGGAAGAAAAAAAACGAGGATCTAGTAACAATGGACTGCCTTTTGGTTACAAAGCCTATGTTATAAATAAACTTTAAAGACTTTTTTTTATCTCGGCAGTAAGAATTAGTAAAAATGGAAAAAGTTTGCTGTTTTAAATCTAATTTTATGGGCTTTCTTTTAAAACTTGTTGAAACTCATTGCTGCACGGGGAACAGAAGTTACAAAATATGACAGATTCCAAGGAAAGTATTAATATTGCAAACATAACATTTGGTACATACATCCCTGGGGACAATTTGCATCTCTGCATTAAATTGTGGAATTTTAGGCCAAATCTTTCTTGTTTAAAATTACCAAAATGTATCAGAAAGGCAAAACAAGGTCGCCCAGACTTGAGGATTGGACTGATCTGTGCTGCACATAATATGTAACCTGTGTGTATAATTTGCCAAGAGATTGCACTTGAAGAAATTTAGGTTTTTGATAAAATCGGATTTTCAGTAAAGTAAATGTGGGAGTTTCTGGACATTGTAAAACTCACATCATAAACCTGATATAATTCCCTTAGAAATCCAACCAACTGAGAGCGAGGCAGAGACTAGCACCCTTGTCCAATCCCTTTGTTAGGGGTGTGTTTAGTTAAGCCTGCCCCAGTCATATACTTGGATGATGTCACTAGGCATTAAGGGTCCCTGACAAGACCCTAGGTACACAATTGCTGATTTCCTGTGCTGCGCTCCTGTACCTGTCATCTTCCTGATCAAGACTCCAGATCCCAACTGCAAGGCCAAGCATTGCTGATCCTGCTCCAGCAAGGCCTACCCTACAATATTAAAACCCACTAATCTGCCATCAACCAGGAGAAACTGTGACACTTTTGGCATCTTGTTCCAGCTTGGCTTGCTGCCACTCACTGCATGCTGCTGCCATCCTGCTACCCCGATGACCTATATTATCCAGTGACCAGAATTGCCAGTCCAGAAGTGCTACCTGGTGTCCAGTCCCTGCCCATCTGATCCTGTCTTGCTGATTTTGTCCAGCTGTCCTTTGTTAGACCAGATCTGTGTGGTGACCAGAACCGCTGACTGTCCAAAATCCCAAACTAAAAAGTGGACTGTGAGTATCAAAGGGAACCATAGAAAACCATAGCATACCTTGCCTTACCTTGTCCTTAGTTCCCCTCTCTTAGTCATCCTATCCTTATCCTGATAACTTGTAATATTGTCAGAATCATTCTTGCAACCCTGCTATTGATTTCTATTGCTAGCGCCAGATCTTTTAGTAATTTTGTCTTGTAAAATCCTCAACTATTTATCCTATTTTGATTGATCGGACTGGTTCCGCCAAGGTGGGCACTGGGAACTAGGGTTGAATTTGTGAATCAATCCTGGAGTTTACTGTGTCCCTCTTCCTAGTCTGAATGCTCTAGTGTAGAGTAAAACTGTTCTTGTCAAAAACTGATTTCCTCTCCTTTTTCACCGCTCCATTTTACTCAAAATGCGCCTCTCTAGATCTTGCCTAACTCACTCAATTCACGAGCTACAAACCTAATTTCACTTCCATATTGTACCTATGATCTATAGCTACAACCCAACACAAAAAGGGATTTGCAATATTTCACCCGTTTGTATTAAAAAACGTTTTGGTAAATTCAGGCAGGAATTGCAAAAGTTTGAAAGTTTCCAACATATCAATTGCTATAACATGTTTTAAAAACCTGCCAATCATTTTCGAACTGTATGCTCTTGGTTATACATTGCTTGTGTTTGTTTGTACTTCTACCTGGTTGCTGTAGTGAGGAATAATATTTGTTCAAGGTTTTTACACACATTCATTCATTCATCCATTTCAGAGTGTTATTTTAGCATTGCCAGGGTTTAAAATCCGTTTTTTCTCTCTTGTTTGGGGAGGGAAGGTTTCAATTCTGTTTTCCATTTGCCGTTCCTGATTACCTGCTGCTTCTGTTTATCCACTTAGAACTGATTATTTGTGGGTTGAGGGAACCTTGCAGGGGAAATTCTAACTTGAGTGCTATCTTACCTAAAATCAAAAAGTACTCCTATTACCTGGTGTTTTGTAGATGTGTCACTAGAAGGTTAACTAAGTGCATTGCTTACATTCCTATTGTTCTTATCACCCCATTGGTGATTGCTGCCTCATATTAAACATGGTATGATTGCTTTTAATTTTCAAATAAATAAATCAATATTATATTTTATCAACCAGCCTGGTTCATTGTCCATTGTGACTCGGGGTATTTGAACAGGGGGTGTAATATGAGTGGTGAATCTAACATAAAAACATAAGCATTTCAATTGCTCGCTGCATACTAGGCCAAGACTAAGGAGTGCGTCGCCTGATTAAAATCCTTAACAATATCAAACGAGATCAAAACATGGATACAGGTCTGGACTATCATAACGTTGGATGGAGGTGAATGCAGGGCCAAAGCCAGTCCTCCAAGTCTGTCATTATATTAATGCCACTCCATTAGAGGGCTTGACTTTGTGGGGCAGAAATGAAGAAGTTTAGGTGTGGTTATGCAGACTGGACAGGAAAGTGATGAATGAGTGGTCGGACCAGGGAAGAGGGAGGGACAAGAGTAATCCCAAAACCTCACATAGAAAACACATGTGTGGTGAAAAGGTGTGAGGAAAGCAGGTGATGCTGATTTGTTCTGGGGGCAGTCTGAGGTAGGAGGTCAGAGAAAAGAGGGGGGGGGGAGGATGTATTATCATTATTATTGTTATTGTATTTATTTAGCACGGACCTAGCTTCGAGACGCAACAGAACGCTTTATAAAGGTATACACCAATACAGATACATAACGGAGCACTTTAGAGTGGTATACAACAGCACAGGTGCATATCGGAGCACGTTTCAGAGGTAACAACAGAACAGATTTACAGCGGGTGTAGAATACAGAGAGGAACAGATGAGGGGTACAGCTGGACTGGGTGGCAGGAAGGAGAGGGCGGGGTGGCAATTAGCGAGTTAGGTGTTGCAAGAGGCGATGTGATAGCCTAAGTGTTTCAGGTGTAAGAGATGAATTGCCTGAAAGTGATGGGTTGGCCTCCTATGAAATGATACAGCAGAGCAGATGAAGAGACACATGCTAAATTGACACATCTAAGCATATTAATGCATAATGAAGTATAGAATATTATGGAATATTAAGATCTCTCCCGCTCACTCTCGCTCTCTGTTCCTCTCCTCACTCTTTATCCTGTGTCTCTCTCTCTCTCTGTGCCACTCTCTGTCTCACTCTGTCTTTGCCACTTTCTATGTGGGTGAGTGTCATCCAGTCAGGTGTGCATTTGCTAGTTCCACCCCAGTTTTTAGTGGCAGCTGCAGGACCATTGGGAAATAAATGATATCTTGGGAGTGAGCGGTGCAGAGAGGGCTCCATTCTTTTGGAAATGGAACCATTAAAGAAGGACATCATTTTGTGTACTAACATCCTAAACTGTCTCTTTGTAAAATGTTGTAATGTTTATTTCTCTGGGGATGCCTCTGTCACTGCTGCTATCATTCTACTTTTAAACATAAAAATCCTCCCCTCCTTCCAGATATCTGTCTATGTTCACGCTGCTGTTAGCAATGTCTGTGGAAGTTCCAGCAAAGGGGGAATGAGCAATGTGTTAGGGGCGGGGGGATGGAGAGAGTGGGGCGCAGGGGGTCTTCAGAAACCACCCCTCCCCAATATGGAATCCGGATAAGCACTTAATCCTCCAAGAGGCTCTCCGCCTGCACATCACCCATAATAGAAATAATTGGGGACCAGCCCATGTTCAATTCAATGTTCAATTCCATTAAATACAATAATGCTTCAATGGCATGACGTGATATTGGGCAAATAGTTTTTCGAGTTTGGATGAGCTCAATTAGTGTTCCAACCTATGCAATCATTAGAACACCTATTGCATTATAAAATAGAGAACATCCTATGCTTGCCCCTGCCCATGCGCATCTGATGTTTAGTCTGACTTTACACTTTGAAACTAATCTTACTTTTATGTCAGTGGCCATTCACGTTTTTTGAGTTTGAAAATCTGATCTGATCATCTCTCTCTCTCTCTCTCTCTCTCTCTCTCTCTCTCTCTCTCACACACACACACACACCCACACACACACCCACACACCCATACACACACCCACACACCCTCTACCCCCCTGCCTCCCCTCTCTCTCCCCACGCATCCCCAGGCTCCACCTCTTAGCCCCTCCTATCCAAATGTCAGCAACATCCTTATCTTGCATCTCACTTGGCGAGAAAGCAGAGGAAGAGCAGAGGGTCAGAGAGGGAAGCGGTGGGTAAGGGAGCAGAGAGGAAGCAATGGGGTGGTGGGCCAGACATCAGAGAGAGGGGAGCGGCCCAGAAATAAGAGTGGGAGTGGAGGTAGAGAAACTAGAGGTGAGTGTGGCCTCAGGGGAGCAGTAGGCCACACAGCAGCTGGCCGTAAAGAGGCAGTGAGCTGCAGATTGGGAGAAAGGATGAGGAAAGAGTGCTATAGAATGGGAGAAAGAATGTAAGATGCAGAAGTAGCATGAAAGAATGAAGCACTGTATACTGCGGGAGGAATTAGGGAGCATAAGCTGTGATTGGGAGTATGATTTGGAGTGTGGCAGGGACTGGGGAGTGTAAAATGTGACTTGGCAGTGTGACAGAGCACCTGAGTATGTGTATGACAGAGTGAGAGGTTCGGGAACGCAAGATGTGATCAGGAATTGGTGAGACGTGTGAGGTGTGTTGGTGAGAGAGGTGGGTGGTGGGGTTTGGAGACCATAGAAGAGGGATATTTTCAGCATTACAACTGATAACTATAATGTCAATGATATTAAATAGGCATGCACATTAAACCAAAAACATAGCCAAAACAAACACTGTTCTGCCAAGCCAGAGATATCTGGGGCTCTTCCATTTAAATTGATACAGAAGGTGAACATAATGACACCCTGGCTCTCTTGTAATCTTGGACACTTCCTCTTTCTTGTAATGTGCCTATCTTACACCCTCCAGTCAATAAACAATGTGCCACAAAGATGCCGCAATAAATAAAGTTTTGTGCTGCAAAATGTGCCATTTTATGTCGCAATATCCTGGAGGGTCTATCACATCTGCCCTTTGAACCACCCTATACTTCTCATTCCTTCACTCCCTCTGGCCAATGCCATCAACCCTGGATCTCCTCAAACCTGCTTGTAATCCTGTATTGATATCCCTGCCATCTGCGTATGGCGCCAAAGAACGCGGGGCCATCAAACTGCTTGCTGGTTCAAGCAGGAGGTGAGGTACACAAACGTCCATCTCATCTACTTCACTCCCGCAGGCACCAGAGATGCCAAAGATCACCCATCATAAGTTATTGATGGGTTGACCAATTCAATTGACTTAAATATCCCCAGATCTAGACATGTCTCGGCAATCAGGCGTGACATACACTGGTTACCACTGTGAGACAGAATCTCACTATGTACACTAGTAATCACTCATAAATGTCTGCCCACCACTGCCCCAAAATACCTATCTGATAAATTTACCATGAGCCAATCCACCAGACCCACTAGATCCAACTACTTACACTGCCTTAACATTCCAATATACAAACTACAAACAGCAGGAGGTTCCAGTTTCCCGGTCCTAGCGGCCAAACTGTGGAACACCTTGCCCAACTTTCTCAGAGAAGAACTATCCTCCTGGTCCTTCAGAAACAGCGTAAAAGCCAGGCTCTGCGATCAGGAAAACTAACCTACTCTCTTGTCCACTCTGCACTAATTGTTTAAGCATGTCCTGTAACTTTGTCCAGACTTGCTATGGAACCCAAGTCCACTGCTATATAACTTTGCATCTGTAACTGCTTGTAATATAACTATGTGACATTGTACTCAAGCATAAAGCGCCTAGAAACCTCAGGGTTAAGTGCACTCTACAAATAAATAAACTGAACTAAGCTCAGAGGAAGCAACACATACAAATCTTGGCATCCCCTGAATGAATTCACTTTCCTTCATTTGGTTGATAAGTCACGGCAGGTGGGGTGGTTATTTAGTAGTCTGAAAGTATGCTTTAATTAAGCCCCTTTTGAATGTTTTTAGGTCTAGATGAAGCTAAATACAATTACACTTTCCGTTGTAGGAGCCTGGTGATTTTTTAAAATCCCTTGAACACTGTGCCAGATTGGGACTTTTGGAATCCAAGTGCTACCTTATCTTCCATTTTGTTGTCAGACTTTTGGAAAATAGGAGGTAGACAAATTCTACCTGTGTCAAATTATTGTGAATTACTATCTACACAGGCTGCGCTTGGTAACCAACGTAAAACCACTGATGTGCAAAATTTAAACAAGAATGATGGGGAATTAATCACAGAGATATTCTACTGGTTTATTAGTAACAAAGAGCAAAGTTGTTCATTCACAGGTAAAGTGTAACACATTAATTGTGTTGAATGAGTCTGAACTTGGATGAATTACACAGAGCAATTTATATGCAATCAATAAAACACCCACAATTTATATGCAATTGCGCAGCATATTTGTTGAGTACTTCAAAAACCAAAACTTGAATGAATTACATTGTTTGAGATAGGCTTATTCGCCAAAACACACACAATTTATATGCAATTGCGCAGCGTATTTCACATTAAAGAAAAGCCAAGAATTTGCCAAAACATGCCAACACGTGTTTCAACCAAAGAGGTCGTCCTCAGGGCATACAAATGTAGTTTACCATTTGCATTAATCTATAATTATTGAACCTTGGCTTGAAATCGAAACAACCAACGTCAGAGGTAGTGGGTCAAAAAACAAGAAAAAACAGGAGAGAAAGGAGAAATAGAAAGAAATAAAAACATACCGTTAGAGATAATATATGCAATTGATTGTTCTATTTCCTAAAATAGGGATAAATGAATCTATCCATACCTTAAATATGATTGAAGTTTCCTAATACTTGATTCAACTTTCAGTAGTTGAGAGATTTAGTGATTTCTACATGCTTGACTGGACAGGGTCTGTAAGTTATAAAGACTTGGTATAATATGACACATATTTTAGTTCAAAAGTCTGCATTGCTAGTAAGTTTAACATCTAATTTGTGAAAAGTATGGAAACTATAATTACCAGTCTTGCAATCAAGAGGTAGTTGTCGTTCGACTGATATGCCGCTGTTGCAGTATAATTGAAATGTAACGCACGTTTTTAGCGTGCCTTGCCTTTAAATTCGGCCGTAATCTGTAACATGGATATGACAACGTATTTAAACACTTGTTATAAGGAACGTGCTGCATAAGCTTTTCGTTTGGTATCGTTAGGGCGTAGAACTGGCTTACCGGCATACGCTCCAAAAGTTGATGTGCTCAATGGCCGGTTGTTTCTCAATACTGAAGGCATCGGCACAATCCGGGGGTTACTATAGTAACCTTCCCGGGTTAGGTCAGGTGATGTAGTCATCTGACCCTGTTGCTTGGATACTCCTTACAAGCCGGAATTGCATAAAACAGACATTTGAGGAAAGCTTCCTATGCGGAAGCTCATTCATTTACGGCAATATTTTTGCAGCGACTTAATTACATATAGATATTTTGATGTTAATACTGTGTACAGCTTTGACATCAACAAAAAGAAAACTGAAATAATCCGTACTAATTCTAATCCTATGTTAGGTGCGGATATTGGATAGTTGGTGCTAAATATCAACCTCAATTAAGAAATCAAAATAAATGTGGTGCGCTCGAATCAGCGTGCAGACATGCAAATAACTGCCGGTTGGGCTGTTGGGACAAATATAAACAGTGACTTCTCACAGAGTGGGGTCACTAGGCTGAATATAAATGCCTCGGGCATAGTCGATAAGCTGTATCGGTTTGCATGGGTTTGATTGTCTGTTTTTTAGCATTAAATTCGTACAAATTATAGAAACACATTCAATTCATGGTCTTGGTTCAAACCAAGTGACAGGCAACGTAATTTACAAATCATTCTTGCTTCCTGTTGTCGTAGGGTCAATTCTCTGTTACCACCTCTCGGATGTTGTTGGATGTGTTTGAGTCCAATGAATTTGATGTCTTTAATATTATCCAGTTGATGATGCTTCTGCCAATGGGAAGCTAAAGGAAGTCTAATATCCTGGCTACTAAGATTGTTGAGGTGCTCTCGAATCCTGAAACGGACTTCTCTGATCGTGCTGCCAATATACATTTTCTGACATACACATAAGATACCATAGATAACAAATTTTGTACGACAATTAATAAAGTCAAATATTTTGGTTTGAAGTCCATTATGGCAGCTAAAGATTTTTGTAGGTGCTAAAGCATGATGGCAAAAATTGCATGTCCCGCACTTGTAAAAGCCTGCTGGCTTTGTGCTTGTAGTAAGCCAATTTGCCTGTCCAATTGGGTCAGGTTTAAGGAAAGAGGGACTGAGGATCTTCCTCAAAGTCTTTGCCTTGGTAAAGATAATACTGGGTCGATCAGTAATATACGATATCAAATCAGAATCTAGGTGTAAAATATGCCAATGTTTTTTCAGTATATACTGTATGAATTTGTGGTCACTTGAATATTTTGTGATGAAGTTGACATGCTTAGGATATTGTTCGCTGGACACTTTTGTCTTATTTATCAGCAATTGTGGTCTCGGTATTTTCTTGACCGCATCAGTAGTTTTCCTGATTAGTTGAATTGGATACCCTCTTTCCCGAAATCTGTGTCCAATTGACTTACATTCTATTTGAAACATTTCATCCTGGCTGCAATTTCTTTTCGCTCTTAACATTTCCCATTTGTCCCAACAGCCCAACCGGCAGTTATTTGCATGTCTGCACGCTGATTCGAGCGCACCACATTTATTTTGATTTCTTAATTGAGGTTGATATTTAGCACCAACTATCCAATATCCGCACCTAACATAGGATTAGAATTAGTACGGATTATTTCAGTTTTCTTTTTGTTGATGTCAAAGCTGTACACAGTATTAACATCAAAATATCTATATGTAATTAAGTCGCTGCAAAAATATTGCCGTAAATGAATGAGCTTCCGCATAGGAAGCTTTCCTCAAATGTCTGTTTTATGCAATTCCGGCTTGTAAGGAGTATCCAAGCAACAGGGTCAGATGACTACATCACCTGACCTAACCCGGGAAGGTTACTATAGTAACCCCCGGATTGTGCCGATGCCTTCAGTATTGAGAAACAACCGGCCATTGAGCACATCAACTTTTGGAGCGTATGCCGGTAAGCCAGTTCTACGCCCTAACGATACCAAACGAAAAGCTTATGCAGCACGTTCCTTATAACAAGTGTTTAAATACGTTGTCATATCCATGTTACAGATTACGGCCGAATTTAAAGGCAAGGCACGCTAAAAACGTGCGTTACATTTCAATTATACTGCAACAGCGGCATATCAGTCGAACGACAACTACCTCTTGATTGCAAGACTGGTAATTATAGTTTCCATACTTTTCACAAATTAGATGTTAAACTTACTAGCAATGCAGACTTTTGAACTAAAATATGTGTCATATTATACCAAGTCTTTATAACTTACAGACCCTGTCCAGTCAAGCATGTAGAAATCACTAAATCTCTCAACTACTGAAAGTTGAATCAAGTATTAGGAAACTTCAATCATATTTAAGGTATGGATAGATTCATTTATCCCTATTTTAGGAAATAGAACAATCAATTGCATATATTATCTCTAACGGTATGTTTTTATTTCTTTCTATTTCTCCTTTCTCTCCTGTTTTTTCTTGTTTTTTGACCCACTACCTCTGACGTTGGTTGTTTCGATTTCAAGCCTAGGTTCAATAATTATAGATTAATGCAAATGGTAAACTACATTTGTATGCCCTGAGGACGACCTCTTTGGTTGAAACACGTGTTGGCATGTTTTGGCAAATTCTTGGCTTTTCTTTAATGTGAAATACGCTGCGCAATTGCATATAAATTGTGTGTGTTTTGGCGAATAAGCCTATCTCAAACAATGTAATTCATTCAAGTTTTGGTTTTTGAAGTACTCAACAAATATGCTGCGCAATTGCATATAAATTGTGGGTGTTTTATTGATTGCATATAAATTGCTCTGTGTAATTCATCCAAGTTCAGACTCATTCAACACAATTAATGTGTTACACTTTACCTGTGAATGAACAACTTTGCTCTTTGTTACTAATAAACCAGTAGAATATCTCTGTGATTAATTCCCCATCATTCTTGTTTAAATTTTGCACATCAGTGGTTTTACGTTGGTTACCAAGCGCAGCCTGTGTAGATAGTAATTCACAATAATTTGATATACTTCAAGGTGATAGTGGCAGATCATCTCACTACCTACACGACAGCAGCTCAACCACAATTTTACTTTACTTCCTTTCATGAAAATCCAGTTGTGCGCATTCCTGACTAGGGCTTCACTTCCACATACCGTATTTTCAAATTCTACCTGTGTATTACGCCTACAAATTCCTATTTTTGTCAAGAAAGTTATTTACTCCCAAAATATTAGGCATTGTAGTATCTTGACTTCCAAAAAGCATGCCCTGACTTAAAACATTGAATGCTTGAAATGGTATGACCCAAAATGTAAGTAGTGTGACTGAGACCATAACGAAGAATGTACATGCTGGTACACCTTAATGTATGCATGTGTGACATCATAGTTACCGAACACATCCCCGCAATTTCGAAATCAGAATTTCTGCGTCCCAAATTAAAAAAAGGCACAGATTACAAAAACTTTGATTAGGAAAAAGAGGAGGCTTCCGGTCCGGACTTCAAAAGAAACCTGCGTCTTTCCCCAAAGCTGTTCCCGAAAGCTGTGCTACTCTTACAAAGCGGATGCATTCCACAAAGCTCCTCGGAAATACAGCTGCTTTCTCGCTTGTGCATATGAATGCGCCATGGGCTATTCGTACGTCTCCCCGTTGACAGCCATTGAACCATGCTACCCTCCCAGGAGAGGAAACGATAAAGACGGAAAACATACACAGGGGGTGGGACACTCACCGGAAATGCCACTGTCGAGATCCCATGCCGCAGGCTGATAGGACGCCCTGGGAAGAGGGAGCAGAATTTTCCATTCTCTGGAATCACTGCTCGGGGGACACAGAGGGCGGACGCTTCTTGTGAGAATCTCTGGTGAAGGTTCATTGAGGCCATGCTACCCTGAGACAATAGGACGGGCCTGATGATATGTTTGACATCTTAGACTCCACGTCCTCACACCTGCCAATATTGGGGGCGACTGAGCGCGCAGCTGAACATTCCTGCCACATATTCCTCAAGATTTATGTTGGAATCACCCACACTTTTATCCCTGCTGTGTTTGAGAAATATAGTTGCGAAATTTTAGGATTTGGCTGCCCTCTTAGAAACGGGCGAAAGATGACATATATTGTCCATAGGCGGAAGGAATGACAATTTATCATTCTCAGTATTTCCCACAATTAATTTTGTTATTCTGGACAGGTTTTTCAAAGATGAAGGTATCTAAAAATAGCATGGATTATTATCTTCTGTAGATGCCCGGCTCTAGGAAATTATTCACAAAGATGACCTGTGCATTTCTTCCGGCCAGCTGCCCTGCCGCCTGGCATAGATTAGTGGGAAGCACATATACCCAACACTAATACATTATAGGCCGCCAGCAACCACGTGAAATGTGCAGGAAGCACATTTCAGTGTGATGGCCGTGTGAAGGCTCTGCCATTGCAGAATGCATAAAAAAGAAAGAGCATTTCTATTCCGGTTAGAGAGGAGGTCTATCAACTGTGGGGCATGCCCCCGCCCCAGGGGGGCATGACCGCATCCCAGGCGGGGGTGGGGGGGGGCGCGAGAGCCCAGCATGAAATGTAAAGAAAGAAGAAAAAAAAAATTCTCAGGCACCAATGAAAAAGTGGCCCGCAGTTGCAAATGGATATTCATTCCTTTAGTCACAGACTGTTTGAATAGTACCTAATAGTAAGGGGTTGTTTTTGTTAAAATGTAAGCAAATTGTGATGTTTAAAGAATATTTTTTATTCAGCAACAATGGTCAAAACTACTAGCTCCATAGTGAAGTAACTCATCAAGCTGGCCCACATTGGCCAAAAAAAGTGCCCCATTTTGACTGGCCTACACTAGCATTTTGCATTTTTGGTACGGACATTGCCCTATTGCTCTATAAGCCAGTCCAAGTCTGGTGGCTCATCCATAATGGATGAGGGGGCGTCCACCCAGTGGCCCCTCACCCATTAAGGAGGAGCCAGCCCGGTGAAACACTGAGCACTCCCTCAGCAGCTTTTTCCAGCTGAGAGAGTGCTCCTGGGCTGGCTGAACTGTCAAAGGGAAACAATGTTTCCCTTTGACAGTTCAGTTCCGCAGCCGCACATGCTCACTGAGCCATGCAAGACTGGGGGCATTTTGCTGCACCAGCCTTGCATAGCTCATTGGAAATGCTGTCTGGGGCACTGAATGTGCGACGGGGATCGCCTGCGCCTACTCGCACATATGGACAGAGCAACCTGGGGTGGGGCATTTCAGCACCCAAGCACAGGTCCCTGCAGAAGGCACATTTTTGTTAATTTATTTTTAATTTAAATATGTGTATGGATGCATGTATGCTTGTGTTATGAGTGAGTGTATGGTGATGGGTGCTCGTATGAATGATAGAGTGAATGCTGTGTGAATGTGTGTGTGTGTGTTTGTTTTGGTCCTTTGAGCTGATTTTGGCGAGTGGGGAGTAGAGTGGGAAAGGAGGGTTGTACAACAAAGACATTTAAAAAATGCCTTTGTTGAACAATCCCCTATAAGCCTGCCAAAATCAGCTCTCCTTCTGAGGTGCTGTGGAGCCCTGGGGACAGGGATGGTATTTTTTTACTGGATATCTGGATATCTATCATAGATGCCCAGTCAAAAATACCATGCTTTCCTCCTTTTCCTCCACCACCTATTGCAAACTGCTTGGTTTTTTTACCCATTTTTCTTTTAAGTATGATCTAAGATGCAACATTTGAACCCATTATTTGAAACAATTTCACGGGGGCGGGAATCCCCCAAATGGCCCTTCATTGGTTCGGGCTCCCTCGCTGCGCTCGGTCGCTATGCCATTTTTATGGGAATTGTTTATGTCCCACCTCTTAAAATATTCACCAAATTTCACTGGCCCTCGGACTGTGTTGGGAATGGGATGGAAGGAGCCCAGTGACTGGGGTGGGAGCACTTGGATAGTGGTAGGAGAAGGGTGGGGAGAGCCCAGGGCTTGTGTAGGAGTGGGATGAGGGAGCCCAGCAAACGTGATGGGAGCAGGGACTATACTGGGAGTAGGGTGTGGTGACAGCACACAATAGTTCATGGCCATTTGTATATACTGTCCATTTGACATTTTTAGGTGGCCAGGCCTGCCCAAATTTTGCTAAGGGGGGGACCGGGCCAACATTTTTTGAAGACCACCGGGTTAGAGGGTTACAAACGTAACCCTGGCCGCAGTGGTTCGAATAATAGGGCCAAATGGGACCTTTGCTAGTGTTTCAAAATCCCTCCTCATGTTCCAAACAGGCAAAAGGGGCATTTATTAAGGCTTTTCTCATTTTAAAGCCCATTGTGTTTGTGAATCGAGATGCAATTTAACCATGTGAGAAAGTGCCCCTTTACACCCTCTGATGAGAGTAATTGCTTGCAGGGAGGATTACGGGTGCTTGAACTTCCAGAAGGTGCTCTGCAGGAAAGTCAATCTTTTCTAGATGTGTTAAACCCACTTTAAAGTATTCTCCACGGATTTGCTGAGTGTTGGACACTGGCACGATTTTCAGGGCAGGGGTCGAGTCTCGCTGTATGATTGCAAGGCCCAATACTCAAATTACTTGAATAGCCAGTTGGAAAACCTGAGCCACAACGTGTTTGAAGGTCTTTAAAGGGCCAAGCCTGCTTGCTGCTTCCTTTGTGGGTTTTGTTGGACTGTTGAGTTAGGGAATTTGACAGACTTGCCCATTGGTGATTTTGGAGGAGATATGGAGTGCTTTTGGTGAGTTTAGGGAAGTTTTGGAGGATCATGTTAGTGGTATGTTGTGTTTTTAGTGTTTCCGATCCCTGTTTTTATACCTTTTATCTGATTGCGTGTGTTCTTTAGGATCCTTCTCTAATCTTCTATTTTACTCTTGCCACCTATGAAAATTAAAAACAAAAGAAATCTCTTTTCCTTTTCCTGTTTCACCCAAAAAAATGTTTAATCAAAAAAGTTACTTAACACTTTTCCTCTGAGTGTAGAGAAACCTTTGCGTGTGATCCAGAGATGTCTTCCATTGCTGTCCTTTTTAACTTTTCCTTTTGTTTGTGTGTTTTGAGAATTTGTTCTCTTCTTGTGAGTCTTGTGAAAATCATGTTGAATGTGGAACTTTTTTTGTGCATTGACAGACACTTTAGGCACATTAGGCACGTTTTGTATTTTGCACATTGTGACCCAGGGTAACATGTCTTTTTATGTGGTAGATGTGGCTGATGGAGCGATGATGTCTTAGACTGCTCCTCAACCTCCATGTCAGAGGTTGAGGTAGAGCAAAAGCCCAAGGAGGAGGACGGATGGATGGAGGATGAGAAGGAGCATGAGGAGGTAAAGACAGTGGTTGAGGAGAGAGAGATGGCGGCTGAGAAGGGGGAGACAGTTGTTGAGAAGGGAAGATGGTGGTTACAGAGTGTAATATATCGATTGAGGGGAGGGAGATGTTGGTTGTGGATGGGGAGACACATGGCAGTGTGCACGATATGCCTTTAAATTCGGAACAGGTTGTTATGTCTACAGAGTCAGAAGGGTGGCAAGAACCTTGCCTTTACAGTTGGTGGGGAGGAGGAGGTACTCTGGAGCAGCAGGTCGACTTAGCCACAGAGGCGCATGGTGACAATGCGGCAGAGGGGAGAGGAGGAGGAGGTGGTAGTTCTGCAGGAGACAGGAGAGCTCTAGACGGAGAAGCCAACAATGGTCCACCTAGTAGATTATTTAGGATATGGAGACTGGGACTACTGAACAATTATCTGACTGTGGGAAGCAAGTAAGGAGAGCTTTCAGCAAGTGTCAAACCAGGTCAGAAGACATCCTCACCCATGATATTAATGTCCGGTGTAACATTCAGGGGATGTGGGGGGTTTGGCAGTTTAAAATACCACCTCAGCCAGAAGACAATTTATCCAAGCAGGGGTACCTTGAACATCTATGTGATGCGCAACCACTTTAGGGTTTGGTACAATGAGGTGTTCAAGGAGCCCAGTGGCAGCATCGATTAGCAGTTCTACATTTCCACCACTAGTAGTACAGCCTCCTTTCCGTGGCAATAGAATTCAACATGTGGTGCTACCTGGACAGAACAGGTGAGAAAGAGTGATGAGGAATGCAGACACAAACTGTGTGCACTGCCCGACCTCCATCAGTTGGCATAGGCTGGGTAACATGCTAGTAGTGGATCCAATGAAGAGGTTTATGCTCTTGCACCACCCTATCCTCGTTTGGATGGCTGGGCAAGAAGGTACTAAATGGGAGGATATGGCACCCAACCTCTGACAGAATAGCCATCTGGTGAGGGTGGGATAGCCCAAGCTGTTTTGAAATTTATGAACATAATATGTTACATGTAATTCTGTTTCTGAAATGGAGGTCTGATAATAAGACCCCCTTTCATAACTGTCCCATGCCAACATTACAATGCACATGTGTCATTGATGTGATCTGTCTCCTAACATCTACAGCCTCAGCTCTGAAGTGGCACAGAGTAGGTTCAAAGGTTGCATGTGCATCACTTACAACTGCTGGAACACAGCATTCCTGCAGGCAGAGATGGCTTCTTAATCTTTTGCACCTCTGATCTTAATTATGATTGCATGACATAGTCAGTCCAGTGGCATGCAAATCTGTAAATATAAGCAATTGCAGGCTGTGAGTAGTGACTCCTTTTGTAATAGCACAGATGGGCTAAAAAAAAGGTGGTGCAGAAGGTTGTTCAAGAGCAGTGCCAGTGGTTCAGATGTATTCAAAATCCTCCACCCATCACCTTTTTGGTTATAAACAGTTATACTGCATAATCTGATATCACACTTGTATCAGTTCTGAGAGCAGGGCTGAGCTATGGCAGGACCGATGTATATTGGTGTATGAAATGGCTGTCTCCATAACTGTTATGTGAGATAATGAAAAGGATGCTGCCTTTTTTGATCGCCATGCAGG